>NC_140136.1:15882326-16482326 GCF_964035555.1 Netta rufina
TGTAAAATGCTTTTTCATTCATCATTGCAAAAACTTATTTCCCTTTTCTTTCTTTTCAGGAATGAGATTTCAGGATTTAGAAGTGAGATCACCTCACCTTTTTCTCCCAAGAAATGGCCAGAGTCTGCTTGAGGATGCGAGGGCTGAAATACGAAATCTGTATGATATTTATGTTTCTAAATTTCTGTTAATATAATTGTTAGAACTTGTGGTTTTCATGGAAAAAAAATGTATTTCTTCAGAAAATTTTCTTTTAAAAAAGAAAATGAAATTGTTGGATCTAGTTTAAGTACTAAAGAAGATTCTTCATTGTCATTCTCCCTCACTGTCTTGACATGCTAATCCCTAAAGCCCGTGGAAGCAAAATTTCATTGATAGAATGGAATTTACTAGTGTTTAAATTGTGCTGGTATTAGCATTGTCTCTGAATTTAACCCCTGTTGAACAGCTAAAATTTACTTCTTAAGTAATTTATACTCGTATATTGCTAATGAAAAAATCTTCAGTAACTTTACAGAGATGGGCACAGAAGTGGCTCTTTCTCCTATACCTATCTCTAAGACCAGGAAAAAAAAGAGCTATCAATTAAGCCTTGCAGTAATCTAGGTGTTCACAATAATTATTCTCTCATCATGGTAAGACTCATCAAAACATTGTGTTAAAATGCAGAAAACATTCAAACAGCATATTTTCAGAGATTTCAGTTCACGCATGGAAAAAATAACCACAGTTACTTTAACGTTAGAGTGGAACACCCAAGTACAAGAGCACATACGTGGCCAAAAACCCTATAAGATACTTTTACATCTATGATAGGTACATGAGATAATAAAGAACTGTAGCTTATACTTAAAAATCTTCAGAGTGGAAAAAGTTATACATTAGTTGATTATTCTTATTACAAAAAATGCTATTAGAGAAGATAGCCGAGATTAACTCATGAAGAAAATCAAAATTGCAAAGTTGTGGCCTGCTAAAAATATTCAGCCCCTGTTGGCTCTAATTTTCTGTCCTTTTTTAATTGCATTTAATGGATAAATTCACTGGCACATCATCTGAATTGTTTTCTGTCACCTAACTCAGAATAAAAGCTTGTTTTCACTGCTTAATCCATTGTAGATCTCACATGCTTTTGATAGCTAGTAATGATGCTTTCATTTCCAGAAAACATCTGGTACCTTTTGATTAGGAGGAACATGCATTTAATGTAGAGTATGATAAACCATCAATGATGTTTTAAACTAGGTTCTGCTAAATGTATGAAAACATTTAGTCCCACATACACTGTTATTTATTTATTATATATTTAAGAGCACTAAGTTATTGTTTGTGTTGTGTTTGCTAATGTTTGAATTATTTACCTATTTATAGGATTATTCACACTTTTTCATATGATTGCCTCTATTTTCATAGTAAGTTGAACTCTTAAAGCTCTGTTGTGAGGCATGTCTTTAAGAAATACAACTTTTTGCCATACGCTTAACTCAAGAGATTTTTGCTCTCTGAAGTATTTTTTTTTTTTCTTTTAAAAATGCTTATCTGGTTTTGGAACATAAGATACTTGTATTTACAGGGAAATTGTGATTGGTTCCCAAAAGGAACACATTGAGGAGCTAGAATATGCCAGAGAGATGCTTGGGAGTCAGCTAAGAAAGAAAGAAAAGGAGATTGAAGAATCCATCCTACAGCTGAAGGAGCAAGAAACAGCAAGCCAAAGGTATGAAAAATGAAAATCCCCATGGTTGGAGCATTAGAAGAACTATATCAGAATGTTTATAGACAGCTGTGGCGTTTATTCCTCTAAGAATACATGCTGTATTTTTTCTTTGATGAAAGTTATGTTTTACCAAATGACCGTGGTTAATTCTAAGGAAGGATATTATTATGATAATGCATTTTTTGTTTGTTTGTTTTGTTGTTGTTGTTTTTTAAAGCAAATAGACGAATCAGTTCGTAATTACCATTTTAGAAAATTAATTTTCAGTTATGGTTGAAGTTAAACTCATTAAATTCATCTACCCGTTCTTCAATGCAAGTCTCAGAAAATTTTAAATGTAGTGCTGTAGTGGATATTCCTTAATATTCCTTGATAATTTGGAGTCTGTAACAGTAGAAAAATAAGAGCCGTGTAAAGATAGATTAGCACATATTTAAAGGAATATAGTATAGCTGTGTAGTGAAACAAACCCATGTGAACATTTTTGTGAAATCTTTCACGGAAGAGTATCCATTAGTTTAATCTCTTTTTCTTTCTTCTTTAACTTTCACAAAAATTTATGCAGAATTATGTGACTTGATCTGTTTCTCCCCTCTTTTTACTGTTTCAATTTTGACTTTTTGTGTTAAGGATCTAATAGGGCCCAGTCCCATGTTCCTTCCTCATTAGATGTCAATGAAAGTTTTACTTGGATGGGAAATGCATGGTTAGTTCTGGCTTTCTAGGGAGAGACTTATTATGTGTGAGCATTCTTTTGTGCATCTGTGGTGCTACATAAATAATACATCTTAATGTTGCTATTAAATTATTCATAAAGTTGTAAGTCTCTACTGTTCAGACTTCCCTTTATAACATATAGGTTAAAGAAGTTATCATAAAAAATTCCTCAGTCCGTGTCAACAATTTATTTGGAAAATACTTATTTTTAAAATTTCATTGTTTGGAAATAATCTGATAAAATTTTGGAAGAACTAATATGTTTCATTTTCTGTAGATAAACACTGTTCTTTAAGTACAGTAGCCAGAAATGACGTAAGTTCTAAATTGCAAGTCACTATCATATTGCTGGGAATTTTTAAGGTCTTTTAAAGGAAAGGTCCACTTCAAAATTAAGCTAAAAAAATCTTCATATACAGTTAGTTTGTGTAAAGTAATGCAGATCCTTATTTTTTTATCAAATTACTTGTGTGCAATCCATGATACTTGACCTAAATAACTATCTGTGATTACATTTGAAATCTGGAAGTACTTCCTCTGTAGTCTGTTTCTTGATTGAAACCTGATAACACATACGTTAATTATTTAAGAGTTACTGTATCTGGCTGAAGAGTCAAGGAAATAAGTTGAAAAATGTCCACTAGCGAATATCCAGAATAATCTGCGTTCTGCAAGTTCACTACTAGAATAGTTTATGGAAGACTGTTAATCCCCGTGTTTTTTGTTATATTTTTTATGCTGAATGAACGACAGCCATAACTTGGATGCTTTTCTCTTTAAGCTTAATTGTAATCACAAGTACTTATGATTATCTTTAAGAGATTTTTTGAGCAACCTTGTCTAGTGGAAGGTGTCCCTGCCGATGGCAGGGGGTTGAAATTAGATGAGCTTTAAGGTCCCTTCCAACCCAAACCATTCTATGATTCTATTTTCACTATCTATCTTTCTTGAAAATTTTATGTTAAGTCTGAATTAGCTGATTGACTAGACAAATGCATTTATATATTCTTGGTAGTTATTATTTCTAATATTCTTTGCATCAGCATAGAAGATATCAATATTGGAATACTGCTATGTGAACACTGGAAATGTGGGTGACTGATAAGGTCATCTTATTTTGCCTTTGTAGCCTATGACTTCGAATTTTTGTACAGTTGGCAGTTTTTCCTTGTGTTTTCCTTTGTATGTATGTTACTCCCCAAAGACAGTTAATCTGTTGTATTTATTTAGGAACTGTGAGGTGCCAAAAGGACATACTACATGAAGATTGGTGGAAGCGTATTTATGTCGCTTTCAAACTTCAGGAAAACATACTTCATTCCATTACGTTATTATGGAATTGTTGCTATTTAAATAACTGAAGGAGTTTCCAAGCAGTGAAGCAGCCACAGTTAATATTCATTGATCTATCAGTTGTGAGGGAAGGAGGTACTAGTTATTCTGAGTCCCATAAGTACAAGAAATCCAGTAATACTCTAAAGCTATCTTTGCTCATCCAACATTGACTACCATTTCTATATTATTACAGAAGAATTACATAACAGAGTTTAGCTGTTTTATAGTGTACAACTCAAGTTGATTATTAGTATACATCTGCAGTCAGTCTTTATTTCAGTATTTAATTAGAGATTGTTTGGGGATTGTTTCAGGAACATACAATTCTGACTTGAGGGGGAAACTTGGCTTGTGGATTTTAGACTAAACATTTTCTTAAGTACAAAATTCAACTGCATTTAGCTTGAGTGTTTTTAATTTAAAGATGGCCAAAACCATAATAATCATATGGTTTGATGTCTATGATACACAGCATGCAAGTTAAAACATTAAGTCTAAATAATCACATTCTGCAAGCAGCTAGCTTTAAATAACTCATTCCTCATGGTACTTTCAAAAAGTCATTTTTAAAACCACCCTAGATATACACTTGTGAAACAGGTATTTGGTATTTACATATGTTTCTGGTTTTTAGATTTTTGCCTTTTTTCTTTACTTTTTTTCTTTTTTAGTGAAAAAGCTTATTTGTGAATCAGTTTTTCGTTCCTTTTGCTTTTTTTTTTTTTTTTTTTTTTTCCTGCAGCATGACTTTGGAGTTAGACCTGCTACATTTCTGGACAGGGGTGTCATATTGACATACTCATGACTCCTGTGTTTGCAGTCTCAGACAAAAAAGTGGAACATGTTAGCCTCTGCATTTATATTGTGATGAGAGACTACAACATATACATGACTTTTCTAAATAATAACTAATATTAAAAAACAACAACAACAACAACAAAAACAACCTGAATTTGTATTTCATTATCTGATTTCTTATGCTCAACATGTTTTTCTGAAGATCATGTTTTTATCATTTGTAATTAGCTCTTTGGCCAGGCAAACAAATATAGACTTCTTTATAATTATTTAGATAATCTGAACATAATATATGTTAGAGGTATCAATGCCCTGTTAATGTTTTGCTTATTGCAAATATACCATCAGTTACAATGTAAAAGTATCACTAAAAGGTAATTTTTTTCTTCCTTTGTTTGACTTCCTTTTAGGGATAAAAGGTAAGGGAAAGAACATAATGTAAATCAACATAATTCTGTTACTTCCTAAGCACTGTAAAATAAGAGTACTGCATATTGATGTTGTGTTTTTTATTTCTGTGTTTGAGAGTCATAAATTGGCCTGTGGTGTAGTTGTGATTGAAAACTATGAGCCTAGAAACTTTTTGCTTGTTTTGCCAAATAGAGGCTAAGTGATCCTGAAAAGTATAGTGTACAAAACTATACTTTTGTAATTGTTTTTCTTGCTTTGAATGTGAATAGGAGAACGTTTGAGAGCCACTGATCCCAACTGATAGAACAGTCAGGACTCTCTAAGAACAGTCTTAGTTTTGTATCTGTGTCCTTTTCATATGGAAGTAAAGACAAGATGCAAGAGATGTGATTTAATTAGGCCTCAATTTTATTAGCTTAGCCATCTGGGAATTACTGGCATAAATTTGTACAGTGCAGGTCAAGATCCTTTCCTTAATCGTTTCCTTCTGCTGAAGGTTGCTATCAGTCCCCCATTTCCACACAGCTGGTCCCCAGCCCATTATTGGGACCCCACTCTATTCTTTTAATCCAAAGGATAGAGGCCTGGAAAAGAGATCATCACTTTACTGTACTTCAGACATTAACCCCAAACAAAATTCCTAGTTTTTTTAAGAGTCACTTTCTCTTAACTTCACTTTCAGGCTTTTAATCCAGCTTTAAGATGAGGTCTAAAGTGGAAGGATAGAGTTTTATGTTCCTTATTTCTGCACTTGTAGCAGAAGGCATGCTAGAGCTAAATAAAAATCAAAGTATGCACATTGATTCAAGGTGTTGCCGCAAAAAGAGGCACTAGTTCTTTTTCTTTTTCAAACTTCTGCTGCAGGTCTACCTACATGTTTTCAGGTTCTGAAGCAGAATTTTAGTCTTTTTGGGCAGTGAAGAAAATACTGAATGAGCTGTCTTAGTACAACTTTATTCTATTAGAGAATTTTGGTATTTTTTGAGCAAAATATTACCTATATAAGAGAAAGGTAGCGCTACCTATTAAATCAAAGCTGTTTATAACCCCCTATTTTTAAGCTCCTTTAGAAAATCTAGAAAGATGTTCAGGGAGCAAAATACATCAGCTACCTGGGAAGGAGAAAGTTGTGTAGATAATCAATTTCTCTTCTGTTTTGTGACTTTATTTATAGAAAATCAAAGTAATCTTCCTCAATTAACTTTGCCTTTTCCACAAAATCTGAAGTGCTTTTGTTCTTAAGTAGCATGCTCCTTGTCATGTACTTTCATGGGATAAATACTGATGCAAGAATTGTACTGATTGCAATAAAAGGAATTGGACCTGATGATCCTCGTGGTCCCTTCCAATTTAGGATATTCTGTGATTCTGAAAAGCATTTTTTTACTTCTGAATTTTAATAATTTACTTGATATATCAGTACCCAAAGCCTGTTTAAATCAAGTAGTGTTTCATTCACTGTTGAAAAAATAGTTAATGTTGATTGTCAGGAGCCATGGGGTTTACATCTGTACATCATAAATTTCACTATCATCTGCTCCTTTTTCTACTTAAAAAGGAAAAAAAAAAAGAAGCCCCCTGCTTAAAATGGAGGGGGGGGAAAAAGTCAAAGAAAAAGCCTTTGAAGGCATTGGAGCCTTTTGTTTGATGTGTGGAACAAGATTAATAAAAACGTGCCACTACATTAGCTTTTAAATAGCTAGCATGAGACAGTGCTGCTGTCTATACTCACCACAACTTTAATTTATGTAGATAACATGTTTTAGACACGTGATTGTCTTAGCATTGTGTTAGGGCTGTTTCTTGGGGAACATCACAGGTTTGTATGTTTATCTTCTGTGTAAGGACAATTAACTGGGCAATGCCAAAACACAATAGACTTTGATATTTTAAAGAATAAGAGGAAAGTATTTCACATTCTCAGCTGGTTTACAGATGTGTAAGCTTTGTAGTCCATTTTTTTGGTCCAGCATGGCATTGTGACAATTCCTCCAACATGCCTAAAACAGATAAATATTGGAAGAGAAATTACCTTTAAAATGCTAAAGATTTATTCTGACTTTATATTAATATAAATCAGAAATGGTTTCTCTTCCTGTACTTGAAGAAACTGCAAAAGTAACAGGATCTACCTTGACTTACTGAAGGAAAGCACCAGAAACAAATACTTATTTACATTTCAAATCCTTTTAGACATCCTTTTTATTAAACAGTGCATTCTCAATTAATCTTAGAATTGTACTGAAATAGAAAATCTACGTGCATATTAAGTGATTTTCATGTAGTTAATGTGCAACTTGTTTGAATACCAATTTTTAGGTGCTACCAGTGCAAATTGCTAAGTCATAGCAATATTTGTTAGGTTTAAACTGTAAGAGAAAGCTCCATAAAATGGTAGTGTACTGGTACCAAATTCTTTGGAGGGTGGGAAAGAAGTGATTGGAAAACAAATTATCTCTGCAAGTATCGGGTTGTTTTCCTGTATGGATGAAATGTGCAGTATGATATGGTACAACAAACATGTCTATTCAACTTTCCGAGACAAAAATAATAAGAGAACTCATTCTGTACCTTTAAGCTTATGGTGCATTTCTCTTTAATACAATTTTGAAGGCTAAACATCCGGGACAATGTGGAAATGATCAAGGTCCGTAAACAGCTGGTTGAGAAAAGCAATGCACTTTCAGCAATGGAAGGAAAACTTCTCCAGCTTCAAGAGGTAATTAGGATTTGGTCAGTAACATTCTGTTACTCTCATCACATACGCATGCGTAAATGGAAAATAAATATGCACGGTTCTTGATTCAAAGTCAGCGCTGAATACAAGAAAATGAAACGCACGATCCATTACACCCAAACTACTTCAGATGTGTAGGGTTCTTTATTCTTATAACTTCTTTCCGAATTTTCTAGCAGATCTTGAAGATAGTTATCTGCAAAAGTATCTCAGGCAGATTTGGGTTAGATTATGTCGTCAGTTGTTTGGCTGTCTAAAGAGATGCCTGATCCTTTACAAAGAGGGCTTTGATTTAATTATAAATTAATTATTTGATCTAAACATACCCCTGATTCCCTAAGGAAGGGGTACCATAACCCATTTGAGATTTGGCTGTTCAGAGTTCTGAGCTTAGGACTTGTATTCATAAATTCATGGAAACTATTTTAGAGGGTTACTTTAAGTGAGAGGTGTTCTTTATCACCAGATTTATTAAAAAAAAAAAAAAAGTCACCAGAGCATGCAACTGTATGGCAGATTATGCATCGGTTTTATTGATACAGCGCTTTTCTGCTTTGTCCCATACGTACTGGGAGAACGATGTATGCTTGCATATAAAGGCAGTACAATAACAACCAGAGAGTTCCTGTGAGTAACGATCCTGCATGCAACTGAGCTGAATAAAGTATCTCTTCCTTATGAAGTGGAAGCACAAGATGTCCTTGTTATTTGCAAGATGTATGATTGTATCTGAGATTGTTATAATGTAATTCACTGGAAACAAGTTACATTTTTCTTACTGTTACTGTAAATTGCTATTTCTTTTTCTTTACTAATGTTTCTTTGGCTGTTGTTTATGGATCCACAATTTCTTTGTACTTTCAATTCAAGGGAAAATTAAGATTCGAAGTAGGAAACTATAAGAATTTAAGTGACTTTTTAAAAGTTAAGTAAATTTTGAATGGAAGCTGCTTAGTTACTGGTATATGACACAGAATTAATTAAATAAATAAGATTAGATAACAAATAGTGTGGTTATATCTCCCTAGCAGCATTTCATAACGGTTGTAAAAAAAAAAAAAAAAAAAAAAGAAATTTTTCATGCCTAGTGCAATTCTAAGATATTGAGGCAGGAATATCACACTTAAAATAAAGGCCTTTATTTATTTTAAATTAATTAAAGTATGGATCCTAACCTTGGTCACACTCCTGCCCAAGAAGAACTCAAGAAGACTATTTGTGTGCCTTCCTTACTCTTTCTGGATTGGAGGCTGCCTACAGTCCACATTTCTCTCAATTGTACCTTAGCCTCCTATTTTAAACCTTCCCGTCCATACCTTCTGTGCTCTATGGCTATGTTCTACGGTTTTAAGTTCTATGGCTTCTTTGTTCTTTTTTTTATTTTATTTTTTCTGCAAAGAACTCTTTTTGCCAGTTCCTGCTTCTTCCTGTCTGTGATAAACAAGACTTCTGTCATGTGATTTTTGCTCCCTTCCTCTTTTCCTGTCTTTCTGCTTCTACCTCTGTGCTTCTTTCCCCCCAGTCTAATATCTCCTTTGCCAAAGCAGTTCTTCTGTTAGTAGTTCCAATCTATTTTTACACAGAACTATGAACTATGTAGAATGTAAACTCCAAGGGAGGGCAGGTTTCACATAGCTTTTTGTGTTCTTAAATAGAAAATGATATGTAAACTGGTCCATTCTAAATCACTTGCGACTTCTTGATAATATACAGCGAACAGCAAGTTCTTGTGCCTCTCTTTGCAGCAGCTGAATAGAAACAGATGCCTGAGATTCAAACTGGTATTTGAAGACATTGTTTCTAATATTCACAGTGAAAGCTGCATTTTTGGAAAGAATGAGAGTGTTCTGTCTCATCATATTTTTACAAGATAACGGATACAATGGTTTTCCTATTTCCAGTCATTTGAGTGTTTGAAATGTGCATCTACTAAACACAAATAACTGTAAAATCTAAAATTTCTACTTTAGATGTCACTTAAATGCTTATTGACAGAGCACTGTTTTTGTTTGTTTTATGTTACAATTTTCATGACTATTGAGTTCATTATCGTTTACTTTGGCTTATACCAGTTGAAACATTTATAATGCCTCTGTTTGCCATTAAACTTGAGTCAGCCCAAAAGTTGTGAAACTGTGGAATGATAAGAGCCTATAATCTTGTTCCATTAAATGATATTTAAAATGATCTTTCAGGAGCAAACATTTACAGGCTTGTTTTGTTGTTCAAGAATTTTAATGTAGCCAGTTGAATGAATGAATTTTGGAATCTGCGTTGAAGAACAAAGGACCCCGAAACTATTTGGATTAAATATTTGATTCCATTGTCATATTTGTATAATTACAGGCTGAACATTCCAGGATTTCATGATTTGTCATATGAGATATGCTAGTCTATGCCACTAAATTTGTAAATACTGTGAAGAGTTAGTTCTTGTGGATAACCAGTACAAATATTTCACAAATGTAATAGCATTTGCGTTCATTTGTGCAGTATTTCTAAAAGGTATATTTTCATTTTCGGTAAAGGAGCTATTTCATGTTGAGGCATATTTCCCTTAGAAACACAGTTTTAGACTAGAAACCTTAAACTACAATCATCAACCAATTTGTTGCCGTGACCTGAGTCTTGGGATATTTTAAGGGAGAATGGATAGAAAACAATTCTGGCATGATGGAAAAAAGAGTTGAAAGAACAATCAGGTATAGAAAACCTTAAGAAAGAATGTAGTGGGGCATGAAGGAAAGGGGAGTTATGGTTCCCCTAACGTTCACGAAGAAAACCATGAGGAGAGTCGAAGAGATACTGAAGGACTTGAAGGAAGTTGAAGCAAGGAGATTTTACAGGAGGACATTTTTAGGACTGTTAATGAGAAGTTTCAGTAACATAAATCCCTTGAGGACTGACTGGAAGAGCTTGAGGATCAGTTAGAAGGTGAAATCAAGACCTTGATTTTTGAATTTGTTTTCCTCTGTTTGGGAAATCAAGGAAAGAGATAAGGGTAAAATGGTCTGTGAAAGGCAGCTTTGCCAAGACGTGGGATTTTTTTTCTTCATGTAGTGGGTTGAAATGATACAAGTTATTAAAATGGAAAAGAACTTGTGAAAAAATTGAAGTTGAGAGATGGGGAAGAAAAGATGAGTTCACTTGAACAGTTGGAAAGGTTAGAGACTACAAGGCTTGTGATTTCAAGGAGGAAATGAAGAAATTCGTACAGAAATGAAAGAAGTGTAAGACTGACTTTTAAGGTGCCATTTTTTGAAGTTACTGAAATACAGTTTACAGCAAGAGGAGCACTGAAGAAAGGATGATAAAAATTAATAAGTAATATACATCACTATCTCTCTGAAATAAGACTGGTGATGTTATTCTCGGTAAGATTTTTCTTATGGAGAAATGAGATCTGAGGGGCTGAAGATCAAGTTGGTGACTGGGTTTTCTGTGGTTTTGTGTGCTTTTTTCTACAGTGTTTATACTTCGTATGAACCTGAACAATTTTCATGGGATTCACATGAAGTTTCTCCATGTAATTACCTCCTAGGAATGTTATAAGGAAATCACGAAGCTAATGTTTTTTTTCTGTCTACAATCATTAAATGTTATCTATACTCATACATCTATTGGACATATAAATTGCCATATAATCACTTTATTAAACAGGAGATTGGCTTTTAGGCTGTTTTTTTCAAGTCATACTTAGGATGTGTTTTACATTGGATTTCTTAATGAGGCATTATTAAAGCATTGCAAAATGCAGACAGTATAATATTAACTAATATTCTGGAAATAGGGGTTCAATCAGCATCCTCCATTTAATATTAAAATTGGTTAAATGTGCCTTAATATAATCCATTGAAGTAAATTAAAATGTAAAAGAAATCATAATTCCCTTATTAATTACTGCTAGCAGGAAAATACAGCCTAGCATGTTAGGATTATGAAAAAATTATATATCTACAGCTAAGGGTTAACAGAGCTGTGGCAAGTTCTGTGATTAACATAACTGTGGTCAACATTCATTTCTGCTTGCTACTGCAGTGTTTTTGGTCAGCATGTCTAACCACTGTAACCACAGCAAAATCTTTTAATTGCTTAACAGATGTATTTCTTGGTCCTTTTCATTATGACTGAACTGAGGGTTTAACGTTCATGAGAGCAACAAGAATGCCACCTTCTCCTGGCCATGTGTAATGAAATTTTTTTTTCGGTTGCTTAGTCAAGAGTGTCTCCTGTTGACCACATTGGGAATATCTGTTAACTGCTGCCAGGAAAGATCACTGATAGCATATGCAATGTTGTAATATTCTGCTAAGAGTGATCTTCTCCCCTGCCCACTCCAATCCCTCATCCCAATTTTTCTTTTTCTTTTCATAGAACCAAAGGAACCTGAAGGCTAGCCATGATGCTTTAATAGCAAAAGGTGATGAGCTGAATCTACAGCTTAAAGAAGAGCGGTTGAAGTGCCTGAATCTTGAAAAAGAATTGCAAGCAGTGACTATTTCTAAGCAAAGGACAGAGGAGGTGAGATTGCATCCAAGAGAGCTAGAATCTGCTTTAGGTACTACGTTATAGATAAGGGAAAATGTTATCTAAATTAAGGATGGGATGGGTACCTTTTTATTGCTGAGATGTGAATAGACCTTTCAAATATGTTTAGAAGACTCACTTGAACATACACACTGTTTTCCCATTAAAGAGAAAATCCTGTGATCGCTGCTTGTGTTTCATAGAATCATGAACCATACCTGGCCCCCCCACTACATGAGCATTCCACCCCTGTTTAGATAATGCTTGAGGAAGAGCATAGGATTTCACTTGGATTCTGATACTAAACAAGTAGTATGTTAAACAGAAACAATCTTAATACTTGATTTATTGATCATATTTTGCTATTTCTGTAGTGTTATTTCAACCTGATTTAGTCATGGTAAAGCATAGTATTACATCTTACATGATAGTTCAAATCAGTCATTTCTATTTCTTTTCCTAGTGGATTCCGGAGGCAAGTATCATCACCAACAGTCACTCAGAAACAGGGCCAAAAACCAAGTATTTTATTCCTCATTCTATTTGGTATATAAGGAGAGTGTGTACAGACTTACTTGTTTTTTCTTATATTTTGTAGCAACTTCAGTTTTACCACTAGGTTTACCTGTATTGAATGCATTTTAAATGAATCAAGCTAATACAAGCCTAACCTAATTACAGCCTAACCTTTGCGCTATTGTAATGCATATCGGATATATCTTCTATCTTTAAAGACATATCTTTCTTTATTGTATGTTTTGAAAATAAGGACTTGTTGCCTCTGTGTAGTCAATAAAAACAATGTTTACATATTGCAGCCATTAATGAGCAAAATTGAATTAAACATTTTTAATTCCTTTTTTTTTTTTCACATAAGACAATATAATTATATACTCTTTTTTCTCAGTTCACATACATTAGTCTCAACTTCATATATGCTACGTGAAAAAGCCTGTCTTGACCAAATTACATAATGTGATGAAAAAGTGTTATTTTGCAGCTTCTAAGAGACTGTTACATAAAAAGAACAAATAAAAGTCTTCTTGAGAATGCCTACAAAGTATTAACTAATCATCTTTATAAATCCATTAAAATTTTATATTTGCTATTTGTTTACTATTTTTTGTGCTTGAAATTTTCTTCATTTTAGTTGCAAGAAAGAATAAATGATCTGGAAAAAGAGAAGGAACTCTTGAGGGAAAACTATGATAAGCTGTATAACAGGTAAATTTGAAATGTAAATCTTTAAATGTTTTCTTTAAATGTAAAATGGGATTTTGTGCTCTGTTTAGATCTTCATAGGCTGGGTACATATGCATGTGCATATGCATGTTGAGTGTATACATGTACACATTCAAATATATTCATACTATAATTCCTAATATCAGTAAGCGTATATGGAAAATTTAAAGATGTTTTGCCTGTATTTCACCTCTTCTGTTGAAATAGAGCGGCTTCCATTGTTGCTCTAATACTCTTGAGATAGTACATCACTTAGGAAAAAAAAATCTAATTAAAATGTAAGTAGAAGTAGCATTTTTTTGAAAATGAAGCCAAGAG
This sequence comes from Netta rufina, assembly GCF_964035555.1. Taxonomy (NCBI): domain Eukaryota; kingdom Metazoa; phylum Chordata; class Aves; order Anseriformes; family Anatidae; genus Netta; species Netta rufina. The sequence continues at coordinate 15,896,129 of NC_140136.1, forward strand.
GTTACTTTGTGAATTTCTAATAATGTTTTGTTTTTTTTTCCGTGGGGGACGGGAGTCCTGTTGATAGAAGGATAAATCTAGGAGAGACAAACTTTTTCAGGATTAATTTGTTTTATTTTATTTAGGAAAAGGGGTTGTTTGGCCTGTTTGTGTAAGTTCTTCCAGTACTTCTGAGTGGATCTAAAGTCTGATATTTGACATCTTCTTCTGTGTTTATTTTTGAGAGGTAGTTTGTTTGTTTTAGTAATGGTTACCGTTTTGCTTATGCTGGTTCTTAGAGTTTTAGCATAGGTTAATGTAAGCTTTTTCGAAGATTCCTGTACATAAATGGCATTGGTGTAACTGCTGCTTATAGTGAAAATGGAAGTGCATTGCCAGATGAGATTCAGAAATTCCCCGGTACAAAAAACTGAAATAATTAATATGCTTGCTCTAATCAACTATCAAGGAAATAATGACCTTGAAAATGACCCTTTTGTATATTGTAAAGCAATGTGGCCTCTTATGCTGAAGAGGGTTAGAAATTTCCTAGAAATTTAACTATGAAAGTAGGTCAAAAGGCTTGAATTATTTTTTTCATGTCAAAATTTCTCCTCTTAATCTTTGTTTGGTTTGTCAGTGTGATGTCTCAAAAAACAAAAAGAAACAAACAAAAAAAAACAACACAGCAAAACAAAACAACCAGTAAACACAACATGAGTGATATCAAATGTTGTTTATGGGATTCTTATATTTATGATACTTTCTGTACTTTCTATTGTGAAATTAAACATTATATTAGCAAAAAAAATATGAGTACGGGTAGCTTAAATTATTTTAAAAATATGAGCTGCAACAACTGTATAAACACAGTATTTATGTTGTGTATAGGGGAGGTTGGTCAGTTGTCCTTGCTTAAGTTTCTTATAGATTCCTCCAAAGTTTGATGTTATAATACCATGATTTTTCTCCTATATCATTATGCAAAAAAATAATTCATAGTAAATATATCAATTACAATCCCGTCTTGAATTGTTCTGTTCTTTTTAAATTATAGTGAGATAATTTATAAAGATGTTTAAATAAGTAATTTAATATGATTCTCTCATAACCCAGTGATCCTCAATATGGCTTTTTTCCCCTAAAATTTTCTTATCATATACTCTATTTAAACTTGATTTATGCTTTATCATTCCATGGTGGCATATAGATAACAAGAAATTAGAAAGAGAATCAGACCATTTTGTTTTGTCTACTGTTTAATGGCCAGCTTTTTCTGTTTCCCATTTGAACAACGTGAGCTTACTGCAGCCTACCTGTTGCTAGCAGTGGATAGGCCAGTGTCTGCAGGTGACAGATTATTAACTTTTTTTTTTTTTTTTCCCTGAGGAAAGGAAAAGGCATAAACCCTTTCCTTGAGAATGGAAATTCCCTTCAAAGTTGATGGGAATTTTGCCAGTCAAGGCTGAGAATTGGATCTGAAAAGTTTACAAAGAACAAGTATGAATTTGTCAGTTGACTCTTATTATGTAGTCAGTATCCAAGAAAACAATTCGTTTGGATAAAAGATTTGGAGGAATTGTTTTCATATGACCTTGTAATGCAAATCTAGCAATGCTTAAACTCCCTCCAAAGGAAATGGTGCCAGATGTGGTTGACCATTTATAGTTACCCAGATGTCTCTGACTCCAGTGAAATACAGTAAATGTGAAAGAAATTCCACATGAATTCAAGTAAAAGTAATCTTAAAATTTGAAGGAGAAAAGAGGCAGGAGTGGACTTGATTCAATCTGTTCAAAGCATTTTCAATATAGGTTTGGATAAAACCTGTTGCCTAAACTGTTCTTCATTTAAGTATCTAAATTCTGAATTACTATCATAACAGCTGTTAATGATGTTTCTGCCATTATTGTTTGTTTGTTTGTTTTTCTTAAACTGTACACATTTTTAAATGTGTAGCTGCATGTGAAATAATTTTGCCTAAAGGTAGTGAATGCACATACAACTAGACATCATGGTAATTACAATTTGAAAACTTTTTCAGGAATGTGAAATGTGAAAACTAAGTGTATTTTTTACCTTGTCATACAAAGATTTATTCTTTCCTTCTCGGAGCCAATCCAACTTTGAAGAATGTTAAGTCTAAGCAACTGTAGAGCACGCAGTCTCTTCTGTAGCAATGCAGCATTATCAATGTGATTGTGGGTTCAATGCATTACATTTGCTGCATTATCTTCAAAATTATGGCACAGCAGAGTGAAGTATATGTTACTGTAGGACCTAGAAGCATTGGTTAAGTTCATGCTGTAAAAGATACATTATCACCTTATAAGATGGTATGTGCTTACAGAACTGTATAAATAGATTAGATCAGATACAGGATGAGAAAAAGAAAATTCAGAGAGATGGGACTGTTTTTACGAAGATTTCAAATCAAGAATATAAACTCTTACCAAATATGTCAGAGTCAAGAATTCATGCTAGAATATTTTTTCTTTAATCTGCAGGTCATTCTTCAAATATATAAGGTATAAATTCACTTTTAGATACTTAAAACCACTTTATATAATCATAGTCATCAAAACAGGCAGTTCTCTTCAGTCAGCATGTACAATGTGCCATCTATTTGGGCCATCTCTTCTACCCTATTTGTTTCCTTCTTTCTTGTGTGGCTTTTGTTATATGGACCTCCGGGATAGATAGATGGATAGATAGGTATGTATCAGAAGATGCACAAAAATCAAAGTTACTTTTTTAATCAGTGACCTTCACCAAAGTATGTAGTCGAGGGACTGACTCATTCGTTAACAATACGCTACCATTTCTGATTTTTCAGAAAATACAGAAGTGAATAAACTGGTTTGTGACTGGTTAAGATGAAGGATATATTCCAGTCATTAAGAATGCAACTAGTGAATAATAATAATATGAAGACCATATTACTCACTGTATAAACTATAGGAAAACACATTGCATTGCTTTGTCTTTTTACCTACTGGGAATTGTACTGTAAATTATTTAATGTTCTTACTTTTATTTCAAACTAAGTTGCACATTTTGTTGTGGTTTCAGCAGTTCTGATTCTGTGTCCATGCCATCCGTTCTGTACTCAGATTGGTAGTTTACAAGTAAATAATGTGTTACAGGAAAAATAGTTACTCTAGTTTCTTTACCCAAATCCGTTTTTTATTTCTTAAAGCGGGAGAAAGATTTCTTATGTGCTTCTTAATCAGTATCAGAATTGTTGTTTTACAGTATGAGAAAACTGTTGTCACTTTGTGGTCAACGTTTCTTTGAACAGGCAGCTGACTTTAGGCTCTGCATCTTTCACAGATTTAAAAGAAATCAGGTGGGTGATCCCAGTTCTCTGCATTAAGAGGTTTTGTATGCGGAAAGAATGGTTTTGTCAGTTGTCAGTTGCTGAGGTTTGGAGTTGTGGATTACTCTGGGATATGCATCTGAATTCCTTTTCTAGTCCCACAAATGTTGCATGCTGCCAACTTTTCTGACTTTGGAGCTCTAAATTAAGGCCAGTTCCTTTGCTCATCCCACAAACTCTTTCATGTTTTTTAACCGCAGCCTGAGAAAGGCGCCTTGGTTTCAACAGCAGCAGACCAGCATATGTTTACTTAATTCCTAAGACATGATGACAGTGGTCTCTGTGCCACTAAAAGCTTTCTTCTTTATTATTTTCTGTTGAAGTTGATCTCTAAAAGTTTTTCACATGCCACATGTTTTATTGCAGTGTCTTCAGTGTGACCCACGAACAGCAATGGAAATTAAAGGAAGAGCAACTGAAACTGCAAATTGCTAAACTAGAAAGTGCTATCAAATCTGATTTAGCAGACAAAAATGAAATCCTTGACAAGATCAAAGTAGAAAGAGGTACAATTCTGAAATAATTATCATTTTCTTATGATGTGAGTTTCTCCAATGTTGGAGTTTGGGTATATTCCGCAGAAAAGTGTGGTTCATTTGGTGGTAGTGATTTCAAAGCTGTCCTTTGAGTACAATGAATAATGTGCTTAAGTAATGACTAGTCGTTAAGTACAAAAACTAACCCACTACAGGTTATGTGCTGAATGAAGATCCTATAACTCCAGTTGCATTAATTCTTCAACTGTTGGCTGAATTTTTACCCTTTATTCTGTGTTTTTCCTTTTCTCTAAATTACAAATTCTTACAGACAGAAGACCGTCTGACAGTCCCTTTCAAATGGTATGCTACTACTCTAATCTCACTTATTGCACAAAGGTACATGAAACCTGTATAGGCACCTGAAGATGATTAATTGCCTTTCAACTTTGTGAATTCAGTTTTGTTTTGTTTTGGTATTTTCAGTGTACACTCATTTTTACTTACAGCTGTAAACATATACAATAGTACAGTTTTGTTCTAATCTTCCCAACAGATAATTTCATATGTGTTTTTCCCATGGTGTAGAACAACTTCTCAGTGAAAGTTCAGCACCTTGCCATCTTTTTTTATCTCTATACTGTGATATACTGTGCCACCAAAAAAAAATTACACGAAGAGCGCAGGCAGGAAGTAAACTAAATATTTTTGTGGTTGTTTCTTCAAATGTGTATTTTTGAAAGGTAGCATGCTTCCATGAACAATTTAATAGAATGAAGTGGGTAGACATGTAAGTAATTATTATGATTATGATTCAAGTTCAGCATGTGTTTAAGATTAAGATTCTAAGTAGTTCTGCTGGCTTCAAATACCAGATAAAATATTCAAATATCTTACTGGATTACAACAAGATTTTGCAAAAATTAGCCCTAAGTTGTCTTAATGGACAAATACTTACTGTATGTCAGTAAAAAACGACATGTGAAATAAGAGTAAAAAATACATTGCACTCTCTAGGTAGTGTTGGTCCATAAAACCTAAGAACAAACAAAAAACACTCCACACCCTTCAGCATAAATACAGTTCCGGTTTTATTCGATGGGCTAACGAAGAAGGCAATCCTAGGCAAGAAGGGGTTTGAGAGTTTGGCCCGTTTTGGTTGAAAGAGCTGTTGAAATTGCCGCATTTGGTTTGTAGAAACTGCATCAGGAAGTTTCTCTTCCCAGGTTCCCAAAGGACACCCTATCTGTGATCAACTTGGCAGAATGCAGCTCTTCATCTGTCTTGTTGTTAGAGAGCATTCCCTGCTGGCTTCCTGATCTCACCCACAGAATCTGTTTATGTCCTTATGACTTCATACTTCAGCTGGATTAATCAGAATAGATAGCCCCATTGTTACACTGAAAATCTCCTTTAATAATGCACCCGACACATACAGCTACAATCCAGTATTTTATTGTTAGTGTAACAGAAATCTTGATGGTTGGTCTACTCTGGTTATCACAAAAGCAGAAGAAGAATAATGCAGTTCGAGTACTGCTGTACAGAAAAAAGTCTCAATAATAATATAATTGGATTGTAACACGTGTGGCCACTTCCTACATTTTTGTTCCCTCTCCAAGTTATACTTACTTCTGTATTGCTCTTCTGGATGTAACAGTGAGTAGATTTGAATTACTGGAGAGGATAACACCTTAAGTCATCAGTCTGTGGAGTCCTCCTTTGGGAGGAATATGATGTTGATGTTGCTAGGATTGACTTTGGGTCACTTTGCTGGGATACTTTTACACCTCACTTTTTGCCTTATTGTTATACAGCTTCACGTTATCTCTGAATTTGTAATATATAGTGAGTGCCCTTTATGCACATCATATGCTATTACTTTGTTGTGTTTAACCTAAAACCAGTGTTGTCCAGCTTCAAGTCTGCATTTTTTAGCTGAGCGTGATTCAACAGCTGGAAAGTCATCTGCTGCATGAAATAAATGCATATTATTTTTTTTCTGGGTGTTTTCAAGAAGCTCTGATAAAGCTAGTTTCCTTTCTACAGAAATTACAGTTTTGAAGTTGACTTCTTAAGCAGCAAGTGAGACTAGATATTAAAAATATCTACAAAAGCTTCACTGGGGTTGATCTGAGAAAAAGAGTGGACTGAGCTTTCTGCTTGTGTTGGAAAATTCAGGAGATGAGATAGGAGTACCTGAAGGGGGGTATCTTGTCTCCTCATTCCTGGTAAAAGTGCCAGCTCAGATCTCAGTTTATATCGCAGGGATAAAAAGCAACATCAGCATGAGGAACCCTTTTTCTATACACCCCACCCCCCCATGGGGAAGAAAAAGATGTAGGTCTTCTGGGTTATTATTTGGAATGGAAGAGTTGACAAGACTCAATAGCTGATAGGTGTTTCACAATCTTCTATCAAGTCTTCCTCCTCTCCCTCGCAACTCTCACCCCTCTGCCCTTCCCTCCCCAGCAAAATGAAGAAAAAATCTCAAGGCTTACTTTGTTTTCTTCTTTGCTTTTAAATTTTTAGCCCTTAAAGTTTCTTGCTATATTTTCTTCAGTTCAGTTGTACAAATACATTACATTTTCCTCATGACTGCAGAGAATTAAAACCTTACTGGTTAGTATGTATTTGAATTGAAAGTGACTCTTCTGGAGTCTCAACAGATATGTGAGTAAGGCTACTGTGTGTAGGAGCAATGGCATTACAGGTGATTCATTTCCAGTGAAGATGTCATTTATATATAAACTCTGCAAAATTAAAACTAACCTGATGTCAGTTTTAGAAACATTCCCAAACCCTTGAGACTAAAATCTCAGCCACCTGTGTTTTACTGAGTTCAATCCTCAAAACTGAAAAGCTATTCCATAGAAAGTAGCAAAGTTGTGCATTATGCCCTGAGGGTCAACAGAAAAGATTCCAGCATTAAAATGATACTGCGCACTATTCTGTTGAAAGCAGTAGAATATATTCTCAACTTTGTATGTAGTGTTCTACCCATCAAATCCCACTAGAGCAGATGGGAATTAGAAAACCTAATACTTGCAATTCAGGTTGACAGTTAACATTTGTATCATTCTGACCTAGAATATGAATTCACAGTATTTAAGTGCATTGCATAAGAATACAGCTTTGGGACTTTGAAAAAAGCACAGAAAAAATAAGAAAAACGTTGTCAAGAGAATAAGGAGTTTGGCTGGGGGAGGAGAGTGGATAGGAGAGAGTATGTTTGTTCCAAAGAAAGTTCAGTGCTTTTGAGGTGAACTTGCTTTTAAAACTTTTCTGTGTGGAAGAAAATAAGTTTTAACTACATTTTTTGGTCTAATCCTTGATTTTTTTTTTCTCTCTCATGAGACAAATTTCTCCTTGAGGCTCTTGAGATGTCACTGTGGAAGCAGCTAGGCATTAGTGAGAAGTCTCTTCAACCTTCAACTGAGAAGTTTAATGGTGTTTAGTCGTTCAGGCTGACAAGTTTTGTTATCTTCTATGTTCTTTCCCCACACCTGCCCCAGAAGCAGAAACCCAGAGAAGCCATACTTTGAGTGTAGATTTTTGATGCTGTAGGTTCAGTTTTAATGAAAGAATGCTTTGTTTTTTTTTCATCTATTAACATCTATCAGGTCAAAGACCAGGTTCCTATCCCCCTCCTCCTGTTGGTTAATACTAAAGATTTCCCTGTAAAAAATAGATGAGATTCTGTATTTTTCAATTAAGTTTTTACATATAAGATAATATGAAAAGGTAAGCTTATAATTTTTATGATTATGTTGAATTAAGCAGAATATTTTGTTATTTCTCTATGTTAGACCAAAAGGAAAAGCTGATGCAAGAGAACAAAGACCTGCAGACATGCTATCTCGAAAATAAGCAACAACTAGATGAACTGAAAAATCACATGAAATGTTTGACCAAGGTGAAATCTCTCTCTCTTTTTTTTTCCTATGTTTTATGCATAGTGTAAGTAGTTCTTGAAAGTAAAAGAATACAGAAATACAACCGCATCGTTTTATTCATGATATCAAGCACAATGTCATGTATAGTGAGAATGCATCTTGTTACTCTGAATATAATTCTTCAATATTCATTCACATCTGGTATCACCTTTTCATAGAGTATTTCTGTTTCAGGAAAGTGATGTTGATGCGACAGAACTCAATGAAGCTCTCTTGCTTGTAAAGGTAACTTAAAAAGAATTTATATATATATATATGTGTGTATATATATATATATATATATAAACTCTTGGTTTATTATTAGTTGTTTTCTACACAGTTCTTTGGATTTTTAAGAGCTGGATTATTTTGTAGTAGTTCGTGCTTCATGCATGTGTATTTCTCATTTTTCAGCTACAGTGAAGCAGAAGGGAAGATAAAAAAAAAAAATTGCCAGGATGAAATGTAGAGTTATGTAGATAATTCATTATAACATCAAAAGTGAATTAAACCTGATTCATAAGCATCATTTAAAAAAAAAAACAAAAACAACAACAACAAAAAAAAGCACCTTGCTTTCTTAGTCAGTTATCATACCATCTAGTTCTTCCTGTAATGTTGATAAGAAAAACATGTTTGTTTTTTAATTCTCTAAGCATAAGAGAACATACTCTAAGCCTGTAATCTCTGAATATGTTAGAGCAACCTCTCAGTTAACTACTTAGCAACCTCTCTGCATTTGCTAAAACAGAAATAGAAAGTTTCCAGTAAACGTTTTTCGTTTTTTCTTTTTTTTCTCTTGCATGTAAGATGCAGTTTTATTCTTTACATAAAAATTGAAAATGAAGTCAGGGGAAGAAGAAATGTGTGCTTTAAGCTTCCACTGTTCTGATGACTTGCATTTAATTTTTCATAAATGTGTGTTTACCGTAATTTGCAGTAATTTTACTATCAGTGGAAGAGTCTCTATGCTACTTTATGCTACTTAAATGTAACTCTATAATGATAATGAAAAAAAGTAAAGAAAAAAGAATCAAAATTAAAACCCAAGTATTAGTAACAGAAGTAATGTAGACTTGGGAGTAATTCAAGTTTGGATCATTCAGTAAAGCAGGTTTATTAATTATATAAAAGGCAAATATATTAAGGATTTCTTATTTTTAATGGATTGGAAGAGTGATTGCTTCTGAATATCTCATACATTTGAATTGGTTCCTAATGACCTAGAGATTACATTAATAAATGCAATTCGGACAGCTATGGGTCTATGTCATTCCTATTTGTTGTTATCTTGTGCTCAAAGTTTGCAATGGTGTGCTTACTCTTATTCTTGTCTCAAGATTTTATTCAAATGTTGTATTTAATCAAGCATGGAAACATCCAGATATTTTGCAAAAGTTTGTTCAATTAACTTTTCAAATTTGCTCCAGGTTCGAAAGCAGCAGCAGAATGGGGACCTTATGTTTTTGGAAAAAGTAGATGAGGATATCAATAAAGATTTGGAACGCTCGATGAGGGAGCTGCAATTAACACATGCAGAAACAGTGCAAGAACTTGAAAAGACGAGGAATATGTTAATTGTACAGCATAAAATTAACAAAGATTACCAGGTACTAAACTCTGCACACAGTGGAAAATATCTTGATAATTACATTTTAACATTTGTAGCACTGGAACTTATTTTCCTTCAGGAAAAAGTGAAGTCGTAATTAAGGCTTGCAAATTGCATCAACAAAGGCAGTCAGTTTTATAAGTAACCTAACATAAGATTTGTTAATGTTGAAATGATCCGAATGACTGTAACGTCAGTCTTTTAACTCACCCTGATTAGAAACCTCAAACACATGCCTTCTTGGGATTATTTCTGAGCTCTTATCACGTCTTCACAGGCAAAATAGTAAGTGTAGTTATCAAATAAGCTTCCTTTTCCACAATGCTCTGCTTTCACTCTCTCCTGTTGGCTTATTGCAGATCATATTTTGGCTTTTCTTTCAATCAATCTGATTGTAAAATAATGCAATCATTGGGAAAACAACAACAACAAAAAACATTAAAACATTGTCCTGAAGGAATAGCTAGTCAATTTTATTTAATAAGGATTTTTAATTTTGCTGAAATGAATTGATCTCTGTGTTGCTGAATTTAAAATTGCCATTTTTGCATACTCTTAAGTGCTCTTTCTCAAATTTAAATACATTTTGTCTTTGTAGCCGAAAGCACGTGCAGTATCAATGCAGACAGGCCTCAATGGTCCTTTTTCCATGCAATTTTTTTTCAGACTGAAGTTGAAGTTGTGACACACAAGATGGAAAGTCTACAGAAAGACTACGAGTTAAAACTGGAAAAGTATGTCCATCTTCTTGATATTAGGGCTGCACGCATCAGAAAACTAGAAGGTATTTTTGAAGTCTATTTTCTTCAATTTTTTGTAGTTTATCTACTTCAAATCGTTATTGTAATTTTGTTCTTCAGAAGAAGTATCTTTCCATTCTTAAGACTAGTAGAAAGGTCAGATCTTTAATGACACATTATCTATGTGGTGTTTGTTACTAATCTAGAAAAATTCAACAGAAAAGTTTGTGCTGCAATCCTTGCTGAATAAAACTAGCCAAGCTTTGATTTTTTTTAAATAAAAAGTTGACCATAAATATGATTTATTTCTCTGTCCAATAATTACACAGTCATTTTATATGTTGCTAAAAATCCCAAAGTCGTGGCATAATGTAAATGCAGAATATTTCAGACTAATGAATTTAAAATACTATTTTAATGGCTTCGGTGTTTAACATGGTGTATAGAAATCCTGAAACAGGATAATTTAAAAAGCCTAATGTCATAACAAGATTCATGTTTTGTCTTCAAGTTGCATCCCATGTACTAAAGGACTGCATGATGATTTATGTCTTAATTCTGTAAGCACATACTCTTTTTTCTTTCTGTGGCAAGCAATATAACTTTATTTAGTTTAACCCTACAAAAATATGCATCTTAAGTGCCCGCTACATTTTAGCATAGTAATACTTGTTTTGATCACTACGTAAGGCTTCTGCATGTTTTGCTTTTTAATTGTTATTAATTTTAACATAATGTTATTCATGTGTCTATTTTTAGTTATACTGAAGTAGCTCCATTGTGGAGGTATTCTTGATGTCAGAGTGCTAAACAAGCCATTGATGTATGATTTTAAGCATGTAATTTCTTTTTTTGGTAACACCTTTAAGAAAGTAACCTTGTTCCTGTAATAGGATTATGCTTTTTCCTCTCTTTTCAGGCATAAATTATTTGTGTTTTATTTATTGCAGCTCAACTAAGAGATGTTGTTTATGGTACTAAACAGCACAAATTCAGACCAGAAATACTGCCAGATGATTCAGTAGATGAATTTGATGAAACTTTGCATTTGGAAAGAGGAGAGAATCTTTTTGAAATTCATATCAGCAGAGTGATCTTCTCTTCTGCAGCTGTGCATGCTTTTGGTGACCATGAGCCTGCAAGTTTTTGTACTTACGCATTCTATGACTTTGAACTTCAAACAACCCCAGTAGTGCGTGGACAAAACCCATTATACGACTTCACTTCTCAGTATCTTGTACAGGTTGATGACTGCTTCTTGCACTACATACAGAGAAACAGTATCACACTTGAGGTTCATCATGCGTATGGCACAGATTATAAAACAGTTGCTGCATGCCAACTGAAGCTCCATGAAATCCTGGAAAAGAATGGGAAGATCTACAGCACAGCAGTTTTAGTTGGTAATCAACATACCACCATCACCAAACAGAATACTCATTAAGTGACAAATAATGTGTATTTGGCCAACAATTAATTCACGTACTGCTATTTCAAAAGAAGAAAAAATGGTTTATACAACATGATATTTCCTGTTGGATGTGCAGTACGTTCTGGTGATTCTACCAACAGTTGTGGAAAAGCTTGTACTGGTACAGTTTTACCCAGAAAGAGGCCGCTAGCTGTGTGTCAAAAATATATTTCAACAAATCATTCTAATGAGCTATTTTTGCCAGTAATTTAAACTGCTTACCACTTGGTGGAACATTTCCAACTATTGACATATAAAACTGTCCTAAGCCTTATTTTTCTCAGAGATTAAAATAACAAAGTTAGCTTGGACAGTAAGTACTGCAGGTAACAGAATGAAAAAACTGTCATGCTTCATTTTTAGGTCATTCATGTAGAGCCAGAAGAGTTGTGTTGTTCATGGCTCTAAAATAAACTGCAGATTTCGTGTCACAAACACTGCTGTGATGCATAGTCACAAAATAAATGATAATTTGTGGCATGTCCTAGCATTTGTGTTTGACTTAAGTACTTTAATGTTGAAGATTAATGTGATCCCATATGTATTTATTCCTTAGGAATCAAAGGAAACATCCAAAATTATGGTACTGTAGAATACTGGATCAGATTACGGGTTCCTATGGATCAAGCTATTAGTCTTTACAAAGAGAGGTCTAAGACTCTGGGGTATATAACATCCAGTTTTAGGGAACATGAACAATCATCCCAGGTACGTTTAGTTTTGTACTTCATAGTTTTGGATGCAATGTTTAAAAATGTTTTTTCAGTTGGAATAGTTTATTTCAACTCTTGATGTGCTCAAGGTTGAGGAAGGTAAACGTTCTTGAACTGTAAAATGTCTTTAGCAATTGAATGATGTGTTTTTCATATAAAGAGATACAGAACCAATTGAATTACAGCTTTGCTGAACTGGCAAAGTCTTAAGCTTCAGTTATTTATTTTTACTGACTTGGTCACTAGAACATTTGAAATGATGATGTAATTAAATTGTATTGTATTTTCTTAACCTATAAGTGTCAAATTTTGTTAACATTTTGTTCTAGTAAAACATTCAGGAATGTTAGACCAGCCAGGCTTTGGATCACTATTACGGGTGAAGTAGTTGTCTAGAAAAGTCTAAAGGTTCTTAATGTTTGAGTGTTATGACATTACTTCACTTTTTCCTTTTTATTTTTATTTTTTTAGCTAAACAATGAAGACACTTCTGACAATATAAAGCAGTTTATAGTCATGTTTAGATAAGGGTCACAGGCAGGAAAAAGAAGGGACTTTCAGATATCTTTGGTACTTGGTTGAAGAAATAAAAACTAGTATCAACTATGTTGAATTGTATAAATTAAAACACTCCAGACCTAATGGGTATTTTTTGTTATTTATAGCTGTTAAAATTACAACAAGTTTGGAGTAACTTCATTGTTTTATATTATTCCATAATGTAAACTTATACCAGAATACCGATTCCAAAATGTAATTTGAGAAGTACATTTGGTATACACATTCTGTTAAGAGTCAGTGTAGGCATTTTCAGAGAAACATTGAGTTTGATAGCACTGCAACATTTGCTTTAAATCTGATTTTAAAAGAATCAAAGGTATTTTTAACTAACTCATAAAATCTGGGTGTTGTTAAATGCCAAAAGCTGGTATTTAGTTTTCTCTATTTTTTATGTTATGTTATGTTATTTCTAGCTGTGTTACTAGTCCAAACATAGATGAAAGGTAAGGCATGTGGAACAGAGTGTTTTGTTGTAATTATTGTACAATTGCAAATTCAAACATGGCAACTGAAATACACTGATTATAAAGGAGAAAACAGGAGAACCGTCAGAAATGAATAACTGTTTCTAAAGAGCTGTTTGAAACACTGCAGTTATTAAAGATGTTTCATGGCGGAAACAAAAGTCATGTAGCTATAGCACAGATGGCTACATTATGTTAGGGATCCTATGAGTCTGCAGCTGCACAAGTAGCTTCAATTGTATGTTCCAAAATTTAGGCTTTCACTAGTTAAACATATATATAAAATTTTCTGTCCTGTGTAGTGGCAGAAGTCATGGAAACATGAACTATACACAAACTGCTATAAAGACTTTTTTTTTTTATTTTTATTTTTTCCAGTTCTGTGTGTAGCTAGAAATAATAGTCTTAAGGTTGCATATTCAGGACAATACGAAATTGTCAGGGTAGCTGTCTCTACCAATTCCGGTGTGGATTATTTAATCAAAATATACAACATTTTATCACACACAATTAAATTGATAGGTGTTTCTCCATATACCAGAAGACAGAACTCTGCCTTCCAAAAGCAAGATAATTTTGTACAATGAATGAAAATAGCTGTGACACATTACAGCAAAACAAAGTAGCCCTTTGAGATAGATGAAGATGGGGATTACTACTTTAACATAACCATATTATTTGTTTTCTTGTTATTCCTTAATTTTTATTAAAATTAATTTCCTAGTTTACCAACTTCCTTATTCCACTTCAAACATTTATTATTGCTTTTCACATACTGATTTCTATTTTTTGTGAATTCTTTGTGTAGATAAATATTTTGAAGGAAAAAAAAAACTAAGACAAATCTGCAGCACAGTTTTAATTATTGAAAAGTGTAAATAAAAGAGACTGCAGTTATAAAAATTATATCTTGACACAGAATAGCTGTCAAGGTCAGAATCTGGAACTTTAAAGCTGCACTGGTTATGAATCACTCTTAAAACATAACTGCTTTATGGATGATCACATGACAAGTAGATCTTAGTTTTAGAAGAATAAGGCAAATAATCACAGACCTGAAAGGTTTAACCTTTTATTTCCTTATACCAAAAGAGATGTAGTTATATTTATAGAACAAGTAAGATTTTGTCATAGAAAGTTAAACAGTAGTTAGAGTGTCATCCAAATAAGTTATTTGTTCTATTTATAAATTTCTTAGAGTGCGCCACTATAAGAATTCTAATGTTTTTAATTCCACTTCTTTTTCATTTAAAGCAGCAGATACTCAGAACTGCCCAAGTCAGCACTTCAACAGATGGCAATTTAAATGAACTCCACATTACAATAAAATGTTGTAACAGTCTACAGTCCCGAAAAAAACATCTTCAGCCAAATCCATATGTTGTCTACAAGTTTTTTGATTTTGCAGACCATGATACTCCCATCATTCCTAGCAGCAACAACCCAGAAATAGATGACCATATGTGTTTCCAAGTGCCAATGAATGCAGATTTAGACCGATACCTAAAATCAGAATCCTTAACATTTTATGTATTTGATGATGGTGAAACAGAAGAAGGTGGTTATTTAGGGAAAGCCAGTGTGCCTCTTATTTCTTTAGCACATGACAGATCTATTTCAGGTAAGAATTTGACCTCTCTAAACACAACAAAATCCTCACTTCCTGTTTCATATCTCTTTTAAATCTCTTTAAGAACCAAACCAAGGAAAAACCCTTATCATTCATCTGCTCCTCTTGTCTGACAGAATTTTAAAGTCCAATGAAATCTTGGAAAGAAATTTTGCATCACGGTGTTACTCATGGCTAAAGAAAAATCTGTGACAGAACTTGGAAATGGATGAATGATTTTTTTAATATAACCATTAAATTGCAAACATTAGAGAAAGAAAAGAGCAAACGAGAGAAGAAGCTTCAAATATCTCTTTTGCTTACTAAGACAGTACTAACAGAATGTTCCAGGATTGTTGCAGTTTCTAACAAAAATACTAAATTAGTGGGTGTTTGTTGTGGTTATCCACAAACTGCAATGAATCCTGTATCTTACAAGAAGGATGGCAATAGTAGAGTTTTCTTCAAAAACTAAAAAGTAAAAGAGGAAATTGAAGTCAGAAAAGCCGGCTGTCTGAACATTCATTTATGATGATCCTTACAGGGATAAAGAGTCTTAAAATTCTGGTTTGTTCTACTTACTGGTCCTGGTATGGAATAGCTAGGTTTTGATAAATAATCATAACTGGAATGATGTTTCACTCTAGCACTGACTAAATGCTAATAAATTATTGATATTTTTGTTTTTTCTTTGCATTTTAGTAATCTGTTTGCACCTTGTCTCTTTTACTACTGATTTTTGCCTTAAGAAGCCTACCAAATTTAGCAGTTATATTCCTCACACTACTGTATGAGTATGAGTATATTGATTATTAAATAGAAAGGCCCTCTTAGTCTTAGCATCAGGTGGGAAGGGGTGTTTGAAACTTGATTTTCAATATTTGCTGCTTTCATAACTGACAAGATATTTGTGTAAGAAAAATAGTAGGTGCTTTGCAATAAGTCTTGGGGAATAAAATAAAATAAACATTTAGTGCTTCTCTCTGGTACAAAAAGTAACCTAGAATTATTTAATATTTCCTTTTACTGGCTCTTTCTTAAATTCTGGTGATTTAAAAAATAGTTCCTTGGTATATGTACGCTTTCTCCCTCCTTTTTTTTTCTGTTGTTGCTGTTACTTCAGTTTGTCAATAATTTATAACATGGTTTCTTTCTCTGCATGTTTTAATTTTTTCTCATTAGTTTACTTTTCTAGCTTTAGCTAATGTGCACTTAAAAATAGATTATAAAATTGACATGAAAAATCAGCCTGTCTTAGGGAAAAAACATCAAGATCTAAATTTGGACTCTTAAAATCATTGTTGACTGGAACTCCAGATATGACCTAGTCTGACTGCCTGACCCAGTTAGACCAAGTTGCTTAGAACCTTGCCCGGTTAAGTTTTTGAATATCTCAGAGGACAGAGATCTATTATTTGTCTGGCCAACCTGTTCTGGTGTTTGACCACCCTTGTAATGAAAACCTTGTTCGTTTTCATTTTCCATCTCGTGCCTGTTGACTCTCATCCTCTTCCTGTGCACTGCTGGCCCCATCTTCTCTGTACCCTCCCATTAGGTGGCTGCAGACAGCAATAAGATCGCCTCAGAGCTACCAGTTCTGAAGGTGAAACAAATCCATTTTCATCCTTTTCTTCTATGTCATGTGCTCCCTGTCGCTCTTGGTAGCCCTCCACTGGACTTGCTCCAGGATGTCACTGTCTTGTGCTGGAGAGGCCAAAATGACACGGTGTTCCAGATGCCATCTCGTAGATATTAAACAGAGCAAGAAACTTCCCAGGGCCTGCTGGCTGCTGTCTTGCTGTTGAAGCCTGGGGTGCAGTTGGCCTTCTTTGTTGCAAAGATGCACCTTTGCTGGCTCATAATTTTCAAACAGGACCAGCTTCTTTTCTGTAAGGAAGGCTGCTTGTAGCTTCTACTGCTGCTTGACATTATTCAGGTATGCAGGACTTTGCATTTGCTGTTGGTGAACTTCATGAGTTTCCTGCCAGCCCATCTTTCCAGTCTGTGAGAAAGCAGCTTTGCGTTCAGTGCATCAGTTGCTCCCCACGACTTGATATCATTTACAAATTTGCTATGGTGTTCATAGCATAAAAGCTGATTAATTAATATTTCACTGTCAACTATAAGACATTTATGGAAGTGTTGAAAATTTTACAGTATGATTATTGTAAAATATAATTACCCCACAAAAGTGGATAATAAAGGAAAATTTGCAAGTAAATTTAAGGTTTCTTCTTTGATAAAAATGTATCAATTTAATGTTTTGGGGTTTTTTTTAATCATTTTATTTTCCTTAACAAAAAATAAACATTAGTAAAAAAAAAAAAAAAAGGGGGGGGGGATATATTTAAATTAGATATGAACCATATTAGTAAAAATCAGTTATGTCATTTCAGATTACCTGAGAAACCTACAAAACTCCTTGAAAGACAGTAATCCAGTCCCTTCCAAATCATGTATTTCTGAACGTTCTCGGTGTTATATTGGGTATATTTGAATCTACAAAACAGTCTTGACATTATTTCAATAATGAAATGGCTTCTAAAATTAAGACCATTAAGCTATTTTATTCTTGAATCACATTCAGCGTTGCATTGCATTTTATTGTATATATATAGAATAAGATAATTAGATGGGATTTGCCTTTTGCTTTCAGGTATTTTTGAACTTACAGATTCTGAAAGACAGGTTACTGGTGCTATCAGAGTTGAACTAAAATGGAAATTTGCCTACCTACCACCAAGTGCCTCTGTAATGGCTGCAGACTTACGGAATTACATTCAAAATGAGGAATCAATGGCAAGTAAATTACTAGTAGAGGAAGAAATGCAGAATCCAGTCCCGTCTCCTCTTACTTCATCAGTGACAGTGAGTAATCTAACCAATTTACAGAAGCTAAAAGATACAAAAGATCTATTACAGCAGGTCATTTAGTTCTTCCCTGATGACCAGGATTTGTTGTTACTGTAAAACGATGCATACTACAAATGATTCATATAACCACCATCTTGGACTTCCTTTGGGAAGTGAAATCTTTCTTGTGTCAAAAATTTTTTAAAGTCATAATGTAATGGTAGACAACTGGGTAGTAAAAGAAAGAGTAGGGAGAAGAAATAACAAACATTGAATATCATCCTTATCAACTGTATTTTCAGTGCTGCTGTCCTATGTAAAATGTAGCCACATTAGTTTAACTCCAGGACTAAGGTTGAAATTAGTGATAGTTACAAAGTTAGCTTTGTGCTATTTCTGTCATCTCTAAGAAACTCAGCCAGAACTCAGTCAACTGGAATAGCTTTGGGCCTAAAGTACTAAGAAACCAGATCCAAACCTTAGTACAGACACTTAGGTGTATCTGCAACGCTGTCACTATTCTGGCGTCTACAGCAGGGTGCTAAGATATCCAATAGCTTCATAAAAATCACTCAAATAAAAAGTGGCACAAGGATTATTTTTTTATATAAAAGTCAGTAAAGTGGATTATCAAGAGAGTACAGATTGAAGAGTAATGAGCCCCTTTTTATTTGTTATTTTTTGTCTTTTGTATTATAAAGTCACAGCTGAAATACTAGTGGATCACTTTATTAGTTTTGCAACTATTATCAATCTCTTATCTGTTTGTGACTTTAAAATTTTTTTGGGGAGTCAGGGGTAGAGAAAGGTGTCAAAGATATGGCAAGCCTATAGAAAAAGAAATCAAGCACGCAGTAAACAGTAACAATTTATTCTGCCAGATGCATGATGCTGCTGAGTTTAGTCCTACAATGATTTTGCACCTGGAACTCACTTTGCATTCCATGGATGTTCTGTAGAGTGTTACGCCCATTTGTGGCTTAATTCTGAAAGGCATCTCCATTTTGTGTGGGGGGGTATTCAAACAAGAACTAGATCATCTTGCCCATTTAGAATTGAAGGTAGTACAATTACATTTGTGTACAAGTCAAAAAAAAAAAAAAAAAAAAAAAAGGATTTCTCAGAATTTACTGTAAATAAGATAGTTAACATATGCTAATAAATGGACTTCAACCATATTTTTGTATTATAGGTACCAATACCCAAACCAAGGCACCGTGCAGCTCAAACAGAGAAGAAAGTATCTTTTCTGGATGCTAGTTCAATACAGACGGCAGTAAGTTTTAATTGCTTAATTAGTTTTCTTGCATGCTGAAGCAAGAAAGACTACTTATGTCACAGTATGGACAAATTGTAGAACTAATAATTGTGAACACTCAGTTGTTTAAGCAACAGACTGGCATGTCCAAGGCAGTGAGTGATAGAATAGCAGTGCATATAGGTGTTGGAAACAGTGCAGGGGTATCTATGATTCCCTCAGAATTGCTTGCTATCCTGCACAGCTTATGAGCTTCCCCTTTCGTGGACTTAGGGCAAATTCAAACAGAACCAATTAACTGTCTCTGCACTGTTTCTTAGCTCTCTAGGTTATCAAAATGTCTTTAATTAACCAGTCACACTGAAGCACAATTGGTTGATTGAAACCTATCTGAAGTGTGCCAATGGTGTTCGCAAGTTGAAACCATTTATAGCTACCTCTTTTCAACAAAGTTTGTCAGCTGTGATCACAAACACTGTGAGCCCCAGTACACTTCTAAACTTGCGATAAACTCATTTATGTTCTAGACTCTAGGAGGCTTTTCATGGAATTAACTCAAACATTTGCTAGATGGTATACGTTTTCTTTTTGGTCTTAAATAAACTGTCTTCTGAGGATAGATTGTATTAACTCCAGTAAGCTCAGGTGAGTTCTTTAATAGCTAATTATAAAGTTTATTATTAATATCATGTTGCAGTTAACTAATAGTCTTAAAAATACCAGCTGTTTTCTCTATTTACAAATACCTTGATTGAATTTATTATTTGAAATACCAATTTCGATTCACAGCTCCTTCTGCTATTGCTGTGGCTACAACTTCGTTTTGAGCTGTACTATACAGATGAGAAATAGGAAAAAAGGCAAATGTCAGAGAAATCAAATCTTTTTAAAGCTAACTGACCCATTAGCCATGTAGTTAAACGCACATAACTTCAGCTGTCCAGATTAGAACCTCTCAAAATCTGTCAGTTTTTCACAAAGGATGATTTTCCAAGGGAGAGGTTTAGCTATTTTATCTTTATCAGGAGTCACTCACTACCAGCTTTAAAAATCCAAATCTCACTGTCTGGTTATAGACAAGTAATGATAGTACTAACTAATGAAATATTTGGGGTTTCTCTGAAGTCTAAATCTTGTGGTGACGTTGCAAGAGTGTGCCCATGTAAGAGAATTAGAAGCTTAGCAGATAAAAAATGAGCAAGAATGGTCTGCTTCATTTTCTAAATAGCAGAGAATCTGTTCCTCAGATACTCATGTGACACGTGCCAAAGCAAATAGTTTTGGGAAAAGGAAGCTCACTAAAAAATTGGATGAATGGTTTGACTCTCATTAGGACCCAAACTGTATGAATTGTCCAGTGTCATGGGTGGAACCTATAGCAGTTGGTAGATGCAGTAATGCTAATCCAGAAAAGCAAAGGAGGGTGTAATTTCCTGTCCAAATGCTTCTCCACCAGTAAATTCATACCTAGGTTTGTGTTTTAATTATGTAGTATGCAATAAAGTCTTCCCCTTATTTTACCCATAACTTAGGGCTCTGTTGTTGAAAATGACATGGAACATACACGGAAGACAAAAGCTACAACAGGTCCAAGCACTTTAGAGGTATGAGATTATTCAGTTTTTGCAGTTTATATAATGTATTGCATTTGAATTCCAGGTGTATGTTATCTCTTCAGAGCCATACATTAAAAACCAAACTATCGTTAAGTAACATCTCCTAAACTTCATTGAAATATGAGGGGGAAAAGTGATTCTTTGTGATGACATTCTTCTTTTTTTTTTTTTTTTTTTGGTTGTTAGAAAAGAAGGAATTTGTCTCCTTATTTGTCTCTATGTTTGGATGAAGTGTTTGTCTTCACTCTAAAAATTATCATTATAAAGTGGGGTAGGAAAGAAGAAGAAATATATTATCTTTGGAATCTTGCTAAATACGTAGCATTTGTAGGAGAAGATAAGTATTAAATGCTGTAGTACCCCTGTTGGCTTTGAAAGTAAGTTCCTGTAGCAGATTGGCAAGCTCTTGGTTATGGTGGTGTTAGTGTTTATTCACTGGCTGTTAACTTCCTTTCACTTTTCTACTTAAAAGCGCATTCAGGGGGTTGAATGAAATGCAAAAATCTTCCTCTACCACATCAGGTCATATTGGTCAGGTAGAATAGTCAAAAACTAATCAAAAATTTTATCCACCAAAATGTAACTTTCTCACTGAAGGAATTCTTTATAAGGAATGCCGAAACATTGTCTAAAATAGTGTTTAGTTACAAGAGATCATGCGTGCCAAGGAGACACAAAGTCTGTTTCACTTATAGAAGGTTCCGGTGTTTTGTGAATATCGCATTGCTTTGTGTGGCTCCAAATGTCCTGAAGTAGTTAAGTTAAAATGGTTAAACTATTTTGTGTCCAAATATAAAACAAGTTTGGAAAATCTGGGTGTTCTGTGGACAGCTGAAAGTTACCTCACGTATTCTGAGGTTTGGTAGATGAGGCATGACTCTAGCTGTGAAAACCGCAGTCCTGGAAGACAATTATTAAATAATAAATGGAATCTTCCACTGAAATTTGCAATATCTCTAATGTTATGTCACTGATAAGGCATTATTATTTGTAATTGTGCTTAAAGTGAAAGAAGGGAATAAGATGATTACTTCAGAGACGGTTTGGTACTAAAGTTATTTTACCTTAGATAACATAGTTGTCATATTTTATAGCAAAACTGTTTCTGTCTTTTTTTATCTTTTACTTTATTTTTCGAAAAAGAAAATGTTGTATGAAATATGTTATAAAATTGCCAAGTAAGAATTTTTTTTTCCTATTTTTTTTTTCAAACTGAGTCTGTTAAAACTGAAACAGCTGAAATACAAATGAATCTCCAGAAATTTAATTGTATAAGTTGACAGTCACCAAATTATTATAATAGCTATGTTTTCACAACTGTACATTTATTAGAGGATTGTCTGTCTTCCATATCAGTTATCTGTTACTGCAGTTGAAAACTTTCAATTGCTTGTTATATTGCATAAACAATACAGTTGTTTAAAAGGCATTTGTGTAATGAATGTGAACCATAACTTTTCAAGTTTTGAACCTTCATAACTTTCAAGGAATGTTTTAAAAACTGAATTTATCTATTTTTATGTTGCATGTGGTATATAAGGTTAAACAAGAAAGGCTGGCAGATGGTAAGGTGAAGGATGTTGCTGAAGAAATTCAACAAGAAAAAGAAGACCTCTCACATCTGTCAGAAGGGCAGTTGGCTGACCAAAGCCCAGTTACCTCTGGAGATGAGACAGAAGTAACTGAAGAATTGGAATCAGAAGGTAGAATTCATTTTTTACGAATAAGTAGCTGTATTTCCTTAATAAATCTATCTTTCCATTTTTTAAGCATTTCTTACTAGCAGTGGGAGCTGCCTCATTATGAGAAGCTGCATGACAGAAATGATATTCTGGTGTACTTCATAGCTGAAGCTGGCTGGTGGGTATGGTGGTGTTATTTTCATCCCAAATGGAAACTGTATAGTAATTGAATGCAAAGATCTGGTATCTGACCTAGATTCATAAAAAATTAAAGGAAACTTGGCTTCTATTTTAAATGTCTTTATATTCTCCCATGGAACTATACTATTCTAAAGACTATTTTAATGAATATGCTCCTTTGTCTGCAGATAACAGCCAGTGCTGATACTGGAAATCCTTTCAGACAGTGAAAGGGTAGTATGTCTTACCATATTTGTGACATAAATTTGTTAAGAGGTAGATGTATTTCAAGATTATAAAAGCTGGCTCACCTCGTTGCAACTCTAAGCTTAAACAGTTTATTAGCAAAATAAACCAAGCCTTTGGTGTACCGTATTTAAAATAGACACACAAACAAGATGTTAAAATTTCAGATTCTTCTTCACAGCTTCTGTGTAAAAATTCATTAGTAAAATTGGAAAAACATGAAGTTGAATCCCTGTTGTGTTTTTAAGTAATTTGCTCCAGAAAAGAGAGACCTGAATACTCTTCAAAGTAATTCATCTGTGTTATAGAATTACTTTATTTAAGAAAAAAAGAGTACCTCTTTAGATGTGCATGGTGTTAAACTTAATAAGAGCAAATGCAAAAGTTCAGGCCATATCCTACCTATGAACTGTTGTTCATACTTCAGTTCATGGCAAGACTTGTATCATTGCACTTACCAACTTTTGTCTTGGAAATATTAGTATTTTTTAGCAAAGCAGAAAAAAAAAATGTATTTAGACCATGTTAAAGATCATTGATTTGCTAGTCTTATCTTTCGCAAGGAAGAGATTTACTTGATGCTGTTTTGCTATATTTATTAGAAATAGCTAATATATCGCTATCAGGTTTCTCAGCAAATCTCAGATGGACCACAAATTCAGGGTTGTTTTTTTAACTTCATTGATTCTTTTTTTTTTTTTTTTTTTAGCAGATCAAGATGATAAACATACAAATGATGCCATTGAATCAATAATAACTGACAGCGATGACTGTATTGTTGCAAGTCCGGTATCCAAGAATATTAAACAGGTCAGCTGGAATATTTTATGGCAATTACTTGTTAAGTCTAAAAAAACAAATGAACGAAACTTTTTAAGCCTAATTCCTCTAAGAGTAGCTTTCCTATTTCTAAGGTCAGGTTCTAAGGCATTTCCAATGAATTTGCGTTTTCCTGTTTCTGGTTGAAATAGACAATTTTTCACAGGAAAAGGAAAAATTTACCATAGCCATATTGTTCATGTGGTTTAATGTTTTGTTTTTAACTGGGAAACTGACTACCTGATGATGATTTTCCTAATTTTGTGCGAAAATAACATTTCTAATATTATAGTTTAGGAAATTTTTAGAATGTACCAAGGACTTTAAGGTAAATATTGTTTAACTTTGGGTTAATTTCAGCAGATTTTGGACCTTTAACTGTGACTATTTGTTGTCATCTTTTCCACTGTTGTCACCTGATATTTTGTTGCTAGCAAACCCTTCTTTTGCATGGCTGGGATTCCCATGTGCTGTACATGCCTGTGTTGAACCAACCAAAAACCAACCGTAGAAAATTAGGAGATAGTAATGATGACCGTTATCTTGTTCTGTTGCATTTGTTATGACTACTTAAAAGACTTGGAGCTAGAGATTTCTAATGTTTTTAAATCTGAAAGCAAATTTTAGTTCTGGACAATAGACAAAGATAACCGTTATAATGTGAATAATTATAATGTGAAGATCTTTGTCGTATTGTTCCATGCTGCCTGTTGTCTTCATGGCCACATTTAGGAAAATGTGCTTTTCTACTTCCTTTGGTGCTTCCTGAGGAAGGAGAGAATAATTTAATTTGTCAAGGCCTGTAGTAAATCTGCTGTGTTTTATCGCAGTATGGTGACTTGATGGAAAGTTGTTAAAATTGCATAAGCTTGGCTTGAATACATTTCAATGCAACCAAATGGATTTCTTTGACTTCACAATAATTTTAGAGCTAAAGATTTGTTTTCAGAAAAATTTGTGTATACAGTATCCGGTCACTTCAGTGTACGTTTTTTTAATAGACATGGACATTATTTTTTTTTTGGCATGGACAGTAATTGTATTCTTTTGGATTGTCCTTAGAACCTGCAATTAATGAGCATGAAGTCATACATACAATGTATCCCAACATAATACAAATGTGGAAAATTTACTTAAAGAAGTATTTCAAGAGCATAGTTCTCTCCAAACACAAGAATATTGTATACTTTTATAATGTTCACTGAACAGTCTTGAAAAATAGACATCTATTGTTTAATTGTAGTACTTCTGATAGTTAATACTTCTCTACTACTGGTCTGTCTTAGCCTTCTTTTAAAGGAGTAAGGGTATGCCGTTATATCAGCCTTAACTTTTTTAATGTTCTGAAATATGACATTCTAGAGGTAGTTTGATTTTTGTATTCTGTATTCAGGTGAAGGCTGTGTGAAATCTTACAAACTATCAATGTCAAGTAATGCTTCCTATGATAAGTATTGCTCCTTTTTCGTAAGTTGTAGAAGAGATTTAGAAATGCTACCACTTTTATAAGCTGAAGAGATATGCAAAAGGTGTTCTTGAAAATGAAATTGCATGGTATATATATATAAAATAGTTATTTTTTAATTTTTTCCTCTCTACCTGTGAGAACTAAAATGACTACTACTCGTCACTGTTAAGTCAAACTATAATAGGGTCGATCTATACATCCCTAGTACTCTTGGATTTTATGAAAATTATTTTAAAATATTTTGGAGAGGATTTTGAGTGTAGATTCATTTCAGATTCATTGATTTCTGTCATCTCAGATTTGTTCTTCAAGTAACAGTGCATGTTCAAGAAGGGTAGATAAGACAACAAAAACCTATAAGCTATTAAAGCAACACAACTGATACAAATTTCAGGTTAAAGTTATGCATTGATGTATTTGAAATCTTTGCAGAATACAGCATGTGACAATTGAGATCGAATTCATATTTTTTAAAAGACTAAAAATCAGTGCCTTTTATCTTATGAGATAAATATCCTGCTGGTAATCAAACAC
Organism: Netta rufina; assembly: GCF_964035555.1. Lineage (NCBI taxonomy): Eukaryota > Metazoa > Chordata > Aves > Anseriformes > Anatidae > Netta > Netta rufina. The sequence goes on from NC_140136.1 coordinate 15,921,724, forward strand.
TGTAAATAAGACTTGTGATTTTTAGTGATCGTTATGCTAATTATCCTATGAATCTGAGTTGTATGCCAAACTGTTTAAGCCGTTTAAGATCATACTGTTTCTTTTTTGCATGTTGCAAATTAGACAGTCCATGGTTATTTCTTAGATATGTTGATCATAAAGGGAATCTAACAGATTTTCCAGTACTTAGCTATACCACTTGCTTCTTTCTCTTTTCTTCTTGTCTATGATGTATAATTAATCATAGATTACTTCATTTTGTTTCATTTCATTTACAACATTTATGAGGTTCACTTTGTCGGTATGAAATGCTTGTCCCCTTCTTTCCTTTCCAAAGTGGCGTAATTAGTGTTAGCATCTTTTTTAACAGGCTACATAAAGTTTAGTGGCTGGATTAAATCAAGTCATTAACATAATGTTCTATACAATTTGCCCCTATCTCTTTTCGTTTCCAGTACATCAAAGTGCCACCGAGTGCCAGTGTAATTGGGCCTTGCTAGCTTGTCAGGTTCAGTCAGGCTGATGGCTGCTGCTTTTACTAAAAAGCTTCCAGGCATGATAATTAATAGAGAAAAGAAGTCTGAGAAATGTAAAAGTTTGGACAGTTCTCTATGAATATTTCATACATTTGAATAATCAGAAGTTAACATTATCAATTTGATGTATAATACATTGATTAAAAGCCTTGTTTCAGATCCTCAAAATAGACATCAAAACTGGGAATTTGCATTTTCTGTGGCATGGTCTTTATATTTAAAAAAAAAAAAAAAAAAAAAAGGCTTTTCTCTCTCATCCCTCCTCCCCTTCACCCCCATGCCTATGCTTTATCTGTATAGGAGATGATAAAGCATTCGGTTATCACAATAAAATTTACTGCTGTCAGCTTCCAAGTTTTCTTAAAATGTGCCCATAAAGCAATTACTGGCAAAAACAATGTATTCTGTGGTAGTCCCATTCCTTGCTTTAGGAGTGTTTACGTCTCTCTTTTTCATTGCTGATGCTGTGAGTGCATTATCTTGCACTAATAGCAGTTTATTGAAAACTGTCCTTATTGGCTCCTGCAAGGTTACATCTCTGGGTCTAATTAATGTTGACATTAAAGTCTCTCTTAAACACTAGTAAAAAGCAACACCAATTCCTTGTGGCTCACCTGGAAAAAGAAATGTTATTGAAAATTTGGGTAGATTTAAATATAAATCCCTATATAAATTCCCTATATGTATAGGGAAACAATAAATACTTTTCCTTTTAAAATGTCATTTTTGTACAGATAGCTAAATAGTACACATCCTCCTATGAAATACCTGCATTCATCAAAAAAAAAAAAAAAGTGATTTGGACGCTGTGTTACAGTTTTACATTGTGTTTTACATTGTGTTACAGTTTTAAACTTTGGTTTCGTCAATTCCTCTTTTAAATTTATTTTCTGCACAACTTTAATACCTTTGGTGGACCTTCAGGAAAATTCCTGAGTACTCGATGCTTGTCTTAAACCGGCCTTTTCTGTGAATACCCAATCTGAATTTATGGATCTAAAAATTTAGGTTTTTAATATTACCCTGTGTTGTTGAGTCGCTGTGATTCTACTTTATCATAAATACTAATTCTTTAGTATTCTCTTGGTCTTGTCTAGATCTAACCTTAGCTGCTTTGTGCTTTCTTTTTTAAGAAACTAGGGAAGTAAGAATATTGCACCAGTATATTTAATGAAAAAGGAAATAGAATTTATGAAATAGAGCTGTTAGTAAGTAAATGGTACTTTAGTAAAAGCTTTATAGTCACTATTTTCAAAGAGTACCGATAGGTCTAAGATTAAAAATCAGCTTATGCTGTTCTCCACCTTAAAATAATTGTTGGCTACAGCATGGTCACTATTAGGCAGGAACTCAGGTGAAAGAAAGCAAGCTTGAAGGATCTGGGAGAAGCCTAAGTTGTTTGTTTTTTGGTTTTTTTTTTTTTCCTACTGATAAAAGCGTGATGTGGACCCTGTTTGATTGCGTATTACACTGAAATAATGAATTTACAAATTCTAGTGCTTGACAAATAAACTTTGAAGTAATAATTAAAACCATGTTTACAAGCCATTGGTCTTGATGGGAGAACTGAGAGAAAAGGGAGAAATAATACCAAAAAACAACAACAAAACACAGCTTTTAAAATGATTCAAAACCGCAGTCTTCAGTCTCTTAAGACTCTACCTTTACCTTAAGTAAAGGTAACACATTACTTTTTGCATAACAATTAAAGCTAATCATTCAGAATGCTAAATTCAGTAAAAAGACTTAAGACTGAGTATATAAGCCCATAGGAAAATCATCAACAGGAGCCATTTTTAACCTAGCTGGTAATGTTTACTGTGGTTATGAATATGAATGCTCCTCAGTTCTCACTTGGGGGGCTATATTTATCAGAGCTCATTGACATGGAAGTAAGTTACGGTCATTTCACAAGTAGAAATAAGTTGTTGTTTTTTCTAATTGGAGGCCTAAAAAGCATAGCATGGGATTTGAAACTAGACTTGAGTTTTGATTAGCTGCAACATATCACCAAGCAGAAGTTGTTGCGTGCTATGGGTAATATGAAAGAGAATCAATTCCATTCATTTATACGCATCTATATGGTCCCCATACGATACTCTAATGGGAGGTTGGAGAACAGTATCAAATGTTATATATTAAGCCTCTAAATAAAAAGAACAACTGTATTAAAAATGTGCGCTTTGATATATTCTGTCACTATAGTTACCCTCTTAGCAAATGAAAATGCTATACTGATACCTTCTTCCCATACTAAGGCGTTTTTTCCTAAATGGATTAACTTTCAAATAGAGATTTTATTTTATTTTATTTTATTTTATTTTATTTTATTTTATTTTATTTTATTTTATTTTATTTTATTTTATTTTTGAAATCAAGTTTATGATCCGCATATAGAAAAATACATGCATATATAAACAGGAATCCTCTCATGTTTGGTTTTGTGTAATTTTATATAATACTGTTTTTTTATTTCATCCTATTTCTGTAGCTTAAATGTTGATGAGTATTAATGTAGCTGAAATGTACGAAGTAACAGCTCTTTAAATTGAGAATTCTTCTGTCTTTTATGCTTATTCACCTAAGGATCATGCTTGCTTGTGAAATTAAAGATATTTTTAATTTACAAAGCATTTGAATTAAGTAATTGTGTGACTAATTTATATTGATATGAAGCTAACTGGCTTTGAGATTTGATATTTGTTGTTCATTTTATCAGTTAAGGAAGCTTATATCTTAGCGGTCAAACAGGTCCGGATATATTTGCTTTTATTTTTTTTTTTTTCCCATTTATTATTTCCCAGAAACAGTTTATCTTTACAAACTCTTAGTTGAGGCACTGCTGCAGGCAAATTGCAATAAGAAATGTTAAGAAAATAAATCATCTTCGGGAGTAACATTGAACAGTTTTATGTTAATTCTTCAGAAAGGATTGGGGTGGCAAGCCATTTGGAGGCAAAAAAGACAATATTTTGTTCAATTGATCAAAAGTTAGTATTATGAGCACTGTGCAAAAAGTTCAGGTGTGTGGTTGTGGTTGGAGAGCTTCAGATCCCTCAGTACCATAGTATTTTCTAAAATATTTAGTGTTTTGTACTGAATTAGAAATGGTCTTTTCTGGGAAAAAAAAAATACGGTGAATTGGTGGGCATGGTACAGATTTGTGCAGAAGAGGCAATATTCAATCATAGAATTGTCTCAAGCTGTAGCAAGTAATTCACGCCTTTGAAGATACTAAAGACAAAGTCATGCTCTGAAAATGGTCACTTTGGACTCTATGCGCTAGAAAAAAAGGCAGTAGAGATGTGCTAATGCAAAAATTATCACAAACTGTTTTCTTCTTTAGTGTACTCCTAGCTCTAGAAAGAGCTGATGGGATTGCACTGAACCTTGTTCCTATGCTAACCCTGTAGTGTTGCATTCTCCTCCCAGCACACGGCAAAGGCCAGTGATCCTGTGGGAAAGCCACGTGCCTTTCCATTCCTCCCAGTAAGTCTGACTCTAAAAGAGCTATAGAACAAGGAGAGACCTCCTTGCCCCTGTTTTTTTGGGGAGATTCTAAAGTGCATGCACTTAGGTTAAGTTCCTTCTGTTTGAAGAATGGACATAGTTACATCCCTCTTTATTTCCTCACATTTACACACTTACAGGGAAAACACATAAGTAGAGGGTGTTGATCCTGATATGAAAAGTTACTGCATTCTGAACACCAGTGCAAACCTTTGCTTAAATATCCTGACCAAAAAGAAAACTGAAATGTGGTATATACATCTTTTTGAATATGGTAGTCGACTTGCTATGGAAATAGACTAAGCTTTATTAATCTCAGATATCAGACAAATGAGAAAAGTTACATTGGGACTTTAAATTCTGATGTCATGTCCAGTGCATTAGTACTTGACTTAATCCCAGACTTTGTTGAATGAATTCAATGATTCTTGCAAATCTTTAGTTAATGTTAGTTACACATAGTTGATATTGAATTGCACAGGAAGAGAGAATATTTCCACAGACTAAGAATATTTCCCATGTTTTGTTTTTTTGTTTTCCTGACTTGAAATAAAAGCCCTGAACCAGTTTCTGAGAGCCACTCTTTTAAAGCATTTGGTATTCTCTATTTTTATATGTACTTCCAGCCTCTCTGTTAGAGGAAAAATCATATTAAATTGTTGTTTTAAATATTAAGTTTAAAGAATAATTGTATTCACCTCAAAATAGAATTATTTGCACAAAGTAATTGATCTAGACAAACTTTCCATTTTCACTTGCATAGTACCTAATAAATAAGAACAAGTTGAGGAGGAAGGGGGGGAGGGAAGACCTCAGGAAAAGAAAAGAAAATACTACACTATGCATCACAGAAGTGTAATTGGTTGTTGTTAAATATTAATTCCTATCATATATTGGATACGACATATTTTCACCACGGCTACATAATATGACCATTTTTATATTAGTAGTGAAATACAGCTTTGCTGCTCTTAAGCACTTCTGTATTTTTATTTGCAAATATTTTAATGAGCTTGTATTCTCTTTTATTTATGCTGTATCTTTGTTTAAGATTAATAAAACCAGACCTTAAAATATTTTTGACTGTTTAGCTCTAAAGTAATTTTTATTTTTTTTTGCAATTTTGTAGTGGCATGACTCAGTTATTTGTTTTGTTCTAAGTTAACAAAGTGCCATCAATACCTGATTTATTCTGCCCTCCTAGAAAAACTGCAATATTCTTTGCCTGCAGTGTGCAATTACAAGGGTTAAATATGTCAAACAAGTTTAAGTTACGTAAAAGAAATACTTTGTAATACAGGGTATTGAATTTGGACTTGATTCATAAACTACTTGTCTGTGTACAAACTAGTTTGACATAACTACTAAATACTTTGGGGCGAACAAAACCATTCAGCATATCACTTTAAATACAGATGCTCATACATCTGTTCAGTGCAAGAAAAAAGGAGTTGTTTCTGAAGTAAAATTAGACAATGGAGCCAATTTCATTTTTTATGCATGTGAATGTGGAGTGCTTGAGGTTATTAGTTGAAACTGAGTAACCTTTCCAGGCTTTCATCTCTTTCTTTTCAAATTTGAATATGAAAAGCATATTCAAGTCAAAGACCATCACTTTAATGACATTTGGCAGTCATTTGATTTATTAGATTTTGGAAAAAAAAAATTCCTTTAAATATTTCATCATTCTATGCTAATCCTAGTAATATTGCCAGCTGAAGCCGTGTACCTGTATTAGTGGAGACAGAATGGTGTGGAATTTTCTCTGTCATCCTAGTAAAATTTCCATGAATCTACTGAATAATAAAACAACCTTATTGAAATATTCAGATTTGGGTTTTTAGTTAAAGTGTCTTAGGATACATAATAAAAGGAAATGTCTTTTGAAAGGAGGGGGTAAAATTACTTCATCAAATATTGAAAGGGCTTGACAGCAATGGAAATTGTTCTATATGATGGATATTTTTACAGTAGGATACACCTGCTTTTCAGTTTGATTAATTATATAATTTGCTTGGAAAAGCATAAGCTATCTCCATAATAAATTAGAATATTGATTTGCAGTTCTAACTGAATCTAGAAAGCTGATCTTTTGAATATAATTTGACTTCAAATGATTTATATTTACCATAAAAATTTGTCAGAATATTTCCAAGTAGGGGAAATAATTTTAATAAAGTTATGAACTTGAAAAGAACTCAATTTTTTTGACATTTCTGAACTGCAGGGAGCTCTGTTTATTATTTGAAGAGTCTCATCTTTGAATGCTCACCTATGTACTCCAATTTTGAAACCATAGTGGCTTTTCTTTCTTTTACAGAGTTACTTAGGGAAATATTTGTGACTCCTTCTGATGAGTGTGACATTTCCATTTAAACACAATAAAATTTATTAACATTTCTATGTACACAAATAATACAGATGTTGCTGGGTGGTATGAAACAAGTTCATATGAGTAATAGAAAAATGTCATTATAGTTTTAAAAAAATAATTTTTATATATATATATGATAAAGGGTTCTGATGAAGACCAATTGGGATATTACTTTTATTATCATGTTGTTAATTTTACCTCTTCAATGTGCATTTGATATTACTAGAAAAGTTGAGTATATGAAACTGAGTTCCATGTATGTACAGTGTTACTTTACATACTTAAGTACTTCGTAACTTGATGGATTTTCATCAAAATAATTGTAGAATAGTCTGCAGTAGGCACCACATCTATTAATTTTCTTTCATTGTGAAAACATTGATACCTGGTATTGCTGAGACTATTTCAAGCAACTACAGGATTAAGATACAAAAGACTTTGTTGTGTAGCTAAAAATAACAGCAGCTGAAGTCTGTGGTTCAGATACCATTTATAAATGCAGATATCCTTAACTTAATCTCCTCCAGTAGAGTATGACTATTGTAAAAGTATTTCAACACTGCATGTAAATCAGGATCTGTTGCAATGATGCTCTTGACTACAAACCCTGGGGCTTTAGAATCATATTGTGTCTATGTCAAAATCAATCAAGCAGTGTTAACCATTCAAAATACCCAGTGATTTACATACATGTATATTTGTTTTAGTTAACACTTCAAGAAATGAAAAATATTTTTATTGCGTTTGTGGTTTGTTTTTAAATAGGCAACTGAAAAAATCCGGATTGAAATTATATCACTTGGTCTTACTGAGTCACGAATTGCAGCAGATGAAACAATACAACAGCTGTTTGTAGAGTGCAGATTATACAACTTAGTTGTAGAGGAGACCCCAGTGTCACTTCCAAAGCCAACAATTGGTCAGAGGGTTCACTATAACTACAGCAACGGTAAGTATAATGTCTTTCTTCTTTCCTCTCTTAAATTTTGTCTTTGGAAAAGCCTGTTGATATCTCCTCTATGTTATAGTTGGATTTGTCTGTGTACTAATTGTATTTGTTTTGTTCCTGGATAGTTTAGGAAACATTACAAGTGTTTTTAGAAATGCTAGGGATGCGATTAGCAAGTATAAAATCAATTGTTGAAGTAGGCTGCTGTATGAAGTGATAACATTACAATATATGTAAACATCCTGTTAGCCTGTAGTTTTTTAAGTTAGATTTTAAATTACATTTTTAAGATTTTAAGTTAATTTTTAAAGTTAAAGTTACGTATTCTTTCTCAAAGAACATGAGGAAATGATGTTTCTGTTGGTACGTGATGATACAGCAGAAGAAAGGCATTCCACATAACCATGTACAACAAATACAGTTCAAAAGAGAAAATATGTAATTGGACTAGAACATCACTAAGGAATATTCAGTGTTCCTTTAATAAGAACTTTTTGAAATAGGAATTATTTAGCAATGTCTAATACTACTACGTTTGTTTTTCATAGAATCATAGAACGGCTTGGGTTGGAAGAGACCTAAAAGATCACCTAGTTCCGACTCCCCTTCCATAGGCAGGGATGCCACCCACTAGATCAGGTTGCCCAGCGCCCCATCCAACCTGGCCATGAACACCTCCAGGGATGGGTCACCCACAGCTTCTCTGGGCAGCCTGGGTGTCCTGGTTTCAGTTAGGACAGAGTTAATTTTCTTCCTAGTACCTGGCAGAATGCCAGCTCTGTCCTAACTGAAACCAGGACACCGGGCCAGTGCCTCACCACCCTCTGAGTGAAGAACTTCCTCCTAACAGCTAATCTAAATCTCCCCTCTTTCATTTTAAAACTATTTCCCTTGTCTCTAGTTATCCTGCTTGAGTAAAAAGTTATTCTCCATCTTCCTTATAAAACTGCAGTGAGGTTTTCCTGGAGCCTTCTCTTCTTCAGGCTCAACACCCCTAGCTCTCTTGGCCTTTCTTCACAGAAGAGGTGTTCCAGCCCTCTGATGCTCTTTGTGGCCCTCCTCTGGACCTGCTCCGTATCTTCCTTGTACTGAAGGCCACAGAAAGTGGGGCCTCACAAGGGCAGAGCAGTGGAGGATAATCATCTCCCTCAACCTGCTGGCCTTGCCTCTGTTGATGGAGCCCAGGATGCAATTGGTCTTCTGGGCTGCAAGTGCCCTCTGAGTCACGTCAAGCCACATTTTCTTGACCATAGGGTGACTGCAAATTTGAGAGGAAATATAAAGGCTGGGGCACAATATTTTGTTATTTTTGGTAACTTTGAAAAAGACAGTCGTATGCCTTTATTTACAAAACACTGCAGACTGAATTTAATTCACTGAGGCCTGCTTGCTTTTAAAAATGTGAGATTTCTGACATCATGTAAGAGACATTAGACACCAAGTAAATAACTTTTTATTTTAACAATGCTCATCTTGCTAGTTGCTGTAAACACTTTTCCAAATGTGCTAGATAGGAAGACATTATTGAAATCAAATTTGTAAAACCTCATTGAAATAACACCTTAAGCCAATAAAAGAAAGCTGTCTAACAATTTCAATTTCTCATCATTCTTGAGTTCTCATTGCTTTGCATATAAGAAGCATTCAGGAGGTACAAAAATAAATTCTTGCACAATCTTTTGATTCCTTTGTATTTTGGGTATGATCTAAGCATAATACTAGATTTTTTTTAAGTGCTGACTACACAAAGTAGAACTAGCAAAACATAGCCAATTTAGGGCAGATACATTAAAAGTGGGAAAGTAGAAACAGAGATGAGTACAAGATGAAATTTCAGTCTCTTAAGACAACGATGAAACTTAAATGCATTTCAAGCTGGGATATTGGAAGACACTATTATGCTCTGCAGAGTCTGATGCATAAGGCTAATTCATGAGCCTAATTCATAAGGCTTTCTGAACTGGTAATGCTGTATTATACTATTTCTGCTAGTTAAAACTTGGCTTGATAATTGATCTTTCTGTTTGCTGCTCAAGTGTAGAAATGTTTAAACTTCAAAATTGCCTAACAAACAAATATCAGAATGTGGTTATTAGCAGCTCCAGGCTTGTATTCTGCAGCGTTATACTACCATGATTATTAATTGCAGAGTTGTGCTTAGATAATTGGTTATATAATTTTTACTTAAGGTTAGTTTTGCATATAAGAGAAGAAAAAAACATGTCTGCTGTTTGATAATGTCAGTTGGAAAGCTAGTAAGGTAGTAGTAATGAAATCTGCATGTGTGTTTACTATGGCTTTACTGCATCTCTTATTTCACACAGAATCACAGAATTTATTTGTCTAATATTGTGTTATTATGTCTAGCTAGATTTGAGTATGTTGAATATTTGAGGTTAATTGAATATTTTCTTTAATAAAAATGAGATTTGCATGGGGAGAAAGAAATTTACTTTGAGATTTGAAGGAAACTGATAGTCTTCTAGATTTTGTATAGAAAAAAAAACACATGGTAAATCCATAAGTAACCTAAGAAATCATTAATTATATATAAAATATTTTTTATTATTTATTACTTGAGCAGCTTGAGTGTTTTAAACGTGTTTTAGATGATACAGAAGGCTCCATTAGATTCTTTGTATAAAAACCAGATGTATTGTTTCTATACCTTTTGCATATCCTTCACTTTCATTGCTTCATATGTAATATACCAGAAGATTAATGGAATCTTGCTGAAAAACAATAGAGTAGATCTACATTTATCTGGACAGAGAAGACCTTATGAATTTCCCTTTTCACAAGTGGTTAGAGTATGTAATTTGACATTAATTACTTATTTTGACTATGACTTTTTGAGGAGAGGAGGTGTTAAGAGTTATCAGAATACCCAAGAATGCTCCCAAACACCCTAATCCCATGAACTCAGAGAAAAGGGGAACTTCCCAAAATGTGCTTACACCATGATTCTGTCCTGTAATTTATTTTAAAATAAATAAATAAAGATTCACGTCTTTGATAGGATTTAATTTGTGTATGATGTTAGGAAGTGTTAGAGATCATTATAAGCAATGTGTTCGTACTTTAATTTTTTAACGTACTTTAAAATTGTGTGCTGGAAAATACAGTCATGTCACAATAGATAACTTTAAATTGAACGTAATAGCAGTTTGCCATCTGAGAAACATTGGGAATCATCAGTTGCTTCAGGAAAACAAAGCTCAGTTACACTCATATAAATGCATCTGTTGATATTGGACTCAATTTCAGTAAAAGGAATACTTTCCTTGTAAAAGCCACAATTACGTTAATTAACAAGGTAAGGACAGTACATAAATGTTAAGAAAAAGCTTTCATGTTGTATTAAATATGAAGATTTAACTACAAAAATGCTGAGATGGCAGGAAAGCTACTAGAAGGTAACAGAAGATGCAAGATGTGCCATTTTTACTGTATGCAATGATTCTAGAGAACAGACAGCAGCAGAAGAAAATTTTCTGAAATCTTCCAAAGATTTTGAGTTCCTTAATCAGACAACTTTCTCAGTGAACAGGTGGTTACTTGGACAACCCAAAGTACAATTTCACCAAAGGGAGTAGGGAAGGTGGGGAGGAAGATGATGGGTTTTATTTTCATTGAAAATAAATTTCTGAAGTTCCATACCCTTAAAAAATGGCTGGTTTCTTCAGAATAATTCAAATGAAAGGCCTGGTATCAGAAACATAGTCATACTTCTTGGTGTTTATTCTTGTTCTCCATTAAGGCTCAACACAGTATGAGACATTGTTTTTCCATCGTTGTAATGAACCTCTGCTTCAAAACAGACTCATTTAGTTCTGTTAGAAAGTGAATTATGAAAAAAGTATGTTGTAACACAGCCAGCTATGTTAATGTTTAGAATTGCAGTGGCTTTTAACAAGGTTCAGGGGCATTTTAATCTTTCAGGTTTTAACGCTTCTTCAGGACAAATTTAAAAATTATAATTTTAGATGCAAACTGTCACAAGTTAATTTTGGATGATTTTTGCAATTAATTGGATAGAAATATGAGATGTTCCACGCCTTGGAGCAGTGTTATAATTCAGTGTTATAAGCAGTAGTTAGGGGTGATATGAAAGTATGTTATTCATCATTATCTAAAAATGTAAGTTTCTTTTCACTGCGGTTCATCATTTTTCCTGATTTGAATGGAGTTCTTGTGCTGAATGTTTTACTTGTTAGTCTGAATTTTTCCACTGACTGAAGTGAATTCAAATTCTTTAGGTTTGTAAATAGACTTCCATGTAAAATTGTTTTAGATACACAATTAGTAAACTTAGGAAGTTCCAGTTGGAATGCTTATGGGGAAGGGAAGAGTCTGTGGATGTGACAGCTCCTTTGAAGTTCTCTGGCTGTCCATCTGTCTCCCTGCTGCCTCCCCATCACTTCCTGTGGTGGCCCCAGGAGGACTTGGCCATGAGAGGAGCACATGTGGAAAGTCATCCACATACCCAAAAGAAGAGCAGATGGCAGTAATAGCTTTTTTTTTAACCTGTCCAAGAAAGTAACAGTGTTGTGGGTGGAAATTAAGGATCCCAAGATGGAACACCAGTGCTTTGCTTTCTGCTAGTAGGGAAAAAGGTGTTAGAAAAAAAGGTTCCTTCCATTGAGTGATTCAGATCCTGGCTGTTGTCTGAAAGTACTGATTTCTAGTAGCGGTTCTGCTGGCCAGGTAAGAGTTGAGGAGCTTTAGGCAAATTGGAAGAACAGTGGCTCTGCATGATGTGCTTCCTAGAAGGACTTTGATAGGGATATGACCACCAATAAATCCCTTTGCAAGGAGTTAATTTGAGCCTTCTTATCTCTATGTTGTATGCCTATATTCCGATACTCCCTGATCCTTGCTGGTAATAACTCCTGTTTATACGGATAAGTTTACTTTGGATAGCAGAGGAGGGTATGAAATTCATAACAGAGTATGTCAGCACAAAGGAAAAGAACCCTTAACATGATGTGCAGAGTGAAGGAAAGGTGGAGATTGTCATATTTTTTTTTCTGCAGTGACAGAGTGAGCCACGGTGGGAATAAAGATGCTGGAATTGAAAGAGAGCCAAATTTCTAGCTGTTCCTCCTGTTCTCTAAAACAAATGCAAAATGTTCCTAGGAGCTATGCTTATTTCCCAGAAACTTATATTTCTGTCCTAGTATTATTTTTTTTTCAGCTATGTTTCTAACTTCTTTTTAAAAAACAAAAATGTGTAATTCCTTTAACGTTGTTGTTCACATCCAGAATTTTTTATAGTCCTTCACAGTAGTTTAAGTTCTTCTAATACTTGTAGGCTGATACCATGTGTGAAAAAGAAGTGACTTTCTTAATACAAGATTCCCAAAAAAACGTTGTAACAAATTTCCTAAAACCCTGTTTCGTATTATTTTATTGTTTGTCCAAATCTAGACTATTTTTCACTCTAGGTTATATTAATGGTACAAAAATTAAACGCTGGGTCTCTTGTTTTTATTTTAAATTAAAACAATAAGAGGCTTTTAGAGCATTTGCACACACTCCCCGGTCTGTGGATTTTCTTCCGTCCATTGGTCTAGTTGTTTCTCTTACTGAAATATTGTGGCAGGAAAGGAGGATTAAATTACTGAGGCTGTCAAAAAGGACAAGCATTCTGCCATACATTATCATTATCACTAGCTTCCTCAGTGGAAGAAAATGCGCTAAATCCCTTCAAATACAAAGCAGTAAAGACCATTGGCTTTTAAAATCATGACTGCTATTGCCATTAACAGAAAATGACAGCTATGTGGCATGCTTAGATGCTGCTTGTATCTTTTCTGACAGCGTGCACATAGAACCGCCGGTGACATGCCATTAGATCACATGACCTTTCAAATTTGATTCTAGCGTTGTTGCTTTTCCTTAGGAAAGACAAGGGAATGAAATGTTTATTTTTCTTTGTTCTTTTCTTCACGCTTTTTCTCCTGGAAGATGAAAAACAGGCGGTAACTAATTATATTAATTCCAATTTGCTTTGCAGTGATACATGTGGATAAGGCAAACAATCGTGCAAGAAGAGAGTATCTCAAGTCTATACTTCAAAAACCAGATCTAAACGCTGACAGGTACATATTAGTGCTGAAAAACTCCATAAAAGGTCTTTGTAAAGAATGCTTTACGTTTTGCCATTTGGCTTGCCTTGTTCTTTGACTGTATTGAGGAAATACCCAAGAGAAGTTAATACGTAACTAACGAACAAGAGAGAATTTTGTTTCAGCTGGGAATTATACCTATGTTCTGATGTGGTGATTGATAATCGTTTCTTCCCTGAATAGGTTTGTGTGACGTGGAACGTTGCTATCTCTCTTAATGTTGTTTTAGTGCTGTGTTTTGTTTTTTGTTAAGTCATGTTTCACAAAAGAGAGATTCTGTCTTCAGCATTCTATCAATGATGAACTTTTAAAGCACATCTATCACAGTAATACGTCTTTTGCTTTCTGAATTTGAAGAACTAAAAGTATAAAAGCTTCAGAAAGTATTCCTTAGCTCTGGAATTTCCAGAAGCCTTGTATATAAATTGAACCTATATAAAAATTGATTTAGTAGTCAGCTATTGTATTTATACTTATGAGAAGGAGTATGGATTGGTCTAGTCTGAGCTCGTAATAATAAGCTTGTTTATTCAGATTTTTTGATTGAGATAGGATGTACATTCCTTTGAACACATGAATAACAAATGCTGATTCTGTTTACTCTTGAAGGTCAATCTTAATAAAAATGGGACTATTATTAATTTAAAGGTTGATTTTATTTGCAGAAGAGGAGAATACATTCTGACTGTGCTTGAAGTATAGGTGTTACTTGTTTTTGTTTTAAAATACTTGTTTATTCACCAGACACAGATTCACTCTGCAGTAGGACAGAGTGGTCCATCTTCATTCTATTTCCCTTCTAAAGTTGAGTTCTGTTCCTTGGCCTGTTAACAGATTTTACCAAGATGTAGCAGGGAAAACTGTGAAATGAGCTTTGTGGGAATAGGAAATATCGCACCAAAGCATTCTGAGGTTGAGATAAATATTAAAAAAAAGTCTTCATTCTTTAAAAAAAGCAAAATATTTTGGTGAAGCAAAATATTTGCTTTACCATACAGAATGGGAAAATGCTATATTAAGAATTTAATGATACTGAGGATAAAATACTCTTTTTTTTCTCTTTTTTTTTTTTCTTCCCCTTGGGGATAATTTAGTGAAGGAAACTAGCTAGTCTGTAGGTTGCAATTTCACCAATAAATACTTAGGTATCTATACTAAATATTCACCAGATCTAATGTAGATATGTTCTATTGAAAAGTTAATTTTTAGTATGAAATAAGTAACAGCAGCAAGCTTTTTCTCCAGAACAGAAGCATTCATCTTTTATTTTCACCATCATATAATGATGTTACAAGGTAGGTTGTTTTCTTTGTTGTCACGTGGAACAAACTGTTCTGTGGTGAAGTTTCGATTTGGTGTCGACTGAACAGTGAGGCAGGAGGTTCATCAGTAGTCCAGTTCCCTGCCTTAGCCTAGCACGAGGACCACCAAGAAACAAAACTTATGGAAAGATTCTTTTACACCAAACGTTTTCAGCCCTGCGCGTTTTTAAACCTGGCCTAGTTCTATCTTCAGCACATGTTTTCTATCACAGGCCTTACAAACTAATATCAGAGCTTTTTCAGCTGAAACAGGAACTGAACTAAACTAATGCTTTAAAGATCAGGAGACCAAATTATCAAGGATATAAATATCATTGAAAATTGTCTGCACATGGGTTAGCCTGACACTCTGTTGGTGTTTGTACAGTGCCAGATTGTAGGAGCAAAGTCAGTGTATTATGTGTTTAAGTTTTCAGGTGAACTTTTTTTTTTTTTTTTTTTTTGGTCACAAATGTTGTTAGAAATGATACTCATAAAGATTAATTCCATATTGGAACAAACACAGGTACCTTGTTTGCTATGTTTTTTATTCCAAAAGCAGAGTCATGTTGAAGGATATCCTTTGAAACAAATAAATATTCTCAAGTGTTAAAAGAAAAATTTGAATAGAATAAATAAAATTACTGCTAAGCCAGAACTCCAGGTGATAACCTAGTCCTATAATTGAATTGGGGACCAGTTAGACAATGAGAATAATGAATTTCACAGCTTTATATTCTTTAACTTTATACTTACAAACAAATAAATGTATATTGATGTGGCATTTATATGGGAAAGTATATTTATTTATTGGGAGTGTGGTTTACTGTAAATTAAAAGATAAATTTTCTTAAAAAGAAGTTGCTTTTTTTTTTTCAATTGTATATTGTGTGGAATAATCATGATTTTTGTTGTTGTTGTTTTTTAATGTTGATTTTAGTTCCATATTGGAATAAATGGCTTTATTGGCAGGAAATGCAAGAATATTCAGTATTTAACACTTTGTGTTTTCAGCAGTATAAATAATCAAGAAAATACAGTGCTAAATAGAATGATATAAAGTCTAAAATACATGAGCATGAGATGGTAGGAGACATGGAGGACTCTTGAAATCCTTTTTAGGTTGGTAATTGTTGCATAGCACAAAGATGCCTCTTCTTTTTTGACAAGCGTCTTTGTTTTTATCTACATTTTCAGACAGGCGATGTCTTTATCATTACTATGGAAATTTTGTCAGAACACTTGCTTTTTCTTATAGCTCTGCTGTGTGACAAGGGTAGCCTTTATGTTTTGTTTCTGCTGTTGTATTATAGAGATTCAGTTTATATTCCTTTTTTATGTTAGAAAGCTATACTTAATAGTACTTGTAAAACCTTGTGAAAATGAATGGGATGGTACAAAATTAGTAGTTTTTTGTTGTTCTTTTATCATCTTAGCCTAATGTACTTCCATGTTAAAGTCTTTAAATCAGGTAGTAAAAGGAGGCATTTGAGCCAGTCCATTTAAGATAACTGGAACTCAATTGCATTTATGGTTTGCCCAGTTTGTGTTCATCTCTTACCTTTCAGCATTTTAAGAGTGTGGAAATTTGGGTCATACAGAGAAACATACCTGATTCCTCATGCCAGATGATACTTGCAGTACTTGCAGACCTGGTGATATAGTACATACTCATCTGACAAGTGTCAAAAGAGACGTGTGTGAAGAATGGAAGAATCCATTCTTCTAACAGTCACCCTGCTGTGATAACAAGAGTGAACAGGTTTGTGCGAGAGGTTTCCAGGCTGAGCCTGACAGGTGTATTGTTTCTTGGTAGGAAATGATTTCTGCACCAAGAAACTGACTGTATGAAGTCATTGTTCACCAAAGAAGCTAAAGCTACACATCCATATCATAAGAGTATAGAACACACATACAGTGTTAGCTTCACATTAATATATTATATGCAAGGATTTCTCCTTGCTGCTTAAAAATGGCTGATCTGAGTAAAGAATTGGAACCAAAATCTGCCAACATCACATCTTCTCCCAGGCATTCAAAATTACCTGCTGGTGATAACACCTTTAAGTGCTATCATAACAATGTTTGTTTCAGGTTTTTCTGCTGCATTGTAAAACGTATTTTTAAGGTTGAAGCAATTATTATTTTTCATTTGGTACACTTAAAAGATGAAAATTAATCCAGCACTATTTCCCCTACCTATCATTGCCTAGCTGTTTTCTCCCATTAATTTGATACAACATTGACACTGAATTAGAACAGAATAGATCCGTTCCCAGATCCCAACAGTTTTATCAGGCTTTGTTACAATTTTTAACTTGTTTTTATTTCATTTAATAGTTATCTTGAACACTTCATTAATTCTTCCATTTTGATTGAGTTTTGGCACTTATGCTCATCCTTAGCTCTGTGCCAAAAATCTTAAGTTAGATCCATTATACTCCGTCAAGCCACCTGCTGTTGGAAATAGCTGTGATATTTTTCTTTTTTTTCTTTTGTTTCTAGAACCTTTTTTTAAAACAACATTTACTTTCAACAGATGTCAGCTTTTAGCCATAAACAAGTATTTAATAATCAAAATAATAAATATTTTTAGTAAAAGCCAGAACAAAACCAAAATGCTATAAAAGCAGATTGCAGTCATTGTTACTATACTTAAAGGCTTTTAGGAGGATTTGATTATAATTTGTCTGAGATAGTCTTTCCCATAGGCTTGGATTTTGTGCAGTTTGATTGTTACTCCTTTGGAATTGTGCTTATTGGAACATTTTTAAGTTGTAAATCTCACAGGCATTCACTGTTTTAGTAATATTGCCAAGACATACCAAAAAAGTAGTTAAATCAGAATTCCTGTCATTTTGTCAGTCTCAGTGCTTTTGGCCCCAGCACAAGCCACTAACTCAAGTCAGCTCCAGCACAATACTGTAATTATATGTTTAACAGTAAAACTATACTTGAGTACAATGAGTGTAATTTAAGTTCGCAGAAGAAATGCAAATATTTTATATAGTTGTTGGGATCAACTTAGATGTTTGGGATCAACAAACAGGCTTGCATTTAAACAGGATGATAAATAGACGACGGCTTTTGTGTCCAGGCTGTACTCGTGGCTAGTTTTCTTTGATTGTTGTCTAAAGTGTAAAACAATAATGGAACAATTAAGGTAAAATAGGAGGTGTATTGGTCGGAGAGAATGACTACAGGACAAATGGCAGTGTAAGGTACAACTTGAAACAGGGAATGCATGATACAGTATTAGAAAGGTACTATTTTGAGAGAACTGCCTTTAGGTTCCTGTTCGGTTTTGTAGAATGTGTTCTGGACTTGAACAGTGTTCTTGACAAGTGTCTTAATGATGTGTGAAAACTCGCAGTGACTTTCAGCTAAATACTTTGCACATGGTGTTATGGTGTTTGGAAATACTTCATTAAATATGG
Source organism: Netta rufina (assembly GCF_964035555.1). NCBI lineage: Eukaryota > Metazoa > Chordata > Aves > Anseriformes > Anatidae > Netta > Netta rufina. Next base: position 15,939,962 of record NC_140136.1, read on the forward strand.
TTAGTATTTCTGATAGCAGGGAAATGTTAGATATGGTTTGTCTTAAATACTTATGTCTCTCACACCACTCATTATGAAGACAAGAAAATGCATGGTTTAGGATTTACTGGGTCTGCATAATCAAGTAGTGTGGACCAGTGGGAGACAGAGAATCTCTAGAGCAAAGCAGTTGTTGCTAATGGTCTGATATTCAAAGTACATAGTTCTTAGGATGATTTTCAGAAGTCAGAATACTCCAAATTGATCCCATTGACTGAGTGTCTATTTTCAGTGCAGCGCATTAGGGGTACTCCTGGAGCACATCTTCAGTGTAGTTTAGTCCAGTCCAAAAATAATCCAACGTGTTCCAAGCTTGCTTTGCAAACAGAAGTACCCTAACTGGGGACAAATGAAAAGTTTTACTTCATAAGTATGTTCTGTATCCAAGCCCAATCAATCATACAGGTCCATTTTATGACTAAATGAAAGTAATTGAACTTTTCTTACAAGTTTTGCTGTCAAAGGTTTTAAACAACAAAACGTAATGTTTAATCTAAAATGAATATTTTTGCCATTTAATTGTTCACATCTAATGCATGGCAAGGTCAACAATCTAAAAACAAACAAACAAAAAACACAGAAGAGCTATCACTATTTTAAAATGATTATAAATGAATTTTCCTAAAAGCACATAGGTACAATCTTGATTTAATGAACAGAGGAAGATGTAAAGAAATTAAGTGACTTGAACATTTTATTCAATAGCTGAGCTAGGAGTTTGAAATGTGAAAAAAATCTTTCATCCTTAGACTATTCTCTGTCCTTCTATCTGTTCTTCTAGTATTGATAAATAATGCTAAAGAAGGAGGGAAGATTTTGAAAAAAAAGGTTCTCAAACTATTGTTTTCTTGGAAAATGTTGCACATCAGTAATAGAGATCTGGTTTATGCTTATCTGGTAAAAATAGTTCATTTTTTTGTTTATTTGTTTGTTTTTTGCCTTTCTAATGTGTTTTTGTGATACTTTTCAACTCTTTCTGAATGTAAATATATCTTTTTTTATGTTTAGTCTACTGTTTACAGTGGTTACCGATCCCCCAGAAGATGAACAGGATCTTGAATGTGAAGATATTGGGTTTGCTTATGTCAGTTTGAGAGAGATATTCCAGAAGGAAAGGGACGTCATTGAGCAAGATATTGATGGTAAGTTTTAGAGGCTAATTTGTTGTAACCTTCCATAACCACCAATTATTTGTTCAATTTCTGCTTCTCTCTGCAAGCTTTGCTGTGTAAGTAGTTGTTTGACTTTGAACAAGAATTTCTTTAATGGCCTCCATGGCCTCTAATGGCCTCCACATTTGTCTGAAGAAGTCTTCAAAAACTGTATAATTTTGTTATTCCTTAAAAAGTGCTTTGAAGAAAAAACAGCATTCCCAGCTCATAATAATCAGTTCATAAAACCTAAGAACTTTTAGGACATGTCTACTTGTTATGATTCTCTATTTTGTACATCATATTTACCCAATAAGACTGTGAATAGGTATTATTTTGTTATTAAAACTTCTGTCAATAATTCTGTATTGCTAATGTCTTTATCTTGTTGAAAGTAATTTTATGATCCCCAGAGTACCTCAAGATTGCATCTTCCATATCAAACATATTTGAGGCAAAATGAAATACCGGTGACTTTTGTTAGGTCTGTCAGTTTAGTAAGCATTATTCTGTAACAAACCATGACTGAACTTTCACTGTGATTTATTAAAGCATGGTGAGGCGAGTAGGAGGTGTTGAATCTTCCATTTCCTCTGTTTTGTGATAACGTCTTTATAAAGCAGATAAGAAGACTAGAGAAGGTTATTTGGTCCTTTAATAGACAGCTAGCAAAACTATCCTCCTGGCTTAGCCTTTCCTCACCCCCAACGTAGCAGGGACAGGGTTATCAAGTATGCATTTTCATCCTTACCTGTTCCACTCCATCCTCCTTCCCCATTGTGGTAAAGCTAAGTAAAGAATAAGCTGAGAGTATATTTGTTTAAAAAAAAAAAAAAAAAAGCAACAGGTTACTCTCCTATAAAGGTGAGCCAACATGATTCCTAGAGGCAGTGTGCCCATGTTTGCAAGGTATTCTTTGTGACAGCAGGAATTATAGGTTAGCCCCAGTCAAATACCACACTAATGTGGCCTTACTACTCCTACTGTTGTGCCTAATTACCATACCTTGAGTGATGGGAAGCTGAATGGTGAGGGAAAGAAATAGGCTTTCTTATCCGTTCCTGTTATCCTGCATGATTTACATCCTTGCTGTAGCTAAATTACCGAAAGTACGCATTGAAATTCCGGGAACATGATAAAGAAAATTCTAAGAATCAAATTTCTGTACCCTGGAAAAATAATAGACAGATTTGATGCAGTTCTTACTGTGGCTGAACCACTTCATCTTTTCTCCACCAATAATTTTTCTCCAAGTAGATATTCAAAAGCACATCTCTTCCAAAAAGGTATTTCACAGCTATGGAAAATCGTTTGTGTTCTGGATTTTATGGCCTGTTTGTCATAATTCGCATTTGATAAGATTGATTAGTGATGTAAATTAATTTTGTACCCTTGAAAGTCACCTTTCACGCAACTCTTAGAACTCCTAATTGTCATCTGAGATGATTATGAAGACAGAAGATACAGTTGTTTAGCATTAGTTGTTCTAGGTAATCATTATTATGCAACGCCAGCTGCTTTGGGATAGTGAGGATCATTTCTTCCCCTAATCAGAAGATATTCAAACTTGTTTTTTCCTTATGTATGTTGTACCTATGAAAGTGATAATAGTAGCAGATAGAAATACATTTACTCTTATTCCTACCCACACTTCTTCCCATCACTGCAAATGCTAGATTTGTTTCTCAGTAAGAATCTACTAAAGCTTACAAATTATATAGAGGATTTTTTTTAAAAAAGGGAAAACAAAAAAGGCAAACAAAAACTGTTGGCTTCTTTTTCACTACACTAGAAATCCCCTGTCTGGAATAAACCAAACTTTGTGTTGTCTGTTAATTGAAGAGCAGACACTCATGCTTGACAGTTACTATCAATAATAAATGGTAGGTTAGGATATTCTGTTTCCCAAAATCCATATAAGAAAGATAATGTATAACGTTGCCAAAGAGGTACTAAACACAAAGGATAATTGGCAGGTGATTTATATATATTGGTATTTGTTTTTCACTGTGCAGTTTAGATTTTTTTTTATTGCATCCATAAGCATATTTTCTTATAGTTAGAGCATTCAGAGAATTAAAATGAATTTTACATAACAATATATCACATAATGGCAAAAGTAGACTATATTGATCCATTTACTTGAATGAAATCATTGTAAAAAGACCTGTTCTTAAGATCTGGATGCTTTTATACCCAGATTTCAATTCTGTGTAGTGGCACAATAAATGGCATTCTTAAATAATACTATACACATTTTCAGAAGTGGATATTGCTTTGAGGGCAAAAGAATATACCTAGATGGAGGAGACTTAGTCTGCTGACATTCTAATCATTCTTAAAAGTTAGGTACCCTAAACTTCTTTCATTCTTTTTGAGGACTGCAAACATAGACCTTGTTCATATCTTGTTCTTTTTATTGTTAATTGGGTGGAAGTGGCCTATATGAAACTTGAAGCAGTTAGAAGGCTAACAAAGCAAGAAGCTGGATGTAAAGGAGCTTATACAAAGGCATATGATATATATATATGCCTCAGAGATAACATGACAATATTAAAACAGAAAAAAAATGAATCAATATAATTTTCTGATATCATCAGCTGTAGTTACCCTGCTGTTCTTGTAAGTTAAATACATACATATATATATATATATATACATATATATATATGTATGTATGTATGTATGTATGCACTCTGAAGTTTGCTTTTTAAGCTGACAGTTCACTGAATGATTTGTCCAAGGATATGTGAAATGGTTTGGATCTGTAAGAATAGCATCTCATCTGTCCTCTAATAGCTCTGTCAACAAAGTAAATGATGGTTTTTGTTTCCCCAAACTTATTCTGAGCTGTCCCAGCAGCCTAGTCATTGAAGCATGCATTATCATTGCAAGTTCCCAGAGTACTTATCCCAGTCCATTTCATAAATACATAACCTTGCCATTTCTTTGCTGTATAATTTGCTTTGAGGAGACGTGCTGTCAAGATTATTTGTTTTTATTCAAATTCCTCCTAGAGTCACGTTAGGCAGCCTCATTACTTTTTATGCAGAACTGGGAAAGAACCTCATTCTCGACTGTTAGCAGCATGTTTTTAATCAAAGCAGCAGAGAACATGGCCCTCAGGGCTTGCATAGATACTGTAGAAGAGAGCAATTTTAAATCATGTTAGCTAATTTCTGTAAAATAAAATTTTTAAATACTACTTTAAAACACTCATGAACAAAAATGAAGGTAGTTAAATAGTTTAGGCTAGGGGAAATACCATCTTTGTCTACACTTCACTATTTTATAGCACGTAAAAGCCTGGAATTAAAATAATGTTCCATTTTACCATATGGAAGTAACAATTTACTATTTAAATACTGATAGCTCTCTAGGCTAATTTGGCCTGGTCATATATACACTGTACAAAATGTATTCATTAGTATATTTTTTTACTTAGTATTTATAAGCATACATGCATGTCTTTAACAGTTTAGATTCTGAAGTCTGAACATCTGTTTATGTATTATGAAAAATAAACAATTTGTATAGGCAGCTTTCATACTGATAGTTCTCTTTACTTCAAAATAGTTTTACTGATGTACTTTCTAGTTCTTAGATTGCTGAGTTTCCAGTGGGCTGAGCACCATCCACTACATTTAATATGAAAACTGTCTGAGGTCTTTCTCAAAATCATGTAGGGCTGAGTGCCAGAACTGGAAGCTATTTTTTTTTCCTTTTTTAAGCATATGCTAGGTGCCTTTTCATCTGTCCAAATCCTGAGCAAAATTATCAGAACAAAACCAAAGCCTTTAATGAAACCAACTAATGCTGTTTTCTGATGTTTCCTTTCTAGTTTTTGATGCTGAAGATGATAGTGCAGTAATTGGAAAGCTCAAAGTAACAGTGGAAGCCCTCCATGCACTGCGTTCAGTCTATGAGGAATGCAAAGATGACTAGGAGGCATGAAAGGGAAGTTTGCCTACAGAAGTTCCTTCTCCCAGTGTAAATACATGCTTGATAGTGCTTCAAAGATGAGATCTTTGTAATTCGTACGGTATATTTAATGTATAATTTATACAAAAAGGACTCTTGATTTGTAGTTGTAAAGTTTTGTATACTTTTCAGTCTGTTTGTTTTTATATTTCCCCCCTAAGGCTAAGTATCTCTCCACAATGGACAACGTCTTGTAAATAATTAATACCTACATGATTGAATGATGTGCTTTATTTGCATTTTCAACATTTTTTCCTACATAAAACAGTAATAAAAATGCAAGTCAAATTTTTAATTTTTAATAAAAAAAACATAAGCCTCAGAAAACTGATTAAAAATACTTTTATGTTATCCCTAATCACCCCACTAAATGGAATGCCTGTGATTAGTCTCATTAAGAATTTTATACTGTGAAGATTTTATTAAAAGCAATATATGAAAATTACTTGGATTAATGTGTTAATCTGCCTCTTTAAAATGCTAATATCCATTTTATGCACATTAAATCTCAGTATGTGTTTTCTTTGATGCATGCAGTTCCTATCAATTAAATATAAAAAATGAGGCTAGTTGCAGGACTTATTAAATTACTGCAACCTTTTTTAAATAACTTTTGCCCTTCTACTAACATTATAATCAGCTGTTTATGATTATCATGATTTGAAGTAGGGGGAAGGGCAGGCACAATCATTTTTCTATACAGTAAAAGATTTACTTTCAGCCAACATCTGTCAAAGCACAAAAAGAAGCCATAAAGTATCAGATTTTGCTTCACATAGTTTGAGCTGTGGGGACAGGCAACTGCGTTTTCGTTTGTTTTCTGTCACTTTTAGAACTTATATCAAACATACAGTGAATTGTTGTATCTGAATAACCAGTGTCTAGCTTGGAAAGTTAATTTTATAGCTTTTAACCAATCTCAATGAAGGATTTAATTGATATTTTTAATGGAGCTGTGAATCAGTGCTGCAAAAGGATTGTCTCTTGAGAACGAGGATATAATACATTTCATTTTTTAATTTACTTTTTTATTTGTCGTTTTCTTCAAAGGGTTTTATAGGCTGTGGGTTTCCACTGTTTGCAAACAGGCTATGTTTCTTTATAAGCATATGTAAAGTATTCAGAGAGATAAGTAATTTATTAAAATCTACCTAATTTGCCGTGATATATTAAATCTCTGCTTCAGTGATCACAGACCATTTCATTTAGAGAATTAGGCATTCCCTCTTTGTGTGATTAAAGCTCTGGAAAATGAGTTCTTTGCTCCTATTTGTGAACATTCAAAGCCTGCTAATGGCAAGAAGATGGAATAGATTATGAGACAATTCATTACAGTTCAACAGGAGAAAAAAAAAGTAGCTATAATGCAGAAATGCAAGTATGAATATCTGCATATAGTTTGAACCATCTGTGCTCTAATGGCTTCAGTAATGGCTCTTCGTCTTCAGTAGGCTTTGAAATGACATCCATACAATATTAATTTGTTGATGTACATTATGAGGCCATTGGAATGAATATATTCTGACCACAGAAATCTTGAAATTCCACCATGAACTGATTGTTGACTCCATTTTAGGACCTACTATCTTCAGGAGTAGTGCTTCTCATCCAGCTTTCGCCAATCCTCGCAGTATTTCATGGCTCTGGAACTTGGAGGAGACCACAGACAGCTGCATTCCTAAACCCCTCCATTCTTCAGTTAATGGCCAGATGTTTGTTGTCATTCGGGCTGGCTCTTAGTTCATCGTTTTGGCCACTATTTCTAGCTTTTTTTGGCTCTGCGCATCTATATTGTCAATAAGACTGTTATTATACATTACAATAATTTGAAACAGCTAGATTCAACACTGAGATTAACCGAGTGGCTTTTTAGAAATTTAGTTGCGGTATTCTGCCAGGAGGTTCTTATTATTCTTCTAATACTTTGCAAACCAAACTAAATATCCTGCACATAAACAAAGAAGCAAATTGTCTTGATTTTTTTTGTGTGTGACTGTTTACTGACTTGCAGGAGAACTATGTAACTGGTGCTTGTTTTCTTCTGAAATAAGCCATGTGGTAAAATTAGAAAATCGGTGATGTTCATCTCACTTAAACGTTTACAGTAACACCCTTAGCACTTAATCTTCGCCATCTGAAGCTGAAAACTTAGAAACCAAGCATTCGTATATTCATTAAACACAGACCTCTTTGGTAAGTTACTGCAAAATATTCCAGTTGACATTTGGTTACATCGTGTTAACTGTTCTCAGTGACTCCAACATTACCATGCATAATTTGCCTCAGGTTGCTGAGCACATTTCTTTGTAAGTCTCACTATTATCCAGGTTTTGATTTAAAACAAAATAAAAAATAAAAAAAATGAAAACTTGATTTCTATTCATGTTTATTGCTAAGCCAGATATATAATATTCAGTGAGCATTTTTCCAACAGATGGATTGTATTATCTTATGCAACATAAACATGCAAACGTACTAGTAAGTTTTGTTCTTGTGTTAAGCAGTCTGCATTTCCAACATGATCTTGTACCTTAAGACCAAATTCTGTGTCGTACAGGGAAAGTAGGAAATGTAATCTGGTGCTGTTTTGTCCAGATTTTAGCTATAAGTAGCCTAGAGAAAAATTCTATCTATGTTCTGTTTAGCCAAAGGAGAAAAAATATCTTTTTTTTTTTCTTTTTTGTATGAGATGTTAATAAACACATTCCTTTTTGCATTTTTAAAGAGAGACTTTATTAATGCCTAATACTGTCATGATGCTATTTATTTATCTGTTTGTGGTAGTAGAATTTTTTTTCTAAAGTATAAAGTGATGTAAAGATGCAACGACAATTCTTCATACAGTGACATGGGCAAGGTCTGATGATGTATATTTCCCATCTGTTTTGTCATTTTGTGTTTTTTTTTTTTTTTTTTTTTTCCCATTATTTGTTACAGCTTTGCTGAGATACATTCTTATGTGATATTCTCTACTGTGCTATTCTTCATATGTCCTAGGTATGTCTACTGATATGTAAACCTAAATTTATCTTAACCCTGCTCTTTTTCATGTTGCTTGTAACTTGTTACAACCCGTAACCTAGCAGTGGACATCATAAGAGTAAGCACATCATGAAAGAAGGTAACATCTGTGTGAACTCAATCAGTTTTGCTGTACAATAAGTCTCAGTTTATCACGTTATATAAGAGTAGATAGAAGACAACAAAAAATCAGGATAATAACTTGCCTGTGATAAAACTTCTACAACTGATGATCCATATTCATGTTGATAATACTGTTTTAAAACATTTCTTATTGTTTCAAGACATAATAATAAGTTAGCATAACCCAAGATGTCAGCTAAACATCAGCTGTTAAATTTAATTTTCACGTTTTGTATCAGAACTGAGAAATAATTCAAATTCAGACTTATAATTGTGCAACAAACTTGCACGTTTCAGTGCTAGAGAAATATGCTGCAGATAGGGAGGTTTCCATGCAGGTGATGGTAATGATTTGTCCATTTTTTTGAGATATATTTCAAAAGGTAATAGATCTTCTTTATAAGAAATACCTAATATTACTGTTTGTGTTATAAACAGACCTTAGTAACTGGGCTAGGTAGGTACAAATCCTGCAACTAATACCAAGTTGAATGCATGATGTTGCCTCTATGAAATTAACTACAGAATCTAAATTCAAGTTGATAATTCTGTATGTGATGAAAACTTGCTTTTAGTGTAGTATGCTACAGCTGTATTGCTCTGTGCTTTGTTAGTTTTTTGGTATTTTTGACAAAATTTAAATTCTATTTGCATCTTTGAACATGGGATGCGGTAAGCTTCGACAAATATGATTTAATCAGAATAATTATTCAAGGGAAGTATTTGGTATATATTTTATTTCTTATCACAGTACAATCTTAGCACTCAAAAGACTTGATCATGAAAGTTATATATAACGTGGAGACCCGGGTCCTATTTCTTAAGCTCCAAATTCCTAGATCTTGCATCTTTAGATATTTAGAGGGCTTTAGAGATATTTAAAAGTTTCTTATTTCTAAGGTCATTGTTGAACCAGTCTTCCGACAAGCACTCAGTACTTTGTGGGATCGAGGTCTAACTTAGTCCTAGCAAATTTTCCAAAGAAAGTTGATTGTAAAGTATCAGATACCAACTGAGGGTAAGTGACTATAAATGGTCAAACAGAAATGTTTATAGACTTTTGACAGTAGTAGTTCTACCACAATACTGCAGTAGGATAGGATTATTTAGCTTAGAAGGGACCTATGGAGGAACTGCTGCTCAAAGCAAGATCTGCTGTAAGGTTAGTCCACGTTACTCAGGGCCGTGTTTAATCTAGTCTTGTAAACCTCTAACAATGTAAGCTGCACAAATTGTCTGGACAATCTGCTCCAATACCTGACTGTCCTCATGGTAGCAAAAGGAGATAATACTTCTAAACGTAATTTCAGTTCAAAGAAGTTTCATAGAATATTTACAGTCAGTTTCATTTTCATTTGCAGTTTAAGCCAAGTATAGATCTAAGCATGTGAAAACAGCCTTTACACATAATATACCTTTTAATCACCTAATTTTATTTTAATTCTATGGATAGCATAAACATGACCTTGTTTCAGCCATTTAGCATTTTTCAGAGAAAAATAAATAACTATAGGCATTAAGTGTTGATTTCCATGCCTACTGTCTTGTAGTATGTCATCAAGCTTCCATTCGGTTTTGTGGAAAACAAAAAATAACAACATGATTTGCTCAGATAATTTTTCTTTAGATTTCCAGTTGTAACATGTTTTCTAGTTTACTGTAGTTTGTTCCTACTTTTGTTATACTAAATTTAGATTATTTTAAGAGTAAAAAGAAGCAGATAAATTGAACAAGACCAGACTCACATCGAAACTATACACTTCTTGGCCTTCATTCATTAACACCTAAACTATGTTCCCTAAGCTGTAAGAAACAGGGATCATCTACACATGGAACCTCTGTCCACACCCTTCCCTTTATCAAAATAAATATTATTCCAGTACTCCAATATCAACAGCTGCAACAGTGCAAGACAAGTATTGCACATGATCTACCAATGATTTGTTTAACATTTTTGTGGATTTGGAAAATACTCTTATTTTCTATCAAGACAAACCAGCATTCTTATTGAATGCAAAATGACTTCTGTATGCATTAAAGCTGCAAAAACTATTGCAAAAATATCCTTCTATTACCGAGCCCAAAAACAAACAAGCAAACAATCGCCAAAAGCCACAATAAAGTGAAGTTTCTTTTCTAGTTCTGAACAGCTGTCATGCAAGCAGTGAATATTCTGACTACCTACATGTAAGTGTAAGTGTCTACAATAGCTGATGGCCTTTGACTTCAATGATAATGAATAACTGTAAATATGTTACCAAATATAGGGCAATTTTGCCAGAGAGATTAAAGGAAACACCACTGAGCATCCTGCTCCAACACATAGAACGTGAGCAGTAAATAAACCACAACAAACTTCAGAAGAGAACATGCAGAAAATCCTTCTATGTTTTGAAAACATTTTTAAACCCTTTTTTCTGTGTTACATGCAGTTGTTGTAGTATGCCAAGACTAGACCTATTTGGAAACTTTCCAGTAAGTCAATAATGTCACTGGTATAATTTACATCTAGATGAACTATACAAGAAGAGAACTATTTATAAAGCAGTATCAGTCGTGTATATCAGCATACAATAATTATAATCTGAGCAAGAATATATATATTTATATATATATATATATATATTTTTTTTTGTAGCCAATCTATATTTAAGTCAAACAAGTTGGCAAAACTAAATAGTAATTTATTTTAGAATGCAATTTATAGTTACCTATATAAAATCTTTAGTAACAAAGCTTTTCATATAACTTTGTGAGAGTAATGTTGGAATGACTACATTTGCAACATAGCAAGGGACCTGCAACGTAGCGTCTGTACAGCTATCAATGGATCCTGCAACACATGATTTGAAAGCAGTGATTCATTGTAGCTTTGTAAAGCATCTCTTTTTGATTTGGCCCGTTCAGGGAGAGCACAGAAGTTGACTGTTAAGAAGTGTGTAGGGCGTGAGATGTGCTGTTTCTCCATTTTCATCATTCTATGGGGAGCACTCTTCCTACAGCAGGTAATTGGAAGAAAACTTTCTATTAAAGGTGAGTTTTGTTCTTAAAATCAATTTATAGAAAGGTGTTGGGAGAAACTGACCCCTGCAGTAAATCAAAATATTTACTGGTTTTGTTGTTGTTTTCCTACTAGGCCTATAACCTTAGCTCTCATGCCTGGTTGATTGTAAATTTCAATGAACTCTTGACAATTTTCATGGAGACAGAAAAAGAAACACACAGAAAGATGTAAAGCAAAGAGATTAAGCTTGTAGAGATTGTAGAATTTATTCATGCTCAAGAGGCAACAGATTTGGATATTTCCCTATTATAACAGTGGATATTGTTAGAATTTATTTTGATGTACTCTCAATCTTTGTAACCAGAGAGCACTGTGTCAAAAATCCCAGAATCACAGAAAGGTTGAGGTTGGAAGGGACTTGTGGAAGTTATTTTGTCCAGCCCAAAAGTTTCCTTTCCCCTCAACAGAAACCAGCCTTGAAAAGGCACCAAATAAAAGCACTTGGGCTATTTTGGAAATTGAGGCTTCTTTTTAAATGAATTAGCCATTTTCCTGGAAGTCTTCATTTTACCTTTATGCTTAAAGTGTGATAAAATAAGGCTTTCCGGTAGAGAGAAGAAACAACTGTCTGTTGAATATTTTGTTGTATTTAAGATAGTTGTAGGCAACAGTGCCCATCATTTGGGAGAAAACAGAAAGGTCTGGCCATCTTTCAGGCTGGCACTTTCCTCCTTGTTGCAGAAAAGCCTTGTAACTCCAGTCTATCCCGAGCAGAGGGAAGCTGGGTGCTGCCAGTGTGGCTTCTGTGCTGCCCACTGCTGGCCACCACCATGGCCGGGTCAGAAGACACCAGCAAGTAGCCTGGCTGCAACTCTGGCAGATGTTGAAGAAGAAAGTGGAGGCCCATAAGACCTAAAAGCTTTGTATACTTAGAGTAAGTTAAGTGCCTGGTAGCTTTTAAATACCTGAGGAAAATGTATTCCTTAACAGGTTTGCTGTATTGCAGTGATGAAACGGTGAGATAAGGTTGGTCTGAGGTAGAGAAAGTCACTCTGCAGATGTGCTGGGAGACAAGGAAGGAGAAAAAAAGTATCATGAGGAAATGAAAAAGCAAATGGAGAGAGAAGTAAGCGTCATAAAGAAATCTGTCCTGTAAGAGGTGAGCTTTCATACTGAGCTTTTCCTCCTTGCATGAGTCCATTTGTGTCTTTGTTCATTCACCTCTTTTAACATTGAACCTGTTTTCTTGAAGCTTTTGTATTAGGAAAAAAAAAAAGAAAAAAAAAGTTTCCAAAATCCTCTGCTGCTGTTTTGCTTTTGGGGCACACGTAAGAGGGATGAGACAGGACACAACTGAACTCCGCAGTTTGGCTGTCCCACCAGAATGATGTTTCTGTGGCTTGACAGCTCATGTCCATTTGAAGTGAAACCATGTAAAAGGGAATAGAAATCAACTGTTTGGCTTCACCTGGCATTCAGTCCTGTGAGACCCAGTAAAACAGCAAGATATTTCTTAGCCTTGCATTAAAAAAAATGAAGAAATAAAAAGCCCCTAACTAATTTGTAAGCATAAATTATAGGATCATGAGGTAATAATCTCTTGCGGTAAAATGTCTACTTGGCTTTTTTTTTTTTTCTTTAGCTGTGTTTTTAATGATTAGTTTTGTTTCTACATGAATGCTTGATACCAGTTACACACATGCTTTTTGAATACTAACATGAAAATGTAAGTTCATTTCAGGAAATGCTGGAGGGTGGATGTTTTTCACATCTTGTAATCCTTGTTTATGCTATGCTCTGTCTATTAAGAAAAATACAGCTTAAGTGCACTAACAGAAGTTTTCTATTTTAAGGTGGGGTTATTTTTAGAGAAATAATTGCTAGTTAAGTAACTGAAAAAAGCAGATCCATAGCATGTTTGGGCTGGGGTTAAAGCCAGAAGAGACATTCATCATCACTTAGTCTGACCTCTGAGCAAGTACTGTTGCATTTAGTTACCTCCTGGAGTTATTGAAGGATCTCAGGACACTTCAGAAGAAAGGCTTGCAATCAGTTTCTCACTTAGTTATTGTAGCTTGTCATCCAGTGTACTTTACTTTCATGTTTGAAGCTTAAATGGAGCGTGAAGTTCTGTGTGATTTGATTCCCGGTGTTTGTCATCCTTTACTTGAAATCATGATTTTGCCTAAATTTACTAAATCTCACCCTAAGCCTGACTGCTTTCATTCTTATAGCAAGACTAGCCCCGGGTTTTGTGGATGTATTAGAAGTGTTTGCATTGTGCTGCTTGGTTGGGTTTAGCATGAAAATACTTTCAGGCTAGCCCTACTTCTTCACTTTCACCAATCTGTGCAGTTTAAAAGTGAACTAGGAATTTTAAAGGGAAATCAGTTCTTTGCATATTAAGTTCTATGACTGATGTTCTCTTCTAATTCAGTAAAAATCACAGTAATACAATATAATTAAGCACAATTGAAAAAATGCTGTGTTGACTGCTTATATCCTCTGATGCCATGCCTGCCTATTTAGCATGTCTGGCAAAATTCATAGCAAGATTTTAATTTTTTGAGTGATACAAAACATTACACATGATATAGAACATCACATCAATTTCTTCTTAAACTTAGATTTATTGTTAAACATTTTTTTTAATTTTTTTAGGTTAACATCATTAATGAATACTTTGCTGTTTATATTAGCTTTTATATTACTTCTGGCTCTGTTTTTAGGGTACTAAATTACTGTTTTTATAAATAGCTTATTCAGGGAAGAATTGTTTATCAGATTGCAAGCATGGAAAAACATGCTTTATGAGATTGGTTTCTCACAAATCCTATGACAGCAAGCTAGAGGAATATATTGTACTTCTTTATTTCTCAACATCTTTAAGAGCGTAGTTTCTTGCTTCATCTCGCACCATTCTCTTAGTATACATGTATAAACCAGATATTTCCTCAGCATAGTGCCTGGAGAACAAAACGGGTTTGAAAATAAAACCTTACATTTTATAAAATTGATACAGACCACACAACAAACTTAGGTAAGTATTTAAAGTACCCCTTTCGTGTCATTATATTATATAGCAGAATGCGTAAAGTGTGACTTGTGGGTGAAAGTTGCCCCCTACTGTCTGATGGGACGTTTACATACGGAATAGGAATTCACAATAAAATTTGAGATTATCTTGTTTACTGTTTATTTAAAGAACATATTTTAATTCTGAAATTTACAATTTTGTATGGAAGTATGATACATGCAAGAGGAAATGTTATGGGGAAAAAAATAAGCTCCAAGAGATTTGAGTAACTCAGAGATCCTCTATGTGCCAGTGTGTACCTCCTTGCAGCATCTGGACTGGTGTAAATCGTGACCTGTACTGCAATACTTTCTCCATTCCAAGACCAGTAAAAGTCAATGGTTAGCACTGAACTGATTAAATACTAAGAATAAGTGATCTGTTTAGTTCTCTTAAGGGTTGTACCTGAGTGTGAAGTAGGTTTGGCATTTAATTGTGTATATATGTATTAAATTAGAGTTGAAATGACCTTTTTTTTTTTTTTTTTTTTTTTTTTTTTTTTTTTTTTCCCACTGCTTGTTTATTGCAATATAAATTTCATGGGATTCCATACAGTGTGACTCTGATTCACCTATCACACAAATTCTGATGCTGTTAGATAAAAAGGGAAAAGAATTGGAGTTAGTATATAAAATTTGGAGCAATCTGTATCCATGCTGGGTGTTGCAAACCTTTAAAGAGATTTGGTTTTAAATATTCAGATGTAGTTTCTAGTTAATTGCTTTAGACTTCCCTTTCTGACCTCTTATTTTGATTATATGAGAACCATAGTGTATCCTTCTATGATATATTAGATTATATATTAGACAAATTTTTTTGTTGTTCAAAGCCTTGTGGACATTAAGAAACAAATATATACGTTTATACTTTTTATGTTTTTTAAACACCTTTTCAGAATACTGTAAACCGCCTTTTTTTTTTTTTATCCCTTAAATAGTAATAGATAGTTCAACTTAATTATTATATGTGGATGCTTACTGAGAACTCTTCAGCACTGCAAGTGAGTTAACAGTTCAGAACTGTTACATGCACAAATACATGAGGAAAAATTAGTCACAAGTGCCAAACCTCTGGGAATTTTACAAAGCATTGTCCTAGTCACAATGTGAGTATGTGTTCTTATTTATACTGCACAAATTGTACTTGAAAACAGCTTCAGCGGTAACAAAACACTTGCCAATGTTTGTTTTCAAATTATGTCTGTTGGAACAATTTGCATGTAAGGATCTTAAATTATTCAGTAATAAACGCCAAACATAACATTCTAGCAGATGACAACTGATATCACATTGTTGTTGTTATTAAGATTTATCACATTGGTTTTATTAAGATTTAAATACCATTTTTGTTAGATATTTTTGTGAAGTAACAGTATTCTCAAATCCAATCTTTGATTTGCAGTTCCCATAATGAATCCTTAAAGCATTTTACAAACTGTATAGCACATAATACTATTTTGAAAAAACAAAAAGTAGGAAAATCTGCCTGGCTGCAGTTGGTGAGAGTTGAGTATGTGTCAATGGCAAAGTGCAACACAACTGTACAAGAACTGAAATTGCAGGGACAATGGTGTATTACTAAAGGTAATACACATTCTTTTCCTTTCACTTTTAGTACCTGTTGCTCCTCTCTATATTTCTTAACTTCTGTAGAAAACCTGTTTCTAATTTGGAGGATTCATTGGTTAAGGAGGTGGCAGCTCTTCCTACAGTGTTGCTATAAGGGCTAAGCTTTGCATGTCTGCAGGGGACAACAGGACAAGTTTAAGGAAGAGAAATGCATAAATACTCACTAAATACTGTGCCACTTGTGGCTCAGAAATGCCATGAGCTGAAAATAGGTAGAGGGTGAGAAAATGTTAGGAGAATGGGCCATATATTCTTGCCCTATTATTCTTTAGGTGTTCTTAGACATTGCATCAATCAGGATAATCAGTTAGATGGACCTTTGGCCTGGCTTCTCAATATAAATTGTGACTCATTTATGTATAATACGAGTATTTATAATTATGAGTATTTATAATACTCATATTATTTATGAAACATGAAATTAAGCCATATATTTAAGCTTCTTCATTGTTAGGCTTTCTACATTGACGCCCAAAGGAACTCTTCAACAATATAGCACATCCAATATAATCCTGTCTGGGACAGCAGTATAGCAGATGCTTTTAAACTGGAAAAATAAAAAATAAAAAGTATGGGAAATAGCATTATGAAAGCTGAAGCACTATACAGACTGTGTATTCTAATTACTTAGGTTTTTTCTCAAATTCCTTGCATGCCGGAGGCTGTGAACTGTACAGTTTTAAGTTTGGGGTCACAAGGGGAACTTGACTATTCTGTAACCCAGTGATCAAATTATCACTCTGTGGTTTGCTGACTTGCCACTATCTGTGTTGTTCCATCCACTGTTATAATTTCAAGAATGTAGGGTTTAGTGCATATGCTTTGAAGTTATTAGTATATGTGAAAATACATACTTGAACAAGCAAACACTGTGTTGCACAAGTATGAACTTCCTCTCATCTCAACTGTGATGTGGTCCCAAAACGTTCAGTTTAACAAGGTTTCACTGTAACCCAAACATCCACTGTAAATTTGTCTGCATTAAATTAAAAACAAAAAGAGCAAGATGACAAAGATATTTGTAAGCGTTCACAAACAGGGTCAGACCTAGCAACAGATCTGATTCAGTATTTTGGAAAAAAATGTAGGATGATCAACCCCAAAAGCAGGTATCAGGCAATATTTCAGAGGAGAGAAAGGGAAAAAATGAGTGGAGAATAAAAAATAAAAAGTATTTAAAACCTTAAAAAAAAATAAAGGTTGAAAGGGTCTTCAAGGAGGAGACTTTACCAAACTTCCAGGGTTTTGCTTTTTGACATTTACAGTTGTAGTTCAGGTTTCTTTGTATGTATCAATGTTAAATCACTTCTTGATTTCACTTTTATATTGCCAACTTCACATCAAATATTACTGAGTTCATTGCTGCTCTTGTGGCATGAGCGTCATAGCTGCATGTTTTGTCTTGTCTAGATCTACCATATTCCCACCGATCAAGGTGACCAGAACTGACACCTTACCATTAATTTGTGTATATGGTTGTGTAAATTTGAGTCATTGTATAAATTTTGGTGCACATATAATATGTAGTATGACTGTAAATGTGACATAGAATGTTGACTTTTTTTATTTTCCTATATATTTTTACCCTACAGGTTGTCATTACACCCTGTAGGTTATCGTAACATATTCCTTAGCTGATGAAGCACTGCAGCTGACTGAATTCTATTGATTGTGTTCTGGATCTGCATAAAAGCAACACCAAAGAGAGATTACACCGGCCAATCTAAAGTATCCCAGGGCAAAGACTGTTTTTTTGTTTTGTTTTCAAATGTAGAGCAAGCCAAAAATCAATCTGTCAAATTAATAATAAGGTGCTGGTTAGAGAAACAAATTCCTGCTTGTGTCAATACATCTACTGTAGTTTCCCATTAAATGCTGTTGCAATTTCTTTCTTTCTTCACTAGATGCCACATATTTGACTGAAAAGTAGTTGCAATAATGTGAAGTTTTCTGGAAAGTCATGAATACCTTATGTGAGTGGAAATGCGTTCAGTTGCCTGTTGCTCCACAGCCATTAATCTGATGAATAAAGCGTTCGCACATGGGTTCACTCAGAGAGTTAACATCTGATTTTACATGGAAATATTTGAAAGAAAAAGTACAGCATTGCCTGAAGCCTGTTTAGAAAGATTTTAGAGATTTATTTAATGCAGTTTCTTGCCTTGGTTCCTGTTGTCTACTTAGAAAAGAATGCTGTTTTGAAATGTAAAATGAAAGAAGGGGAAACAACTCAATGTCTCTACCAGAGGGGCGGGAAAATCCCTTGCCTCAAACACATACAAAAACTGTATTTTTTTCATTGCTCACCTGTTGTTCTGCTATTTCATTATCATCTACATTAAATCACATTATTTTCCACCTCTACACTGGTGCTTTGAAGATAAAATATGGAGACAAGAATTACCTTCATTTATCAAAGTGAAATAGCATCATCTTTTGTACTGCAATAATATTTATGTCAGTAATTCACTAAAAAAAATAATAAATAAATTACTGTTTTTTTTCTGTGGATTCATGTTTGAAGCAGCAGCTACCAGTAAGCTGAATATCTTAAGTTACAGGGTGATACTGAATATCACCTTGAACATAGATTTAGAATGGTTTTAGGTTCCTGGTTATCTCAGGAAGTCTTCAGACATAAACTGTGTCCCTGTTTGCTGCCTGTCTTACTGCTTCTGAATGTGTTGGCTATGGATTGCTGTTACTTGGAGTTGGACAGAAGACAATAATTAATGTATTAATTAGCTGAATACATTGGATGCTCAGTAAGATTGTAAGTACACAGCTTCTGAGTTATCCCCGTTTTCTTATTATGATATACTATATGTGAATGATTAGAGTAATGCTTGGGTGGAATTATGCTTGCTTTTTCCTATAGTGTTTATTAATGACATTGAAGAGACTTGATGCAAACTCTCGTGCAACCAGAAGTTGCGTTGTTGTTACAACAAATATTACATGTTGGGTTTATACTGTGTCCTTGGCTTTAAAAAACAAGACCATTTGTGCCACCTTTAAATACTTGTGTTCATCAGATTGCTCTTTAAGATGCTGTATTTTAGAATCTTTTCTGACTTGAACCAGTAAATTGTCCTAAGCTGGTTTTGATAGAAAGGACTGCATTAAAACAGCTGTTCTGTGTCTCGTGCCTTTGGTCTGAGATCTGACACTTGCTTATTTCTGAGTGAATCCAATTTGTTAATAGTTGTACATACGAAGTGTTGTTTGTTTGTTTTCTTGTTGTTTAGTGGAATTTGGTGACTTTTACAGATTTTCTAACTACAGGTGGTTACGGACTGTACTCAAATAGCAGCTGAGTGTCCTTAGATGATAAACATGTAATGTTCTTATTGTATTGCATATGGGGGGTTGCCCATAGAGACCAGCTGTCCCATGTGTACGCAGAGAAAGCCAGGACTCTTTAGATCGCTCATGACCGAAAAAAGAGAGACAAAGGAAAGAAAATGAGGAAGTTTTATTTGCTTTTAGCTGCTGCCATAGACAGCGAACACTGACTAGGCACAAAAGCCTCAGCTGCTTCAGAAACCACTCGGAATGTTTGGCTGTGACTTGTCTTCTAAGGAGCTTCCCTAAGAAGGCTTCCTTCTCTTGCCAAATCTTCGTGTATTCAAACAAAGCTTGTTTCAAAGCAGGCTTTGTCTTCATTTAGCTCGATTGTTAATTTTGGAAGATTATAAAAAGGTACAGATATAGGCTGTGCAAGAAAGGGGCTTTATTGGCCTGCTGCAGAGAGAAAAATAAAGCCACGCTGAGTAAGAGTGGAGAGTAAAATAAAGCTGAAACAAAACGGTGTGGGGAGGAGATCTTTAACTCTGAGCTGCAGTTGCATGCTATGGTGCAATCTTTCATATGAGGATGTTTCCAGAAGCCAGTTTTTCGAAATGGACCACCATTGCGTTGAGGTGAGCTTACTCTTTGTTTCTTTACCTGATGTCTGAGAAATGTGCAATAGGCAGGTATGCTCAGGGTGTGGTTTTCAAATAGGATGTTGACATCCACCAGTTGCTTCTGATAACTTTCATCTGTACTTTGATTTATAAAAGAAAGCATTCTGTTCACATATTGCATCCTGTTCTATTATGAAATCGATTTGACTTAAACTTGACTTTCCAGAAGTTGAATGCTCTTGAGTGGCTAAAAATAATGTATTAAAGAGCATTTTGAGTAAGTAAATTCTTTATTGTCTTAATGTATAACCTCTAGAACAATAGAGGCATGTATGTCCTGGAGTTAATGCATGGATGTGTGTGGCAGATGCAAGGCCTGCATATGGATGTTCAAATCCACATCAAGGCTTGTAGCAGCTCAGCGTGCTACAGCGATTGAGAGTGGCTGTTTGCAGAACTCTGGCCAGCATTAGAAACAAATAAAAAAATTAAAAAAAAATAAAAAAGCTGGCTTTGCATTCCATAGTGGTGGTGTAAGTCAGGCTCTGTAAACCTTCCTTCATGTGGGTGCACATCATTCTTCAAGCACATCCTTGCTTTAGACTAACAGTGACTCACATGGATAATGTGTTAATCTGACAGCTAATCTTGCTAAAAGATGGATTAACTACTCTGTACACATGACAGAATATCTAGGAAGAGGTATGATTTTGCTTTTCAAATACTCTATTTTCTACCAGTGGAGTCCTTTTACTCAAGGGGACCATCTGCTCATCAAAAATGGGCTATCCTTACTACTGCTTCTTGAAGAAAGATGATTCCTTATGGCCATATAACCTCAGAAAACTTCTTGAGTTTTTTTCTTTCTCCCCGATAATTCTTCTTGACATTTTCATATCATCAAAGTTAACTATCTTGCCCGTGAAGCTATTGAGGATGCAAAAACATCTGTGAACCATGCCCTGTAGTTAAACACTTCCCAAGTCAGCGTTAGCAGTCACTGTTTTGTTTCTGTTTTTTTTTTTTTTTTTGTTCCCCGCCTCCCCAGGGGAAAAAAAACTGCATGAGTCCTCAAGCAGAGGATGGGTTTCTGATTAAGTGAGATGACACCTTCTAATTATTAGCTTGTCTGTAACAAAATGTGAAAGTAATTAAATCTTATTTTTAGAAGAGACTAACTTCTGTAATGTATTGTCACTATGAGCTCTGAAGTAACTTGACAAGAGCTTCACAAAACACATTGTAAAATAGGGATGAGGTGAAGGTCGTTCCACCTGCTGTGAAGGTACTAAAACTGGCCTTGTTGGCCTAACTGAAATTCACAAAAAAGTAGCTTAGGACAGAAAGTTGTAAACAATACTGAGGCACAGTGAATACCTTTTATTCTTAGAAGCAGTGGTATAGGTAAATTGTCACCCAATAATGGAATTTAAAATATTTAATTGATAACCAAAGAGTTCTTTTTGATAGTAAGATTATGAATGCCATCCTCTGTAGTTATTTAAAAGAAGCAGAAGTTCCCAAAGTGTTATCATATCAGTTATAAAACTCAAAAGCATGAAAAAGTCAAAGGAAAAAAAAAAAAAAAAGTACATGGATTATTGGAGATAGATATTGCTTTTTTAGTTTGTTTGTTTGTTTATTTATTGCAAAACCTGTTTCAGTTGCAGTAATTTCTGAAGCGAAATCCCAAATTGAATTTTCCTAATAATTTTTCCCAGTAAATGCTGCAGTGTATTGTTAAATATTTTGCCTTACAGAGGCTTTCTTGCACAAAGCTGCATACATCCATGTGTTGGGAAATTTGCTTATATATTCACTGCCAAGTAGGGTTGTACTACTTCAATAGTGATCAGATATTAGTTTGACCATGCGTGGAAATGTGCAGTAAATCAGTGATGAATTTTTCCATATGTCTTGCATAAAATCCAAAAATGGTTATCTAATGTAAGCCAGAACAGCAGAAAACAAATTCTAATGTCATATATTAAAGAAAGGCCTTAGCACAGATAATAAATAAATAAAGTGAAATGTTGACCTTAATAAAATAAATTGCTGTAACTGTTTTAGCTAAGTAGATTCTTTTGACTAATGAATTTCTTGAAATAGGAGATGCTCTTGTTACACCTAATTATGTACCACCTTTGCTGCAGGGTGTGGAAGCTGCAGATATGTGATTCACTCTGTGGGCCGCCAGGCACCTGAAGGTATGCTGCCCAGGCAAATTGGATTTCTTAACTTTTCACGTGTGACTCAAGTCATGAAGCAGGGGCTGAAATAAGTGCTTTCAAACACCTGAGCTGTAAGGAGGGATCTCTGAACTTGATTGTGTTATTTTAAATATATCTGTCACCATTGTAAATGATACCAAAACTCCCAGTCACCTAAGTTGACCCTAATTTTGATTTATCTAGCTGTTTTTAAAGACGTACACAAGTTAGACTATGTGCCAAATATTTAGGATATATGCTTGAAAGCACTCTGTGAAGGAAACTGGCAACTCTCTTCCTGTGGCTAGTTTCAGTATAGAACTGACTTTTTGTTTCCTCACTGCTCGCTCCTTTATTTATCTTTATGCAGAGAGAGAGAGAAATGGATCTCTTGACTTTCTACAGTGCCTAGATCTATTAGGTTGTATTGTGTATGTGATTACAGATTAAAATAATAAATAGCTCTCATGAATTTATTGAGCATCTTTTGGACAGGACAGTCTTTAAAAGCAATTTAATCTTACTTTTAATTATTTGGGCAGAATATGATAATTAGTATTTAAATAGAGCACAGAGACATCTATGATTTTTGTACAATATAATTTGGAGCACATCTCAGCATCTGGATAAGCTAAATTTAATATAATTCATCTGCAGACTACTTTCCATTGCATTAAAAAAATGTGCAAAAATTACCAGATATCTCTGTCTTATGACTGAAAAAAAGAAATTGAAGTACTTGACAAGGGTTAATATCATTCATTTAGGAAAATTTTCTGAGTGATAGGAAGATAACCATTTGTTTAAAAAAAAATCATTTCATTATAAACAATTTCACATTTTGTAAATGACTGCAAAATAATTTATTCCAAAATGAGAGAAATTAACAAAATTAGGCTGCAACTCAGTACAGTATGTTCTTAAACTAAATAGTTCAAGACCAACTGAAGGAAACAATTTACAATAAATAGGATTCATCATATTTTTCTTCTGAAAATCCATTACCATGCAGTAAGTCTGGATATTCCCAAGTGCTTTTGTTGTTGGCATAACACGTTAAACAAATCAGAAAATCATCTTCTTGGCAATTACTAACATTAAATATAAAATGTATTAAATGTATAGGGTCTGTAATTGACTTGTCTAATCAGTACTTTGAATTCCAGTTTGTTTGACTTCTGAGTCTGTAATCGATGTAAATATGTTGAACTTAGAAGTACTGGCTACTTCACAGGGTGCTATCTGCTCCATCATTAAGTACTGTAACTTGAACTGACAATGGTTCAGCTTTATTGGACAATCAAATTCATTTTCATGAGCATGAAAAAAACAAAAAACAACAACAACAAAAAAAATACTATTTGGGGATAATTAGAGCTTTTAAAACCAGGGGTTTCACAGATATTTACCAGAAGCTGAACTCAGTCTAAAAATAAATTTATGTAACTTTCTGTTTCACATCACATTTAGGGATATAAAGTATTTGGGATCAACTGATAGTTTTTGTATCACCTGCAGTTTGTATGAATTTGAGTGTGGATTAAGTAATTGTCTTCTGACTATGGAAGGCAACACAGGGGCTTGTAGCTTCCTTGAGCTGCAGACCTGAAAAGGGAGTGAAGTGACCCAACCCCTTCCAGCGTGCGGTACAGGGTCCTTATTTGTGCTTTTTGCATGTAAGCTGTGGTTTTCCTTCCTTTTTTCTCTGGCTCTTTTTAGAGTGACTTTTGGCCATGTGAACTTTTTGGTGCTCAGTGTTTAGACCCAGGCAGATTTGCCAAATGTGATCTAAAGTTAGGGTTTCCCTTAACATTGTAAAATAATAATTTTAAAAGTGTCTGATAGTTAGAGCTCTCCATGTTCAGACTGTGATTCTGAATCCATTACTATCAGTCTGCATATATTTTGAGTCCTTCAGTGATCACCGTGAAGTGACACTTCAGTGATACGTGTTGCTTCTTAAAGCATGCAGCAGAAAAAAAAAAATAAATCTTGAATTATGAAAGAATATAGTGTTTCAATATTTCCACTTGGCTTTGTGGAGGTTTTTGCTTATGTTATTGCAAGGAATCAATACTTTTTTGTGTATTTGTTTGTTTGTTCGTTCGATTGTTTTTAGTAAAGGAAAAGATTAATTATACTCATGAACCCAATGTTGTTAGCCACAGTGACAACTGCAGACATATTTTGCTCATTCCTATAAATAGCTCCTCTTTTATCTCACATCTTTCAGTCAGATGGTGCTACGATCCCTCCTTCCTCACTAAGACTCCTACAATCTATATTTCAGCAGTATGTTTTATATGTACTACAATAAAACCCACAAAACATGCTGTTGCCTTACCTTTTAGTACAGTAGCGTAAAATTATGAACGGAATAATGGGTGTAGAGGATGGGTAAGAATAATCAGGTTTGGATTTAATTTTCTAAATGGATTCAGCTGGACTGACAGCCCTAGAGGTGCCCTTAAGCAGAGAAATTGTTAGAGAAGGTTAGATTAGGTGATAATTGCTGGACAGTAGAGAAGTTGGACAACTTGTTTTTCTTTCTTTTCGGACTTGTGAGGAGAAATGAATCAGCTCAGCAGATTGAGAAACCAGGAAAACAGTGGGTTTCTCACATTGTTTGTACTGAAAATTAAAACCTCAATAATGTAAAAATGCTGAAAAGCTTCGAAGTATATTCTACAAAATTCCAAACTTGTATTGCCAAGAGGGTATTTACTTATGTTATGGCTCCATCTACAGTCATGAGGAAGAAAATCTTACCATTGATGGCAGCTATCTGCTTCTGGGTCTTCATCGATTCACCATGCCTAACATCATAAACACTCTCCTTTAATTTGGGAAATATACTTCAGACTGGTTTGCAGCCAAATTTAGTGTCTGATCTCTACTTATTTCCAGAAAATAAGGTTGTATTTACCATTTCTTTATATGTCAGTATTGTGGTGTGGTTGGCTTAAATTTGAAGCCATTTTATTAATAAAAGGCCAACAGGCACAGGAATTTCTTATTGTTTCTCACACGCTTATCAAGTTCCATTTTCAAAAAATTTAGTTTTTTTTTCCCCTCACTATTTCTTGTTTGAGAGGCTCTTTAAGAACATTGTTCCTCAGATGATGAGCACCATTCTCATACTTTATATGTAAATGTCTTAATAGGCTTCTTGTATCCTCCTGATTTTATGGTGCTATTGACCTTGATTTCAAACAAATTGGATATGATCTGCACACTCAATTTAAGATGAAGTTTAGAAACCGTTACAGTATTTGTGTAACTAAATGACTGACATAGTGCTATTTCCTTTGGCATTTTTTGCCATCCAAATATGAATTGGAATTTGACTTAGGCTTTCCTTTTTTTTGGAATAGTCAACCAGAAGAGAAAACAGCTGCTCATGAGGAAAATGGAAGCTGAGCAATATCTAATTGCAACTATTTTTATTTTTTCTACTACTGTCTGTATGCTAGTCTAGCAAATAATTAATCGTGTGTAGGTTAACCAAAAAAATCCTTATTTTACAGAACAAGGAGAAGTATAATACAAAAAAAAATACATAATACAAAAAATACATAATACAAAAAGAAGGCAAAAAAAGTTAAATATGAAAAATGGCAATAAAAAGTAGCACTAAACATGGGAAGATAGAAAGCATTGGCATGGTTTTCTGAAATTCTTGCACTTCAGCAAATAGACAATTGCAGTTGAGAGGATAAAGCTTGGAGGTGCAAAGATGATTCCCACAATTATTGTATATGAACAATTCATTGATACTAATGAAAGTTTAGATACTGATTGCAAAATGGTGGCTAAGAAGTGTATAGGATACTGGCTGCTTGTTTAAGCATGCGCAAGAACGTTAAAAGCTGATAAGAATCTAAAAAGAATTTTGTGGGACAACTGTCTAGTAACTAATCCTGAACACTGGACTTTCTCACTGGAAAAGGAAGACTCGGTAATTAGAATAATGAATAAACAAATAGTTCTTTTTTTTTTTTTTTTTTTTTTTTTTCTTCAGTAGTTTGCAAATGGTTATTAAATGGCACACAAAAAATCACAGTCTTCCAGTTGCTGCTATAGGAAAATGTCAAGAAAAGGGAGTTGGAGGTGAGCACAAAAATTACATCTCTGAACTAATTTCATTGCAGTGCTCCTCCCCACTTAAATGAAGAATAGCAAAATTATCAAAAAATTGTGCAATTAAAAGTCAGGAGTAGTGCTCGAAATCAACAAGACTGATCTAACAGAAAATGGAAAATATAGGAAAATGTTGCTAATGCACTTACCAGTTACCAGTAAGGTGAAGGGAAATTTCTTTACAATTTGTAGAGCAGATAAATCCAAGAGGCATAAAAAGTTCCCAGCCTGGCATATAGCTTAACTAAATAAAAAGATTGCAGTACTAGACAGTTGGTGAACTATAGGAAATTCCTGAAAACAATTTTGAAGGTGTAGAGTTTTTGTTTGTTTGTTCTTATATAGATCATGAATATATATAAGAACATACGATTATATATATAAGAACATATGAATACATATATATATTTTATATATGATGTATGTATAAAAGATATATATATATATGATATATATAAGAACATATGAATGTATATTAGAACATATATATAACCCTTAACACTGTAGCAGGTTTCTGCTGTTCTTATAGAGTAGATTGTATTGGCAAACTGAAGGAGATGGGGAAGACGAGGAAGAGACTGGTTAAAGAGCAGACAAGGTCTGTGGTCATTTAAAGTGATGACTTTTTGTCTTGTGTTTGTGTCACCGTGTTTTACAGGCTTACAGAATATTATTGCATTCTCTTTCAGCCCAGCTAAATTGTATTTTGTTGTATGCACAATCTGGATGAGGAGGAACCAATGCATTTATAAACACAGTAACTTTATAGCATGATTTTAAAATTTAATCCAAAGAAATGTGAATAGTTTTTTTAAATAAGTAAATTATTTTGAGTATACAATCAGCGAGGAGAAACTTTCACAATGAAAAGAAAGCTGAGGCTGTCCAAAAACTTGCCAACTCTTTGGATGCTCACATATGTTCAGAGTTTTTAGGCCTCCTATTACAAAAGGTTCATTTGTAGGTTGGCCAAAACAGCAAAACCACTACATAAGTTGGGTAAGGAAAGGAAACCATTTCAGTGATCAGCAGTGTGTGATTTAGCATTTTGAGAGTCAAAGAGGCTCTTGTGATTGCTCCTGTTTTAGTCTCCCTGTGTTTCAAAAACCCTTTCATATTGTGCACAGCTGCTAACACTTACAGTTTGGGGATAGTGTTGACACAGGAACACAAAGGGTTTGAGATATTGCTAGCTTATTACCAGGGTGGGAGGTCAGGGGGAGGGCATGGGGGGGTAGAAGTTTTTCAAAGACAAATCATTGCAAAAGTAACTCATGGCTATGGTTAGAGACTATTTTCGTAGTTGGAAATTTATGATCAGGACAGACCATGCATCTCGTTCAGTGATTCTATAGATTTAGGTATCCTGAGGGAAACTTGCCAGGCAGTTACAGATCTACCACAGTGTGCCACAGACATGAACGTAATCAGGGTAAAGCTACTGTTGCATTCGTATGGCATTTTGATTGCTAGTTGCAAGTATTTCCATAAACAGGACGGTAGGGAATTGGTTGCTCAAAGGAATGAGTGAACTTGGAAAAATGGCCTTTCTTTTCTGTTCTGGTCTTGTGACTTGCTGAGAGTTGAATCTTGAAATCTGTGCAAGCAGTTGATAAAGCAGTTATGTGAGAAAGTTGTGGGGTTTTGGATCTATCACAGTAAAAGCTTCTTAAAGGATTCTACATGAGATGAAAAATAATTCATGATGGCAAGGGGGGTGTTAGGCAAAGATGGGGCATTGGTGTGCAAAGATAAATTTAGTTGATATGTCAGGTCACAGGGTACATGGAAAATGAACAGAATATGGCCCCTCTAGGTGAGGCTCATTTTATTTATGCTGGCCAGTATAAATGACCTGTAACATCAGAGGGTACGTATTTTTTTGAGAAAAAGGAGATAACATCATGTTTTTTAAACTGGTGGAAATAAATCTGCAAAAACTTAAACAGTCTAGCAGGTAGACACCTAGGATACCTAGGTGTACATGTCACAATGTCTCCATCCATGATTTTACAACCCAAGGAGAAAGAAAAGCAGGACTTTCACAGGATCCAACAAAATACTAATACATATGTAGAAGTAAATATACATATAAGAAGTAAAGAATAGAATACGTTGGTTCCCAAGGTTTTATTCTGCATTGTTCATAATGAGTATATGATGTGATAACAAGTATTTCAGTAAAATTACCTCAGCATAATGATTGTATGATATGACGGCTAATGAAGACTTTGAAGCAAGAAGCGAAGAAACAATTTCCATCTGTTTGTTCAAGTATTTCTTTTCATTCCTTATAAATGCCCAGGATGAAAGGAAACAAACACCTGATTTCAACATGTGTTTTGTTGTTCTTTTTTTTTTTTTTTTTCTCCCAATGGAAGCAAACTGAAGGTTAGTAAGCTTTTTGCTGCTGTGGTGGGGTTTTGTTTGTTAGTTTTCAAAATTCAGGTCAAAAATGGGGTAATGATATACCCAATAGTAACAACTTGGTGTTGCATTCATAGGGGAAAGAGTTCAGCTTTTTGGAAAAGTCAGAAGGGGTGGAGGGGGAGGGGGTGAAAGGCCAAACTTCAGAAGATAAATTTTGTACAAAATGAACACATTAATATGTTTCTACTGGCAAACAGTGGGTTGCCTGTAACCTCCAAGCTGTTTTACACTGTGTCAGTCACTGCACAGAGCTGTACCTTCATCTGATCACGATGATGCAGGTGAGATGTTCACAATTCCCTTCTCCTCCGGCATTATTTCTGTAAAAATTCTACATACCCTATCCTGTTGTTATACCTTAATCTGCTTGTGATAACTGATTTTAATGCTAAACAATGCCGCCAAATTAGTTAATGATTACTGCAAATTGAGAGGTTGGAGCTGAAAAAGTAGGGAAGCAACTATTTCTTGAGATATCTTGCTGATTGCCTTCTAACCAGTGTGATTCAAATTAATTTACCTTTTCACCAGCAGCATAAAAAGCATCTGTCTGAAGAGGATACTTAAGGTCTTGACATGTAACATATTGGGCTGGACTTTCTCTCCACTCTGTAAAGCATCCAGTGAACTGCTGCTGTACAAATGGATTTATAAAAGTCTCATAAGCAAGGTCAGTTACTGACTTTGTCTCTTCTTTTGTGACCTAGAAAGTGCTAATGTGTCAAGTTCAATTGAAGTTGGTTGCAGCTTTCTAGAAGTTTACTAGATAAATTGTTTTTGTCCTTAGGGCTTTTGTCCTCTGCAAGGAAATAAAACACTGAGAAACTGATTGAGATGGGGGAAGCATATGTAGCTTTCAAACATTGTAAGAGGAAGGAAAAAAAAGTTATGATGTACAGAATTCAATCAGTAATCAGTTGTAGTTTATCTTTGCTGGATAAATTTACATACAGAAAGCTAAGAGAACAAAACATGGGTTTGTTATGACTGAAATCATGAGACGTTTGTGTATGTGGCAGGCAGAGTTTTGATGTGAAATGTGAAAATTTTCGATCTTGCTTATCAGCAAACAGACAAAAATTCTGCTTTTAGCAATATGTATTGTGTGTTTTGTGGTTGATTCATGGTTGACTTGAATATGTTAGCTGGCATAACTTGCCCAAACAATAGCTGTATGTGGTAGAGTAGAAGGGAGCGAGTATTTGAATTGTGTAAGCATCAAAGATGGTGTTTATTTATGCAACTCCAAAGTGATGAGACTAGCAGAAAGTAGATCACGCTTAGGAAAGACAATAAACTTCATAATGGTGAGATGTGTGATGTTCTAGATAAGTTTCACAAGTGAGGTTAGGGAATCCCCATTGCTGAAGATTTTGTAAAGCTATTCCAAATGTGATGCATGCTCCCAGCAATAATCTGGAACAGGCACGAAGGCTGCACTATGAATTACAAAGCCTCCTACCCCATCTCAGTCCTTAATATTTCTCAATATGGTCATAATATATCTCTGTGTGTAATAATCAGGGATATTGCTGTGGAAGTAATTTGTTACTTATTTAAAGACATCTAAGCTACACCACACCTATAGATCTGTCAATCAGTTTCCTCTGCAGCTCCAGTTATTGCTCTCCTTGGGTCATTAATATGGGAAGGTACCAGGGAGCACCTGTGAACTTCTCATTCACACTTTAGCTTACTTCAGGGTATTTTGTGCATATGTCTTAGTTGCTCCGGAGTTACTTTTTCCCCAGAAGAGTTCTGGAGGAACCGCTCTCCCTGTGGATTATCTCACAGATTAGAGGGACTGCAGTGCCCTGCTGGGGCTTGGCTGAGACGTGTTACGTAGCTACTGTTCTGTAAATTCACACCCAAGTTTACTGAGGACCGATTGTCTTCTGCAATGGATCTAATTTTTGTTCTTAAAAATTTAAGGTTAAATAATTATTTTTTACAATTGTTATTTTTTTAAACTTGAAATAAGTTAATTTGTTTAAAAATATATTTTTCTTAGTAGTAAAATCTTATAATTCTACTTTTGGTATAATGTTTTCTAATTTTGGCATAAGTTTTTAAAAGTTACTTTGAGTGCTATCTAGCACTTGTTGCTGCGAAGCAGAGTGGTTGCTTTATAATTACTTGGCATTTTTTATACTTTTAAGTTGCATGCTTAAGAAAGTCTGATATTATCCATCCTAAAATGTTGCATCTTCATTAGAGAACAATAGTCCCTTTAATAAGATCCCACGATAAACCCCATGAAGTTGTACAGAAGTTGTACTAAGCTGCCATTTCACTCTTGAGAAAGCTCAGCTATAAAATGTAATGCAACTTGCCTGAAGCCACGCAGCAAGTCTTTAAGAAAGCCAGAGCAGATTTGGATTTATTCTTTCTATCTTTTGTGTTAAATGTAAGATATTTCTTCTTCCAAGTAAGGCAAGACATTTAGGGAGAAATTATAATGGTTACATACCCCAGAAAATAAACAGATTATGCAGTAGTGTACATTAGCATATGTTTGCGCTTGCAAGTTAAGATCAGTCATGAAAAATTTCATCTTAAATGAAAATTTTAATAAGTATGTGCATTTGAACAACTATACAGCTTTATTATTTGAACTGTGGCTTTCTCTAAAAATGCATAAATATGCATCTACTTGAAAGATTTCTAATATTACTATATTAAAATTCTTATGATCAATAAAAAAAAAATCTCTGGAATAACAAATGATTTTTCCATATGCAAAAATCTTTAGAACTGTGTGGTCTAGAAATGAGACATTTCCAAATAAAATTGTGCTATGCAGAAGAAATTGAGGGAAAAGTCCTTAAGGTGACTTTTAAATGAAAATGAAATGTCTTTTAGTAAGTTTCAGAGGTACAATATTAGAGACTGGTAGAATTGTATCTCATTAATTTCAAACATAGATTTTATGTGAGGCTATTTGATTATAATTTGATTATCTGACCCTGTAATTAAAGTTTATTGCCAATTTCAAAGCTTATGTGTAAAATGAACTGGTTTTCTTCAAAGCAATATACAATCCATTGGTCTCATTGACTTCTAGTTTTGCATTTAAATCGAAAAGTCTGTTATAACATGACAAACAGGTTCAGTTTTTGATCATTAATCCTGCTAAGCAATATTCATAAATTCAATTTTGAATCAGTTGGAATACTTTTCTTTTATTAGTTTCTGTGTTATTAAATGAGATTGTTTCTGACTAATATATTTCTGGACTCAAACTGTAGCTCCAAGCTGTTATTCAAATCAAATAACATGCCCCTTACTTGTGCCTAGCACTAATAAATGCCAACTTGTGATACATTTGTGGGAGACTGTCACGAATATTAAAGGAGGCAATAATGCCTCTAATGTCTCATAAGTAAGCTTATTTTTCTAAAGGGCTGAAATCAGTCATCCTACTGAGGGGGGCAAAGGGGGAAGAACCTTTAAGACTTAAAGCCTAAAGCATTATTTTACTCAGCTAAACATTATTATTGAGGAGGTAAATGACCAGGAAATTACCACTGGAGAAAATGAAAAATATAACATGTAACTTCTGGTGCCACCCTGAGCAACAGAAATGCATCCACTGGCTAAGCATATGCTGGTTTTAGTAGAATTGCATGTTCATTGGTTTAGAGGCATGTTTTTCTTCCTCTGAGTGTTTGAATTAAAGAAAGAAAAAAAATCCACTTTTACTGTTATTGCCAACCTCCTACTTCAGACCTTTCGAGATGTTCTGGGTAACGGTTCAGGTGTTTGGTGTAGAACACAAGTCTAATACACTGACATGAAATTATCAGGTCCATAAATAGGATTAACTTGTCTGGGAAGTCATCCCTCAGCCTGGGTGACTTGGAGGGCGGGCATGGGATACACGGAGGCATGGCAGGACTGAGAGGCACAGGAGAGTGCACCACTTTGCAGGTCAATGCTGAGATTTATACTCGAACATTTTACCCATGTTGCTTTCTCCTCTCTCAGAACATTGAACATTCCCTCCCTGCCATTTTTTTTTTCCTGAGGTAGAATATTGATAATGAAAGTGTGCTGTGTGACTCTATGTACTTTTTTAATGCAATCTTGAGCCCCATCTTCATCCTCTCATTTCTCTAGGTTTTCTCTAAGTGTTTATAAACTTAATTTGTTCAATAAATAAGTGGCTGAGGTTTGTATGTTGTGCAGTATGGGTTCTTAGCTTTCCTACACTCTGTGCAATAACCTTGTCTTTTCTAAAACAACAACACAAACTCTTATCTTTGTTATAGTTTATTAGTGTCAGTATCACTGAAAGTACCAAAATAACTGATAGGTTCTAGTAGAGCAACTCATGTATTTGGGCTTAGTTCACTTTTATTTGTTTTTGATGATGATTCCTACATCAAAGATGTATTTAAGTGGAAAGGATTAAAGGATTGGTACAAAACTTGATTGTCTGTTTTGTGATTGCCTTTAGTTTTTACAAACTGTTCTGTTTTGTACAGGGTTTCTTCTAATTTGATTAAGTTTACAAATTATCTGTGACGTCTGCATGAGCTGTTTCAGAAAGCTACTCTTCTGGACTCAATAACTGTGTAGCCTGCCAGCAATGCCCCTACTGTTCACGTATCAGCTGTCCCGCCTTGCCTTGGGCAGGCATCTTGTTGGAGTTCAAACACTAACAGGTGGGACTAGATGGATGGTGAGCTGGACACCTCTCAGGAGGTGTCACTCTGTACCCTGAGCTAGCAGGGAACCACAGACCTAGTGCTTTGCTTACAGGTTTTCACTTTTTCATGTAAAACAGAAACTAATCACAACTTCTCATCATTTCTCATCTTCATTACCTGGAGGTGAGGTGGAGTTACAGCTCACAGAGTAGATGAACAATACCTGCCTAAAGTGTCCTGTAATAAACGGTCTTTTTTATTTTATTTTTATTTTTTTTGTAATTCTAAAATATTTCCCAATTTAACAAATGTTGTCATCCTCCCCAAAGAGGGATTCATATCAGTTCCTTCTCCATATGTATTTTTTTTTCTGAAGTGCAGGGTAACTGTTCAGATTGAAAGGTTCTATATGAATTTAAGTGGTAAATTATTATTTGACACTTATCGTTATATATATTGTATGCTTTCTCGTCTTGCCGTGATCATTGAAAGAATTAAGATTGTCATATGTACTGCAGGTTACAGCTGATAGCATGTAATCCTAACTTTGGGGACAGTATGATACCAAAATGAATTGAAGTATATTTCCATTTTCATCTTTTTGCAACCAATTTTACTGTTTTCTTAAGGTAGATCCTTAATTATTATTGGTTCTTAAGCATATCAGTTTAATTTTTCTGAGAAATAACAGAATATATGAAGATGCTTTTCTCTGATATTTAACAAAAAATAAATTAGGCTTGGTGTGATTGGTAAGACATTCCTTAGGTTGCAGTTCTGGTTTGAAGTTTTATTTTAGACAAATTTCATGACACTGGCTATCCTAACATCTGGTTATCTCCCTCAAAGCATCCCTGAAAATAATTAAATAGTAATATTTCAGAAAATAAATGTAAAACGTATTTCTTATTTATATTTTAGTTCTGGAAATATTTCTTTTCCAGTACTGGACTATTAGCATTTTATTGTTAACCATAAATATTGTGTTAAAATAGTAAGAGAGATAAGATTTTGATGATGTGAAAAAGGTTGGGTCAGTGAATACTACTTGCTGCACACTTGATTTCTAAACCTCAGGTCCGTTAGATTAGGGTCTAAAATCTGTCTACTGATACTTTTTTTTTTTTCCCCTTTTTCTTTCCATGAAGGCCAACCTTACTATAGCTTAGAATCCTGATTTCCCAGTTGCAAGGAATAAAGTTTGTAATTTGCACACTTGGAAAAGAAATGTTACAAAGTGAGTCAACTTGATAATCTACCCAGTAATCAGTAGGCTAATGCCTGGTTTTGCTCAACTTGCATATCCATACCTTTCATAGAATATACATATTATTTTTTTAATAAAATTGAATTTCTTCCTTACAGAGAACAGATGCATGTTATGTGCTGCAAAATTTTCAGGTTTCCAATCTAAGTGAAAAGAATCTATTTTTTATTTAGTTATTTTTAAGGGCATAATAATACAATTTTAAGAGTATAATACAAAGAAATAAGACTTCTATAGCATTCATTCTCCATCTCAGTCCTGTTTCCCCACTTGTAACAACTTTGGGGTATTGTTTTGTTTTCTAAATTTTTGAAAAAATAACAACTTTGTGGGTGTGCATTACATAGAACTTAAACTGAGGATGGATGCACCTACCATATCATTGTCACTGGTAAATGAACCTGAAGATTGAGGAAAGATATGTGAAGTTCTACTCATACACTAAAAGTGGAAAGTAGTGTTTCACCACTCTTAACAAACTCACTTCTTGGAAGAAGAATTTATTTTCAATTCTATTTAAGTGTCATAGAAGTGACAACAACAAATATGAAATATTTGATCTTTTTATTTCTCCTTTTTGCAATGGTTGGCAAAATCTTGAAACTTTCTAGTAATCAGCTAAATCTCCATCCGCACACTGATGGCAAGAAGTGAACACGTTAGTATGATGTTTTACTAAATTGCCATGTTTCATTAATTTCCTACAATAACTTTAAATATTTTTTTTCAGAGAACAGTTAACAGCGTCTCAGTAAAATGAACAGAGATTAACAATATTTTCTCAAATCAACTTTCTGTAGTCTTAGAAAACATTGCTGTATCAGTTAACTTTGAATATGTGGTTAATATTTTTGTTTTTAATGGTTACAGGTTGTAAACTATCTCTTAAAAGAAATTTTGCATTTTAGATCACAATATACACTGGTTTTAACCTGGCAATAATGGTGTGGTTTATGGTAGAAGGCTCACACAGATTTTAAGAAAAATCATCTAATTGTTTTAATCAATTAGTACTTAACTTAAATTTCAAAATTATCTACTTCATGTTTAAATCTTAAAACTTAAACATGAATTTCATTGTAAAATCTAAGACATCTTCCTAGAGGAAAATTAATTTTAAAAATAAGCTTGTTTGGGCTTCTTATTGACTTATGTAGATATTTAACTGCTTTATGATTAAAAATACTGAGTAGTGATTCAGTTTTGAAGATGATCAGAATCTGTTAACCTGAGTTTACTCTGATATTTAATGACCAGAGAGTGCATCAACTTGGAAATGCTTTAAAGAAGCATTTTAGGCATGCTAAAAATTTCTAGTTTGTACTTCTTCTTAAGTCTATCTACCTTGAAAGAAAGGAATGAATGAATAATATTCAAATTATATTTAAAAACAACAACAAAAAACCACCATAAACAATTTTAATGCATAGTAAATTCTGATGGTTTTATCCTGGTGTCTAGATAGTGGTTTCTATACTTTTGTTACATTTTACTCCAATTAAAATGATGAAAAACACATACCCGCATTCTGATTTTCATATAATCCACAAATTGCTAATTCATTTCCTACAGTGGGACTTGGCATGGTTATAGTTAGCTTAGTACATTAATGTGCTTTACTGAATTTTCTAGTGTATTTTTTGTTTGTTTGTTTGTTTTTGTTTTTGTTTGTTTGTTTTTTGGTGGAATCAATATCATCTCATTTTTAAAAGATAAATTATAATATTTGAGTAAACACAATACTTATTGTAACAGATTATACAACATACATGTCTATAATAGCAAATGGATTTTGTTTTAAATATTTTACTGTATTTTTTTATTATTATTTTTAGTTCATACCCCGTGGACTGTTCATCAGAAGGCTCGCATCATGGAAAATGTATCTGTGATATCTTTCATGTAAGTCAGTAATAGAAGGATTAATTGTTTTTTTATCAAGCCTCAGTTATTCTGAGCATGTCAGCTCTTGATGCCTCTGTTGAAGTTTACTTGCATAGTTAAAGTAAGGCACAAAATTTGTAGGAAACAGCTCAGAGTAATACAGAACCTTCCAAAATTGCTCTGTTTGAAAAATGTCCACATAGATATTCAAATCAGTATTACAACATGAATCAGAAATGCTTTCTACATTATGCAGCGTACTTCATGTGACAAGAATATTTCCTTTCAGATACAGTTCTTTTTCAAAGACTGAAAATCTTCAACTTGATGGTACTTGATGGCAGAAGAGTGTTAACCAAAGTAGGGTATAAAGCTGTTGCTTGTTCACATTCAAATTTAAAATAATAATAATTTTTTAAAAAATGGAGTGAAGGAAAGAGAGCTATTTATCATGTCTTACCCGGTCAAACAATTTAAACTTGTAGGCCCACATTTATTCATGATCTTAATACCATTAGAGCACAGGTGATTTTATTCCTGCTGCTTTTTTTCCATGGGTGTGCTGTCAAAGCTTCCCAGCCACCTTGGTTAATCCACTCCATGTGCCAAAAGTAATTATCCTGAGTTCTGTGCCGACTGCAACGACTGAAACTTTGGAATCCGTGCACCTATGATGTCATCAGGGAGCCATTAATGTAAGAGCAGCTTCTGTAGAGGCCTGAAGGTCCGTGTCAATTCATCACATGCCCAAATACCTCTGCATGAAAGGTATCGATTTAATCATTCTGACAGCAGGCCTGTCAGAAATGTAATTGTCCACTGAAAGTACAAGTGTGTAAATGGACATCCCAGCAAAAGGCAGCAATCTTTCAAGGTAACATTTTACATTATTCAGATCATTCCCACTTGTTTTCTCCCTCCTCTTGCCCCCAGCCCAAGCCTGTTATTGATATAAAGGTTGAAGCTCAGGCAGCTTAACTGTTATGTGGAATGACCTTTACTTTTAATATTAATATATTATTGTAAAGTCTATGAGACTCATAAATGCAATTTTAGAATTCATATGAAATGCCATGTGCTGAACCTATTGCAACTTTTCCTCTAGTCCTGTGGCAGGTTGCAAACTATGTGAATTAATATGCATCATATTCTTTCTCCTTTATTTACTTAGAGAGGTTTGCCGAGCAACTTTATCAAGAGTAACATTATCAAGAGCTTTCCTGCAAGCTTCTTTATCATATTCACATCCGTGTCTGCTCGACACTTGTCACTGTCAATCAAATCGCAATAATACGCAGATGATTTGCTCATTTGGTTTAATAAAATCTCTCTGCTTATTTGCACTGCAGTCATTATGCCACATAATTGCTCTGCCGCTGAGGTGAAAGGCAGCCAGTTGCCTGGGGGATAAGAAGAGACTATTGCTATATGAAGGATTTGTTTCTTTGCCTCTGTCTCTCCCTAGTCACTCATATCCCTAAAATTAATATTGTATTTGAATCCAGTCCTGCTATTCTTATGCAGGCTAACATTGTTATTACTTATTATTTGGATGTGAAGTCATTTATTTTTAGTTTTGATGTCCAAGCTGTCAAGCTAAATTTCATTGTGTACTGCCACATACAATTTTTAACTGCCATTTAAACTAGATTCAAAACCCAAATTATGAAGAGAACATGTTCAAAGGAATGGGCTGACAGGAAGTATAGCTACAATTTTTATTTCCCAGGAAATCAAAGTATAGATCTTGTTATTGTTCTGTGGTGGAAATATGTGCAGTTTTCATACTTCATAATCTTTTTTGTATTGGCTGGACACTGTGATTCAGAAGCAGAAAAAAGGCGGCTATTTATGCATATGAGCAGCCCTTAGGGTGCAAAACAAAGGCATCCGCTTCTAGAAATGACATAGCACAGAACTAGCTCAACTTACTGTTGTAAATTCCTGAATGATTTGTACTCCATTTTCCCATAGATTCTGCTGTGATGGATGGTGGGAGTAAAAATGAGGGATCTGTGTGTGTAACGTAAGCCTTAGCTCCTTCACTGCACAGTTAATATAGCAGTACCTGCCATGCGATGATAGTAATGAGCCCACATTTTGGGGGTGATTCCATCTCAGTGGTCTAATCATGAGGAGCCTAAAGTACTCGTAGCTTGGAATGTATTTCAAACACCAAGTACCTGATGGTTTGTTTTAAAGAAAGTGAAAAACCAAGCTAAAACTGACTATAAGAGAATACATCAGTGTTCAGCTTGCCTCTTTTAATTCAGTCCTGCGTGGAGCCCTGTCGGTGTGTCAGAGGAAGTGCTGATATTTTAAGGCACTTGAACCTGAGGACATCTTTTCTATTTGTATAAATTTGATCTAACAGTTCTCAGATACACAAAGAGATGGTGATTTGTAGCAATACTAACATGGGAATAGTTTCTTTCGCTGCTCAAACTCAGAAAGCCCACATTCAAACAGAGGAGCCCATGAATTCAGAGAAGTCCACAAAAGGACCATTAAGTCACCTCCAGGCTGTTCCACTTCATCCAGTCGATGTTAAAGTGAACCCAGTAGCTAAACAAAATAAATCTCCTCTAAGATATTCTAATAAATCTACATCTAAGAAGGGATGTAAAACCAACTCCTTCTGGTAGTTAGATTAAGTGGTTAATCACTCTCACTATTAAAATATTTACTTAATATCTCTTTGAAATTGGTTCTTGTTACAGCTTTCGGCACTAGATTAAAAAGATGTTTATCTCCCAGCATTTTCTCTCTATTTTATTTTCCCTGGTAACTGAGTTCTCTCCAAGTTTGTTTGTTGTTTTTTTTTTGTTTGTTTGTTTTGTTTTGTTTTGTTTTTCAAAATTGATGAGGAATTTCACCAGCTTTTTATGCATACATGGCTCTTTGTCTTTTTTTTTTTTAATACAAGTAATGACATCAGATACCTGGGCAGTGTTTGGTATAACATTAATATTTACTTTGGGGGGCATGGAGGCATAGCAGTTGTAATGGGCAGCTGATTCTGAGCTTTTTTAAAAATTTTGTGTTTGGAGATACAAGGTAGGACTGTGTTTCCATTTTTTCTTTGGTATTTAGCTTGTGTTTTGTTTGAATGATCATACCTAGGAAGCAGCTGGGATCACCCTTTGACTAGGTATCTCAGTCATTATTTACTACTGTGGAATGAATCAAAAATTATATTATCCAAGTACGCTGTGGCTTGTAACTTTAATTTCCTAGGGAAAACTGCATTAGGTCTGTTATCAGCGCTCCCCTGGAGTCTGTTGTTATGGCATAAAGCATTCTAAATCTGACCCTGTGCAAAAGACATCAACTGAACTATGTGTGGCAGGATGGAAGAGATACCCAGACATGAGCATAGGTGTCAGAAGCATGCTCCAGCGAGACGCCACAGTGTTATTTGGCCAGGCTGTTACTGCTTCAGGAATAATCTTGGATACTCCTATTCTACGTTACCCAGAGCAGTGTGTGATGGTGTGCTCCCCTCACCCCACAACCTGGCCTTTCACCCAAAACCCTGGTCACGTGATAACCACCAGTGGCAGTTGTGATAGATGTGTGTGGTCCTGGTGGCTGCAACTGGCTCAGTGTGCTTTCAGGAGAGATGGCTAACACACAACCAGGTGTTCAAGGAGTTTAGAAAGCAAGGGAGGATCTCCTGAATGACTGGATTTAACCCTCTATCCTGTAAATATTTAACCCTCTATCTTGTAAATAACTGCACATACCTTGCCACCAAATCTGAAGTCATTGTCTTATTTACAAACAAACTTTGTTAAATCACTATATCAGGTAACATATTGCTGCTTCTCTCTTGCAAACGAAGTACATCACTTCCTTGCCCTGTGACACTGTATAGATTTGTTCTAACTCACATTGTCCTTCCTGAATAACAAAATGTTCATCAAAGGAGATTGGTAAGGGCATATCAATTTCCTTCAGGTAGTTTTAGCTGGAGATAGCGAGTTGGAAAAGGAAATTAATTCTCTCTCTCTCAAATCTGAGACTTCTAAACATCTTTTCACTTGTCTGCATGGCTGCTACAGCTTACATGGCAATTTTTCTGTAGAATGCTGTTTCTCCTCCTGTCCTCTTTCATAACTTACCTTTGCTTTCAGCTTTTTGTTCTAAGCCAAAAAGCTGTTTACTACACAAGGGTGATCAGGCACTGGAGCAGGTCGCCCGAAAGGCTGTGGAGACTCCGTCCTTGGAGATAATCAAAACCCAGCTGGATGCGGTCCTGAGCAATCTGCTTCAGTTGATCCTTTTCTCAGCAGGGCGGTGGAGTAGACAATCTCAAGAGCTCCCTTCCCACCTGATCCTTTCTGTGATTCTGTAATCCAAGGATGCAGAAGTGCTGTATGACTGTAATCTTAATCTGCATTACCAGTGGGAAAGAGTTTTGTTTTGCTTGCTTGTTGTTTGTTTATTGTTCACAAAATATGGATCTATTTAGCTAATTTTAGGCCTGACTGATTCTATGCTATTTTAGTCAACAGGAGCAGACTGAAATATTTTCATCTAGTAAACACTAAGTTTTAAACCAGATTTCCAGAGAGGATGATCACAGAAAATTTGAATGCCAACCCCCTAAGTATGCTTGGAAAAAAAATATCTTTACTTCAGATTAATCACAAGTACCACTAAGAGAGGAAGGATGGAGGGTTTCATTTTCCTATCTTCATGGTGGTTTTGATCCTTTCTAATCTCTGATATTAAGATGATTTCAGTTCTAAATGTGCTTATTTTGTCATGGTGGCTGATTTGGCTCTAGGAGATACAATGAGCACTTGGAAGAATTATTAACTATTGTGTGCGTAATGGTTTGCTCACACAGAAGTGCAGCTGTTGTGTTACTATTGTTTTAGTGTTGGCTCACTTTCTCCTTTTTTATACTGTCTAGATATTATTATTATGTTCCTATATAGTTTCCTGGTTGATAAGCTAGGGGGGACAAAACAAACCTTGTAAAAGCGTTTGTGCATTATATGCTTCTAAGAAAAAAATCATTCTGTAGTGACAGAAACTTGTGCCCGGTCATGAGCACCAGAAAAGACACAGCTTGACAAACTGTAATTCCTGCATATTTTACAGGCAGAATTACATACAGATACGACATACACTATATATTTCTGTTTTGTGTATATATACAAATAGAAAAAGTCATTAATAAATAGACTAGCATTAAAATCTCATATTGCCTAATAATTTCTAACAAAATATTCAGCACAGATTTTAAACCAGATGCCAGTTCAACATCCTTTTTTTTTTTTTTTTTTTTTTTTTTTCTGACTCACAAAGCCCCTTGAAGTTGGGTTAAAGATAAAAACAGGAACAAAAAAAAAAAAAGTATTTTAAATGCTAATATATGTTTAATACCAGTTTACTGATGCTTATAAATAAAATCATTGCCAAATGTTTTACATTTTAGTTTAAAGATTGAGATATAACTGTTTTAAAGCAAAAGAAAAAACAAAAACAAAAACAAAAACAAACAAAAAAAAGAAACCCTTGCAAATAGATCAGACTAAAATACTAAGGCAGTACTATAGTCAGTTCTAATTTCACGTTCCTTTTTAAGAGCATGATTATACAATTCATGATGGGAAGTAGCAACAGCCTTTAAAAGCAACTGTTGCCTATATTTTTTTTTGGTAGAGATATCTTAGTTCCAGACAAATCATTTTTAGAAGTTGATAGGCTTTTCAAACATACATATAGAACATACAAATATATAGAAAATGAAAATAATATCAGTTTATCTCAAAATACAGTGCTCAGATTGGTGTGCAGCTGCCTTGATGACCTAGCTAGGGTATTGCACTGTTTTGGTTGGTAGGTTGGTTGGCTACTTTTGTAGACACAGACTTGTGCAAACACCTACATGCAAACACATACAGACAGATGTGCTCGTAAATTTATAGCAAATGGAGAAATTCCTTCTAGCCCAAATACCCAGAGCACCTGTCTGTGTTCAAAACTTTAGTGGGCAGGACTTTTAAAGGCCTTGAAAGAGAAAGTTTATTTGTAATTACACAGTTTGAAATGAAATAATGAAAATTAATTCAATTGTGATGGTAGCTCTTTGCTTGGCTACTTAACATTTTTCAGCAGTATGCTTTGCTATAAATTGGAACTAATATATAAAATAACACAGACACTGCTTCATAAGGGAACATTCTATCAGGGATTTTCATAAGAGAGACAGATCTAATATTATACCCCACTATTAATTAACATTAGATTTATTATCTGGAAGAAGGTGTTTAAAATTCTGCAAAATGAGACATAATTATCTTCATATAGTCTCTTTTTCATAATCTTCATTTTCCAAAGGTATTAAGGGACCTTATATTAGCAAAGTGGAAATTATTAAGGATAATTAAGATGAAAGTTTTATTTGATAGAGGAATTCTCATGATGTTTGGACATGCATGCTCAGTTTAAATCTAATCTCAATTCACACTTACATTTTTTTAGTATGAAATTTGTAATAAAGAGAAACCACAAACAGCCAAACTATGTTTCAAAACTGCAGAGGCACAACTTGTTCACTCAAAAGAGAAGAAAAATTAGATTTCCCAACATTTTGTGCTTCTGGTAACTGTCAAAGAGATAGAAGATAGGACTGAATTAACTGAGAATCACTGTAGCTTTGGGAAATAGAAATAACCGAATGGGAGGTAGAAACTTCAACTAATCTACAAAAAAAGGGTTGCAGATGGCATAGAAAAAAATACAAAAGTTCAGATAAAAAATAAAGCCAATGAAACAGATGTGGATGGAGATGTTCCGTTGAGGATTTCCTGGGCAATTTAAGTTCTTATTCATAGATGAAGCATCTAAACTGAAGTCGTATTGAAGTTAATAGGAAGTTTTTCAATACTTTTAATTGGTCTGTAATGTCCTTTAAACATAAATTTGTGACTAGTCACAATTAGTTTTGACAAGTCAGAACTGGGCAGGCAGACTGAAGTTTCTGTACCTTGGTTGTGAGGCTGTTAGTCTTTGATTTCCTTTCATGTAAATGTTCAGACCAATTCCTAGTCTAGCTTTAGAAAGTGCTAAATGTAGTAAATGTTGTCTGTATATACTGACTGTGGTATTTCTGCTTACTTTAAGCCATAAATATGAATACAGATAGTTAAAGACAAACAGCAGCAAACAAATGAGGAGTGAGAGGGGTGTTTCTGAGTTTTAATTCAGTTGTTTCCATATGCAAGTACAGCGTCTGTGCCCTGAGCTATGAGCTCTGAGCAGATAGTGCCGGATGTCGCTTTTATCTGGAGAGGAGAGAAGCAATCTTTCTTACAAATCTTTTATTTACTGAGTCTTTTGAATCTTTTGAATACTGAGGTGCCCAGCCTCCTGTAGCAGTCTGCATGACAGGGCTGTTAG
This sequence comes from Netta rufina, assembly GCF_964035555.1. Taxonomy (NCBI): domain Eukaryota; kingdom Metazoa; phylum Chordata; class Aves; order Anseriformes; family Anatidae; genus Netta; species Netta rufina. The sequence goes on from NC_140136.1 coordinate 15,983,892, forward strand.
TGACCAAGACTGGCTCATGAAAAGGTGAGGTGAGCCCTACCGATGACAGTGCTGCTAAGTGGCATTCTATTTAATTAAGCATGTCTCTTTCTGCATGAAGGTTTACTAGGTGTCATGTTCATATCCTGCCTTTTCTTACTCCTTTTGAAGCAAGGAGCCCAGTACCGTTTTGTATGGCTGAAACATTTTTCTAGCTGAAGGGAAAGATGGGTGTAAACTTTCAAATTCTCAAATTTGAGCAGTGAGGTTGAATTGATCTATTGTGATAGATGCTCTTTCTTCATGTAGTGGACGTTCAGCATTATCACAGAATATCCTGAGCTGGAAGGGACCCACAAGTTTCATGGAATTCAACTCCTGGCTCCACACAGGACCACCCAAAAATCAGACCCTACATCTGAGTGCGTTTTCCATACGCTTCTTGAACTCCAGAAGGCTCGGTACCACGACCACTGCCCTGGGGAGCCTGTTCCAATTATATGGCTAAATATTAGAGCTTGCCAATTTTTAATGATGTGCTCTGGACAAAAGAGCAACAAGCCATCTCAATTTAGACTTGGATTAGTTGGGATACACAGACACAATCTTGGGTAGCTGTTCATAGCTGTTTCTCATTGAATGTGATAGCTTCCTTTGCATATTCACCTCACAGCCTTTACTCTTCATATTCACTTCTTTGATCAGCTATACACTAAATTCTTTAATATGCAGCTTTTTTAAATAACCAACCACCTACATACCTGCTTAATATGTCACTTTACTAGGAAAGTAATAAGAAGATGAAAGGAGGGAAGTGACTTTTGTGTAAAAATCTGGCTCCAGGTGTGAGTGGAGAAAAAAATGGTCCTACTTTATTATGTCTTATCTTCTCTGAAATTATGTAGGTATTTTTCAGTCAACAAATTAATTTTCAGCTGGAAAATCACAGTTATGAATTGGTTTTGGTCTGCTTTTCACTCATCATATCATATCGTTAAAGCAGAAACTGGAGTTCATAATGATATTGTGGAAACTGCTGATCAAAGGTTGTTTACGTGGGCTGTGTTCACTGATTTGCCACGGTTGTCTCATACAGATGCGCTCTAATGACTATTCTCTGCAAAACTGATTTTTCAAAAAGATTCTTTAATCTGATTACTCTGTAATCCTTAGTTATTCCTGAGAGTGAGTTTACATGCATATTTGCTTGGAAGTATGTTTTACATGATTATGAATCAAAATATTCCATGAAAGGAATGTATTTAAAACAAACGAAACCCTTATCGGTAAGTAAATAGTAATTACAGCTGCAAGTCTAATTAACGCCTTATTCAAAACCATCAAAAATGGTTGGAAAAATCTAAAATGAGGAATTTCTATTCATCAGTAGACAAATTTAGGTATGAATGTCCATGATGAGACATACTGAGGAAAGCATAGTTTGAAGGCTGTGGTGTGATCCCTAAGTAGTTTGTCATTGTTAGCTTCTGCTGTTCAGGAACAGCCAAGCTCTCATGTAGCTGAATATATCAGCAGCCATGCAAATCTAAAAGTGTCGGGATATTATATACATATGTACTTTTATATGAAGTGAATCTAGCAAGATGAAAGGCTTCCTATAGGGAATAAATATATTTAATAATTCTGATTCTCTGTTAAAGAAGTGAGTTTGTAGTTGAAGTTTTACAGTGTTGCTGACAGAGCAGAGACCCCAAGAACTACATAACAGATTTTGATGATGCAGTTTGGGCTGTTTCTTCTTATCTCTTCCACAAGGAAAATAAATATACTGTTGTTCTGGTTTCGGCTGGGATGGAGTTGATTTTCTTCCTAGTGGCTGGTATGGTGCTGCCTTTTGGATTTAGGATGAGAATAATCCTTGTTATTTCCCCTTCCTTTTCTGTCCTGTTAGACAGTCTTTATCTCAACCTTATGAAAAGATATGAAAATAAGAGGGATGGTTTTGATGACATATGCCAGGAGTAAGGTTAGTGAGGAGGCAAGGGATGAATGGGCACTGTATCATTAGATGATGCTGTGGGGTTTCTGATGCTTCTGAACACTGGATCCCAGCACTGACCCACCTTAGAGGCAGAAGAGCTGAACTGACCAGAGAAATACCACATGAAGTGTAAGCTAGGAGCGGGTTGTATTTGACTTGTTTCCAATCTTGTCACTAAGAGCCTTTACTTCTAATTAGTTTTTACTAATTTGATGTTTCCTTTGTTGTACTATGTTACCAGGCTTGTGTTGCACTAAAATAAATCTAAGTGGAACTGAGAGAAATGCTTTGAAATCTGCATGGAGCAGTATGCCAAAGCAGCTCAAGAGACCCCAAACCCAGGGCATGTTACGAGAATTATGGGTCTGGACAGCATTTTCTGTCAAGCTATGAAGCCCTGTATGGGAACTACCATTCTGGGTAATAAGTTTTGGGAAGGCATTCACAAACCAAATAACTTTCTGCAAGCTGGTCTAGTGGAAGGTGTCCCTGCCCATGGCAAGGGAATTGAAACTAGGAGATCCTTATGGATCCCTTCCAATCCAGACCATTCTGTGGTTCTGTGAGATACCTGTCATTACCTAGCAAGAAGGGCTGAGATGTTCAATAGCTCTAGCCTTACCTGCACATATCGGTTCCAGTTTACCTAGATCTTGTTTGTGTTATTGCCCTTCAGAATGATGAGAGAACTGTGGCATGATGTATTCCTCCCCATAGAAAACCACCCCTGTGCGTTGTGAAATAAGCTCTTACCCACTGGCTTCTTTGTAAATGCCTTTAAAATGAAAATACCTGATTTAAAGTATTCTTGTACGCTTGCCATCATATTTTAGGAGCCTAATAGTTTCTCCTAACTACTTCACTGTTTTCATTTGTAATTATATTGTTCCATAAAGTGACGATAGTGTTTCTTGTAGTATCTAAATCACAAAGGAATTAATTGCATTTGAAAAGGTGTTCAAGGCTTTGAGTTTTTAACAGTGACTATAATTCTGCTTGTTAGCTTTGAAAAAAATATATTACTTCACCTTTTGTTTTGGAGGAGGAAAAAAAGGCATGTTAATACTGATAGTTATCAAGTAAGGTGATGTTTCGTGTAACTATATATGGTATTTTTTCAAAATTCTTTTGTCAGTGTCCCCATAGAACTGCTGGGGATGGCAGTAGGAGAGAAGCATGCATATTTATCTGCAGCTGGCAGCAAAAGCCCTGATCACTTCTTGTCATACAGCATATACAGGCTTTCAGTCAGTAAAGTATTTTCATCCTTCAGCTGTCTTATGGATCACTTTACGCGACTACAGCAGCTGCAGAACACCACCTAGTGGTGCTAAGCACTCCCTCCAGCTAATTAAATACATGGAACTTCCTTCGTGTCTCTTCCATTCAGTTTATTTCTAAAAACTGCAGCCACCACAAGGGGAAATTCTGGCCCAGTCAGAACTATCAGGGTCTTTGCACGCTGGGCAATTAAACATAATAGTGAATATGCCTTACAGGATGCAGCCATCGTGGCCCCCCTTCAGCAGCAGAGCTACAGGTAGGTGCTTGGCAATTTTAGGTTTGGGGTTATGAGGATATGTGCTTTTGGGGTATGATTCTATGTATTGTGGAAAATCTTGGCCAACACCTTTTTCCTATGCTAGCCTGAAGACATTGTTTTAAATTAAATTCCTCCCTGCATTTAGCCTTCTGGGTGAAACAGATATGCAAGTATGCCTAGAAAAAAATGGATTTAAATATGAATGTATAATAATTTGGTTCTCTGTATTTTACAGCTTCTCTCTTCAGTCTCCTGAAAGATTTAAAATTGAAGCTGATGAATTTCAAATGAGTCCGTCTCTTATATTTGTCATTTTCCAAGACATTCTTGGCGTGCTTACACAGTAATGAACCTGTAATGCTTTTTCAAGCTGATCCAACAAACCTTCAAGATTGTGCACTTCGGACCTAACAAATGTTTATATGTTTTCTTCAACAGATAATGAGATATGGAAATGGAAAAAAAAATGTTTTCTGAGATGATTTTTTCCTAACTTCGGATACAAAGTAAAAAGGAATAGGACTTTTATTAAACTTATTTTCAACAGGCACTAATCCCTAGAAAAAGAAACTTTTTTTCTAAGGTATACAAATAGCACTTTAGGCTAGTCAGTTAAAATACCAATATACATGTAGTATGAAAATCAGTTAAGATTTTCTTAAGTAGAATTCATACAGATCTGGTGTGACTAAGAAGGGAATCCTGACCCCCATGTGATTGTGTACTTTAGCTCATCTCGCAGGACCCATTCAGTCTTAAGTTTATTTGAGGTATTTGATGCCCCGTGCACTGTTATTTAGCGCTGTTCTGGTGTTAGTGCCATAGCCGTGCCTGTGTTATGTTTTCACGTAGTTTGCTGGAGGCGTCAAGCTCCAGAAAATGTGTTTGGGTGAGTGTTTCAGAGGCGCAGCAGGGATCACTTTCTTACACCGCCCACTCAGGTGCCCGTGAGGGGCCGGCCCCGCTGCCCGCCCGCCCCCGGCCGCCATTTTGGGGCCCGCACAGTCCCTCAGGCAGGGCCGCCCCAACCCGCCAATCGCATCTCTCCCCGCTCCGCCCCGCCGCCCAATGGGAGAGGCTCGCGTTTCCCAGCCCCCGCCCCGCCGCTCTCTTCCTGCGGCCTGACAGGTGCGTCACCCCCCTCCCATTGGTCCGCCCGCTCTAGACGGACAGCCTCGCGGACCAATCCCCTTCCGAAGGGCGTTCCCCGCAGCACCCTCCGTCCCCACCCGCTGAGGGGAGCGAAGCCGCCCTCATTACCTCACGCAGCGCCCGGCGGCCCCCATTGGCCGCTTTCCCCCTCTTCTCCCCGCCCCCCGGTGACGCCGCGGCACGGGAGGGGCTGCGATTGGCTGAGCGCGAGGCCGGGCCCGGCTGTGCGAGGCCGAGGGGCGGGCTTAAAGGGGGGCGGCGGCGGCGGCGGGGCCTGGGCGGCGGGGAGCGGCCGGAGCGCGGTGAGGGCCCGGCGGGGAGCGCGGCTTTTAACCAATTTCCTTCTTTTTCACCCCGTTTTTGCCACGGGAGGGAGGGGCGGCGAGCGGGGTGGGGCTCCCCGCGGCCTCGGCGTTGTGGGCAGGGGGGGCCGGGGGGCTCGGGGCGGGCCCCGCCGCTGGGGCCGGGCGCTCCTCACAGGGAACCGCTGGCAGTGGGGTGGCGGTTGGGGGGGGGGGGGGGGAGAGGGTTTGATCCCCAACGGCTCCGTGCCCCACAGGCACCGGGGTCCCTCACAGCTGCCCGGGGCAGCAAAGGGGACGTGCGTACAGCCCAGCTGCTGCCGGCCCTCAGCGCGGTCACCCCGTGTGGTGCTGGCGGTGCCGCTGCGGGGTGTGCTGGGGGCGGCAGGTGGCCTGGGCAGCCACGGGAGGGCTTCCACAGTGCGAGTGCGCTATAAAAGCCAGGAAGCCTTACCAAGAAGCAGCATTTGAAGTGGTATCTCTTCACCTTATTCGTGTTTTCAGTTGTTGTAGCAGAAGGCAAATACTAGAGGAAAAGGTGCAGACTGATACAAGGCCCGTGTGAGGAGGGCAGCTCAGCAGCGCAGCTGTGGCGCTCGGCTCCTGAAGCAGCAGAAATCTGTAAAGGCAATGCTGGGCAGCGCGGTGCTCAGCCTCTGCGGGTGATGAGAGGAGCCCGGGTGATCGTTCTGAAGGTGTTCGTGCCTTCCATGTAAAATGAGCAAAGCCAGTGCGTTGGGCTCTGCTGGGAGGCTGCTGCTGCCGGTAGGTGCAGCCCCACAGAGTGCCTTAGCAGCAGGTACCCCTGTGGAAGGCGCTGTAGCCAGGGTGACGCTGGGTGACTGCACTGCCTGGAACCACCCCTGGATGATGCTGGGATTTCGCTCCCGTGGCAGCTGTAGGCCTTCTCCATGCTGGGAAGTAGGATTACCAGGCCAACTGAAACACACCAATAGTCCATTATTTTAATTTTTATCTGTAATGACTTGTAATTAATCTAGGGTAGTAAATTTTTAGGTGCAGGACCTAGCAGTTACAGGCCACGTTTCTTGTGCTGATACCGTGCTCAGCTCCTGTATAGTGTACCTAGAAAGAGTGAGCATGATTCAAAAGAAACCAACTTTGAAACACCTTGAATGGCTTTTTCAGTGACTGCGTGGGAGACTGGCACTCCAAGGCCACCAGTTCGCCATCATCCATAGGATCCTAACAGGAGAGGCTGAGGGCAATGCAACATGTTAAGGGAAACGCTGTGTATCGCTTGTTACTGGGGGGCAGCTGGCTGAAGGAGCTCTGTGCAGGATCCTCTCTGGAAGTTATTCTGTATTCTAACTAGGACTAAAGTAACGCTTTATTTGGAGATGAAACTGGTTCTTAATAGCTTGTAAATAGGCATCTCTGTAATGCAAAGCGTTTCAGCAGAGCTGGGAGCGTACTGAGCACGTATGGCTGCTTTCTGCAAGGTGGAGTCAGTGACGGAACTGCATCCAGCAGTTATCACGCTTCCAGATCAATTCCTGTCTTGCTGGTAGTAGGTTGGGCTGGTCTTTATGTACATACCTTGTTCCGTGTCCTTTTTGGCTCCCATGTCTCAGCTCTTGTTCTGGAATAGGGCAGTTTGTGTTAGTCCTCAAAGAAAAAAAAAAAATTCCCCCAAACCCATAAAGTAATCACTCCAGGTTCCAGCTAATTGTTTTCAGACCTGTACCTCAGCTCCCAGCAGTTTGCTCGTGTCAGAGCCGGGCCCTCTGTGCGTCAGTTCCTCCACCCTCAGGTCACGCTGAAGGTCCCCAAGGAAATCTCTTGTCTTTTGGTAGCCGAGCATCTCGCTCTTGTAGTCTGGCTGGGTTTTGGGTAAGAGGAAGGGCCTGTGGCATGGCCCTCTGGCAGGGCTCTGCCTTCCAGACAGGGGATGGGGAAAGGTGAAAACATCTGCTGTCCCACCGCTGTCCCAGAGCGTGCCCCTGTTCTGCCCCTCTGTTTTTGCTGGCTCGGAGCGATGCGTCTCTCTGGCTGCTGAAGAGGAAAAATATCTGGAGGAATCGTGTCCTGGAATGTTTGCCTCAGATGCTTTGGGGCTGGGAGACTGAATTAATTTTTATCGCTTTCCTGAATGGTGCTTGCAATTTTTTACTGCTGGGCTGCTCAGTATCTAGATGGCTGTAGTTAGATAACTGCATTTGATATCAGTTTCTTTTAAACATTTGCACAGCTAGGATTTATTTTTTTTTTTTTCTGACAAATAGTCTGGCTTAATTCTTTTTTTTCTTTTAACAAGGTTAGCTTTGATTGTCTTAGGAAGAGTCTGGATCTTAACGTTATCATTTTCTCTATAAACTGTTCAAAGCAATGCGTGAACAGGTGGTGGTGACTTGTGTGCTGTAGAAAACACTTGGTGTTGACCTCAATATAACTTGTGCTGTCCTGTCTTTGTCTCTCTCATCCTCTGAATTGTCTTGGTTAGTGTTTTTATGATTCCATATTAAAGAAATCAAGCAAAATGTACTGTCTCAAAACTTACTGTAGTGAGAAAGGGTGGGGTGGGAGGTGGAATATTGGAAACCAGGAGGACTGGAATAAAAAAAAAAAAAAAAAAAAGAGGAGTAGAGGAAACAGGCAGTGCCAGATGAGGTGGTGTAGGCGAGAGAGCTCTTGCACAAACAATAACAAGACATTTTTTTTAAGAGGGGGGAAAAAAAAAGACTTCTGGAGTTTATACCCAAAGGGGAGCTGTGCGAATGGCTTGAACAGACGAAACACCGAAACTCCAAATACTGCTGAAGTCCTTGTAATTGAACTGCTGATCTAATGAGCATTAAGCTTAGTGCTCATAATGAGCCCATTAAATAGCTACAGAAAATCTTCTGTGTTCTGTGGCTTTGTCTGTTCCTGGCAGGGCACCAATGCAGATGAAAGCAGAATGACACATACGTAATGCAGGCTCCATGGGAGGATCATCTCGTGCCCTGGGAATGGCAGTGATTTTTCAGGCTGGAGTGCCTCTGAAACCTGCAGAGTGTGCAGTGTGTGCGAGGGACAGCCCTTGGCCATGCTGTGAGAGTGAGCTGTTGTAGAGCTGTCCGATGCTGGGTGTGAACGCTGAAGTGATAACTTTCAGCATTTGTGTGTGCAGAGGATCTGTATTGACTGTGCTGAGCCAATAGATGGTCTTTGGCAGTTGGCAAGACAAAGAATATGCTGCAGTCTTTCTCAGAATATTGTTATAGCAGGAAGAAGGGAGGCGTTCAAGTGCAAAAATACTGTGTAGGCAGCTATAGTACTGTCCTGGAGTCTAATCAATAATAGAGCTCTGGTGATTTTATCTACCATTGGTCTTAACTCCAAGAAGCTCTCTTCTTTTACAGCAACATAAAGCTGGGTGCAAAATTAGATCTGAATCCTATTTATATATTGAGTCCTGTTTATCTGTAAGGATGCACATTCATTCTGTGTATTTTTAGGGTGTAAACCAGAGAAGCCTGACGAAACGGAAGACACTGAAAAATTGCAGTCCTTTATTTGGAATACACGTTATGAACCCTTTCTGGAGCATGTCTACAAGTTCTGTGCGCAAGGTAGATATAATGAGTGGGTGCTCTAAGGTGTTAAATCCTGAGGGCTGGGATTGCCTTCAATAAAAGGGTCAGCTGGCTGTGACTTGCAGGAATTGGAATGTGCCTGTGAACGGAGCCTTCTCCAGAACTCACTGCAATGACTTGTCTTATCTGAAGCATTTTCAAGTAGGAAAGACAAATACGTGCAAATAGTTTAAGGACTTGCTGCTTATGACATTTTTTACTGTCTTAAGTAGACTTTAGTCAGGTATTGCATGTGCAGTGAGCACTGGCAAAACTGCATTTCTAATGCTATTACTTGCTACATGAGACTTTGTCTAAAAGCACAGCACTTTGAAGGTTATTTGCTTCTCAGGTTTTCATTACTAGAGAAAATTCTATAACTTGGTTGATGGTGCTCAAGGCATAGGTATTGCTGCTGGCCCAAGTCTCAAGCATTTCGAAACGCTGTCCCCTAAATGGTGAGCAGCACAGCCTAGTCACGGGTCTGTAACCTGCAGGTGTGTCCTGGCAGCCTGCGGAATGATTTTGAGGTCTGTACCTAATAGCGATCTCTAGCAGCGTAGCAGTGACCCACTACGTAGAACAGTCTGTGTGTGTGTGTATATATGTACATATGTGAAACGACATAGGCATAAAAAGGTTGTTAGAGCAAAATTACTTAACCTGGGCTCGATGTCACTGTCAGCCAGTGATTCTCCCACAGCGGGAGCAGGCTGCACAATCAGTGCCAAGTGGGGTGTTTGTCTTCACGTATGTCACTTCCCACCTGTGCTAAGTTTTCCATAGAAAGCTCTGATTTCTTCTGAGCTTTACTACGGTACTTCTGAGAGACTCTTCAAAGTCATAGACTTTGAAGTCTATGAATGTGAGGATGCGCGTCAGTGGAAGTGACTTACCTTGATGTGCTGGAAATAGCCTGACTTTAAGCTGATGGTATATATTACCTGCTTCGAGTTCCTAAATAAGTACAAACCTCCGTGTCCTAATCTGCAGATTTCCAACCTAGCCTTGATTGCTTTTGCACTTACAGTCTGGGTTTGATTGAATAAAAATTTATATAAAAACAAAACAAACCCAAGATCACTAAAAAAAAAATAAAAAAAAATCTCATCGGCCAAACTTGTAATTACTAAGGGTGGGTTTAAGCCTGTGTTAAAATATGTTCCTATGTTAAATACTTTGAATTCCAACCTCTAATGCCCTGGTTCTGTTTTAATATAACAGAGACCCGAAGCTGAAGAGAAAACTTTGACTGGAGAGCTGAGAACCAGTCCTCCACGAACCTCTACGAAGAAACAGTTACCTTCTATCCCAAAGAACGCTGTGCCAATAACCAAGCCTGCCTCCCCTGCCGCGTCGTCCCAATCGACAAATGGAACACATGCTTCTTACGGGCCTTTTTATTTGGAGTATTCCCTCCTAGCAGAATTGTGGGTTTTCGCTATTTTTTTTTCTGTTATAGGTTACTGGGTGTATGCTTCAGTGAAAAAATAACTTGTAGGGGTCTAGTGCTTGTGTGGTGTCTGCCACAGCCCCTAAAGAATGCAGTAAAACTCTGTGCTACACCAAATTCTTCCCGAGCAGCAACCTCCACCTCTTGAGGTGGCAGGGGAGAAAAAGGGATGAAATTTTAAGGGCTGTGTTTAGATGTGATTTTCTGAATTTTAGTATTTCTCAGTCTTCAAGGAAAAACATTTTGGGTCTACCAAAGCTGGTCTACCTGACCACGTACCCTCATAGCATTTTGGTCAGAAATACCTCATTTGTTAAACAATCAATAATACAGAAGCCAGCAGATGTTTAGTAGGAAGATGGTTATGAAGATAGGGCACTGTATAATGGAATTAGGATGTGGAACACTTGAAAGTGCTTATTAAGTGGATATTAGGAGGGCTGTGTGTCTTCCTGTCTTTAATGGTACTTGAGAGGGAGGAGTCACTGCAATTTAAAGAGTTGTTGTTGGATCAGTTTGATCAGTTGCATTTGATCCGGTGTAGTGATGTGCAGAGTGCTGTGGGAGCACACACACAAAGCTGTATGTCTGCAAAACTTACCAGTTATATGGGGTTACTTAAACTGTTTTATGCCATAAAGCTGGAGAGACTTTGTCAGTAGTAGACGTATTGGATTCTCAAGTATGCAGTGCCTTTTGGAATGAAATCCCTGGAGTCCTGATGCAATACTGAGCTTCAGATCTTGCATTTAACCATTAAGTTGAAAGTGAGAACTCTCTAAATGTAAAACGTGGTGTTCAGGCAACTGATTCTGACTTCTTAATTCAAGAAAAATGTCTTTCTTCTGCAGCATGCAAGAATACGTTGTATTCCTCTTGTTTAACAATTTCACGTACAGTATGGAAATAGTTAGCAGAGAGATGTGTTAGTGCTTTTCTATAAGATCATTGTTTACTAGTGCAAGTGTGCTGAGTTTAATTTAATGGGCCAGTATGGCAACTAACTGGAAAATGTATGAAGTGAGTATTTCAGATTATCATTTATGGTATTCAGTAGAATCTGCATACCTTATAACTGTAGCTGATTAGATTTAGAAGGAACTTATTGTGTTCAATAATTAGAAAAATGGAAAAAGTAGCACGATTTTTCTCTGCAGTGCTGTTGTTTATCAAATGGAGCTTCCTAAAGGATAAAGGAAGAGGGAGAAAACCTTTCCTTAATTCAAGGGTCATTGATGGCTGAAGTAACTGAAGATAATTTGATCATCTTCACAAGAAATGAATTAACAAATAAGTGCAAGTTTACAAAAATGTGTTGGTCCCTACTGTTAATGAGATGCTGTAATCACTTGATGTAGATCTCTAATATACCCAGCCTGTCTTTTCTGTTCTCTGTTACTTTGTTTGGTCTCTTGCCAGTAGGATTCCTGGTTGACCTGCTACATAGTCTTATCTAAAACTGAAAATTTGTTTAAAATTAAAGGTTTGGTACACTTTCAGAATTAACTGGAATTGAGTGCAAGCCTCTGTTCAAAGAAATTTAGTTGCAATCCTTTTTTTACTCTTTACTTTGAAACTGGGAATTCAGTAGAAAAGTGGAAATCACACAGTGCTGAGAAGCATTAAATGCATCTTCTGGGGAAATAAGTTATTTCCGTTTCTCTGCTTACAGAGAGAAATTATTTCTCAGGAGAAATAATACTTCCTCTTAGTAGCTTCTTAAGTGGAGAGCTAGGAAAAGCAGAGTGAAAGTATATGGTTTTGCTAGTTACCTGCCTCCTCCTCTGAGCAATCAGCCCTTGGGAATTGAGTATAAGTTTGTGGAAGAAGTCTCCTGTTAAACTACTGGCCGTATGTTCTGGCTTTACTGCTGTCAGCTTGCTGTAGGTTTAACACAGTTGTGGAGCTATTCTAAATACTGATTCTAATTGCAGTACCTTGGTTGTTAAGCAGAAATTGCCAGGTGTCTACGTGCAGCCATCTTACAGATCAGCATTAAGTAAGTTTAAACTTTAACTTTTAAAATTGCAATACATGCTTGTTTTTAAATTCTTCAAATTTCTCAAGAAAACTTTCTCACTTGCAGTGTGGTTTGGAGTAATATTCATAAGACATGGGCTCTACCAGGATGGTGTGTTTAAATTTACTGTCTATATTCCTGATAACTACCCAGATGGAGACTGCCCGGTAAGTGGACATGGTTGTGTGTTTTGGGGTTTTCTGGTGCTCGAAGTCCGGCTTCCCGTTAAAGCTAATGCACCAGGTAGCTTCTCATTTCATTGAACTAGTTTTGTTCAGTTGGCTGGGCATGTTTGTGAGCCATCTTGTATATATTTCCTAATGTCTGTGGAAGGAAGTTGTTGCTCTGATTACTGAGATTGGTGTAGAGAGAATTCTATGAGCTTAGATTAATTAGAGTATTCAAGTAATCAACCAGTTCTTTACCACAACGTTTGATCTGCTACTTCCTTGGCAAGGAACTTGAAGTTGAAGCACTTAGTGTACAAATTCTGAGTAGCCTATAATGGAACATAAAATGCAGGCTCTTGTGCTGTGCTTGCTACAGTGCTGCAGGATTTCTTGCCTGTGTCTGTTTTAAAATGCATTGAAACAAAGAACTAAGAACTTGAGTTGAAAGTTGGTAAAATAGAGGGAAAGGGAATAGATAGTCTGCTGTCCCTTTTTCTTCTCTAGGGAAAAGAATGCAAGTTATTACATTCCTGTTTAAAAAAAAAATAAAAATCCCCATCAAAACAAAAACACACATGTGGCAATCGGACTCTTTCCAGAGCGGAGCATCCGGCCCTCTTGGCCAGATTTCTTTAACAGGAAGATCAGGGGTGGGTGTATGGAACTGCTGTAGCTGAGAAGGAGTTGCTATGTCAGGAAGCTGTCTGCTTGGTGTCAAGTTTTGTGTGAAGCTGTCACCTTTAAAAGGACGGAATTAGTAGGAATCAGTATCTTGAAAAGATTTTAAAGAAACTCATATGCCTCTCATATATCCATATTTTTTTTACTAGCATGGGGCTTTCAAACCTTGTTGAAGTATTTTTCTTTTGGAGCAGCACACAAATGCAAGAGGAAACTAACTGTGCACAGCTGAAGACACCATGGTGACATCACAGTTTACTTAAAAATGTGTAGGATAAAAAAAAATATTGCTTGTAGTTCAAGTATTTAAAAAGCTTTCAGTCATTAATAGCTGAGGGTTGTTTTTGGCTTTAATCTGATCTTATCTGATATTACCTGTGTTGGCACACAGGATTAGTTTCCTGATTTGGTAGTGAGCATGAAAGAGGACAAGACCCTGCACGTAGCCTGGGTATGTTGGGTTACAGTTTCACAGTTGCTATAAATCACTTTAGGGTGTTTTCCTGTTATCTAGTACTAGTTGATTAGTATTTGGAAGCAACATCTGACTGACCAAAACAAACAAACAACCACCAAAAAACCTTCACCCAATAGTTTTAACGTTAGGATTCTTCTTTTTTCTAACTCAGCGCTTGGTTTTTGATCTGCCTGTCTTCCATCCGCTAGTAGATCCCATGTCTGGTGAACTGGATGTGAAAAGAGCGTTTGCAAAATGGAGGTTAGTGGTAACATTTTGGTGGGTAGCTTGAAAGAGGCTCTTTCCCTTCTTCACCATGGTTTGTTCCTTTTAGGCGAAATCATAATCACATATGGCAAGTACTAATGTATGCTCGCAGAGTCTTCTACAAGATTGACACAACTAGTCCTCTGAACCCTGAGGCTGCAGTGCTGTAAGTATCTTCTGTGTTTATAGACATAGTCTCTTAAGAGATTTTTTTGCACAGAAGTGTAGAAACGAGATCTGTACAATCAATTCATGGTCTTTACCTTTGGAGATGGTTGCATTAGAAACTTAATTTGAGGCTTTGCCAAATCTGTCTGTGCTTCCGGAGCAAACTTGTGCTTCTTTGCAGTTAAGTGACATCGCTTATTTCTCTGTTGTAGGTATGAAAAAGATATTCAGCTGTTCAAAAGTAAAGTGGTGGACAGTGTCAAACTATGCAGCAGTCACTTATTTGATCAGCCCAAAATAGAGGATCCCTATGCAATCGTGTAAGTACTGTGAGCAAATTCACCACATCTTAATTTTTTGAGAACAAGTTTTGGTATAATTTTTATTGAAGCCTTTCCCTGCAAACAGATTAAAGTAGGTTGTCCTTTTGTCTTGTATGTTTGTAAGTACCTTAATTATTCCTGTGCTCGTTTCCTTCTGTGTAATATTGAGTAAATCTTAAATAGTGAAACAATGTATTTAATGCTGAAAAGATCCATGCCACTGTGAGTTAAGTTCTCAAGAAATGCATGTTTTAACACTGAAAACTCAGATTTGTAGCTGACTTGAAATTCATCAAACTAGACCAAGGAAAACTGCTGTGTTTTGCTGTACTGCTGCTTTGTGCTTTAGTTTCCAAAACTGTGAGGTAAGAGAGAACTGTACTTTCTCCATAGTTTTTCTCCTTGGAATCCAGCTGTGCACGATGAAGCCAGAGAGAAGATGTTGACTCAGAAGGTATGCACAAAGTCCCGATTCTGACTGTCAAAAGGGCTTGTTGCTTGAAAAGGCAAGGAAGGTTCCGCGTCTCTTTGAGATGAGCACGTACCAGGCAGACCTCACCCCACTCCTTTTCTGTATCTGCAGTTGTGAGGAAACTGAATTGGAGTCCTAACTGAGCAGTTATGTCACTGTTCTAACTTCAGTGTGTTAAGCAATGAATTGTTCGGCCAGCTAGAAAGCTTTGTTGGGCTGAGTACAATTGTTGGCAAATTTGGCAGATTTTTTGTTTGGAGATGGAAGGGGAGGGAAGAAGGAGAAAGGAGAGATTTGCTGACTGCCTGTTTAGCTTGTCCTGCATTTGTCACGGTCAGTAGTGCTGCATAACCTGACAGTCCCCACCTTTGTTCTTCTCTGTTGTGGAAAGATGTCTAATTATTTAATCAAAACTTGAAGGCTTTCTTCTCATTGAAACCCTTTCAAGCAGCACAAGCAGAGTACCTTGGTAACGTTTCTGATGCTGCTGTTTCCTAGTAAGGCACTGTCTGCTAATCAAAGGCTGCTTACAGTTGCATCTATCACAAAGCACTCTGATAGGGCAAGAATGTTACAGTTTATGACAGCTTTCACCTGAGCAATACCTTTGATATTTGTAATGCCAAGGGGCAGTAACATTCAAACAATGGCCCTTTATCTTTGCTGGAGCTGAAGTAGTGATGGTAACTATCTAATGGCTTTTGAGCATATAAACGCACACAGGACCAGAGGGTAGAAGAGGTTTTCTTGTCTTTCTTGGAAATAAAGCCAAATGGAGTAAGCCTGCATTCTGAAAAACTTAAGGCTTTAAAAATATTCTCTGAAAACATAGTGTCCCTGTCAATCAATTTATTATTTTTATTTTTCAAATGATTCTTTGCACTAAACAAGAGCTGGCAAACAGCAGTTCTGGGTCTGCCCGGAGTGGCGTGACAAGTCATTGCATTCACTGTGCCTCAGGATTGTGAAATGGCGCCTGGTGGCCTTGTTGGGCTGGCGGGGAGGTGCACTCTGAATGTGTTAGTTAGTGCACGTATGGCACTTCAGCTGTTGGAGTAGTTTGTTGATAGCAAGACCAGCCTGATTTCCATGGCTTAGGAGACTTGTTCCAAAACATCAGTGTAGCTGAGAATCTTCTTTGCCTTCCCTGTAAAAGGAAGTTCCCAAGTCCTGAGTTCTCTCTCTCCCTTCTGCTGCAATCCTGGCTCATTTGGTTATTGTTGTTGTAATTCCTGTACCTCAGGAGCCACGCTGGAGGTGTTAGTGTCGAGCTAATGGCTGACATGTTTTGATTTGGATTGACTCTTCTTTCTGTAGAATCAAAAAATTTGGCAAATAGCAGTGCAGTGGTGCTGGGTTACGGTTTCCAATCAAAGTGCTCCATCCAAAGAGTATCTCTTAATCTTTACAGTATAATGGGGTAGTAATATGTGAACTAAGACATTAAAACTCTCCTGTGGTGTCAGAGTAGTTCTACAGAAGCCACGCGCATCCAGAGAAATTAAAGCAATAGACTTAATTCTGTTCCTCTTTGAGGAGAGCAAACAATACCACTTTTCAGCTTGTATTTGCCAAACTTAAAATGGGTGGGAGAGGACAAGAGAGTTTGGGGTACCAAATAATTCTGACTTTAATTTTCTTCTACCTAGAAGAAGCCAGAAGATCAGCACTGCAAAAGCATGCATGTTTCTGGCCTCTCATGGGTCAAGCCTGGCTCAGTTCAGCCTTTCAGCAAAGAAGAGAAGACAATGCCTACCTAGCTCTTTTGGACTGTGGTGCACGCAACACTTTCTGCGGGTGGAGGGAATGTAATGGAGGGAGAAACAGCAAAGCAGCAGTTTCCTTCTTGACTATGGATTAGCAAAAACTGAACGGTAGCAGTGACTCCAGTAAACCTGCTTGATGGATTGCTGACTCAACGTTTTACATATGCATTAGGTTTTAAAGGCTTGCCTGGAGTTTGGAAGCATCTCTGAACACTGCAGTACTTCTACCTGAAGACTGTCTAGGGTGGGTAATTCCTCAGGGCTCTGAAATGCCTGGAGGTTTTGGGTTGGTTTTTAAGCTTTTATTTTTTCCCTCCAGGAATAGCAATTTTTTTTCTAAATCTTAAATTGCTGGCAGAAATATTAGCAGGAAATATGATGCCAGAGGTAAGCTGTGTTCATGTAAACTAATATAGCAGAGTTAAACACTATATTTAATGGTTTTAAATACTTCGGTTTCTATTGTAAATATGTTAGAATTTGAAATTGTAAATAGGTGGTCCAATGACTCCATTTAGCACTTTCCAGAGGTAAAACTGAGGATGACACTCAGTGTATGATGTATTATTGATTTGTAAATGGATGTTGTCACTAAAGCACACATTAGTCTGACAGGGTGAAAGCAGAATGTCAGGCTTAGTAGACTTTTATTCCATAAACACTAAAATCCAAGCTTTTAACGGTGGTCTCTTGAGCTAATAAAATCTTAGATGATTTTAGATTCCCTAGGTGGCCACACTGAAGGAATTACTAGGATAGCTCGACTAATGTGTGTTAATAGTGACACCTTAAGAAAATAAAAAGAAATGATGATCTTGCTTTTGTCCCTCTGTTCATCTGTACTCTAGACACTTAGCAAAGACTGGCACTGGAGTGGAAGCACCTGGCTGCACAAGTACTTGCAGGCACCCTGTTACGTTCTGCAGAGACTGGTTGAACAGTTTGGTTCCACGTCTAGGAAAACATTTTAAAGCTGGTGTAAGCTTAGGACAGAGTCTTTGTTTCCACAAGTCTTCCTAGCGTCATAACCCAGCAAAATGTCTTATTCTTGTCTAACAGGATTTTCCTATAGCTTCAGTACTTGTGATGCCAGCCTCTTACAGCTGCCGTGCTTTTCCTTTAACTCCTCATACCTGTACTGATGGCAGTAGTGCAACAAACATGTTACTGGTGACTTCATGTATAAATACGATGCAAGCTTTTGTTTTTCTTTGTTGTTTTTGTCTGACAGAAGCTACATCCACATGTCCTATAACAGGCTTTCTAATTTTTGAGAACAAATCCTTAGTTTTTAAGGAAAGGTATGATGAACTCACAAGTAATATGTTACAATATACCAAACGATTAACTTAATGTGCTGGTAAGGGTGACTTGCGTGGTTTCTATAGTGTTATATGAATTAAGTAATTATTCTCCTCCAGGTAATGCTGAAGCCTTAATGCATGACGGTGCTTTATGCCTTTTCAAGTTTCTGCCTTTGGGATGCAGTGGTTTCCTGGGGCTGCCTGGAGTGATGCCAGGAGTGCTGGAATTCCTGTTCAGATGAAGAGTGCAGGGGGTATGTGGAGAACAGCAGGCCTCTTAAGGCAACAAAGCGTATCCAAAGGTGCATTCTATGGGGCTGCTCTTCCTTCAATTTCCATAATTTTCGATCATAAAGATGGTCTGTTACAGGGCCTAGGTTCTTTCTGAAATTTAGTACTTCCATTGGTACTCGTAGTAAGAGAGCCACTCTAAATTGTGTTTCTTTGCTAAACAAATTTGAGGTTAAAGTAAGAGGAACTCAAAGTCTGAGTTACCAGCCAGGTGCTTCTGAAAAAGGTACGTGCAACTGAACTTGGATGCGGCTCTGAAAGCTGTTGGTGCCTCTTTGCATGAGGTGCAGATCTATGTAAATGGTCATGTAAATGAGGGCAGCCAACTGACACATACTTATTGGCTTCAAATGCACTGCGTTCTGCCTTTGGTTTTCTGTTGTTACAAACTATTGAAAGTGGTGTTCCAAGCGTGCTGGAAACCCTGCGAGTGCTCCCCCTCAGGGGCACTGATGGCACTCCTGGCGTCTCCTGGGCCAGGCTGGCCCCTGGCAGCCCCGGGGGCTCCTGGCTTCCCCGCCAGGCACAGCCCTGCGCCTGTCTCCTGCGCCTGTGTCCCCGGGATCTGCGCTGGAGAGGCTGGAGGCCGCGTCCGTCCCTCACAGAAAAGGGTGAGTGAGCGCCGCGAGGCAGCAAGGGGCAGGCAGCCTCCTGCTCGGCCGCCTGCCTCTCCTGCCAGGGAAGAGCGTGCAGGTGGCACGGGACTGGGCTGTAGCTGGGACTGTAGCGTGGGACTTCACTTGTTTGTTGCCACGAGTACTTCTGAAATGTTGAGTGGAAAGGCTGCTGAGCTGCTGCGAGTGATTGTACACGTGGACTGGGGTCAAAGAAGGCGACTGTCCAAAGTCCCTGTTTTGCGAGAGACTGCTTTGGTGGTTGGGCACGTTTTGCTTTCTTTTTTTTTATTATTTTTCTTTATTTTTTTTGTACTAGCAATTTTAGGAACCTGAAGGCAGTGCACAGGGGGAAGGGCCTTTCTCTCTCTTTCCTGGTGTCTCTTATTTAACGCTGTGTTTGGCAATGGATGTTGTTAGAAGTGGGGCTGCAGGAAGGAGCTCACGTGCAGCTTGCACCTTCCCCAGCACTTCTGTGCCCGGGGCATGGGCTGCTCTCAGCCCTGCGCATGGCACAGAGTGCAGCAGTCTGCCAGCTGCCTGACAACTGTCTTAATACTCAGAGAATGTTTTTCTTGTTGCTCTGGTACCTTTCTCTTGGTTCCCGTGCAGCTGATCTGCTGTGGGGGGAAAAAAATCCTTCATAAGCTTTTCTGGCTGTTATTTGCATTCTAGGGTAGCAATACCTGATAACACTAAACAGGCATTTGTTCTTTTTCACCCCATGCTCTGCTCATGGTGTGTGCTGTCAGTCGTTACCCTTTACAAAATGTGTTTATCCAGTGAAGCGTGGCTGCAGCTTTTCTGCTAGGGAGGCTCTAGAATGGGTCCAGCATACTGAGAGGGGACTTGAAGGCAGTGTTGGACTTGCAGAAACTTGTGAGAGGAACTCTGGATGTCCTTGTAACTCAGTGCAAAGGAAAAATATGGCTCTGTCACTGACCCTGTCGCTTCTGTGTGGCATCAGTGCCCCTACTAGCCTGTGTATCTCAGACTCTGATGGGCTGAGGAATTGCAAGTGTGTTGGAATTGTCACAGCTCTGTTGGAACTTGATTAGGAGACAGAAATGGAGTAACTGATTGGAAAGCTGAGCTTGTATTGCAAGGAAAGTGGTGGTATGGTTTTGTTTCACGGAAAATGCGTGGGGAACGTGTTTTGAGAGCCCAGGCACCAGCCTGCAGTGAAGCTGCTAAAACACTGTGAGCATTAAGTGTCTTGCTGCTGTTTGTTTTACGCTTTTCTGGGGAATTGAGATTTAAATACTTCCAACTCAGTTTGTGAAAGGTTCAGTGAAACAGAGACATGGGCCTGGAATTTTGGCTGAGCACAATGTGCCAGCTAGGCAGGGAGACAGAACCAGTGCTAAACTGGCAGGTGATGGTTTTTATCTATTTATATTATATTATTCAGAAGGCTCTGTAATAAATCACTGACTTGCAAATTTCCTAAGCCACTTAATTGAAGGACGTGCTTAGAAGTTTAATCCCTTCTAATTTTGGGCTGCTCTTTTATTTCAGCTGCAGCAGGATAGACACAAAGCTTAATTCATAGTGCTATGTAAAGCAGAAAAGTAATTTTTTCCCCTGAACTACTGGTGGACTGATGGTGTTGGGTGGAGGCAGAGGTAAAGCAATACGGAGCAAATCCATAGCCCACTGGCAACTGGAGATGTGGCTACGATTGTTTTGTGCAGTTGTTGCTGGGGTTTAGAAAACAAAGAGTAGTAAAAGCAATGACAAGAAAGGATGATGAAAGGAATTAGTAAAAATGATGGTGGTTTGAGCATGTTTTATCTTTGAGCTGTTATGGACAGCTGTAGGCTGTTACTGGGTTTCTCTCAGTAAAACATTAACAGCAGTTTGCTGATGTGGAAACAATTACATTTATTTAAAGAATGCTGAACTTCTTTAGTTTAGAATAAATAATCTGAATAATCTCCTTTATTTCAGGTTGAAAAAGGGGAGAGAATAACTGGGTCGTCTAGCATGAGCTTGTGTATTAAAAGGAGCTGTTCCAGGAGCAAGGTAGGCAAGCAAGTACCAAAACTGTACTGCCGATACAAAAGCCTTTTCTCCTTGTTAGCCGTTATAGCTCCTAGTGCTGGTATGTCAACTAATGAGAAATTAACTGAAAAAAGTTGTCCTTGCAATGCTTTGCTGAAGTGGCATTTTGAAAAAACACTTCTAAGTATCGCCTTTACAATTCTGCGTTCCGTAAAGAATGTTTCAGAAAGAGAAATGGAAATTTTAGCCTGCTGGCATAATGATGAAGTCTTGAAGCAAATTGTCTGTAATTGATTGAGATTTTTAAAAAAGACAACGTTCACGTGTGTTTTTCTTTAGAACACCTCTGAAGTAGTTTTTTTAGCTTTTCTTTCAAAGTGTACACTACAGATTGTGCATCTATTATTCTTTGCATTCTAAATTGCTGAGGTTCCTTAACAATCTGGTTTCATAAAGGGATAAAACCAGCAGAAGCTCATGAAGCAGGGCCAGGGCAGCTAACTAAATGCAGAGGAAAAACCAGTACATAGTTGTAAAAAATAGCACCTGGCTGCTGCTGGTCCAGACAGCTTTTAACTTGATTATGAATCGCCCCCTAACTGAGCTCAGATATGAGTGCAGAGGCTAGTGTTTATGAGAAGATTTCTGCTTTCCTTGGGCTAAAATGTGTTCTGTTACGTTACAAGCGCCTGAAAGGAGGCAGCCCCAGCTTGCTGTCGTTCTGGGGTCCTCTTCTCGCATGGAGCTCCTGTCCTGCCACCACTGCCTCCACCAGGAAGAGGAATGCGGCCACCAGCAGCCCATGCGGCCACCAGCAGCCCATGACTGCTCGCAGTGACACCCAGGTAAGGCAGGGCTGGGCCCTCCCCTCCTGCAGGCACCAAGTTACAACAGAGCAACGTGAGGAAACTCAACAGACAGTGACTAAACTGGGGCAAGGGTAAAGCCTTTTCGCTTTGTGTGACCAGTAAGCGCAATTTTTTAGTATTATTTGAAACTCTTAATTACAGTGTTTGTTTGTCCAGAGTTCTTCTTGAAGCACATCACGTACCTTACAGCTCTCAGCTGTGTCACTGTTCTGGTATTTTCTTTATGTGCCAATGGTCAAACCTAGCCTTTGGGAGACACGTGCTATTTTTGGCTTTGCACATAAGAAGCTTTTTTCACATGAGCAGTATTGTGAGTTTATAAATTCTTTATTGAAAAATACACTTGCAATATTTTCATACAAAGTATTGTAAATGGTACGAAGTAACAAGAATTGTCTGACAACTTCATAAATATTTTTACAGAAACATCTACACAGCTGCTTGACTTCAGCCTTTGTTACACAGGTAAGAATGAAAGATGCTTCTATTTTACCTTAATTGAAATTACTGTGAAATTAAGTCCTAAACTTTCCCATTATTCAAAGGAGCAGGAATGCGTGAAAACATCAAGCTTTTAATTGTTTCGTTATAAAAACTTACAGAATCAGTGTGTGCTAAATTTTACATTGAACAGCAACACTGTCCCCAGTTGTCAGTGAAAATGAGTACATGGCTATAGTATAGCGCACCAGGTATTAGGAAAGGACTTAATTCTAAAATACCAAGCTTGTTGGTATGCTTATTTCAAATGAAACAATTAGTCGGTCTAATTGATACATGCAGCGCTTGCTGATCCTATTAGTAGGGGAGGGATTTCTCTCCCAGGCAGCCTGATTTTTGTCCATAAAAAAAAAAATAAAAAAATCACAACCACTCTGGCCTTTAAAATCAAACAACAACAAAAAGCTAAGTATACATTTTTAAGAGGTTGAGGCTACCTGCCTCCTGAATAAGTGAGATGGCCAGTTCCTGACTCTCAAAAAGAGCAATCTGCAGAAACATTGCTTTTTTCAAGGAACTTTATATGCTTGTAAACATCCGTAGCTTCCTGCATTCATTACTGCATGCACATTAAGTTAAAATTAGTTAATGCCATTTGCTGAAGAGGGGAGCTATAGGATGTCAATTTGAAAATAAATACAAAAGTCAAATTGCTTCAATAAAGAAAAATATCTGAAGTCAGCCTTTTAAAAAAAAATATTCACATTTAGAAAGTGCCGTTGCAAATATACAGCAAAACTAATCTGCCTTAAAAATGATGCTTCACAGCCCTATCAAAAGTGCCACCTTTTGAACAAGAGTTCACTTTAAAACATTGCACAGCTAAAAACAATGCATAACAAAATCAGCTACTTTTATACAAGGTGCCCAAACATTAAAGCAAAATAATGTGATCGTTTTCAGGGGCACACAGAACATCCCGAATATAAAAGTATCCACTCACATAGGATTTTTTTTTTTTTTTTTTTTTGAGCCCTGAATTAAGCTATCTTCCTTTTCCAAGGGGAACAACTGGACTTTCCTAGAAAATCACGTAAGTCATTATTTCTGTGGAGGTCATTAATGTTATAAAGAAAAAAAGGCCCCCTTGAATATGAGCATCTTGGCACAGAGCTCCCATGTCTGATACATACATAACTTCCTCGTCCAAAGCTGAAAAGGTAAAGCACTGACAAAAACAGTGTAAGTAGACTGGTTAGAGCAAATGGATTTAAATACCTGTTGCAAGGTAAGAAAGCTGTATTAGGGATGCATCCTCCAAGCAATAAAAAGCTTTTTAACTGCTTTCTCAAGCCAGAGCCTGAAGACAGCTCCCTTGCCTTATAATTAGCTTAATGATGGGGCAAGTTTGAGTTGCAGTTTGAAATGCATCCTCGGTGTCCCAGGCATCGTAGGAGACGCCTCCTGCTGCTTCCTGCCATGTCCCAAGGCTCAGCACAGTCTGGCAGGAGGCAGGCATAAGGTGGAAAGACAACAAAAGACGACTGCCTGGTGTTTGCAAGGCTCGGTGAACCCATGCAATGTATGAAGCTACCTGGCTCCGTGCAGCAGGAGAGAGGGAATTCCTGTGCTGGACCACTGACCTCAGTGAGAGCCCCTGTCATTTGCCACATCCTGTAGTCGCCTTAGCAGAGCAGTGTGATTTTCCTGACAGATCCGCTTAGCTGGTGCTTCAGCACCATCTTCTAAGAGAATGCCTCTCTTCTTCGTTGGAGTTTCTCCTGTTTTAATCATGCTGTTAATTTCCTTTAGCCTCTGGGGAGAAGCAGGAAAAAAAAAGGCAGAATTATCTCTCTGTATTGTGGCTACCAAAAAAGTGAAGTATTGTTAATTCCTTTACTGTGATCTTACACGTGCCTTATTTCTAGCAATTATACAACGTGCTTGCTGTAACAAACTAACCCTGTGGTTAGGACTTATCTCACACCACAGATGCAGAAGTTCTGATCCTGAATGAAGATGCTTCCTGAGGAAGGTTTCTACTCCATTCTTGGTGACCAGAGATCACAGGATATATTCAGCCTGTTTTGAATTCACTTGGTAAGTCTGTCCACATTGAGATGTTTCTCCTCTACTAAGCAGTTAAGAGGGTATGACCATACTTAGTGTTCTACTCCTCCAAGTGTCTTCATGCCAAATCATCCCTCCTGTTACCTGAAAGCAAATGGCACCATGGCCATGCCTCTTGAGTCTTCCGTGTGTGCCATTGCAAAGGGTAAGTTTTCCAAGTACACAAGCAACTTGGACACCTAATTGCTTTATAGCTTCTGAGATATGTGAACTGTCAATTAGATATGTGAATTGTCAATTTGGAGAGCGTTAGGTGACAAAGTACACCTTGAACAATGCAAACAGAAAGATGTGTTGTACAACTTTCTCTAGTTGCACTACCAAAAAGAAAAGGTAGAAGTAAAGCTTTGTAAAATCAAACTAAAGCGCTTTCGTCTTACCTTAGATGGGCTGCTGCTGAAATAATAGAATATTTTCTCTCGAGGGGAGAGAGTAGGCTCATTTTTGTGTGGCGAGATGTATACTGGGTGATTCTGGGACAGCTGTATTCTGCGAGGGGAGACGATTCTTACAAACGGGTAGGGCGAGAGCGGAGGAGAATCTGTCTGCTCAAGGGAAAAAGAAAAGGCATTCAGTACAAGCTGCCTACTCTCAGTAAGCTACCCACAGTAAGGCTTTTGTAAGTTGGTCACCTTAAGCATGGTTTAGATTTTTTTTCCAAACTTAAGTCATACCCTTGCCTATTTAGAATATGGGCAAGTTCGGTCATACTCCTAGGTCATACTAGTAATTTACTTATTTTAACTGTATCCGAGGCTGGTGGATGACATGGCTTGGTGTTGTGTATTTCATACATGATTAATTAACAGAAGTGCTTAATATTTCAGCACCAGAGTATGTCCTTGAACTGAAATTACTGTCACTAAAGAAAAGCCCTTGAATTTCCTTCCCTTAAAATGAGGTTAGCTGAGTGTATTTTACTGCATGTACAACAAAACAAGATCTATTTACTAATGAAAAGCAGAGTTAACTTACCCCATTTGAAGTATACTTCAGGGCAAACTCTTTAATCTGCTCAATATAGATGTTGTTATAGAATTGTATAAGGTCCCCTCGCTCCTCCTCCTCAGTGTCGCTGTTGGCACCGGTCAGCCGGGTCGGCGTAGGGGGAGCGCTGTTGGGGTGAGGTACAGGCAGGGTGCTGCTGGATCGCATCACGGGGCTGGAGTCTCTGCTAGCTGAGGAGACAAGAGCAAGCTCTGCCTTATTCAGTCACAGCTGCCTTGGGCAATTCAATCATTCCAATCCCAGACAGTCAGCTGCACACAAGAGCTGCACACCACATTGTGAAATTGCAGTATGGTGACCCTGAATTTAGTGTCGATAACAGAGATGGTGATTTTGTTGCCTTAGCATCCTTGCTTAAAAAAAGCAGTATGTTCAAGATATACCTGCTGAGTATATGTACAGACACATGTGTTAAGCTCAGCTAAAACTCCATTTCTCAGGAATTTTGCTATAATTTCAACAGTAGCTTGCTCTAGTTGCCAGCTGGCACAATTTCAAATAAGGAATGTCAGTCTTTTGTCAGCCACTGGTAGGAATAGATGTCTTGGTAGTACTTCCTGCTGGTTTAATGTGGGAAGTTGCAAACAGTATGTACCTTTTTTGACAGAAAACATTAAGATCTATTTTTATACTGTCATCTATTAAGTAGCAGGTGGTAAGAATATACAGCAGCAGTTACCTGTTTTCCTGTGCAGAAGGTCATTTGAGGAAAATGTGTTAGTTCAAATGTCAAGGAAAGACTCATCTACACTTCAGAGACAACAGATCTACTAAAATAGATGCTGTGGGTGGCTGCTTTGTTCTTAGCTATGAAGCCAGACAGCTGCTGCTTCTCAGCTAAAATATTAAAAGAAACTGCTGCAGCTCCATGACGGTTGTAAGTAAATGAGGAGCTGAACAGGGGCCAGCACTGGTCTTCTCTGATTCACAAAGACGTGTTCCTTGGCGAACCAGCTCATTTCAGGAGTTCAAGCCGCCACTGTGGTAAACTGAAGCTAAGCTGTGCAGTGACTGATTCAAACAGGCCTGATTCAAATGTAGGATTGAGCTTGAGTTAGCAACTCATTAAAGGTGTGTTCTTAGGTGTACCCAAGTGTACCAAAGAAAGACCTGTTTGGTGTGGGGCAACACAAAATCCAACTTGTACTCCATGCATAATGTTTTGGAAGGGGGATTAAAAACACACATACAATTTGGAAACACTCACTTTTTTCTTTGTTTTTCTCTTTACTTCTGTCTGTAGGTGAGTTCTGCTGGCTGCTATCGCTGCTGCCAGACTGTCGACGTCGTCTCCTGCCTTTTATCAGGACGCTCCGATACACCTGCAGGGAAAAAGAGGAGCATAACATGGGAAGTAAGATTAAATGTGCAGTTACACAGTCAGGAAACAATATGCACGATAGAGCTGCTTTTTAGAAGACTTCTCTGTGGTATCAGATTGTTTCCTACAGGGGAAAATACAGCCTCCTACGATGATTATCCACTAGGCACTGGTGCTGTAGCTTGTAAGTGAAAATATTTTCATCTATAGATATAATTCAGCATAAAAAGCTTTTGGTAGTGCAGGATTTTGACTCTGTCTTTAAGGAGAGTGCTCACAGACTGCATATATTTAACATTAAATCTTATTTTACTTTGAAAATCTCTACATTCCTAAAGGCATTTAATTAACTAGAAGCCACATCATTTAACATTAACTGTACTTACATGACTCTTGGCTTGTGGTTGTGTCCGATAGCAGCGCATAATGTTCTGAAATGATCTGTCTTCCTTAGTAACCTAAGGATAGACAAACAGACAAGATTAAAATTGTTCCTGTGTTCCTTTTTTTTCCCCCATGATTTGTTTAGGGGTGGTTGTTTTTTCGGTAGGTTGTTTGAGGAATTTGTAGTCATAGCATATTAAGCCTTAAAAAAGCAGCAGGTGTTTTTATTCACCTTACCTTAGACATTACATAGATGGCACACATGAGCAGCTGATCCAAGTGTCTGTCCATCATGATTTCAGGGCAGTGCACCAAGGAATACTCAAAACAAGTCCAGATCTTTTTCCGCAGCTCATCAGATATATCGAGTTTGACACAGAGGTCCCGTAGACGAACACTAGCTAAATGATACACCTGTTGACATTGAGACTGTGCTTAGGAGCACATTAATACTGCTTTTCTCATCCAAGCTAAAGCACAGTTCAGGCTTGTACAGCCTGTAGAACTTGTGCAAATGGTAAGTCAAAAGAAGAATAACTAAATTTAACTTTTGTGTTTACTGGTCTTGATGGTAAGAAAGCATTTGTTTGAAGCTTAAATTCTGGAATTATTTGGAGTGCAGGAACAGCACCACATAACCGCTGTATTGAACAAATAAGAACAACTCAAAGGTGAATCTCTTTCTTGTAAAGAGCCTTAAAGAAAATGGATACCTTTAAGCGGCTGCTGGCCACATCTGTTATCTACTCCAGAACTAGAGCAGTTACTCTACTCCCCTGCCAGTGCGAAATGGTCTGCATGCTCTTAAGGTATGTATCCGAATAGACTTAAGGTATACATTAACTTTTAAATTTATATTCTCTTACCATTATTAAAAATAAGTAAATATTTTTAAGCCCTAGAGGACCTACCGCAATACGAACTAAACAAAGAACAAATCTGAAAAGTACCTTTCTAAAGAAGAGCGAAAGCGAGCCCATCTTCCGGGGCCTGGCAGACGCGGCAGTGGCAAGTTGCTGGGTTTGTCTTTGCTCTCCAGGAGAGATCTGCTGCACAGTTACCTGGCCTGGTAGCTGTAACGTTGCCCCAGTCATCTGAGTGTTCAGGGTACCAGCAAGAGTCTGGGCGCTGAGGGGCTGAATGGAGCCAGAGACAGCTTGAGGCTGGGTTCCTACATTTACCTGGACTGGGAAGAAAGTTATTCCCCCGTTTTCATTGGCAATACCTGTAATTTAAGAAAAAGAGTCTGAAATGAGAGCAGGTTTTGGTGGTATGAATGGTATTTTGTTTGTTTTAATAATTAAGTAATTCTTTTATTTGTTGCTTATAATATATAGCATATTATAGATAGGAAATTGTTTCATCAAAATGCTTTGGAATTCTTATCATAAGAAGACAGGAATATAATGGAATTGAACTAATTTTTAATAATAATGCTACTTTTAATAATAATGCTACTTTCTTGCCCTGCTAGTCAAGGAAGGAATGGTTATTGAAATATCTAAGTTCAATAAACAGCTGCTGGCAGTCAGAAGATCTTTGTGCTGTCAGTGTTCTGTCTCTAAATTCATATCCCCTATGCATATGGTTTTCCCCAATTATTAATTCTTAAACCTGCTCTTTCACCACTGGCATGCTGTTCTCCCTAATGTACTCGTCTGTGTACAAATACTCTCAGAACCAGCCTAATCCTACTGTTGCTTTTCCCTTACCTTGTACAGGTATTGTAACGGTTTGCCCGTTATTGGCTGTTACAGTGGCAGTTGCCACTGTGACCAGCGTCTGGCCAGGCACAGGAGTTACGGACATGGCTTCGGGATTCATGTTCTGCACAGGCACCGTATTTACCACGGGCTGCTGGGGAACTCTTACTGGAGTTCCGTTGTCAGAGGTATTATCGTTATCAACAAACAGTCTTCTCCTGGTGGGATTGGCTGTAGGAGAACTGTATCTGTCATACAGGGTCGTGGGAGAAGATGAGAGGCCTGAAGATTTAAAAAAATATATATATTTATATATATATACACATTTAATTCTTGTATAATCTCTTATTATACAAATACATGAAAGAAATCTATTAAGAACCAAAATTCTTCTGGAATCATTTTTTAAAAGTTGTCTATGTTTATGGCTTACAAATCACTGTTACAGATGACTTGATCTCACATAATGCAGTGTTCAATGTTTTTCTAAACTAACAGGCTTCACAGAAGTAAATATATAGCAGAGCTTCTATTCTGGTGTAACAATAAAACAAACCGTTTAGGGGCTACTGATTAGAATATATGTATTTATATATTTGTCTATACACATACATATAGACTCTTCATACACATAAAACCCTGAAACCACCCTAACGAAACACTATTTTGATTTGAAATAATGAATGTATCTTAAATATCAGACTTAACTACATGAGTTGCAATAGAAATACCATTTACAAGTTTTGCAACTAATCCTGCATTGCCGGAGTAGCTTCCTTCTGTAACACCATTTAGGTTTGTAAGCTAAAGATGTGGTCTAAGAACAGTAACTGTGTTATGCTTTAAAAATCTCACCTTTTCCAAGTCCTCCACTTTCAGCACGAACCTCGTTTATTCGTCTTGGCGTCAGTGGAGAACCTACAACACTGTTCCCAGCAGATCTCTCAAAATACTGAGGTGGCATTACCTAAAATAATTGTGCTTTTATTAAAATGTCTCTATCACAGATTCACTGCATAACAAGTTTTTAAAAGCTTCTAACCTAAGACAGTTGAATGGCAAAGTATATAGAAGAAAATGAAACACTGAAGAGCATTGAAAAACTACTCCAAGTCTAACTTAAAACCAGTGTAACAATTGTACAGGATGTCATGTCCACTCTCAATTATTCTGTCTGAGTAGGAAAACTATGTGAAGCTATGTAATGTAAAGAAGTGCTTACCTCTTCACAACTAGGAACTTTGTTTTCATTATCTCTGATTCTGTCCCACAATATGGATTCCTGCTTCCATGCCATGCTTTCCAGGATCTGTTCTTCAATATGATTAAGGTGTTTTACTACTTCCCGGCAGAGGCCATCTTCTGCTCTAATAAAAACCTCGATTACCTGTAAAGCAAAGAATTATGAACTCCACATAACGCTAAATAAACAGTGAGTGATAAGTGTAATATACTTGTTTTCATGTGTTTCTTCTTACAGAAAGATCTAATTCCTAATTTTCAGGGAAGAGACTAGTAGAAGTATCAGGCTGCATCACTATGGTTCAATCAGCTGTTGTCCTGCTGGTTTATCAGAAGAGAGGTATTGGTATTTTTCTGAACAAACAATAAAAGATGTCACGCACTGGTTCAGAACAGCTCATTAGCTGGTTCAAGATGAAATGATAATCTGTTAGTTACTATTTGGGTACGCTGCTCCTGGGTGAAACTGAGAAACAGTATTTTGATTTTTAAATGCCCAAGCTACATCACAGAATGACAGCCAACTATAAAAAAAAAAAAAGTCTTTCACCACAAAAAGGGTAAAAATTGAGAATGAAGAGTCAAAGTACAAATTAACATCTAGGTGAGGAGATTACTTAATACAAGGCAAGAGTATGCATGACTTGATCAGCATTTTTTAACTGTTAAACGCTTTACCTTATAAAAATGATACACTGGAATGTCAAATATTTCAATGATGAAGGGGAAGTTTCCAGGTGGCTTATAGGTAAAGGTAATGATCTCAAGGCAACACGCCAGCAGAGACCGGTGAAACACATCTTGCTCCAGTATTGCCTGCGAGAGAATTGCAAGTTTTAGTGCTTAATTTACAGTGCAACAGAACAGTAAAATGCTTTCTATTCCGTCTCAACAGCAAGAGTATCAGGCGTTTAAAAAAATACCTGCATGTGTACGTGGCAGAACATAATCCAAAATGAGACATCTTTTACTCTTTAAAAATGTTACATATCCTTTGTGTTTGCAAACACAAATGATTTCTTGTACAGTTTTTCTTTAATTCAGGTACACTTTCAGGCTACTTTTCAGAAATTTACCCTCATTTAAAAAAGTAGTTTGTCATGCTCTACAACTGATTTCCTTATTGCATATCCAACTTTAAAATGAGGCACAATATGATTAGTTTTCCTTACAGATAAGTCAGTGTCTCCCAGTCTCCTCCTCTCTTGCTCAATAACTGACTCCAAAACCTTGTAGTACAGTACCTCAGCACGACGAAAATGCTTACTGGCAACATCTGCAGGAATTTTAAATAGAAATATCATGAAACACAATTCAAAAATCTTTATTTATTTGTTTTATCTCTATAGCTTAAGACAATTTACTTGGATTTCTGTGCGTCAGGGGCTGCAATACTTGCAGAACTAAATCTGACTAACGTTAACAACTTAACACTAACTGTGGTATCTCTTCCCTATCCTGCAGAGATTTGTGGTTGCAGAACAGAACAACTTACGACTGAACCTACAATTTGGTAAAAACACCATGTACAAGAACCAAGTACACCATGTACATGGTGTATAATACACCATGTATTCTAGCAGTTATATATTGCTATAATATAATGCACATATTTCAAATTCAGAAAATACAGTTTGGAAATGATCTATATGGATCCAACTTGCACTGTGCAACAGAAAACACTGAAGCAGCTGTGGTGACAGGAACAGACACAAAGAGCATCTTCATAATTTCCAATCCGTCTTTGCTTACTTCACAAATCTTGACAGCTTTGCAAACAATACTTTGTGTTTATACTAGTACAGATATTAATTAAAATCTTGCTAACTAAACCTTGTATTTAAGCCAAATTTGCTGTAGGAATTTTGAAGAATATAATGAGTCAGGTTTTTCATTACTATTACAAAAACCCATGCTTGAGATGAAAAGTAGTACCCTCTCACAATGGGGCTTGGAACTAGATGATCTTTAAGGTCCCTTCCAACACAAGGCATTCTACCCTTGAGAGTGCTTTTTCTTTCCCTTCTGCAGAACTTGTAAGTATCAAATTCCAATGATTTAAGCCAAGTTTAATTATGAAAGTTTATACAGGGTTGAATGTTGCCATGTCTTAAGAATACCAGGAAAAGACAGAAGTAATAGAAAAAAATATTCTTGTGCTAAAGCAGAGCCTCTATAAAAACACAGTTTACTTAAAAGGGATAAGCATTTTTAAATACATGAATAGAGATTAAAGTGCAACTGAAATGTTTCCTACCTTTAGAAAAATTACTGAATTCTCCTTCAGACTGCATACTCTGGCAATAGAGTTCACACATTTCTTTTACTCTATTTGCAATAGATTGAGAAGGATCTCTGGAACATGCCCTGAAAATACAAATTAAATTTTCAAAGTCCTATTCCTACTAAGACCAAAAAAAAAAAAACCAAAACCAAACCAAAATCTACCATTTGGATAATATGATTAAAGCATAAAGCTGGAAATATCTCAGCACTGCAAATACATGCATATGTGTGTAGCTGTAAAACACCCACAGCATAGTAATATTATTGTGCATATTGCAGTAAATATGCACATCTTTTCATCGTAAGGGTTTAATACTTAAACAGCATTTTCCACATGATATAAAAAGTGGGTTAAAATACATAGTACCTAAGGTAAAAATTTATCTGCATGGAGAAAAAAATATTTTTAATTCCTACAGTATGAAGTGACTTGCTAGGTAGTGAGGTTTGCTAAGTAAGAAGAAAAGTCTTGAAGAAAATCTATTAGCAGTTTGCTGTTCAAGAAGCTCAGAAAGTTGGGTTTAAAATACTGTGTTTTCTCACAGCTGTCAATCTCAAGGACAAAAGGCAGAGAAATAAAGAAAAGAGTGTTTCGAAAGCTTAGTATCCCTCTGGCTCTTACATTACTACAGAACCTTTCATGATTTTGCATTTTTAAATTACACTATCTCACAATAACATTTGTTATTATAACCCTATGTTTTAAACTTTTTTTTTTGGTTACCAAACATCATATAACATAAACATCAAACTTACCTGAATATTTGCTCCAGATTTTCGCTGGGGGCATTTTTCAGCCCAGCCAGCATGGTGTGAAGGCGGCTCAAGCTGTATGTTGCTATGGAAACAGGCGTCACATACGGGTTGCTCTCTTTAATGTACTTGCGGCCGGTAAGTGGGGTTGTAATCCTCAGGGATTTGGACTAAAAAGACAGAAAATAAGCACACAACTGTCCAGTGTTACAAAATTCTGAGCTTACAACCTAGAAGTGTCAGTCTCTAGAATTCTTTCTTAACTTGTTACAATACATGTCTGGGGAAAAAGACAAGGAATCAAACAGCCCAAACGAGTTATGTCTCAGATAGTCACCAGCAACGACTTCCCTCTGTCACCTGGATCTTGGTATCAAATGCTGGTGGGTGAATGCACAAACAGAGACATTCAATGACCTCACACTGAAATACAGATACTGGAGTGAAGCACAAAAGAGGCCTAACTAAAAAATGTCACCAGTCCCCTCCCATCCTCTGAGTACCAAAGGCAGCAGAAGCTTGTAAGGAAACTGTACTGAGCCAGGGTTTCCTGTCAGCAAGTGTGACTCTTAGATAAAAAAAGAAGTCCTCCTGAATGTAGCATAAACAATTAGCACTTCTATTCTGTTGCAGAAAGTATTTTTTTTATTATTATTTTTGTCCTCCTGAATGTTGAAAGCCATCAACCAACTGTCACACTGGAAAAAGATCACATTTCAGTGCTCCAGCCTGCGTTACCCTTTTGTACTCTCTGATCTAACTGTACTGATAGAGCTCACATCCTTCCGTTGCCTGCCTCATATCCCTTCTCCTTTAAGATATTTTTC
This sequence comes from Netta rufina, assembly GCF_964035555.1. Classification (NCBI taxonomy): domain Eukaryota; kingdom Metazoa; phylum Chordata; class Aves; order Anseriformes; family Anatidae; genus Netta; species Netta rufina. Next base: position 16,017,402 of record NC_140136.1, read on the forward strand.
CATCTTCAAGAACATTTTGGTGTTCTGTAATCACAGGTAAATATGTCTGCTTTCTGCATGGAGAAATATTGCCCCAAAACCCTCACAAAATTACACAATACATCTAAGCAGTTGCAAAATGTAACTCAATTATGCTGTGTGCACTCCCAGAACAGCTTTTCCAATAAAGATGGTAATTTTTTTTTAGCATCTGCTACAACCAGATGCAGACTAACTCAATGTCTTCTCCATAAAAACAGCAAGAGACCATGTCAGACTCACCCTGTCAAAGTGTTGCTGCAGATTATGCTTCACTTGCACTCGTTCGGCTGTTTCCATTCCTGAAGTTGTATTTAAGCACCTTGTGAGAGTTCCTATTTCTTCATCTGCATCCTCCCCAAGAAAGATTCGCTCATCCAGATTTCCTACTGACAAGACGTACTCCTCATAGGCCTTGTTGATGGCTTTGCTACAACAGAAAGGAAAAGACAGACATATAACCCCTTTATTTAGTGCTTTGTTTACCTCTTTAGTGAATGAGCACACTTCTGGCCTGTCAGAAGTCTACCTCAGACTACCTTGACCATTTAAAACCAACAATATCTAAAACACAACAGCGGCAAGAACATTATTTTTCCATTATATCTGCTGGCTTGCCATTTGGTATGACCATGGGAGGAACATAATACTGAGAGCTGGTGTTTGGCTGGAAACTCCTCCAACCTCACTCATCACAGCACCATAACCTGCAGCTGCCATTTTCATACCATTTAAAAGAAAAGAGTAAGTCCTACTCATAGCATCTCTAGGTTTAAGAAGGAGTAAACACCAAACCTGATTTTTCCCTCAGGCTTGAGCCCCACTCAGTGTGCCACCACAGCTTTTTCTTCCCAACATTTACAATTATGTACAAAAAAATCAAGGACACAAAGAAACCAGAATAAAAGCAGACATTAAGTAACGCTACAGTAAGGAATCATTCCTCTTATGCCTCAGGCCATACCACCTCAAAGAAAAGGAACTGAAACACAATTCAATGTAATACATAGACAGAAATATGCAAATCAACCAGCTAGCATTAATGCTAAGGCACAAGAGTAACGCAAGTGCGATTGTGTTACAATTCAAGGGGATACAAACACAATCCAAACCACAAATAAAGTTGACTCACAAGCTATCGCCAAAGTTTCCAGGATCTAGAAATCCAGTCAGATTTTCCTCTTTTCCTTTTAAAAGCTGTAAGAGAGTTAAGAGCAAAGGATGGACATTTCAGTTCTTAAAGTCCTGAAGATAATGACTAAGGAGAATTTTTTCTGCATCAGAAATGTATTGACCAACCTTTTTGTCAAAAAGTTTCCGAATGTATGGCTTCCAAAAATGTTCCTTTATGCCTTTTGCTTCTAAAACTAATCCATAATGTAATGAACACAGTTCTTCAATGATGCAGGGAGGATCAGATGACACTTTATAATCCTTACTGTGAAAGTCTTCAGGTAGACCTACAATTAAGAACAGTGTATTATTTGATCCTGCAAATTCGTACCCTGTATTCTTACTAAACTAAAATTATGTGCTGCGTGGTCCCAGGTAGTGTGAAATTAAAATGGTAAACTAATCAGTTCCCTTGAAAGAATAACTAATTGTACAGTGCCCACTCAATGTAAACAATCAAGGTGCCAGCCTTGTTTTTGGGCAGTGGAGCTTTCCAAACAGCTGCCTCCTGAAAGCCCTCTGGTCTGACTGTGTCCAACAACGCCCTTGTCATTATGAACCCTTTCACTGATGTTAACGTGTCATTAACAGAAGTGTTTAGATTGGAAACTCCTTCAGTGGTATTTCCATAGTATATTAAGTTCTTGACTTAATGTACTATTTACAGAATTCAGTAGTCTGTTATCACAGATGACATTAGTAGGAATACAACTGTGTGGCCAGACAGAGACAATAATAATTCCCCCATATTTCATATGAGTATTACTCAATTTATTCTGTACTATGTATGTTCATGCTCATTTCAGCAGCTTAAGAAATTCCTGCAGACTTCGGATAAAGACTTTTTTTTCCCAACGTACCTTTAAAATTAGGATTCAGGAGTTCTTTACGGTTTGGACACTGCAGAGCATTTCCATATACTAGATCCAAAGCACATAACAAGAGATGGTAGGAATTGACCAAGTCATCACTGATCATCGGAAAATTACCTTCAATTTCAGAAAGACACATGAAATTAGTTAAAATTAATTAGCACAAACTTAAAATTATTTTACAAAAAAATACTGAGATTTGTATTGCAATCAATAATGGAATCTTTGAAGCACATATTTGGGTGACTAAGATTGGAAATATCTGGATAGAAATAGAGGGAATAAAACGGACACACACTAGCATATAGCAAATATAATGATAAATACATTTTCAGGAACAGCAGCAATCATACAGGAACTCAAATACATTGTGCTGTTTTGAAAACAAACCTTACGGAGATACTGCTAAGCATACTGCAGGCTCCCTCTTTCGCAGTAACCTGATCAATCAGTACCTAAGTAACCTGAAGCAGCATGAACTAATGTAAACTGCCCTAAGGACAAAACTTTGTTACCCTAGCTCTGGGAACACAAGCCTCAGTGCCTGGCAGTGTTACTTTTTCAACAGAGTCTTCCTCCACCTCTCTGAGGCGGAATGTTGTTCTGAAGTCGTGTAAGGGGAAGAATGGGTTTTGACTGAGACTATCCTTTTCCCCAATTTTGCATTGCTATGGAATGTTGCAAAAAACTTTAACTTCTGCTAGGATAGAGTCAAGTGTTCAGATGTCCTGGGAACAGCAGCCCCCCACCCGTCCAACAGCCCCCCATTCCTCAAAACAAATCTAATTCTGTTAGGGGCATGCTCATTACAAACATACATTGAACTTTATTTCTCTTATGCTTTACAAAAGTCTAGCTTTACAAATGTGCATCTTTAATCTGGTTTACAATGTACTTTTCTTTTACATACCTCTAATATAATTTTTGTTCATCATCTTTCTTTAGAAAAGAATACTTATATTCTTTTATCACCTTTCACAGAGGTTATATTCAGATTCCTAACTCTTTACTAAACTCATTTAGTTTTATGATATTCCTTGAGAGGAATGGTCAGAGCTAAAAACAGTTCTAAAATCAACTGTGCTGTTAATTCATATCATAAATCACAGTTCCATGAAATTATATATACAGCATGATTTTCTATCATTTTTTCAATATTATTAAGTCTTTTACTCTTTTTTTCAGGTAAGGTCCTAACCAGTTAGCTGAATTCACAATGAAAAACGGGCAGCTTCCAAAAGAGATCTACCATATAGTAATAAACTCATGTAGGACACAACAAAATATATATATGATTAAAGCATTTTCCTATACATATTGTCACTCTTCTACCAGTAACGTACCAGTTTGTTCAAATTTATATCCAGTTTTCTGATTCTATGTTTGATAAAAATATTTTGAATGTAGATAATTGGAACTATTTAAAATAATAAAGTCTACATGAAATCTGTGTTAACTGTACACTTTCATCAGAGTTATTTCCAAATCATGAACACGTTCACAAGAAAGAAATCAAACTCCTAAATATAAAAGCAAAATTTTAATCAGTATCTTAAAGTAACTTTCATGACAGGATCAATTTCAGAAGCATAAAGTCTAGCATGGCAATAGCTACTGCCAGCAGTCAAAAATAAATCTAATTTTACATTACCGGTATGTTCATACAAGTGATTTGTTAAATCAGTGACATTTCAGATAATAATTTACCACTCTCTTTCACAGCTGTCCTGGTTTTAGCTAGGATAGAGTTAATTTTCCTCCTAGTAGCTGGTAGGGTGCTATGTTTTGGATTAGGATGAGAAGAGTACTGATAACATGCTGATGTTTTAATTGTTGCAGAGCAGTGCTTACACTCCGGAAGACTTTCCAGCTCCTCTCTCTGTCCTGCCAGCAGGCAGGCTGGGGGTGCAGCAGGAGCTGGGAGGGGACAGACCCAGGACAGCTGACCCAAACTGGCCAAAGGGGTATTCCGTACCATATTGCATCCTGCTGAGCAAGGGTGGCTAGCTGGGGTGGGGAAGCCGGCTGCTCGGGGTTAGGCTGGGCATCGGTCAGTGGGTGGTGAGCAACTGCATTGTGCATCACTTGTTTCATACACATTATTAGTAGTAGTACTATTATTATTATTATTATTTTCCTGTCTTAACAAAAAGTCTCTACCTCAACCCACAGGCTTAATTTTCCTGTTTCTTTCCCTCATCCCAGAGACAGGGGGGAGGTGAGCGAAGAGCTGTGTGGTGCGTAGCTGCCGGCCAGCTTAAACCACAACAACCAAGCATGAACTAATAAAATCTCAGTTATCTCAGTTATCTGAGATAAAATCTCAGTTATCTCGGTGCGGCAAAACAAGATCTTTTTTGAATTGACATTTTAAGTAAGTATGTTATAGAGTTTAAAAATAAATTCTTAAAAATAGTAGGCGAGAACAGCACTATCGCTGAACAGTCAGTATCTTATGTGCAGCGTGTACCGGAGGTGCGAGCAAGACCTGCACTTTGTGCACTGGTGGAACTGAACGCACCGATCTTGAGGCGTGCAGAAATATCACAGTGACAAGCCTCAACTTGCCGCTGCTGTGTGGTTGCCATGATAAGGGTTACTGCCAACCCTCAAAACACAATGAACAAAACTTAACAGGAATTTTTAATTCCTCAAATGGTAAACATTCAGTTTACATCTTTGTACTGCCACACTTTAATAAAGTTACCACTAGTCACTTTGTAATTTCATAGTTCATCAATACTGTAATTTTTTTTTTCAGCTTAACTGGCAGTGTTATCAGCACAATATTCCAGTCTACAAATTTACTCCAGATGTCTGAAACTGCTCACCAGTGAGCACGTAGTTAATTGATGATGCAGCTACTCAAACATAACAACCAAGAATCCAGCAAGAACAAGACTCATATTAGTCCCTTTGCGCTTTTGCCGCTCTACCCACAGAAGTGGGGTTTCCATAGCAAGGAAAAGAAAAACCTGAGATGTTTCAGACTGACCCACTTACTCTCTCAGCTGCCCAAGTGTGCTAACAAAGCGAAGTCCTGACTACTGGAAAGAGGTACGGTACTGACTGCTCTTGTCTCAGGGGAGTGCACAGAGACACTCCATACTGCTTGAGAGCACTACTCTGGAGTGCAGGGAAATAAACAAATAAATAAAAGATGTAAAATAATACTGTGTTTCAAGGATGCAAGTAACATGCTTGTTTAGGAGAAATCTCTTTCCCTGAAACATGGAATTTCCAACCTATTGGAAAAGGCAGCTTCTACATCAGACACAGGTGTTTGGTACAGCACCCGTGCAATACCACAGCCTTCCTGATCTTTGCGCCAAGAGATGATGATGATGGTCCAGTGATATTGCTGGTAACTCTTCCAAAAAGAGCTTGCTGACAACCCCCTGCTCTGTGGTACAGTGTAGCAGGAAAGGTTAATCTGTATTGGACAAAATGAGTGCCAGATAATTCAATACTGTAACAACCTACTCTGTCCTATCCTCAAAAGCAACCAATTAAGGAAATCACAGCACACTGCACAAACCGTAACACTATTCTACTTTTAAATTCAAAGCAAACACCCCACAGTCTTTCTTTTCTCCCTTTCCTTGTAGAAATGAGACTACTAGCTTTTTTCAAGAAGTTGTCATGAAAAATATAAAAACTCTCTGGAAATTATTAATGGATAAGAATCTTCAAAAGTTCCCTCAATTCAGAGCATAAAGTTTGTTTTTATTTGCCTAATACCAAGTGTCTGACTTATACGGAATTCCCAGAGAACTTTCACCCAAGCCATACCTGAAGTCACAGGTAAGCAGAAACACTGTAACAACAACCAGATTTGATGAAAACAGACTATACATTATATGATAACTGAACAATTTAAGGCTAAAATTTTGGGGAGCTTCACTATCCTTTGTGCAAAAGGATTTACTCCTGTTCCCTTCTATGGTCCATCAGTCATTATCAAGAAAAAAATGCTGCAATTCTCTGCTATTCATACTGGCTTTAAGGGTGCTTTTACAATAGCAAGTATACATACGTTGCAACAACTACACATACATTGCAATACACTGCCTCTTCACTGCACCATTTCCATAGAAGCCTATTAACAGAGGATTTCCCCTTGTGTCTTTCAAAGGAATCTTTAAGGCAACCAGACAGTTGCATATACACTGTTATGTCCAAAAAGCAAGGGACAAATCACCCTTGTGTGAAAAACATATGCAGACCTACTTAGTAATGCACGTTATCATTTGATATAGTTACTGTGTGCACACTTTTTAAAAAGTGAGAGGGACAGGTTATCAGAAGAATTAGAACGCTATCTGTGATAACAGCATGAAAGTAATTACACCTAGAGTTTTATGATACATTCTTACTGCTTTACAGAAAAAAAAATCCATTAAATATTATAACCATTGTTGGAAATTTACGAGGAATTTAAATTATTCTTTATTCCTAGTGAATATATATCTATATTTCATATTAATTATAACCGTCTCTAAATACGAATTCACTAAAACTCTCAGCTAATTTTACCTTGCAATTACAGCTTAAATTGCCAAAACGTTGGAAAAATCACAGCTATATTTCACGTAAAAGCTACTGTTGACATACAGCTTACCTCAGAAGTGCAGTAAAACATACAGCTGGGGAAATTAAGACCAGATGAGCCCTTCTGCAAAAGGCCTGTAACTGCCCAATGTTTGGGGATTGATATGAGACAAAGACAACAAAGCCAGGTCTGCAGCGTTTAATCCCATTCAAATCTCTTACCTTTTGCATGAACAAAGAGCACCCAACAAAAGTGGAACACTTCGGTCACTGTGCATGGTTGTCGTCTTTTGGGGAAAAATAGAGCAAGACACAGAGTAAGCTCAGTGAATTGAGGCTGACAGAACATCACACAACAGTCAATCATTATGAAAGAAAATTAGGCTTTACCATGGAGTAGCCAAAGCCTTAACTATGCCCTCTCCCCCCAAACCAAACAAAACACACAAAAACCTGACAGAGGTAATAAAAAGGCTGCACGGTGCTTTACTGCAGACGCAACTGGAACCCTGGTCTCAGTCTGCACGCAATGATTTGAATGTCACCATGGCAGTCCAACATGAATTGAGAGCTGGAGCTGAAATGCCTTCTTCAGGAGTATTCTAAGCGATATAACCACGTATACCTACGTGTTCTTGGAGGAATGTATTACGCAGCGTGTTGATGTTAACATACTGTTTGTTCACAAGTGTCACCTATGTACTTAGGTAAAGCATTTTTGTATGTAACTTTACAGGGTATACAAAATACAGGGTAAATTAATTCAGGGTGAGGACATGTTCTCCATTTTTGCAGTTGTCTGGTCAGCCTTAAATAATTTATTTGGTTACATCAGGTTACATAAGGAATGTCAGAACTATGTATTTCACACAAAAATCAGAAGTATCATCTTCTGACTTGCTTTTCAAAATTAGTTCACACCTCACCACCCAAGCTAGCCAACTAGCAGGGCTCCTCCTCTAACTGTAGAATTATACACACAGCATATTGTAGGTTCAACATTTTGTGTCATCTTAATACATCTCAATACATTTGTAACTCACTATTGGTTAGAAATAACACTAAGTTATGCTCACAAAAATTATAAAGGAAAAAAAGAAGAAAGCAAAGAAATGGATTTTTTCCTAACATTTACAGTTTATGTAGCACAAGCTGTGCTTAAGTGCTAGCATAAACCAATAAAATCTCGATAAGATCAAAATAACCAGAGAAGAAGGCTAGTGCATAACTTTACTGCTCTTATAATATCAACAGTGACAAAGAACCAAAGCTTCCACTATAAATTAAAACATGCAGAAGATCTGCCTCTATGGAGAAAACTACAGGAATTAATGTGAAGTGAAACAGACTGAGTCGTTCTGTGAGCTACTGAGGCTGTCGGACCATAAAATCAAATTCTTCCAGCCTTCCTCACCTTACAAATATCAGTACTTTCTTGCCTACAGGCTGTTTTTAATTTTTCGTCTTTTTCCCTACCCCTAAATCACAGAAACTTAACAGCTTTGGGACTTCACGCATCCTGTCAGATCTGACAAGCTGGAAAAAAAGATTCTAAAACTTCGGGAAGCGAGGACAAACAGACCACCTCTGATATCGGAAAGAACTACTACAAAAACACAGTTAAAGCACATTTACGACCACCAAGCAATTTCAGGATATTGTTGTGACAGTGATGCTCAAAAGTCAGTCTGGAAATTACAGAAAGGTACCTCTGTTTTCTTCCTCTCTGTTGACGAGGTTGATCTTCTTGAGGATATCTGAAGATGTCCTGAAAAATGGGCTCATACTTCTTAAAAATTACTGCAGAAACTGTGAAGTTTCTCTCCAGTCTCTCGGTTCGTTCTCTGAACTGGGGGGGTAGATTTGCCATGTCTTCCCATTTTTTCATCTTGTTAAAAAACTCAATCAGGCTGAAAATATGGAACAGGTTAGATCTCGGAGGTTGTTGTGGTTTGGTTTTGTTTTTTGTTTTCCCAGAAATATACCATACATTTTTATTTATTTACAACAAAAGAGCAATTGCTACTTTCCTAACTACTGATAAAATAGCAGTATTGCAAATATGACAGCTGTAGTGCAAAGTGTTCAGAGCCAGTCCTTCACCTACACACACGGACGGGCTTTTGGGTAGCTCGTGGCATGTTGTTGATACCCTCTGCTGATGACCCTGTTAATTACATGTTCAAGGTTCTTGGCTTTTCCTCACAAAGATACCATCAGCTCCAGCAGACAGCTTACTATAAAAGCATATTGCTGTCATTTTTTCTGAATAATCTGTCTAACGAAATAAAATAAAATCTGACCTCTACTGAACACTAAAAAGCTCTACAAAGTAGGAAAAAATACAGCGTACCACTTTTACATAGGTACATTTCAATTCATGAATTTGGCTTCCATTCACTTTCACTCCTTTTTCTAAGCACGCTTTTTCAACGTTATTAGTCTTGCATAGTCCAAATCACAAGAACTTTTTGTCTGTATTCAGTTCCTTGAATGGCTAATTTGGAAAAAAACGCTTTTGAAGGAACTCTTCTGTATTGTTTAAACAAATAATAGTGCTCCAACAGTAAAGGACACAGGGAGAGAAAATGCATAATGAACAGTCATATAAGCTTTCTTTTTTTGCCAATCTACTAAATTGCTACAAAACAACCCCACTGCTGATAAATAACATCATTTGTTTCAGGAAGTTCTTCGTTACGCTATAGACAAAAACACTCGAGCAAAGTTTGTCAGAACCTGACATTGCTTTCGCATCGGAAAGCAAGAACAGATGAAAAGTGAAAGTCTTGACAAAAAGAAAAAAAAGTGAAAAGGTATTGATGTTGTCAGAAGCAATGAAAACGGTTACTCTTGTGGTAAGCTCGCACTTCGTTCAGTGTTCAAAAAACTGTTCCTCACAGGTTGGTTTCTTCCCCTTTTGAGCAGAGGAAGTTAATCGCTAATTTTAAAAAGCAGCGTTCTTATGACACACTGATGACCCAAATGGAACTGTCCTACTCGTGGGGCAACGAGCTCCAGCGCACAGTTTCCCGCTGTATAAGTTTGATCTGTGACAGCAGGAAGCAAGAATGACATCTATCATTTATCCACAGTTTCTACGTTTTTCAAGCTGACAAGCGGCCCTTGAGACTTCGTGTTTTGCACCTGGCCAGAAGAAGAGTTACCTTTGCTCCGAGCAGCGCAAAATCCTGGTTAAGGACACGAAGTTTCCCTCCACCGTCCCCCTGCCCATGGTCGGGATCGCCTTTCGGCAAGCCACGTACAGGGCGCAGGCCAGCCAGTGCAGGTCGTTCCCCTGCCAAGCAAAAGGCGGCGGTGTAGCGGCTGTCAGGGGAAGGGAACCTGCCGAGGGCCGCGGGCGAGCACGGCCCGGGCCCGGCCCCCCCTCAGCCCCCTCAGCCCCCTGAGGCGCCCCGCGGCCGCGGCCCCACCTCCAGCGTGTAGTTGCGCCTCATGCTCTGGAAGCTGAGCCAGGCCTCGGAGCGGGCTCTCTCGTCCATGTTGAGGCTGCTGCACAGCTCCTCGTAGCGCTGCCGCGTCTCGCCCTCCTCGGCCGGCGGGGACGGCCCGCGGGGCCCGCCGGGGGGGCAGGGGCAGGGCCCGGGGCCGCCGCCCCCCCCGGCCGCCGCCGCCGCCCGTCCCTCGGGCTCCCCCCCGCCGCCCGCCATGCCGCGCCCCGGCGCTAGGGGGCAGCGCCGCCCCGCCCCGCCCCGCCCCGCGCACGCGCCACCGCCCCTCAGCGCCGCCTGCTCCCGACGGGCCGCCGCCGCCACCAGCCCCGCCGCTCATTGGCTGGCGGCGAGGAGGGGCCGTGCGCAGGCGCGGTGGGGAGGGAGGGAGGGGGGGAATGGCTCCCGGCGGGCAGCGCGGGCCCTGTGGCGTCATCAGGCGGCGGCGCTGCCATGGCGCAGGGAGGGGCCCGGGGGCGGCTCGGCGGGGGGGAGCTGGTAGTGAGGGCAGGGGTGGGCTGCCTATGGGCTGCCTGCCCCTTTTCCAACGCCTTGAGGGAGAAAGGACTCCTCCACGATAAACAAGGGGAGCCCGCTGCATGCTGCCCTAGTTTCTGATGCAGCTGGGTTCTAAAATACGTGACTGAACTTGACGCTTCTCCCTTCTCTAGGAAACTCAAATCTTGTGTTGTTTTTCAGGTAGTGGTCAATTCACACATGAACCCTTCAGACATGGAAACCACCAATACCTTTTTCAGCCCAGAGGATGTGGCTTTATTTACGTGTTCCTCCATGCCCTCCCTCCCTCCTTATTCCCCCTCTCACAAAGCAGCAAGAAGGCTGAACATCACTAATGTCTGCAGTACACACTGTAAATGATTCAATAAAATATCATTAATCATGTCAATGGAGTAGTTCCCACTACGGGACTCGGTTCTTTATCTCCTGCTGTTTTAAGAATAAATTACAGAATTACAGCCCCCAGCATCAGCAATTTACGCAAATCTCTACTGGACTGTCCCCCACACCCTCACTCTCGGTCCCTGAGAAGGGCTAGGCCTTCTGACAATAAACCACTGTTATCAGTTTTCAGAAACTTGGCTTATGAACCTGTGATGAGACAGACTTGAATTAATTTTAGATGATACTCCTAGACCATGAAAGGCCTCCACGTCTAAGTATTTCCTTGTTTTGTTCCTCCTTCCGTCACAGTGGGGAGCTGCAGCTTCCAAGCTGAGCTCTTAGGGAGGTGGCACTCCTCTGGTACACAGCTGCACGTCACAGAGCACAGAACAACTCGGACATCTGCAAAGTGGGGTTGGACAACGATGAGGGAAACAGCCTCATGTTTTTTCATCTCCTGGTGACTTGAATAAGAAACTATTTTTCCTGCAAAATGCAAGAAAGGGGTAGCAAATCTTGAGGCCAAACAACAATGGCAGTGATGCACAGGCTGTAGCTGTACTGACCCCACACAGTGAAGACTAACTCAAACTTCTGAAGAGTGGCTAACATTTACCTCCTGAGAAATTAGGGGGACCCCCAGACAAGGCAGGACAGATAACAAGCAAGGTCTGACGTCCCAACAAGGCAGGTCCAAGATGACAAACTCTCAGAAGTACTACCGCAGGGAGAAACATCAACAGAAGGCTTCCTTCCAGTATTCCCCCTGGGACTGTCCCAGCACAGCCAGTTCTCCTGCTACTTCTAATGTCTTTTTGTCAGTGTGCAGAATGTTAGCAGGAGTCTTCCAGCATTTGATGTTTTACAAAAGCAAGTCTCAGTGAACGAAGACCAATGATTACGTGAAAATTTTCAGCTTCCGTTTGAAAAGGACAACGTGCTCCCCTCACAACTCTCATACGCTCATAACGAAAAAACAGAAATTACAACTTATTTAGGTTATAACTGCTGACGCATTGAAAAAACAGAGCAGTCTATGTACACTTTTTCTAGAACCAGGATTTAGAAGGCCTCCCTTAGAGCGGCAAAAAGCTGAACTGTAGACAAGCCACTTGATTTACTTGAGAGGTGTGTCAGATCAAACAACATGAAGCAGAGTTGCTGACAACAGTTACCACGTCAAAAGCTGTTCTGAGAACTGAAACAAGCTTGACGACATGCTCTAAGTTTTGGTGAGCACTGGTGAAAGATTCTGACCCCAAATCTGACATCCAGTTCCCATGTATTTTCCAAACCAGCCTGCCTTACATGCAGAAGTGACAGAAGAAGGGGGTAGGCACAAGAGACATTACCTGGAACAGTACTAGCTGCACCAGTGCAATTATTCTCCTCTGCAAATCCCAGCATGACCCCAACACCCTGCAAACATACAGATGTGAAATTTGAAGTGTTCATCAACTGCAGCAGTGCAAATCCCACATTACACTGACACAGTTTGCTTATGTTAAGATATGGGTATAGTAGAACTAGGTCGGAAACTGTTTACACAGATAAATGGGTATATAAAAATACTAAACAACACATTGAGAGCAATTTACTTGGACAAAATATAACAAAAAGGACAGGAATTTGTCTGGGATGGCCTGTTAACAGCCTTATAGCTCAAATCAATGTATCCAGATGGGTTTTCAAAAAAACTTGAGCACAAGAAATTAAATACTGTTCCTCCATCCTCTGTTCCTTGGAAATCTCATTGAAGATAGATCTATTCATATTTTACTTTACAGACTAAGATGACTGAATTACAAGTTTACAGGATTATGAATATGCATTATTTTTTATTTACTCAAGTCTGTGACAGTTCTCTAATTGGCCTGTTAGAAATAAATGAAAAAATATTATTACGGTTTCTGCAGAACTTTAAAGGAGAAAAGGAATGGATGAGAACATGAGAGCAAAGCACATACACATTTTTATCACCTGTGTAGACAGTTGAAAAAGTAGAAGCTTAGAAAGGATACATGTGATCTAGAGACAAAATTCAGAGTGGAATAAATAAGAAGGATACCACAATTCAAGTTCAGTGACATGTTAAAAACAAGAAGGCACTTGACAACCAGGAGACAATCTGCATTCCGAAGAAGTGTCTGTACTCTGTAGGAAAAAAATGAAAAATAGTTAAGTGCTGTGTACAAAATTAAAATATATGGTAAATACATAAAGGAGTAATGCAGGGTTTTGAAAAGCAAGATTCAGAAAGGTAGTCCACTCCCAACACGCTGACCCAGGAACATTAGATGCGTTCTCATTTCTAACCAGAATCTAGACTACGTACTCCTTCCACAGCAACTCAAGGGCTGCAACAGCAGCCCATTTTGCTTGTAAGACAACAGAATACAGGAAATGGATTCAAACCAATCCCCAGAAAAAATATACAAAAGTAAAATATTTGTCTGTTGAAAAAAAACCACAAAACACAACACACATCCTAAGCTTGATTTTTTTTTTTAAGGCCTTAAGAGTAATTTCAGTTTCATCTGTAACGCTGAGACTTACCTTTTGCTGCTCTGAGATGCACGTTTAATCATTACACAGCATTATTTTCATATATTGAGGCTGACATCATGGGTAGTCAAAGAATATGTTTAATAAAAAATAATTAAACTTCCATTTGCTCTATAGAACATCATAGAAAGTAATTCAATAAATTACAAATGACTTTTTAAGACGCTTGTTCAACTACAGAAAGCAAATTCAGACTACACAGAACACAACTGGCAAATATTGCAAATGTCCAAAAGAAAAACTGGACTAAGACTTGGATCATGAAGCCTGAAACAAGGGATAGAAATACAAGGCAATAACAGCTAAGGTTCTTTTAGTAACTACCAACACACACTTTATCATCACCTTGGATATCCTTTTAATTTTAACTTCAGTATTAGTGTAATTCTACTGAGGTTTCCTTATAACCCTTAACTTTATACAACCGTATTTGCATATAGTCTAGCTGATAGTGGGACATTTTTCCCCTTCTGGTTCAAACTGATTAAAAATAAACCCAATACATTATGTTCAAGTCTGTACCAGCCTTCATTACTTGAAACTGTAATTGCCTTATTACATAGAAAGAATCACTAGAATGGTAACCAAACTCACTTGAGCATAATTAGGAAAATACTTTATTTCATAAATCTGATATAAATTAGGTTTTAGCCACAAGATTTAGGATTTCTTTTGTGGGGTAAGGGTGGGAAGTGATGGTATTGTTGACATAATCCATCAGCAAACTAAGTTAATAACTGTTTGTAGAACTTTGGCTATTTCATAGATGCATCCTAGTTAAATAAAAGTGCTATATTACAAAGGGCAAAATATTAAATATGCAATACTTTTTTCTTTCCTTTTTTTTTTTTTTTTCCATGATGAAGAATTGCTACCCCCTTCTCTTGGCAGTTTTTAATTTTCACTATTGCTAAGACACTGCATGAAGGGCCAAAAATCAGAATACTATTTGGGAAAATATGTAACCAGCACAATCCAAATGGTACTTGTATAGCTGTGTAATTACATGTAATACTGCTTCTAATCATGGGGTTATTTTGCACATAGAAACTTATATTTCATTGGTAAAGTTCTCGGTAAAAAAAAAAACAACACAGTTGTTTTACTGTACAAGCAAGCAACAGAACTATATCAAAATATACAGTTTTTGTTTTTATTTTTAAATTTATCCCTTTGTAAAGCTTTTTCAATGACTTCTACTAGTACCTGTATCTATTTTCTCTTAACACTTGCCTTTTCTTGGACTGCAAATGATGGAACTAAGGTCAATTGAAATCTCAGTCAGTTCAGATCTTCTGTAAATGTGAATCTGGGCCTCTACTGTGTCAGAGTAATAGCAGCTTAAGAAGGAGGAGGGATCAGATCACACATCAAATATTTAGACAGATTTTATATAGTAAAGGGTTCTAAGGTTTTGGACTTCAACAGATGCTTTATGCCCTGTTACTGTTGTTTCTAGGAATAATTTATCTTCCTTACTATTCAAAGTGCTTTTTCTTTAGTGGGTAACTCAGCATAACATATGAAGTGATATCCCAATAATGATTTGGGGTAATATTTAATATTTAGTCAGATTTAAATCTGCAGAGAAGTTTAAACTCAAAAGGAGTTCAAAACTATCTATACTTTATTTACCATTATTAACTGGTAACTCCAGGAGGTTTTATGACATAAAACACAAATAGAAATCTACACAAACAAAGCAAACAAACAATTTTTACATGAAGTATGCAGTGTTGAAAGGTCTTTTCAGTGGCACTTTATGACAGTTTGCCTCTTCTGAGTCTTGGGGAAACTACTCCTCATTTGGGGACTTTTAATTCTGCGGAGGGAGCCCAAAACTTTGCAAGGTGTAAACTAAATAGATCTATATGGTGCCAAGTAGCATGAGATAAGACAGTTTTTGTTGTTATTTCCCCCTTACTGCTGTCACAGAACAGCTGTAATGATGGGGGAAAAAAAAAACACCAACAGTCATATCTCAGCTCAGATTTTAACATGATATACAGGATGTCTTTAGAAAACAAAACAAAACCTGAAAACAAGTAATAGAAACCAATGTAAACTTCCTAAACTAACTCAGCTGAGGTAACAGGTAGCCAGTTTAATTGGCTGATTGGGAAAAATTTATCTTTTTAAACACACTTGTACCTGAATTGGAAACAGCAGTGCATCACAACACTAGAGCATTTTCATGTAATTAAAGCAATGGATGGTGATGTAGATTCTACAGCTTTCATGACATTCATTAGCTGCCCAAATTATTGCTGAGTTTTGATCTGTAAATTATAAGTGTCAAGGAGGCTGTAAAACTATATTCAAATTAAATCAATAATATGCATAAAGTATTCTGTGTTCACTGCAAATATATTAAATATACAGCTCTTACTTGAGCATTATTTTCATAAAATTAACCCCCCAACAAAATTATAATGCCTTTTGTTGTAATTTTACACCATTGTGTATTTGATAGTACGTACAAGTTCAGAAACTTATGAACTTCAAGAAATATTACATGCAAAACGTCTCTGAAAGCAGTTTGCACTTCTAAACAAATACTGAAATGTTCGGTCAGTAAATCATTGATGCACTCAACACTGGGTTATTTACAATGAAATAATTAAAGAATAAATTCAAAATCAGTTCATAATTTAAGTGCAGAGTCTGGGGTCAGTCTTCATCACTAGAATCTGAATCCTCAGATGAAGATGATGTACTATCAGATCCAGATGAAGCATCTGCTTTCTCTGAACCCTCATCTGTGCTGTTTTCGTTGTGAGAGCTTGGCTCTGTTCCCCCTTTGTCTTCCTGATCTCTAACCCTAGAATTTTCCTCCTTTTCTTCTGTGGGCTTGGCTGAGCCCGTGTCATTACTTTCACTGTCCTGTACATCAAAAATATTAGACTGAGACAAAGCTGGGTTATGAAGATTAAGGCCTGGAGTGAGAAGCATCCCTGGATAAAATATGTTGGACAAAAGTAATGGGTTAAGAGAGAGAGGATTGGCAGCTGCAGCAGCAGAGGATGTCGAAGGAGAGCTCAAAATAGAGTTTTCACCACCAGTATCTGTATTTTGGTCTTCTGTCCTTTCTTTCTTTATATCCGCCTCTTTTGAATCGTTTCCCTTTTTATCCTCTGAAATAGACTCCGTAGACTTGGTTAGAAGTCCTCTCATGCCCAGCAGGTTTGGTAATCCAGCCATCCCTGACAGCAGCATGGGGAACATGGCGGCCATGTTCTTGGCGTCTCCTCCAGCAGTTAGGCCAGCCGGCATTCCCATTAGGCCCGCCGTTACTTGCAGCGACTGCAGGTTTTGCAGGTTTTGTTGTAAGGCCTGGAGACTAGGCAGATCCACTCCCGGCAGCAATCCGTTAGCTAGCAGAGGGTTAACCGACACGCTCGCAGCAGTGGCAGCGGCTGCAGCTGCTGTTGCCTTAGCAATCTCACTTTTCGGGCGCCTTCCCCTCCGGCTTACTTCTTCCCGCACAACAGGCCCAGTGAGAATACGGTCAAACATAACTTCTGGGAGAAATCCCTGCAAGAAACATTGTGTATCATCAGTGTTTTGATAGCATAAAGATCCAGAAGTAAAACCCCACAAGCATACAGTAATGGTGGCAAAGATGATTCCAGTATGCTGGCACAGCAGCTCCATCTCTAGACCACTCACTGGAATTTATGGTGGCTTTGTGCTATCACATCTCAAACATCTGAAGTGCCATTTCTACAGCCAGGTCTAAGCAGGTGTCTTCTCAGACCCATTGCTAACTCATCTTCAGACGTTCGCACATCAACCCGAATACAGCTAATTAGAGGAGCACTCATTTCAAGACCTAAAACATAGCACTGCTTTGCAATATTATCACATTCTAATCACTTAGTTTGATACCACTTAATTAAAAAAAAAAAACAGTTAAGGTTAAATATAGACGTGTGACTGCACACAGACCAATCTCCAAGTCCTTTTTATTATTGCCTGTATCTATTTAATGTCTTTATATTTCATCTTATCCATAAACTTAAGAATAAAGACTCACTTTCAATTCTATTAAAATGGGATTCAGACCACTTCTTTTTAAGGCTTGCATACTATTTACTTCACCTCTGCAAGCCCTCATTTATGAGATGAAGTCACAGCATTATAGCACCTTCAACCAAATCTCTAATTTGGGGTTGCCAGTTACTGTCCCTTCTCTTCCGCCTACTCACAGCTGTGCCAGCAAACCACTTTAAGGAACCAAGCTGGCTGAAAAAAAAGCTAATACTGACTCATACTCCACATTTAATATAATTTAATACCAGAAATGAAACCTTGCCTTCCACCCTACGTCACAGATATCTCATTTTGCCAATACTCACAGACTGTTTTACAACATCTCCCCATTCAGGAGCCACTCCATACTCTGGATTTTCTTTCAAGAACCTGCACAAATCCTTCAGAGGGGGAGCAAATGCACCCCCCACCTGAGAAACAGAACGGAGAAGTTAGTGAATATTTCTCTTCTGATAAGAAAAAAAGGCAACAACCATAACTGACACTGTTTCATTTTTGTCTTTCATAGAACAACACACATATAGTCTTACAATTATCAGTAAGTATAGCATAGCATTTAATTGATTTCTGTCGGTATATGTGAGACATTCCTGATTTGTTCTCAACCTAAGCCCTAACTCCTCCATTACACTCACATGCCACAACTTCAGTATCTAACATTCATTCTACGCTAAACATCAGGAAATTATTTAGACATGTAACAAAGCAAAGAGCAACACTATGAATAGAAAATAGTGAACAAGTAATAGCAAGTTTGTAGTTATAATCTCATTTGTTCACCTTTTCATCTATTCACTAGATCACTCTTATCTCAGTCTGCTTCTAAAATACTTCCACTGGGAGGCTCTGTTTCTCTTGTGAAGTTCATGTATTTTTTCCATGCAAAGAAGGTAATTTTTGAGTTATGACTGCTAGACAGCATGTCTTAATAAAATCATATAAACAAGGAAGTAAGCTTTCAAATTAACCAGAAGTATTACTCAGATCTATATTATTTTGTGATTCTATTCTATGATCCAGAAAGAAAGAAGAAATGGCTGAAAGAGAGGGGAAAAACTTGCAGTATCTATTCAGCTTTGTCTATAAACTGCAGCTTAAATTCACATTTCCTAGGCTACTTATGGTCCTCCCACCCCATGTTACTAAATATGTAATTCAGAAAAGAAAATGAGAGAATATTTTGGAGAGTTCAGTGATGCAGATAAGTCAGGGGCAGGTTATAACTGGGGAAACTGAGTAATAAGGTAACAGAGGAAGACCGCCTCAACTTGGGTGCGGGAAAGAAAAAAGCCATCATGAAAACATAGGCTCTTACAGCAAGCAAAGACCAAATCCCTCATTTGTCAGTAATCAACTTTGAAGATTCCTCAGGGCACAGCTTACTATAGAGAAGTGTTTTTCAAGAGACTAGCAACCATAGAGGTTCCTCTTCAGAGCAGCTATCCCAATGCATGGAAAGGATTAAAGACCCAAGTTCTGCCTCACTTTCCTCTACAAACACACAAAGCTTCTGACCTTAATGGCAGCATTAAAATAATAACAACAATAAAAAAACTGCTTTCCTTGCAACTACTCTCTAACAGAAACTGGCAGCAACACAGAGAAAATGCTCTAGAAGGTGATGCAATCAACACCTCGAAGACTCTCCCTGGATTGCTGCTTTAATACTACTCTGACACTCAGAGACACCATCCCAAGAATCTAAATTCATTCCATAAATAACAGGAATGTTCTATATGCTTTTCTTGAGTATGGCCCTTTTGCCTTCCCCAAAGCACATTCAAGTGCATTACATCTTTTGAACTTTGACCATATATTCATATATCTGAAAACTTGTATTCAGCATCTGGCTTCCCATCTTCCACTGTTCAAATTTTAGACCAAAAAACCCAACAACCACTACTTTTGACCCCCTGATCAAAACCTAGCAATTTTATGTACAATGCATATATGCTGGTGACCCATAAAGGTTGAATGGCAGAGATAACAACAAAAATAAAGAAAAAATGCAAAATGATCCAGTACACAGGATTTAAGCAATACCAATGGGCAAGATGCTATGAGAGATGCACTACCAATCTATTTTTAATCTTTTTGAAACGCAATCATGTAAAAATGATATGGCATGCCCAGAATTTAGAATTTCTGAGAATGCTGTTATTTGATTAGAACATACAAAGAATTACACTAAAAAAAACGTCAAATTTAAAAACAGGTCCTTTTTAAAAGCATTGTCTTTGCTGCTAGTCTTCAAGTAGATTAAAATTATACAGAGACTAAAAACTTTCCCTGAAAAAGTTTCTGTAACAAGTCCGACAGTTAAACTGAAATAGTGAGGTACAAAGAGTCATTTTTACAACAGAACAAAAGATTTCAGTGGCCATGCTTCTGTGTTAGTCAGTGGCACAAATACTGCAATATATTGAGTGTTCAATTCACTCTCAACCACAAGGTAAGTTCCTAGCAGTATCTCGTACGTTTTCAAAGTCATAAAATGCTTACTAGAAGATTGTGATCTATGTTCTTGTTCTGTGCCAAACCCCTATCAGAAAACCTTTAACTTGTACACAAAGTTACACCTGATAAAATACTAGACTTCATTTCAGATAACTTTTAACTTGGGGAGCATATAAATGAGAAGAGCAATATGAATACCTTTCTTGCATTTCTTCTATTTATGAGCTGAACACGTTCTTCACCAGTCAAACTATTAACATCCAGTTTATTAGGGTTTCGACAACGATGTCTTTTTTGTTTGGGCCTCCCATCATGCAGCTGCGTCCTCTATTATAAAGAAATTACAAAGCCAATTATGTTTCTGATATAACTGTTTCAAAAAGTGGTAAAAATTACTTTCAGAAACATGTTAACATCAGTATTCATTTACAAATCACAACTATGTAATGAGAAGACCAAGAAACAGCTTCTATCCATTGTTTGTTTTAATATTTTTTTCAGTTTTCATCAGTGTGTTAACTAGCACAGATGCTGTTTCTTTTTGTATTATAACATCTTTCTGAAGAAATAAGGCTGTTATTCAAGATGTCATAAATAAGACTTCTGGCATTCTGTTCAACATTAACAAATCTGAATTCAGAAGTAACTTGAGAAAAATCACGCCCACATAAAGATCACTACCATACCCTGTAACGCAGATAGGGGGTACATCCCACAGTAAAGTCTAACCCCTCTTGCACATCACTAACTATGCTGCTACATGTTTTCAGCTCCCATAATTTCTCATATTACCATGATACCATTTAGCTAATTAGGTTTCTTATCTTAGATAATTTTGTAAATCCTATGTACAACTATACAAATATCAAATCTCTTTGTTTAGTATTACTTTTCTTAGCAATTACATTTGGAAGGAAGGGAAATAAATGAAAGGCTTGTAGAGCTCAAATGTGTAAGAGAAACCGGACATTTTCCTTCCTAAACAACAAAAAAGAACGAAGAAAGAAAGATAATTCCATGAAACATGCAGTACCAATTGAAATGTATTTTATGAGAAATGTTTTGCTGTTTCACTGAAGTAGAGCTGAAAGGAATACTCACAGGAATACAAGCTCCTAAATCTTCAACATAGCCGGGATGTTCTTTCAGCCACCTTTCTAAATCTTTCCTTTTGGGGGCATCATCACCTGCAAGCCTTGTTCCATCTTTGAGGTTAATAACAGGAACTGGACTCTCTGCATCAAGCATGCCTTGTGACTGCGTGTAGGTGAGCGCTGGGTTTATTCCTGCAGCAACTTGGCAGGAGTTAATACCTGGATTAACCTGGAGAAATTCGAAACATTCGACTAAGTTCTCCATAGAAGGCAAACCATCACGATTATTTCATGTATGATACAATGAAGGCCACAGTCCTGCAGATCATTACGCACAAACTCAAGGACTCGGGGAGACTAATTAGGTGCATAAAGATAAGCTCCCTTTAAATCCCTGTAAGATCAGGTCCCGTAACACATGAACGTGTGTAACATCAGAAGGTGTTGCTAAGACAAATATCAAGTTTTTTAATAATACACTGTTAATCAAAACAGCTTATCAAAACTAGAATTTTTTTTTAAATTGTAATGTTTCTAATATTTTAGTAAAACTCCACCAGTTCTTATTGGTGTAGTTATACGCATCCAGTGAATAGTTTCAGAAAAAAACAGCCGTGTAATAAATTTTTCACTGAATGTTGACAACCAGTTACACTCAGGTAAGGAATTAACAGTAATCTAGGCCTTATTTTGGATACATAATGGAGTTTACTTACATGGTTAGGCTGCTTATTTCTATTTATAAAGAGGACATCAACTCCTTCCACATTCTTTCTTCTTCCCCTTCTCTTTTTGACTGCAGGCTGACTGTCGACTATCACTCCGTTGGCGCTGGCTGTTATGTGACTGGAAGTACCTAATGAAATTACACAGCAAAATTCATGTCGATGCTTAAATTGTTCATACGAAGAAACACTTCAATTTTATTTCCTTTTTTTCTTTTAATTCTGAAGTTGTGCTAGTGCAGATAATTTCTACATGTAATATATTTAGCAGAAAATGAAAGCTAAGGATGGTATTTTCAAAGGAGATGTTTTCATATGCATAAGCATGCAATCAATTACAGCCATTTGATCAGAATCTGGCCTAATGCAAGCACCCAATTCTAATACTACAAATATTTTAATCCAAATTTTAACTGCTAAATTCAAATGCTTTTTAAATTAGCCACATACACTTACTGTTATGAAAATAAGCTATGAGGTTTTGGCTGTAAGCCACAAACCTTCTTCTAGACTATTGTCTTCCACTGTTTCATTACATGAGACACAGGCAAGAATATGAAGAGTGCAAAGACAACACAGGCATAAGTCTAGAATTCTTCATCTTTACTTCCAAACTAGTTGTAATAAGCTGTAATTTGAACTCGTTATTTACAGTGGAGACTGATGAGCTTTATAATTACTACGATCTTCTTGTGGGGGTGTTTAAAATGCAAGATGGCATCCTTCTAATAAATGAATTTTACAATTAACTGACACTGTGAGAGTACTCGCAGTCTGATATCCTAACTCAGGTGCCCAGATTCCCTAACACACTGCACAGAATTCCCCTAAATAGCAGTTTAGAGCAAAAAACACTGCCAACATCTCTCTCCACTGCCTATATACATGGAGTTTAACAGAAGAACATGGAAGAAAAGATTTATTACTAATCCTCATGTCCTCCGACATTTAGGAATTCACAGTATATACCCGATTCAGGAAGTGATTTGGGGAAGTTGACGAGGCTGGTTTCTGAAGCGTTCTGGAGTTCACGTAGCCGAGCCAGGTATTGCTGCTGTCCCAATGCACCTTCCTCGCTTTCAAATGGCCTTTTCTGAGACAGTCCCTGCTTCTGAAAAGTCAATTTCAAACCACCTTCCTGTTAAATAAATCCCAGGGTTAGAAGAGTCTCTTCTGAAGCAGAACGACTACTTCATAATCAGGATTTTTGTTGTATGAGTTTCAGTTTGTATGAGAATACAAACGGTTACTCCAGAGGAGTTAATGAAGAACAAAAAACTTACATTAGACCTTAAAACTAGTCTTGATTCTCCTCCATGTAAAGGAAACTGACTGGAAATTTTGTGGAATTGCCTCTAAGAATATAGATTATATAACATCTTCATATAACATCCTAATTGAAAAATCTAGACACTAAACAGCTGCCTACCTGATAATATCCTAAACAAGTAACAAATCCAATTGCAAGAAAAAAGTTTTGTATATTTTTTACATGCTACCAACAGGTCACAAAATATAGATAAGAAAAACGTTTGAAGCTTCTAGCCTACATTCTAGCTTGAAAACATGCCTGTAATTCTCTAAAAGGCCATGAAAAAAAAACTAGTTGCTGAATAGGATATGCTGAAATGTTCAAAAAAGCCAAACAGAAATACTGTTTATTAAACCCATTTTTTAAGGAAATGCGTAAAACAGGCTGTCTGAAGAAGCAATATAACAGCAAAATTTCAACTCAAAGAGCGAAATAGTGGTGATTCCCCTCCAGAGTTTTATGAAAACTAAAACCAACAATGAAAAAAAAACAAAAACCTCAGAAGAAGCAGACCCAAATACCCACAAACAAGTGTGTGAAGGAAGTGAGAATAAGAGCAGGCAGCCACTTGCAGGTAAAGCATGCCGCACACCGCAATCGCAATCAGGTCCTAGGGCAATAAAAATAAACATACGTCATTGATTTTCACTGTAAACTCCTTTTCTCGTACATGCTTCTTCACCTTTGACATCTGTGGTGACTGATCATATTCTTCTTTAACACCTGCAAGAGGGGGTGTTGGTGCACTGGGCTCACTGTAATCTGCAGCTGCACCCGGACTATCCAGAAGCTTGGTTGTGTAGAAAGATGCCACCGTATTGCTGTCATAGTTCCTTCTTGCTGAAGGCCATTTACCTTTCAACACTGTTTGACAAATACTATCGAGCCGGTTAATCATAACTCGATCCTAAAAACCAGAGAAAGTATTTTTGTAAGTGTAATGCTTAGTAACACTGCATACATTACATTTATGTAGTATGCAACAAACTGCTCTGCGAACTTCCTAACTATGAACCAAATCACATGGATCTTCTCTCTGACTATTGAAAAACAGCAAAAAAGCACATAACTCTCAAATGCAAAAAATATATTGTGGAAGACCGAAAAGCAAACAATCAACCACAGAATTGAAATTAGTTATGTCAGTCATAGGAATTTGGACACAACTAAAAAGCTTGAAACTATCCAGAACTTATTTCAAATAAGATGAATTTGCAGTCCATTAGTACAATTATCTTTCCACATATACTGGACTGTTTCAACATACAGAGTCACACAGTAAAAATTCTAACACGAGAGCTGTATTAGATCACTGCCTCACCCAGTCTATACTTCAGCACAACTTCAGGATTTTACTAGGATTTTACAATGTAGCGGGAGGTGTCTGATATCCCCAAATAAAATAGTTTCTAACATGTAGCATAAATGATTTCTTGCTCTACTTTTGACATACTTTTGAACTACTCTAAGGAATACAATCACTGACTTAAAATTCAAATACCTGATCATTTATCTCATCTACATCCAACATATGCTTTCTTTCACATTCTGCTTCCCAAGTGAATGTTTTCTCATGTACAGATACAGCTCTACAACTGATGCGTAAACTGCTTAACTGCAGTTTTACTATAATTTACCCTGAAGTCAATTGTTTTCCAACCCCCCCCCCAAGATCTTCTGTGATGTGTTGTTAGCATATTTAATTGAATACTAATGTATGTCACAGCCCACCTTCCTGTTTAACCTTGATTTTCAAAGTAGTACGATAAACTTGCCTTTGGCCAATAGGATGCTGCCAACATGTAGCCACCTTGTAGGAGGTAACTGGAATTTGGTGTCCCATTGTTCAGCTGGAAACTGTCTTGCGTCTCATCTTGCGTTGTACTCAGAGAAGCTACACTTTCTTCATCATATGCTTTTATATGAGCGGTTCCTTCTGCTAAATAAAACCACTAATATCACTTGATGTTGTAAGTTAAAAAATAGGCTCACAGTAAGAGGCTCAGGTAAACAACATATAAAGCAACATTCAAAGAAAGTCCAAACTCCAAATTACACTGAACAATTAATTTATTAATTTGCAAGTTTTTTCAGTGTGACTGATGACCCTTTTCTAGGCATGTAAGTTCCATATGTATATATATATGTGTGTGTGTGTGTGTGTGTGTGTGTGTGTGTGTGTGTGTGTGTGTGTATATATATATATATATATATATATATATATTTCTGTTAACTTTTTGAGAGCTTAACATGCCAAATTTGAGATATTTGAAAATGGGCATGCTACACGGTAAGCTGATAGGAAGTCCTTTTTTACTTTAAAATTAGTACTTTATTTTACAGGTAAACATATTAAAATACAGAATTAGATTGAAAAGAAAGGTGTCTATTACCAGAGTGTGGCAAATCTATTGGGATACTACTTTTAAAAGTAGTATGCCATTTCATTTACTATATGGAACACTGGATGTTCTAATTTACTCATTCATATTGAAAATGCACTTCTGCATAATTGTAATTTTATTTACTTACTTATTTTAAATCATTGATTTCCCCCCTCTCCCCCACCAGTCAGTGTGTCCCCTGACTTTCTTATATTTCTCTCTTCATCTTTATTTTACTTTTGCTTCCATCTCACAATAGAAGTTTCACTATGTTATAGGGAAACAGTCAAACTGGAAAAAAGGTGCTGCCTTACAAGGAAATACTACGTCAGCAAAACAAGCAGGATAATTCTACTGAACTCGTATCTGTCCTTAGCTATAGCTATGTATTCAGTGACTTGATATTATTTTACTCTCTCAAACTATGTTTCCATTATGGAAAGTACACCAAAGGTTCCACCATACAATATATGATGCAAAAACTGGGCCTACAACTGAAAGCACAGATGAATTTCAAGAGAAGCTTTCCAGCATTTGCCAATCTCTTCAATACCAAGTTACAGTAAAATAGCCACAGAAAGAATTTAAGATTTTGCACATCTGAGAATGGCACAATTACTTGCATAAACAGACTGAGCTGGCAGAAAGCAAGGCTAATATTTTGACTTGCAGCACATGTTATGGTATCCACCATCTAGAACTGAAGATCGAAGTCATGTAAGCTTTCCTTTTCTCTCACTGCTTTTATTTTTTTCATACAGCTGTTTCCTTTGAACATGTCCTCCCACTGCTACAGGGAGCAGCATCTTAATTATTTTGCCTAAGAGGCATTTAACTTGCCCACTTTTCCCAGTATATTAACCCTAGGGGTTCTAGCTGTCATTTCCAAAGAACAACAGGATCTATCTGATTAAATATTTTCTTTTGAGGTATCGGGAGAATAGTCAGCTTATTTAGTCATGCTGTAATGCCACAGCTTAACTTCATTCTCTTCTCTTTTCTATTACCATTTATTATCACAGAGCAGAGAAATATTTCCACATTCTGAGTCTGAACAAGGCAAAAGTCGAGTCCAGGTCAGAGTATCTAAAAGTAAGGAATGTTTCAAATAATGATTGGTTGGCTTAGTGCACATTTCAAATCAGTTCACTGATCAGAGGCTTTTGTTTTTACTTTGAACCTTCCAGAAGTGTCTCTACGGGTTCTTGGGTCCTATACTCTATAATCACTGCAGTTTTGAAGTATGTATTTAAGTGTTGGAAATTTTTCAGCGCAAGTACACTGCTTGGCCACCTCGAGCTTTCAAGAAAAAGCAGCTTACATCACAAACTTGTACACTTGTAGATTTCCTGAAAGAACAGTGAGGAAGCTACATATGCAGGAGAGCAAGGCTGAAAAAAAAAAAAAAAAAAAAAAAAAAAAAAAAAAAAAGGCAAGCAAAACCAACTACCTCATCCAAAGCACTGATAAGAAGCAAAGCAAAAAGCTCTCTTGAATTTTTTCTGACTCGCTTCAGATCAAGCAAAAACTTTTCTGGGATTCAATAACCTTTTTTGGACATTCTTTCATTATGAATAAATTTGTTCAATTTAAAAATTGTATTTCAGAAATAAGACTACCAACATACCACGTTTTTGTGCCTCCTCTTCATCACTATCACTCTCTTCAGACGATGATGATGATGAGGATGATGAAGAGGATGATGAAGATGATGAGGATGAAGATGCTGAAGAACAAGATGAAGATGAAGAAGAACTAGAGCCTGATCGAGAGTGCGAACAAGATGAGGAAGACGAAGAGGATGACGAAGATGACCTGGAAGAACAGGATGATCTATCTGAGTCAGAGTCTGAGTCAGAGCTAGAGTCAGATCCTCTTTTGCTGACTCTCTGTTTTTTGGAAGCTGGGTTTGGAGTTAGAGGCTCTGTCCTTGCTGCCACCATGCGCCTGTCTGTTTCAGTCTTCACACTAGGTCTGTGGTCTGTATTTTGTACTGGTGTGCCGTTTTTTGGACTCAGAGGTTCAGATTTCATTATCGTCTGTGTCTCCTCTGTAGACATAGATTCCTCTCCAGAAGACTGAGCATCCTCTTTCAGATTTTCATTTTTCACTTTTGCATCCTCGAGAGCATTCACTTTAGCATCTGGCAATCTTGACTGCGGTGTAAGAGGAGAAGCAGCTAATGCCATCTGGTACTGATGCAAGAGCGGAGTAGAAGTCCTTGAGAGCGCCACTTTGTTCTGACTATAGTTCCTCTGGGCAGACATAAATGACAGTTCAGGATCACGAAGGATATGATAATCTGTCCTGCTAACTCCATGTTTAGCAGCTCCAATAAGCAAATCCCTGTCGTGAGTCCCACACTCCCACCAGACAGGTAAGTCTGGGTTTGGCTGACATAGCTTTAGTCGCTCAAACAGCTGGGGGTGTCTAAGGGCCTGTTCTCGCACCTTCCTTAGGAGCTCGATGCGATACAAAGTCCGGGAAGCACGCTCCTCTGTAATCGGTTGGATAAAAATGTTCGGGTCTACGAGTTCTGTTTTAAAACAAAACAAAAAGATGAGAATCTGGCAAAAAAAAAAAGAAAAAGAAAAACAAAAAAAGTGCAAAAAACAACCACTGCAAAGCAATACTAGAAGTAGATGGCTTCAATCAGTTATGTTCCCCCATTACAAGCTTATAATTTTACGCTTCACTTAAGATCTTTACTTATTTTCTTTACCCCCATTTTTATTTCAGAATACATGAACAAAGAAGGCAATAATCAAGAAAAACACTTTAAATAAAAAGTAAAGATAAAACTAAAGATAAAAATATATACACCCACCTTCTTTTGAGGGGAGACGACAGACCCTCCTGCACATTGACATAAAAGCATACAGGTACTTTTCTAAGCTCTCATCAGTTTTCTTATGTAGCCTAGCCATTGCTCTAAATTTGGTCCAATCAAATCGTCCCCGTTCCGGATCAAATACCACTCCAAATGTGGACACAACTCTGTAGAAATCAGCTTCTTCTCTTCTTGTCCACCTTCATGACCAAGCAAAAAAAAAAAAACAAACAAAAAAAACCACTTTAATTTTCTTCACTATATCATGTGGCTAGCAATTACTTCTCTCTAAATATATTTTAAATAAGTATGCATAAACATTCGCATTTCTATAATGCATATACCTTTGCTGTCTTTCTATCTTAGCAGCCATCTTTGGGTTTAGAGCAGCTTCTTCGTATGGAGGCTGCATCATACTAGTTTGTATTGGGAATGCTGGCTGGATCTGCTGGGCCTGCCTATTTTTACTGGTTCGTTGATAAGCTGTTATTAGGCGTCGAAGACGTGTTGTTAAGGCAGACTGGGTGGGCCAATAGATTTTGTCTCCTTCCATCATTTGTCCATCTATATTAAGACAAAATCACAGAAAAAATAAATAAATTAATCGTTGCTCGTCTCCATGGGTCTACACAAGGCAATGTCAACAAGTTTTAGTTAAGTCAGGGGAATTAAGCAACCAAAAATAAGGTGCAGATTTCAAGTTCTATCTATTTACCTCCATCTGCTATTACCAAATCACCCGGAGATGAAACATCGTCCTGTAGAAAAACAAAAGTGAAACAAAATAAATGTATCCTTCTCCAAGGATTTAGGTAAAATGCACTTCTTGTAGACAATTTACAAATAATGACAAAGAACAAGAGTAACGTGAGTTTTGGACAGGCAGCTAACAAGGCACACAACACAATTACACAGTAAATTGCTCCTGTTCCCCACCCCCAACTGCAGAGAAACAGGGAGTAAGGTCTATCAATTTTGAAAAACACAGAAAAATGTAATTATTTGCTCAAGAAAAAGATGGAAACACATTATAACATTTAACACATTTTAAGTGTGTTAAAAATAGCTATTAATAGATGGCTGTTATACCTCTATGTCATCTTTAAACAATGCTGGTGCTGGTTTATATTCCGGATCTTCTACGTCCCTGTTAAAGTTTTAACACAAAACACATTTTAACAATATTTAGGAAGACCTTACACTCTTTCAAATCAAGCAAAACCCATTTCAATTTAGTTACATACACTGTGTTTAATTTTATATTTGAAACAAGGAAAATATTTCATAACAACTTTTGCTTGAATCCTGCCCCCCCTCCCATTTACTGTCTCACTCATATTCTTTATCAGCACAGTTGCTAATATCATTGATGAAGCAATGAGTAAAGAAGTTATCTCTTTCAGAAGTTATCCAGTAATACTCAAAGCGATCT
The DNA here is from genome assembly GCF_964035555.1 of Netta rufina. Taxonomy (NCBI): domain Eukaryota; kingdom Metazoa; phylum Chordata; class Aves; order Anseriformes; family Anatidae; genus Netta; species Netta rufina. Next base: position 16,047,223 of record NC_140136.1, read on the forward strand.
ACTGGTGTCACTGGTTAACTACACATGAAAACACATCAAGGTGGCCAACCTAAAATCAAATTAAATAGATCTGTGCTATTCAGCCTCTGAAGGCTTGTACACTTCAGCATTTATTATTTCTTAAGTAGCAGCACAATGCACAATCCCTTTAACATAAAGTTGATGCATTTCTCCCTTAAACGTGAAATCCCAGATAATTAAATTTTGTCACACTTCTAATTCTGCTCAAAGTATTGTTCTTCACAACAATGACATCAAACTAGCATAAAGCTAGTTAAGAGGAGAACAAAGTACAACACACACAAATTGAGTCTTGTTTACTTTAAGTCCTTAAAACATTCATGCTCCGTTTGAAGCACTCCTACCCATCAATATAATCATTTGCTCTCTGCTCAGCAGCAACCGCTTTATCATCTGGCTTGCCAACCCTTTCCAAGAAGCACAGTGCTGGGTCTGCTCTGATAGTGTTGTATTTTTCATAACCTATAAAAAAGTGGCACAGAGTCATCTTTTAAAGTAAACTATAAAAGAAAAGATGGTAGAAGTTGATATTGAGGGATGGGGAAGTACATATGCAGTCATTCATATTACTCACCATGTTTAAAAACTCCAATTAGAAGGGATTTATCTGCATCTGCATCCCACCACTCAGCAGGAACTTCTGAGTGATCTGGCTCAGGGACCCAAACATCAATTTCACTAAGGAGAATCACCAACAGCATCGACATCAGTAATATTCAGAGGCAGAAGTACATTTTAAATTTGGAATTTGTACGTTATGGAAGGTTTTCAAACTCCTCTCTTCAAAGACCCATGTACCACATTCCATGTCCAACAAAACAATTCAGAAATTATTTTGAAGGTTGTAAAGATTCTTTGGATATAAACTTTTTTTTTTTAAAAGCACTTTGGTAATTAAAAGCAAGTAACAGTTAACTAATGTAGGACTATGCTACTAAGAGGTACATAAGCTACACAATACAGTATTAAACAGCAATACAAGACAGATAGCTTGGTATTTTGTATTTGGCAGAGACCAGTAACAGGGAAAGAATACAAAAACAGAAGGAGAATACAATATTCTCTTTGAATTCTGCCAATTTCTAGCAGTTTGTGTTTACCAATCTTAGTAAAACCAAATATTACCTGCTTTTGTGTTTAATAGCACGAGATGGACTACTCCATACATGTTTATAACAGCTTTCTGAACCCAACTCAAAGTTCCTATTTACTGCAAATTCTTGCAGCCATGAGCTCAAGGATTCTCACACACAAATTCTTCCATAAAAAAATTAATGGAACTTGCAGCACTTAACTAAAGTGTGCATAAAGAAGCAAGGAAAACCTGCCAATTAGAATGTCAAACATATTTCATCTTTCACTTACTTTCTCATTCTATTTGTTTTTAATAATTTCATATAGCTAGATTCCTAAATAGGAATCAAGACTTCCTGTGTCAAGTAAATACAAAGTGTTTTGTTAACGTGGCAAATAAAAACATGTTTTCCTCACAACCTAAAAATAGAAATATTTGCTTGCAACATCTTTTATTTGGGTTTAAGACTTCCGAATTTTCATTTAATAGATTTACATCTAAGATAAACAGGCAAAAACCCTCTGTATAGTTCACCTGGCATCAATTCCTTCGAACACCTTTTGGAATTCATTACCAATGACTTCTTGTTTTAGGTAATACAGCATTCTTACTCGAAGCAAGACCCTAAAGAAAAAAAAGGTTAGATATATTAGTACTTTAAAAGCTTTCATTATTTTGTGTGACATCAGAAGGTTTACAAGCCGTTTTCCTAAAACATACTTCCTTCAGTTATGAGAGGAGATAACCTCCAATTCAAGTCACGCTGCACTTTTTTATTGCTACTGTTTCATTGCAAAATACCTTTCAAATCCTAGAGAAAGACCAGAGCCAGCAGAATACTCACTTGCTTTATAAATTACTGCTAAGAGCAAATTTCTATTTCCCTCTTCCTACGTGGAAGATTCCCTTAAAAAGATTCCAACAGGCTGACAATAAACATCTTTCACATCCCTTTTCATTCCTCCTCACTTCAAATTTAGTTCATGACCTCAATGGTCCATGCTTTATCTCAATTTTTGTCTATAGTTGCCTGAAGTTTTCAAGCAGAGTATGACAAGCTTTGTTATAAAGAAATGCTTTATCTAAAATAACCTTGTTCATCGTTGTGAATAAGCTTTCAACAAGCAAGCCAGCTCAGATTCTCAGAAGCCTAGAAACAATACCAGGTTAGGAAAAAAAAAAAAAAAGATTTAGGAGCAACAACTTCAGCGCTTTCAATTTCTTTGCCAAGTGCTCTCAAGTTCCTTAGTCTTTGGCTGCTACAAGGCTCCAAAAACATGCTAGCAAGATTCTCTCTCTCTCAGGCCCCCAGCTTTGCAATGTACGAACATACAGTTTATTTAAAAAGGATAATAAGGTTATTTTTAATACAAAATATTCATTTCGCCTCATAGTATAATACAGCCCATTTGTCCTAATCAAACACACACCATGAAAACTTGTTTTTTCATAGCAACACAACAAGTACTTCCAAGTCTAAGACAACAAGGAATTAGAAGAAAAAAAATCTTTACATTAGAAGCAAAAAATATTCACACTCAACTACTGCTTACTTGTTGCAGTGGTGTTTTATGTGCTTTTTGTATCCTTCATCTTGCAACAGATGTTCTGGATTGTATTTTCGAAGCCATTCTGCTTTGTGTATGTCAAAAGTGCTAGCCTGGGTCTTCACCTTTTTTCCTTTTCTTCCTCTAGGCACAGGGGCTGATAGGCCTATATAATTTAAAATAATACAATAACAGCAACAGGTAGGTACAGAACCTGTGATATTTATAGCTACCAAATCCTATACCAGTATTGTGACCTACTAGAAAATACACCAGCCTTCCAGCTTGTGAATACAAGTTTTGTTTTGTTTGGTCTGTTAGAGCATCTCTGAACTACATTTCACAAGCTAGGGACAAAGCAGGAGATGGAGACAGAGACAAGAGCATGTTGTCACCTATATTGAAACAAAATAGGTTCTTACGAACCAAAATGAAAAAAAGCTTAAATACAGTATACCAACCCATTTGGTTAAGCAATCAAAAAACAAAGTGAAGCAGAAATGACATTTTTTCCATCAGTTGAATTAAATGGAGCTTACTCCAGATACCTATTTCAAGTAGCACGCTTTCAGAATTTTTAGCTGCTTTTATCCCATTGTCACTGGCATGCATATGTGAAGCTTTTTAACCACAAAACCACTTTGGTCCTTACCAAGGTGATTCTGCAGCTCTCGTGTTTGCCCATCTTCTGTTGGGGTAATGAGATCCCATATAAAACTTTTTATTTTCTCATCCCCTCTGTAGTGAACAAGACAGTAGGCTAAGAGAGCTCGGCAAATTATCTCCACATCCTGCTCATTTAGCTGTCTCTTGAAGCGACCGTGTGACAAAATCTCTCTCCAGCGACCCCACCTAGTCCAAAAAGAATCACAGGTTAGCATGTAAAAGTGAAACACTGCAGCAGGTTTATTTTATAAAAAGAAATACTAAAAATTTTAGAGAAATTCTATTTTTTCCTTCCATTTAAATTACTGAGTGGAAATATGAAAGTAACATTTCCAACAAGACTACCCGTTTAAAATGGTTTTAAACAAAAACTACATGTTTAGAAAAAAAAAGATCATTTTAGGCACAAAGCTCACTGGAACTCAATGATAACATGCAGTCATTTATCTTTTCAGGTGGATGAAAAGAACACCTAAGACTTTATTTATAAAATCACAACATCTGATATAAGAATGCTTAAAATGACTGGTTAGATTTTCAGTTCCTATTCAAACCTCACGGAAGTGCAAGATGTTCTGCAATCACGAACAAGACAGTTACCAATCCGTTCATTAGCTTATTTTAGAAATCTATGTATACAGTTTTAAGCCTGCCTGCAGTCCTTACAGTAATTTTTTTTTTTTTTTTTACAGAGACTACTTGAGTGCCCATATAAGATATGTCTACCCTTCCCTGAAGAAAGCTTTTTACCTGTTTTCTTTAATATTTCTTCAACTGCAAATTGTCAGAAGGATTTATACAAGGCACATGATTATATCAAATTTATTCATAAAATAAATTCAAATTTTAAATAAAATCTCTCTATAGACACACCAGGTTATTGCAAGTTTAATCTAAAACTTGTATGTAGTTCATTTTAGCAGAACAAACAACAAAGAGGGTAGCAATTAAAACAATAAAAGCATAATAAAGATTTAAATGAGCTCCTTTAAATGTAGGGGGGAGGGAAAAAGGCAAAAATGCTATGAATGCCATCAGTACATGCTTATTCGATATTGCAATATGTATAAATATGTATACATATTGCAATACTGCAATATGTATAAATATTGCCATTTACGTTCCCATACCCAAAAGCCCCCAAAAGACCAAGGTGAATCTTAGTCTTGCTACAAAAGCAAACACCTAAAATTACAGTTGTGTGATTAGGTATATTTTACTATTCCTTAGAATTTCTGCAAAAAGTAATTCATCTTAAAATGCTTAGGATCACATCCAATGGATACGTTAAGGAAGCCATATATACAGTGTCTATGCACTATAAAAATACCTATTTATTAACTGGTCAGGATCTGTACTTCAACAATGTAAGTTTCCCCATAAATACAATTTAGTACATGGAAAAACAATTGCTTTTTTCCCCCCCTCTTTTCTCTTTTTATTTGTTTAAATTTAATTTTATTTTTTTCCTAGAACAAAGAAGGATGTACACCATACCCATAGACCAGTAGGTTTTTTTCCACCCGAAAGCACTCTGTTCTTCCATATCCATTGGAACGGTCACACGGCCTGCGGAGTTTCGGTTTATCCTCACCCTCGCTTTCCACTTCAGACAATTCAGCCAGCTCATCTTTTGTAGCACTGAAGGGCCTCGTTTGTTTTCTAATTCTTGGGGTATCAATAACCAGGCTGTTCTGCAAAATTTCCAGCAAACCATATCAGAAAAACAGTTGGAAAATTTTCTGTAAATAGCTTGCTTTAGTTCAAAAAGGAACAACCTCTGTCTAATGTCATTAATAGGTCTTTTGCAAAGACATCATGGAAAACACCTGTAAAGCATGTAAAAACATTTTGTAGTATTTAAGGCAACAACAAGAAAAAAAGGATTTCATGCAACGATGCCAGCACACTACTTAAAAGCCATATTGAACATTTCATCTGAGCTGAATACTTCCACAGACTATGTATGACGTAGCCTCTATCAGTAAAAAAGGGTTAATGAAACCTTTTTAGAGCTGACTTCATAGGAATGTCTTTGCATGTAAGTCACAACTTCCAGTATTGTAAAACCAGTATTTACAACTCTGTCTGCTGTTTTGCAGATTCCAGAACAGTTACAGCCAAAGAAACAAGGCAATCAGAACAATTACACACTTTCAATCTTTTCCAGGACTTCAACAAAAAATCAAAACCACCCAAACCAAGGCCAAGTGCCGGGTCCTGCACCTGGGGCGCAATAACCCCAAGCAGAGCTACAGGCTGGGAGAGGAATGGTTGGAAAGCTGCCAGGCGGAGAAGGACCTGGGAGTGATGGTGGATAGTCGGCTGAATATGAGCCAGCAGTGTGCTCAGGTGGCCAAGAAGGCCAACAGCATCCTGGCTTGTATCAGGAACAGTGTGACCAGCAGGGCTAGGGAGGTGATCGTCCCCCTGTACTTGGCTCTGGTGAGGCCGCACCTCGAGTACTGTGTTCAGTTTTGGGCCCCTCGCTGCAAGAAGGACATTGAGGTGCTTGAGCGGGTGCAGAGAAGGGCGACGAAGCTGGTGAGGGGCCTGGAGAACAAGTCCTACGAGGAGCGGCTGAGGGAGCTGGGCTTGTTCAGCCTGGAGAAGAGGAGGCTCAGGGGCGACCTTATCGCTCTCTATAGGTACCTCAAGAGAGGCTGTAGCGAGGTGGGGGTTGGCCTGTTCTCCCACGTGCCTGGTGACAGGACGAGGGGGAATGGGCTTAAGTTGAGCCAGGGGAGTTTTAGGTTAGATGTTAGGAAGAACTTCTTCACTGAAAGGGTTGTGAGGCATTGGAACAGGCTGCCCAGGGAAGTGGTGGAGTCACCATCCCTGGAGGTCTTTAAAAGATGTTTAGACGTAGAGCTTAGGGATATGGTTTAGTGGGGATTGTTAGCGTTACGTAGAGGTTGGACGCGATGATCTTGAGGTCTCTTCCAACCTAGAAATTCTGTGATTCTGTGATTCTGTGAAACTCTTTTAGGACAACAGGGAAATAAGAAATACTAAAGTTATCTGCTGGTTGATTATCCACACAAAGTAACCATCACACAAACTCTGGTTCATAGATATATTAAACAAAGAAGCACCAAAAATTTGTATTGCTTTCTCAGACTTCAACAGCAAGCACATACATGGAAAAAATGATACAATATGAGAGAAATACTTACTCGGCCACTGATGGCATCTATATCTATTTCTGCTTTTTTGGCCCATTTCTGCCAAAAGTTGGGATCATCTAGTGAAATATCAGTCCTGTTTCCAGATGCAACAAAGCTAGCCTGTAAATAAAATATAATTATATATCTTACCAACAGCATTCATGAGAAGTTTGTAGAGTTGAATGCATCAGTGTGACATAACTTTATTCGATCAAAATCTCCCGAGCAGCTGTTAAGCCTTTAGAAGTTACTAATGGTGCAAAGTAACTCAAAGTTCTCCTCCCCCTTCATTTTTTAAATTCATACCCATAATATATCAGAAAAATCTAATGAACTTTTATGCACCATCAGGGGAGAACTACATTAAGCAGCAAGATTATTCTGCTTCCGAGTCTGAATCTAAATTACTTGAATGGAAAAAAATAGAATCGTTTGAAGAGGCTTATCAGCATTTGGGGATTTCATCTCATGAAAAAGTACCCGCTTGAGGGAGATTTCAAAGGAGTACTTAAACTACCAACAATCAAAGCTTGAAAGCACGGAATAAGCTTAATTTCAGAAGGCCTTAAAAAAAACAACAACACACCACTTTTTGGGAAAAAAAAAAAAAGAAGTAAATAAAGTTTTCTAATGCTTGTGATGAAAAGACAGTCATGATCATGTTCCGTAACTGGTTACATATCGCTTCTTTAGAAAGCTTTTTTTTTTTTTTTTTTTTTTTTAACTTAACTCACAAATAAGCAAGATATAAGAGATCCTCAATAAATGTGCATTTCAAAATAGTACATACACATCAGCTTAAATAGTTTTCTGTTTAACATCTTTTTTAAATGTAACAATCGCATTACTGCATTAGTGAAGGACACGTGCTCCAAGCTTGATTATACTACCTGAGACTTCTTTTCTAAATTTATCTTAATTTATATTTGTTCAGGTTCATTTTTACAAGTTTGGAAGTTAAAGGATTCAAGTTTATTCTTCATTCTTCTTGTCCAATTTTCCAGCACAGGTTTTTGGATGCCACAAAATTACTGTTTTTCCTATACCCACCACAAATTACAAACAGAGTTTGTCTTTTTTTTTTTTTTTTTTTTTTTTTTTTTACACTGTTACTCTTAAGGCCTTATATTCTTATTCTCCCCCCCCCCCCCCTTATTCCTTTTATCTTTACTCCTAAAATATATATGTATTATTTGACTTTTCAAAACTCTTACCAAAAAAGATCAGATTCAAACTATAACCCATGTATAAATAGTTTTAGAGTAAGCCTAACTATCTGTAATCTTATTAAAAAATTGTCTTATATTCATTTTCCCTTGCTCTTCATATATCTGAATATGAATTAATCTATAAACTGAAGTCTTTTAATATTCTTGGTTACTGCAGCCCATTATGTCCTTCAAGTCCCCTTTTCCAAAGCAGAACACACAACTTTCATCTTTGTTTTGTGTCTGGCATTTAGTCAAGGTGTATGTGTAAATTGGATTTTGCTACATGCACATGCTAATAATATAAATAAGATCTCAAAAAATGTACCTAACATACAAATGCACATACAAAAGTCATCTGCTTTTATCCAAGTATAAATTTTTATAACATTCAATTAAGTTTACAGGCCTATGCTGTTAAAGAAAAACTTGCTGCTTCTGTACCTTGGCAAATGTGGAGCCCCTTCCTTCTGATTCAATTGTGATAGTTTTAGTACGGCGCTGCAAAATTTGATCGATGTCTTCCTCACAGAATTTAGAGCCTTCATCTTCTTCATCCATTATGGCACCATATGCACCTCTTCGGAGCAAGTCTTCAATTTCTTTTTTCGAGAGTTGTTGGATCTGAGTAAATAAAATGGGTGTTAAAAAAAAATAATAGAAAAGATCTCCAAAAGTAATTCTTTCTTTCTTTCTTTCCTTCTTTCTTTCTTTCCTTCTTTCTTTCTTTCCTTCTTTCTTTCTTTCCCTTTCCAGTCTTTCTACAACCTAACAGGGTCTTGTAACTTCTGAATTTAAAATCTTTATTATTGAAGATGGAGATAAATTTAGTTAACTGCTAAAGTAATTTGCGGTCTTTGCAGTACCCACTTATACATGCACCTGTCTCTAGTTTTGGCTAGTCTCAATACTGGGATGAATATAAGGTTTAAAAACCTACCCTTTAACGCTAGATGTAAATCTCACCTTATATTGAAGTAACACTTTATATTGATACAGGAAGATAAAAGGAAAACAAGAAAGAAAATTTCCCTTTGTTTAACTTTGACATTGTTTACCTTAAGAGGCACAAAATCAAGGAAGACTTACCAGAATGACTGCTACGTTATTACTGAAATAACTTGTAAATTATTTCAACTATTCTTATCTTACATCAGAAAACGTAGATTACAAAATCAAAAGGAAAATTATGTCAGGAAGCAAGTCTACATACACCACCAACACTGTTTTCTCTTCCGCTCATACTCTGTAAGACAGCCTTATCGAGTCCCAGTTTCAGGCTTGCTCGGTCAAACATCTCTCTTTCGTATGAGTTACGAGTTATCAGTCTGTAGACCTTCACTGCTTTGTTCTGACCAATCCTGTGACAACGGGCTTGAGCCTTTTGAATGAAGGGAGAACAGTAAGAATTTAGATCGATCTAGGAATAATGTAAGATTAAGAAAATATGAACTTAAATAGAAGTCATGTGCCTATAGTTTTTCCAAAATCAGAGTAATAAGAAAAATGCAGATGAATGTGCTACTGAATGGTATTTATCTCCCAGTAGCACTAGACAAAAAAGACATGCTAACCCCAAAGTTATCTGATCTCCAGATACAAACTCTAAAAAGTTGTGACTTGAGAATGTATTCAATTTCAGCATTCAATTCCTAAATTTGATTAGTTCACTGTTCCATTATATGAATTTGTTCATTTCTATATGTTAAGTTTAAATAGAACAGTTCTATTTCTGTAAACAGTTACTCAATATATGCAGAATCTAACCCCACTGCTGTCTCAGGTTTCATAGTGTCATCAAAATCTTAAAGATTTATAAACTTGCTGACTTAGTTTTCTTGTATTGGGCATTTAATCAGTTTGAAAGAAAAAGTTAGAACCGAACCTTAACATTTAAATGTGATACATGTGAACAACAGAGACTGAACATTCTGAGAGACCAAGTTTAATTTAATTCTATCAACCAAGTTTAGTGTCTTCCATCTCAATATTAAACAAATTTACCTGCAGATCATTTTGAGGATTCCAGTCAGAATCAAAAATTATACACGTATCTGCTGCAGTCAAATTGATGCCCAAACCACCAGCTCTGGTGCACAGAAGGAACACAAAGCGATCGGAATCTGGTTTGCTGAACCGGTCAATTGCAGCTTGCCTGAGGTTACCTCGTACTCGTCCATCAATTCGTTCATATAAATATCTGGAAATTGTCACACACACAGATCACTACAAAGTTTTTCATAGTTTAAATGGGGATTAGAACAAATCTGCCTGCATATTTATTCTTTACAGTGAATAAAAGGTCACAAACTTCGATTACCGGAAATCAGGACAGAGCACGGTAGTACTAATATACATCAGGAAGTCCTAACAGCAAATATTTTAAGAGATGCTCTTCGTCCATTACAGCAAGTACCTGACTATACATACCTGGAAACATACATGTACGTTATCACGGCATTTAGTTGCACTAAAAGACACCACAAACTCAAGGCTACTGGGGGCACCTAGAAGTTTTTCCCATCCTACTCTTGGATCTCAGCCTGTGGCCACAGAAGCAGGCAGTGTACTTCTGTATTACACACCAACTTGTCTGAGCACAGGAAGGGTAACCAAGTAACCAGCACAAAGGAATACTTAGTGAGCTGGCATTCAGCAAACTGCACATCGATTCTGGCAAGACCAAGAGAAATAGAACAAAAAGGACTTCACGGCACCTCTCACTATCTTTTATCAAGGCATCAATGAATCTATGACTACTTAAACTAAAAGTGGCAAAATCAGAAGCCCAAAGTGTAATTCCCGCTTCCGTTACCTTTGATAATTACCAAGACCCCTGTAAAACTTTGGAAATGAAACAGACCCTCTCTGTCTTGCTTAAAAAGGGAGCAAATACTTCTAAACGTACATAGGGTAAGATGCCAAGTGTGTATCTAGTTAAAAAGCTTCACAACCATTTTTCTTTTAATCAGCCATAAAATGGGACAGCAGATAATCCACAGGACCACAGGCTATTTGGCAGGCAGCCATCTCCTACAGTCATGAATTCTGGTAAGTCTAATCACGTGTGCACTCTAACATTTCTAATCAAACAGCAGCATAAAGCGAGCTGCAGCTTCTGTGGATATCAGAAGATTGTACCTGTACCTATCATGCACCAATCTAAATCTTGCCAGATAGTTATAAAAAATGAATAGTTTCATACTGGATTGTAAGCGCCACTATGAAGTTACAATTAGTGTATTGAAGTGAACACACACAAAATACAAAACGTTAAGCTCAGTTCGAGTAACTACATTCATGAAACAAAAAGCACAGAATCGTGTAATTTATATACAATTAAGATAAAAAGAGATACTAGTAATCTACAAACAATTTCCAGTATACGTTCCAGTATTGCACTGCATGAAGGCATGTCTATTCTTTTGTTAGATGTTAACACTGTATTACTGTGCAGTTTACTGACAGATACACATTTTAAAATAGTATTTAATTTCTAACAAATAACCAGAACCTTTTTCATTTTTCAGGTTGATATAGCAGCTACTGGTTGTAGCTGAGTTTAAGGGCAGATTTTACGTGCTAAGGCTTTATGTATAGTACTTAGTCATGTACATCTGTAAGTGCTTAGTTTCAGTGGAGTCGACAGTATAACCAAAGGGTGCTATTACACACGACAACACAAGGCCATCTAAGGAGCTGCATTATGTCTGGCAGTAAACAAACTGGCTTTCCGTTCTGCTGCAAAATTCAAAGCAGTACTAATTTAGGCAAGATAGGAAGCCCATTTTTCACATTAATGAAGAAATTAAACCTCCAGTTATTTCCTAGTTTGTAGTAAGGAATTGTGCTACCCATATCTGGTCCAAGTTCAGCATGATGTAAAGAACATATTATATGCTTCCTGGAGGTTGGATGGGCAGTGTTGAGCTTGAATTTGGTTGGTTTCCGATAAGTAATACCAACAGTGTGGATATATGTTAAAGAATGTTTAATAGAAAAAGCAACAAACTGAAGGTTTACTCAACCAGCTTCCGTTTCTCTGTGAATTTGTCCAGCTGTTGCTGAACCACAACAACGTCCAAAAATATGTCCACTGACATCAATATACTACAAAGACACAGCATGAAGTATCTTACCTTTTATGTATAAGGTAATCCTCCAAAATATCAAGGCATCGCACCATTTGAGAGAAGATAAGGACCTTGTGGCCTCCGGCTTTCATTTTTGGAAGAAGTTTATCAATAAGAACTAATTTCCCGGCAGACTGGATCATTGCTTGTAGATGGAAGTCAGGGGCACTTGGGCTGTAAGTTTCTTTAAACTCTCCAAGGATTTTCTCTTCAGCACCTATCAAAGAATAAATCTGTGTCTACCAGCATACCTACACAAATATCTCCATATACATAGAAGAATAAGTTACCAAAATCAATGCTTGTACTAATCAAAGTTCCCTGATTAGCCAAGGCTGGAGACAGAACAGCGTTCTGGATGGATCTCAAGTCTAACAAGATTTATTTCTATGCTCTTTGAAAAGAAGTCTTGTATTTTTAAGCAGAACACAGAAAAAAATATCTAAAATTAGATGAATAACCCCAAATTGCAAAATCAAAAATACAACTCCAAGTGTTGTGTAAAAAAGTTATTTAAAAAAACAAAACAAGTCCATTTACCTCTGTAATATTTCAAGTGGGACATGAGTCTTAAGAACAGTATTTTGAAAACCTTTTTTAAAGTCCCACTATGTTTGAAAACATAGCAAAAACATTAAGAACTTAAGGTGTATTTTCTTGCAAGCGGGAAAAAACATCTAAAATGAGCAACAAAAGCAACAAACACCAAAACAGACTGTATCTATTGCAAGTAGTAAAACTTCAAAAATTTGCTTCAGAAGCATTCATTCATACTGCTTTTAAAGTCAAGTAACACTTTCATAAGGTAATCAGTTCTAAATGTTCTGTGAAATTGTACAAAACAACAAGCTCACATTTCATGTCTCAAATATGCAACTGCCTCACAGCTTTGCCTTACATCTGTCAAATAACATTTCCTCCTAACCCAGTACTTCATAAGTCTGATAAAAATTTTAAGGATTGCCAGCAAAAGTTGTTATATAATTCCAATAAAAGTAGAAAAGTATATACCTTTGATGAGATAAGGATGATTACAACATTTTCTGAGTTCCATCATAGTGTTAACCAGATTTGGTACATTTGCTTGCCCTGCTCCTTTGGATAAGAAAGCGAAATTTTTCTCTAGAATTGCTCGATAATATTTCTTCTGAATATTAGTTAGTTCTACTTCAATTATAGTTTCCTCCTTAGGAGCCAGCTTTTTTTCTACATCTTCTTTTAACCGTCTGAGCATCATGGGTTTCAGGATAGCTTGTAGTTTCTGAACCTGAATGAATCAAGTTTGTCGGGGAAAAAAAATTGAACTCAGCATCACTTTTCATTTCTGGACTTATATATTCTATCTGGAAGATATTTCATAGTCTCATTTTTAAACTTTAAATTACTAAAGAAATGTTTGATGTACTTCAAAAAAGAAAGGGGTATCTTTTTAGCATTTGTTTGCAAACTGTCTACAAAGCCAGAAAACTTCAGGTTTTATTATTCTCCCTGTTTACTTCCTATACTTATAAAATCAGTCTAAAAATGTAAACACAGTTCTTTAACATTAACTGAAATTCTGCAATTTATAATCTGCTTTCAAATTTATCAGTGTTTTTCCCCAAAAATATTAAGCTCTAACTAAATTCCCAATAAACATAAATGACATCTGAGAAATATTTTTAAATTGTGATTTTTTTTTCAGAATGTCCCTAACACACCGTCTTGACATGTTTAATAACTTCAAAATAGTATACTTAACTACATTCTTCTGCCTGCATGATTTAGGAATATTATATGCATGACAAAAAAGCAACTGATATGTTACATAGGAAGGGGCAAGGGGAGAAGCAATAATGGTTCCTATACAAAACAAGAGTCTCTCCTACAAATCACCCATTCAGATACTGAAACTCAAACCAAACTAATTCAATTTCCAATACCTGTTCCTCTGTTTTAAGGTCTCCAAATTCTTGCATGAAGGTAGATTCAGCAGGGAAACGCAATGGTTCAAGAAAATGAAGGAGACTAAATAATTCTTCTACTGTGTTCTGCAGTGGTGTGCCAGTTAGCAGCACTTTATGCTCCTATAAAAGGAAACAAAAAAAGTCTCATAACTTAAGTGCAAACACTTGCTAGAATTTTTTTTTGTCAAGTCTGACTGTCATAACTTCATATGACCAGCTCTGCGTGTCACTAAGTACAAAGGTAATACAGATAAAAGAATCCATAGAAGAAGAATGGTATTTTCAAATAGCTTTTCTTTAAATCTGTCTTTCTTCATGTGTAATGAATGACTGAATACTTCAACTTTTCCCTGTACTATTCACCCATATAATCCCCTCTCTTCATACTACAGAAAATATACACTTAAGATTCATTGTAGTGTTTTTAAAATCTTCCACTGTATCAAGCAAAATCTGAACTACAGTATTAGAAAACGACTATACCTTAATAAATAACAGGAATTTATTCCTAGCATTGCTTGCTTTTATTGTTAACTAACTTGTTTTTTTTTAAAAGCTATAAGGTAGTTTAAACATTAATTAATGTAAAAACATTTGCATTAAAAACATTTTAGTATTACAAAGACCATCTTAAATGAAGTCAGCATTGTAATCTAAACAGGGTATAGAATACGATCATCAGGAATAGACTGCTTACAGTTAGAGCTTTTCACGCTTTCTTTTCCATCAGAAACATACCAGTATCAGGTTTCAAAAATACAGGCAGCATTCAAAGAGAGCATCAGGAACAGGTATTTCCATAGTAAGACTGCTCAAGGCCTCTTTTTGACAGATAAGCAAGCTTGTGATTTATCATCATATCATACATAACTATTTGTACAGGAAACAAATAGAATCAAACAACAGAAGTAAAATAAAGTTACTCACAAGGTTCATTAATTTTAGTCCTTCCAAGAGTTTGCAATTTTTATTCTTCAGCCTGTGTGCTTCATCAATTATAACGCATCGCCATTCAACTGCATTTAGCTCTGGACAGCCACCAAGAATCATTTCGAAGGTTGTGATAATGGCTTGGAATCGGTAGGTACCTCGAACAATACGTCCCTATAGAGATTCATCAACACAAAACTTATATTATCTCAAATCTACTCATTTCAAAGAATTTGTCGCTGAAATCTTATCCAAAGCCAGACATTAGTTCTTACATTATAGATAAATGTGTATGGGATGACAAAATGTTCTAACACTGCAATTAATACTAACAATTATTCACCACCAGGAATTCAATATTGTCTAGCCAACAGTCACGTTCTAACCACTTCAAAATTACTGATATAGCCCATATAATAAAAACATCTTCTAAGGTGTTTGTTGACAATACTACATTTCTGAATCTGTGAAAATCTGAAAGACTCTCTAACAGAAAAAAACAGTCAGTAAAAATATGGCAGCAATACATTTAACTGTCACACAGTTACGTAATAAAAATATCAGCTAACAACTAAACAAACACCTTTTATCTAGTTTGCTTTACTCCACTGGTCTGATAAAGAATACGGAAAGCCTTCGATAAGACAGTTAGTATACAGTAACTCCCTAGAGAAACAAGACTTAATTTTAGTATCTAATACCTAGGACTGCTTTAAAAAAAAAGGTTTCCAGCCTTACCAATTTCACAGAACTGCCTTGTTTTTTTAAAAATAAATTGTTTGTCTATGCAGAATACATAGACATGGAAAAAAACTGTTAAAAAGTCAGATTTCAGGTCTTTTTTCTTATCAATTAACGTAAAGTAATTAAGACAGAAAAGCAAACTGTACATGGGCAAGGCTAGTTTACAGTAGAGAAAGGAAATTAACAGCTACATAAAGGCAACAGAGCTTAATCGGCTGTATTTTTGTTCATACTGCTCTTCACATTCAGGGCCCAACTGCAACCATCTGCATACACTTTAATCTCCACACGTGTATCAGCATCACTGTTATTCAATTGCAAAATCACTCAGCATACTGAAACAACATATATCTTGCTGCAACCACTTTCACAAAACTTACTCAGTAAGCATATGTTAAAGATTTAGGCAAGCAAAAAGCTTTAAAATGCATCATGGGGCGTACAATGACTTTCTCAGTCTATGTACAGATAATGTAAAACGTACTTTTCATTCCTACTACCTGAGGCAGTCTTTGGGTTAGATAGTTAATGCAAGCAACATTACAATACCTGGGAGTCCCTGAAGTACATTTCGTACTGCTGAATCATCTGCCTGCTGATCATACTTCCATGATACACTACAACATTAAGGTCAGTCCACGTGCGGAATTCTCTTTCCCAATTTGTTATAGTGGAAAGCGGAGCTATGATCAGAAAAGGCCCTCTTATACCAGACAGGAGGATTTCATAGAGGAATGTAATTGACTGAATGGTTTTGCCAAGACCCATTTCATCCGCTAAAATGCAATTTCGCCTGAAAGTAAAATATATTTATTTGTTATTAAGGTCAAAGAAAGTGCAGTATTCAAGCTATTATTCAAATGGATAAAAATATAAAAGCAAAGCTCAACTATACCAGTTTAAAACAATAGTCAAAATCAAAGTACTGCAGAAGATGCTCCTAAATGTTCCCTGTTTAAGGGCAAAGAATAAATTTGGCACACAAAACCACAAGCTTTCAGTTCCATTTAGCACTGGCAAAACCATAGGAATGGAATGTTCTGTGACATTCTCCTAGAAAATTACTCCAAATATTCTTCTGGGACCGTATCTGTCCCAATTAAAGGAATTTAAATTAATTGGATTTCCTATATGTGTGTTCACCTTGACAAGTCTGCTAGAAATCAGTGAAGATTCCATAATAGTCACAGATGGCAAGTATCCCAGCTACCCTCACATTAACAGAGGATATCCTAACAGCACAGCCAAACTTCCCCCACGTTTCCCAAACTCAGACAGATGCATATAACCAAATTACTATGCAAAGAACCACTAGCTGCTCACCCTCGGCCATGTATTCCAACCCTTCACTGTTTGCATAGGTGCTCATACTGCTATAGAGTGCCTTACACAGAGCTTAAGGCAATTTTTTTTTTTGCACACCATAGAACTTATGTGGTAAAATGGTATGCTCACTGACATTGCCTCTAAAGGACAAGCAACAGATGCTTTGAAAAGAAAGCAAGCAGGACAATGCACAAATAGATATCTGAACTAGATACAGAGACATGCTTCTGGAAAAAATCCTGAAAGCACTTATACTCCAGTTAATACCATACTGTATTTATGAACGGAAGTTAAATTAGCTTCTAATGTAAGGAAATAATTATTTACTAGTCTTATGTTTGAAGAGAGGTAACTGTATTTGAAACATATACTAATTCTAGAAAATATTTTGCAAGATGAAAGTGCAGCAGTGAGACTATAATTTTTTTTATAGAAGTAATTTTATTTGGGTATTTTGATAGAGAATAACACAAAATTATATTCCCGTTCCAAAAATTCTCAAAGTTTGTACTTTGGTGGAAGTTTTTTTTTGTTTGTTTGTTTTTAATAATTCCTCAAGCTATTGAAAATTTATGTTCAGTTAGGTTAGTTTTTCTCTTTACCATTTTTTTTTTGTTGCCATTATTGATAAAAAACATAGCTGTATACACAGCTTCAAAGGAAGAAAATTTCCCATTTTTTCCAGTTATACCTTTTTAGCTGTGAGCAGAGAAGCTAAGATATATTTAGTCAAAACAGTATTCAACCCCGTAGCACTTGTTCACCCCCATATTTAAAATTTGCATTAAAAAAGATCTATGAATATACCTGTTGTACCAGTTGAATAGGAGCCAGTTAAGTCCTTCCAGTTGATATTCCCTGAGCTGATTGCCATTTTTATATTCCCTGGAGTGTTCTATCTTCTTCCAGGAGTTTGGAGGCGGTCGGTCCTTCAAGGGAAAAACACACATGCAAATTGGCACACTTTTTTTCTTCCTCAAAACAGTTCTACCCACTACTTCTCCAGTCTAACAGCTGAGATTTACAATGTAATTATTCACTCTTAATATTGGGAAGGTGTCACTGTTGAAATTACTTGCTAATAAGTAGTTTGCTGAAACCTGAAATTCATATTTTATTTATTTAAATTAATATTTTTAAAATTATTGAGATAATAATACCAAGCAATTGATTTCTAAAATTAAACATACAAATAGCTTGGCCCTGCTAATTTGAAACACTAATTCATTCAGATGAGCCTTCAGAGAACCCTGTAAGAATCTCTGAAGTTTGACTTGGTAAGCTCTAAGAAGAGCTGTCCCACAACTACAGGCACCTGAATACTTAGGTGATATTTCTCAAGATCACCAGTCTGAGTAAGTTTGAAATAGCTTGGGCAGTCTACAGAGTTAACTGTGATCTTGCCCTTTCCTCTCAGAACTTGCCACAACCATCAATGATCAGAGTCAGCTAGTTCAGAAAGCCAATGCTGGGAATACAAAAAGGTTGTGTAAATACAGGGAGGTTTAGTTCCCTGAATCAGTTTCACCACGAGATCGGATGAAAGACAGCATCAGCATAGGCAGGATCATGATACCGTGGACATGACACAACAGACCTGTAACCGTATCAAGGTGCATTATCTTCATCTCCCTAGCAAACTAGAAGACAGCTGAGAGGCTACACAGACAGCCTAGCTCCAAGCTTGAATGCTCAACAGGGTGGCAACTAGCTCATAGCAGGCAACTGAGAAAAGACAAACTGCTGCTAGGTGGGATTGCAGCAGAAGACTCTCTTGAGGTAGATTCTAAGTTTCAGTGTCAATAAACTCTCAAAGTCAAGCAAAATAACTCTTCCTAAAAGCTTCTCTGATCAGCTGTGCTTTTGACATCACTCAGGATTTCTGAAAGCTCGCTGTTGCTCCACGCTGATGCGGCCTTATCTGACGAATCTGAACTGCAGACGTGCAATTGGTGCGCCTGTTGCCAGCATCAGCAGCATCTGCCCCCACGTCCCCGCGGCAGCGGCTGGCCTTCCCCAGCAGCTGCAGCTTCCTCCCCTCGTGCACGAGCAGCCATCTGGCCGCTGCCCAGCCCCAGGAGCGGCCGCGCTGCCGCTCGCAGGGCTGCAGTCAGCACATACTTCCTCGTACGTGCCGGAGCCTGGGACAAAACCTGCTTGCTGCTGATGCCGAGATGCCTATCGGTTGGACGGTTGCGCTTTAATCATCTTTTTTCTCCCCGAGCCAAATACGGTAACGGAGATGTATAAAGCCCTTCTTCCTGCATGCCAAAATGGCAGGATTTTAAATAAATGTTAGAAAAATAATATAACGTAATCTGAAGAAGTTAACTACGACCTCTGTCATTATATGAACATAAAAGAAAAGAGAAATAATATAAAATCCAAAGCCTATAGAAGAAGATACTGTGCATATTCAGATATGTAAAATAAATTAGAACAAGCGCACTACAACACACTGGATATGTCTTAAATACAAGTAAGCTACGACCAATAACACACAGAACTTTAAATAGAAAAAGTATTTTTTTCCCCCTCCTTCTCTAAGACAGAAGATTGATAATTTAAAGACAACATGAATTTCCTCATTAGAAGTATTTTTCTTCCTTTCAGCTAGCCCTTGATTAAAAGAGGAAAAATAAAGGCAGGAAGCAATTATGGAATCTGTTTGACAGGCCTGTTTGCTAATTTCCTTCAGTGTTGAAGCACAAGACTTAACCGTTCTCCGCAAGAGGATGTTTTCATTTTATTCCGTTCTCTCCTCATCTTAATGGTGTTTAGATTCTGTAATAGCCAGATTCAATGTGGTGTTCATCACTCAGTTAAAAGCTCAGCAAGTTCTAACACTTCATATTTTCTCCTAAACAAAAAACTTTTATTTTTTTAATCCAAGTAACAATTTAGATATTTATCTATGCCTACGTGAAAACATTATTATTCCTAGCTAACAAGGCACACAGATCCTTTACACAGATTGTCAATAAGCCTTACATTTTAAACACAGAAGTTTACAGTTAGGAAAATCAAATCCAATTTGCCAAGACAGACAGGTAAATTAGGTATAATTTTACCAATCTCCTTGAATCAGGCCTGGAAGCTTGCAATTGTTCAAATTCTTCTATTTTTGCTTGATCTACATCTTCTTTCAGCTCCCACGTACTGTCTTCATATGGCAACGAACACCATTTTACTAAATAGTAAATAACAGGCTGCAGAAGAAAATTCTGAATGTTATCAGCTTTTAATTTAGTATACATACTAATATACCTTAGTTAATATACCTTACTATTTGAGGACCTAACTTAGGTGACAGACCCAGAAACAAAAATACATGTCTGATACTTTTTACGGTGTTTTGTGGAGGCTCTTTTTTAACTACCTACTTATCCTTGGCTTCTCATACTCTTCTACTTGGTGTAGACCCCCAGAGTACTTTTCAATTTCACCTTCCCACAAATAAGTTTCAGTCTTTGGGAAGATAAATTACTACAGTGTGATGTTTGAAGAAACAGGAAAAAAAGAATTTAACACAGAGGTACCACACAATATGAAGTAATTTTAACCCTCAACCTTCTTTTAAGATTACAGCTGAAATCACTGTTTAAAAGTCTGTTCAGTTTGTTATCTGAAAGAACAGATTAAGTTATTACAGCTATTCCAACACCCTTAAATAGACAAATTTACTGTCTTTGGTTTCTGCTTGCCACTCACACACTTTCTGAATTTTGGCACTTCACTTGCTTGACGGGTTTTTCTTTTTTGATTTTTTAAAACTTGCATTCTTGGTCTGTAATAGCTTTCCAGGAGAGGTACGCTGGGTAACAAGGGTTTTGATAAATACAGAGAAAAAGCTTCACTGATAGCCACACTGGTGGCTATCAAAAAACCTCTAGATCACTGATTGTCTAAAGGCTAGGGATAGAATTAGAGAGGAAGAAGGTATCACCACTGGACCTATTTATGGCCTGCCTTCTTGTGCTTCTTTCAGCAGATCCCTCATCACTATCAGAGGCAGGACTGTGCATGGGATCAGTCTTTTGTCTGAACTCACATGGTTCTTACCAAAACTTGCATTTATATTAATAACCACCTAAGCTTTATTTACTCTTATATATTAATACTAATAAAAAGAGAAGCCATTGCACTTTGTGATTTCTATTTCAAAAAAAAAAAAAAAAAACACGACTAGCATAGGAAATGACAAGATTGACATGGCTCATTAAATATATCTTCAAAGCTTAAAATCATGAAAATGTTACTCCAAAACCTGCTAGAAATACAATTATCAGAGGTGCACCTTCTAGATTTGCTTTAGGATATATTTACCTCACCGGTGTCCTTATCTTCACAAAGAGAGACTTCTAATACCCGGTCTACTTCAACATAGTCAGGATTAAAAGGTTCTTCTTCCATCTGCAATTCAAGATTAATAAAATTAGTTGAGAGGCCAAAAAAAGATGGCACGTGCTGAGACTTGGTCCCATCATACAGAAAATCCGATCGGGTATGTATGAATGCCATAGTTATGGACTACTGAGGCTTTTGCAACTCCACCCTGCCCTCACCCTTTTCAAGAGACAACTGGCGCTGAAGAAGGATCTGGCATTACGCAGATTCATTTAGGCATGAAGTGCTCTCTTGGAAGCAGAGAACCTCGCCACACTAAAATATCCCTTCCCTCCTTATCACTTAAGTAGTAACCCAAATAATCCTCTATTTAAAACATGCAAGTCAGGTTAGCTCAGTGACTCCAGGAGAGTTGCTCTTAGAATTATGTTAAACAAGCCACCTCCTGCTGCAACCCAACACCCAGTCGTGATGGTTAAAATTCACTTTTCAGCATTCAGTTCTTGTATTTTAAAAACTAATATTAATCACAATTTTGACAAGGAAAAAAGCAGCTTATTTTAATTGCATATTTCATACTCACATCTGCAAAAAAGTGAGCTCTTTGTGCTTGCCTTAGTTTGAACCGTTTTATTTTCTGCTGGATTCTCTTATCCTTTAAAAGCTGCTGTTCTGTGGCCCACTCACAGTGGAGATAAGAGCTAAAATTACAAAGATTAACGTTAATATATTAGTGTAAGCCAAAGCTTACTATCTATTTTTAACACACAGTTCAAATAATATAGTTTATAAACCAGAATTTCACTCAAATAAGAGACTATTTTACCATTTAAGACAGAATTCACTGTAAAGATTAAAGATTTTTTCTTCCGAATAATCATATTAAAGCATCTAGTTAAGGTGGCATATTTTTGTTCTAAGATCCAAAGAACTCTATGGATTCCTAAATCTCTTTCAAGTGATCTGAGAAGAAAAGCATGGGCATTTAACATGAACTTAAATGAAGTTAAATAAAGGTCTTTTAGAGTACCTGACACTCCAAAAACATGTGAATCCAGAAACGCTTAAGTTACATTTATCAGCAAGAATCTAATAAAATTAGTCACATAGGTAAAATAAAAAAAAAAAAACTTAAAATTTTAAGTTTACAAAGAAAAATGTGAAAAAGACAAAAAAACAATGACAAGTAATCTCCAAATAACACAAAACTTTTGTAGATGAATATGGTCCTTACTTTAGTCAACAGCTCCAGTGAAACAACTCTAATACTTACTAGTTTTTATATTTTACAAAAAACTCTTCTGTTTCTACAGTCATCCCAGCAGATATCTAGAAAGGAAATTTCAGAGAATTGTAAAATGATGAAGCAAAACCCATTTTCAAATATGCAATTTCATCCAATGACAATCACTTACTTCTTTCTTTATTATCCTAGAGGATAAGATTTTGTCTACAATTGCTGCATCTTCTTCACTTGGATTCTCCTATAAATGTAGAAAACCCATGACATCATTATAAATAGCAGTAAATGCTCTCTCTTCAAGCTGATCAGGCTTAAAGGTTTCATCAGCACCAATGGCTTGTTAAAAGATCAACAGCAAGGGTAAATAGGAGCTTTATCAGTAGCAGTCTCTACCATACTGGCAGACAAATTTAAAGTACGATGAATATTACTCCTTTAACATAGATTAAATGGAAAGGCAAAAGCAGATGAGTATGGTTGACATTATGTTATTTAATATTAGTATTTGATTACTACTATTTAGGCCAAGAAAATATGTTCCCATACTAAACCAAAATATTTTTCTTAGGATGCAGGAGGTTAACTGCCAGATGTTTATCTTAAAAGGAAGGCCAATATCTATCCAGAGAGAAATATAAGTAAAAGTTCAGTTCATCTTCCAAAGACCAGACGACTCAGTGCTCACCTGCCATACACACTCACTGTGCAAGCAATGGTGATTTCCAGACACAGACTCACTGTGTGTGCCCTGTTAAATTAATCTGATACCCTGAGCTCCATTACACAGAGATAGAGAAGCAAGAACTCTAGTAGACAGGTTAAAAAAATTAGTAAAATGAAAACCTTGTAGCATAATATGTCAAGCATAGATTTACTCTAAACACAGATAGCAGAACTATGCTGTGGAATCAGACAGACAAGGTCATGCCTGTGAATTCCAGCAGGGCTTAGGTGTGCGACAGACAGTGGATTATTTAGCTCTGCCAACACTCAAGCTGTGGTCCCAGAGACAGTGAGCCCATGTTTAAAGGTTGCTTCCAATAAGGTCAACCTCCCTCCTGTCCGACTTGTTCCCAACCATAGCATCTCCCTTACAGCTTGGACATTCTTTCAATTGTCTCAAGAACACTTTTGTAAAATTTATATCCTGCCACTTTATTTACCTGGAATTGTTCAACACCAAGTTCAAGTACCAGAATTGGCACAAGTTAAACACTGAAGTGTGAACCTGAGGGGAGAATGAGGAAGGAAAGGAGCACCCTTCTTAAAATCTTGCTAAGCGGAGGTCCCCGTAGGCTCAACTAATTTTATATTTTGGGAAGTCATGATAACAGTAGTGCACAGCTTTATCCTGTACCAACAAAGCACAGCACATTACTCCAGCCATACCTATCCTTTGTCTTACCTTTATGCTTATCCCTAACTTCTGTTAAGTCAGCAAATGCTTTTAACAGAAAAAGAAAATGGCTCTAAGTCATTTATTTCAATTCTTAAGACCTTGGCAAGATGTCACATTGAATGATTAGTAATGATAATTCTGAGCTTTATTCACTGAACTCCTTGAGACAACTGGGCAGTTCCTACTACTGACCAGTAGATTTTACTTACCACAAATAACTGTAAAGGCTGTTCAGCAGGTAAAGGAGCTGAATTCTTTTTCATTTTCACAGAAACTTTAGCTTCTTCTTCTGACTGCTTTCCTTCTCCTTCTTCAGCATACTTTTTCCGTTTAACTTGACGATTTGATCTTCTCTTCTGCATGGAGTAGAATAAAACGAAGAGGCTTTACCAAAAACTTCCTTCAACACAAACTGCAATTTTCAGGGTTCTTTAAGCAATACTTCAGCTCTGTCTAAAGTCAGTGGCCAAAATCTGATGGAATACATCAAGCATGTGAACCACAGGGTAAAGAAGTAGCCAAATCCTATTTTGGACCAATTAGACTATTTTTTTTTTCCTAATGCTTTTCACAGGAACATTTGATGCTTTTATTTTTAGCATTCACAAGCAAACACAGATCAGTAATTTGAGGGTGGGTGAACTAAACTGACACATAATAGATCTCCCTTAAGAAAGCATCAGTATTTCAACAGCAGTTGAAACAGTAAACAGCGGAACAGCTGTATGTTCTTGTCCAATTCAGGAATCTCAGTGAAAGATGCAAAATATGCTTTCTCTGTTAAACAACAGTAATATGAAAATTAAGAAGATATTCAAAAACAGTAAGAGGAAAGATTATTAGATGTTGTTGGTCAAATTGTTGATCAACTCTGATTTGATTGTTAATAGCTTGTTTCTTTATTCATTTTTCTGCTTTCTCCTCCACCTTGATCAAACCTATTTATCGCAGCATTTTGCCTACTCAGCTTTTTCGCTATCTTCCACTCTTGTTTCAGCTGAGGACAACAAGCTCCAGCTGGAGAAATAATGTTATATTATATTAAAGAAATACTGTCTAGGACAGCAATTTCTTCTCATGTCTCTGTTTGTCAAAACTTAGTAGTGACGCTTGTCAAAAACTTAGATTACCTTCAGGTATCCTTTCCTTCCCCCACAGCACAAATTTATAGGACACTGCATGTGTCCTAAACAAAAGTCAATCCTATGATTGACTTGTAAACCTACTGCATAAATAGTGATAGCAGGATCATGACAGTCAGTTAACATACAGCCACTAACATTTGAAAACATTGCAATCTGCTTTAAAGAACTCATCATCACAAATAAAATCTAAGTAGAAGAGCTTACATTAATAAAATTTACTATACTGAGCTACACAGAAAGCATATTGTTGTTTAGGAAAAGCCACTGCTGGTTGCAGTATACTGCAGTAACCAGCTGGAAAAGAAAAAGTTGTGGATAGACCAAACCCCAACATCCTGTGGTCATGCTGGCCTCTCCAGAGCAGAAATGAAGCAACGGTACGATTGCAGCACAGGAACTTTCTTCCTGACTGTTAAACTCAAGCCTTGGTCTGGCTGCTCTCTGGTAAAAGACGTTTCTATACTTTAACAACTATTTGAGAAGTATTTTAGTAAGGTAGAAGTTGTAAAATATATACAATACAGTAAACATCAAAGAATGAGCATCCGACCATTCTTCCGTAGAAACTAAATGTGCATAAAACAGTCAACTTGCCACGAGAAAAACAACCAGACTAGCTATTCATTGATACTAAGTGTGCATGGGGGGTAGTTTGAGGCAAAAATAAACTTCAGGTTTAAACAGACTCTAAGAATGTGACCGTATAGTTTAAATCAACAATACTTTGAAGAAAGTAGGCAAGCTTTTATACAAATAGCTAGTTAATAGAAGCAATGCAAAATGATGCACGAATTAAGAACAAAAGGGTTAAGAACTAGGTTCAAGTTTTACTCATTAAGTCGTCGTTGATATTTTATTTAAGTTATTGAGTCATTAAAATGTATTTTCAATCCTTTTCAGTATGTCTTTTCTGAATTTATAAAATGATTAACAAAACATCTACAAACCTACATTCTCCAAACTATTTATATAACCTCTTTTGTTTGAAAGAGGCTGTATACTTCCCTGTGCTGAGAAGTATGGTCATAAAAATGATGCAAGGAACAAAATAAAGTACTGAACATTTTTCCAACACATAAATCAACATACTAAAGGAATACACTTACTGAGAAACTAAACATACCAAATGAATTAGGGCAAATTACCTAAAAATACACTAACCTTCCCCACCTGGGTTAAAATAGAAAGCTACTTGCAACAGGAAAAGAAAATCATGTTCAAATATTTAACGGAGAATGAATTAAAGCAGAGACTTAAGTAAAGCAACGGATGTCTTTCCTGTTATGCTCCCTAACTCTTGTATGTAGGCAGAGCAGTGTTACGTGACATTCTGCAGCATGACTTTTTGCTGTCCCATTCCACCCGTCAGTGTCTCCACGCTCTGTTCCCTTCATACAAGGATCATTTAATACCAAAAATCAAATAGCTAAAAAAACCTTCCAAAACAATAACCAAAAAGGAATGAACTTCAGTCTTTTGTATTAAAGTTGTTGACCCAAAGGATTATATTCATGTGTTTACAGAACTCTGTTGGTAAGTTGCAGTACTTCAGAACCATGAAACCTTTCACCTCCTCTCAAGTCTGCTAAATAGGCCTTCCACATCAAGACAAATACCCTGAGGAATAAATCATTCCACAGTCTCTTCCAGGTAACCTTTACCTAGGGCACTTCATCATTTAAATTAATAAAAAGCCATTCTTGGAAATGGCTTTGGATCCTCTTTTCCCCAGCATTATCATCTGCAAAATACTAAAGGTCAGCTCTGCAATTCATGATTATTTTCTGACATTGTCATCAGATCACGCAATTAATTTTTACTCAGCAACTTATTATGAATATTGATTACATCCCCTTCAATGAAATTGCTACAGAATAAAAACCTGTGCATCTTCAGAATGAAATCTTAGGTTTTAATGCTGTCCACCCAAAGGAACAGAGTTGCAATTCTGTTACTAATCTGCATATAAATAGGGTACTATCTCTTACACAGTTCATATTTCTTTGTGCATAAAGTTTGTAAATGATCAAATGACTATACCAGGGCAATTATTAAAAAACGAAGACAGAAAAGTTACAAGGGAGAGATGCCAGGAGAGAATGACCCCACCCCTTCAGTTCTCAATCCTGCACTTCCTTCAGGTGCATTTCAGAAGCAACTAGAGCCTGCCAGCACACTGAGCATAGCTCCTTCTGATCCAACACTGTAAAAAAGTAATTCTTCAGTTTCTACAGAAGTAGTGCTCAGAAAAAGCGCAAAGTTTGCCACAGGCCTTTTAAATGTTCTCCAAGAACCGGTATGACTGATAAATGCCCCTTCTATTGGGCAGTTACCACATTCTCCCCTTCTTATGACAATGTCACCCACAGTAGGCATCAGGTCTAACAGCCAACTCAATAGATGAGTACTTACAGTCTCAAATCTACACACTTCTGTACTGAAATGCAGCAGATGCAAGCAGGACATTGATGTCCCATTACTACAGAGGGACTCCAACCTACAGGATTCTCTTATTTCAAAAAGGGAAAAGTAGACGATAATGTGAGGATTGTATCTATGAGAGACACATATTACTGAGAGAGAGAGAAAGACAGTAACTCACGATACCAACAGGAATATAATTCTTTGGAGAGACAGGAAAAAGCCTATAGACATACGAGCACATACAAATTAAAGAGAAAAACCCTGACTGCTTACCTGTGAGTCTTCATCTTTCACTGGCCGCTGCGGAGTCTGCTTAGCATCAGACAACTCATCTGAAGATTCATTTTTTCTTTTCTGCTTCTTACCCAGTGTGATGATTAGCTTTCTGTTAGGGAAAAAAAAAAAAAAAGAAAAAGAAAAAAAAAAAAGTAAATGCTATATACTAAGTTTACTTACCTTCAAGAGTAAAAACAATGCCACAGACTAGCAATTCCATTACTCGTTACTATAAAAATAAGGAAGCACCACGCCCTTAAAAAGGAAAAATACTTCTCAAAACAAAAAGCTACAATTTAACACTAGGTATTTTCTACTCATGTGTCTGGGTTTCTCTACAAGAAAGCAGTTATCCAACTACCTTACACTCCTCTATCAAATACTTTATATCTATAAATGAATAACTGAAATGTAAAATCTAACATTTAAACTAACTGACAATGGTAAATTACCCAGACAAAAACTGGCATACCTATCATCTGCAGGTGATGACAGTAAATAACTTGCTGCAAATAACTTCTCATTGTAAACTGTATCTTTTCTTATCAATATTTAATAGATTAGCTAGTGACAACAATCTAAAACAATTCAAAGCTGTCTGACTTGCAAAGCTTGTATGCTTAATCTAGTCATTTAATGGTGAAAGTGAGAGAATTACACGCATCCTTTTTGCCTTTAAGAAAATTAAAAAGAAGCTGTATTCAAGCCCCAGTAGTTTTGTCTCCTCTAAGAACTCAGTATACTCTGAGAGCCAACACTGCGCTGAAGAAATTGGCTAAATTCTAATGAAAAGCACCAATTATTTCTCAGTTGAGCTTTAAAGGTTATACTACAAATTATGGTACCAATGTCATCTAATTTGTTTGTATTTAAAAGGTGTCAAAATATTTCTTTTTTCATATTCGAGATGTGCCAAACACTAGTCTTCAAATATGTTTTCAGTGGAATAATCACAGAATGATTACAAACTACCCAAAAACACAGACATAAAAATCTGTCCTAAAACACATATTTCACATAGTATCTGATCATCAGCTCTGTGTACCAGAGAAAGAGACAACTGTTCCGGCACACACGTCTCTGCTATTTACGGCACAAATTAAATGGCTGACAATAGCTTTTAGACAGACAATTCAAGTTATTTTATGCCAAAGTAGCATCCAATATATTGGCCACCTGAAAAAACACTGATGAGAATGCGGTGGTGGTTGAAACACTTATCTCATGTGTTTTGGGTTTTCTTTTTTGGAAGTGTCCAAAAAAAAAACCAAAAAAAAAAACAAACTATCACGTATTTACTACAACCAAACCAGCACTCCAGAAAGAAAATGAAAATCTTAAACTACCAAAATATTATGGGTAGGATTAAACAACATGGCTGCCAAAAGATTACAGACATTTTTTAAAACACTGAACATTTTCATGTTTTCAGTATTTAGCCGCTAAGTGTGGAAAGATCAAAAAAATAAAGAAAATATTTTCCACTCCCATTTTTTTTTGTTTCATTATGAACTGAACAGCACTGGAAAACGCGCAATGAAATTACATTGCAATGAGCGTGATCACAGAGCTGCCTGCTCAGAGGGAAATCCTGGTCTTCAAGTCCTTGCTTATCATTAGGCATCCTCAGCTTGGTATTTAGAAAACACTTATCATAATTGCTGGAAATAATTTCAACAATGAATACAATGGTTTTCCCCACTGTATATGAGAACTGGCTCTTGGATTTTTCCATTGCTTTTCCATCTCTAATGAGGAGTTTATTTATGTATTGATACTGTTGGATCCTCAGATATTTGTTAAATATGCTTCTTTCTGGAGGTAGGCTTGGATAAACCACTTCCTTCCTTTTTAATCTCACTTTCTTTTGTAGAATTTAAAGGTGTTATATCAGCACTTATCAGCTACCATGCCCAATTAGCTAATATTTTTGGAAGTAGTATTGGCAAGGCACACCAACTGACTTGCTGAACCTAGTTATACCGAGTTGCAGATACTACCATTTACCACTGACTTAAAGGGAAATATGACAAACTGGTGGGATAGAATTTGTTGGAAGACCAGCAAACTGACAAAACCATCCCTACCCCAACAAGTTCTTGAGCTGCACATTTGGAGTTTGGGAAAACATGAAGAAGCATCGGTAATGCTTCTCCTGCTCCTGAATCCTGCCTGTCGCATCTGCTTCTGACCGTGGCTGGAGACGGAATACCAGGCTAGCTGAGACTCTGGGCAGACCTGGCCAGGCACTATTCTAAGCTTTGCCCTTCTGTTACCAGTAAGTGGAACACACTGGGCTCATCTCTAGCTGTTCCTTGCTGATCTTTTCACTGAAATACCAGACATAGAATGTATTCAGACTAATGAACTCATAATTTGTAGATTATTATTTTTCTCCAATACAAATTTTTTCATTAACTAAGTGCTGAATACAAGTGAAGCTGGACAGGGTCTTGGCAGAACATTTGGTCCAATTCCTGCTCAAAGCCATGGGCAGACAGGACCTTGCCCTGCCAAGCACTGCCCATCTCCACAGCTGATACCTCTCTGGCCAACCTAATCCAAATCTGGACTCTTTTTACATAACAGTGAGTTAAAATATTTCCTAAATGCATGCTGCCACGTTAAACATTTGTACCTGTGCAACTAGGTTCATCCTTGTTTCATACCCTAGTGCCTAACATTCTAGGTTCAGGTTCCTTTTGGGTTCAAGCAGCACAGTGTGATGGAAGGCCATGACCATTTTCCTACAGCTTCTAGTGTTATCCACAGAATAGCAGATATCCAGCTTCAGAACATGGGCTTGTTTGGGGATTACAGACTTCTCTACATCTTTTCCTGCACATTTTTCACTTCCTTCTCTGTAGTTTTGGTCTCCCTGTGTGCTTACCTCTTGACCTGTCCCTGCAGTCTTATAAATATTCCACTTGTCCATCAGCTGGTATCTTCTCTTAATCTTGTATTCCCTACCCTCGGTACTTTTCTTCACATGCATCTCCCTGAAATTTTCTTAACATTATCTTTACACATTACTGATCAGAACGTTTCATCCTCCATGTGGATACGACGCCAATGAGGAATAATTGCAGTTTCACTTCCTTCTGATCCAGTGCCCAGAACTACCATGCACTTTGCTATCAAAAGTTGCTGAATGACAGTATGGTGCTGAAGTCATGCGTTTCTCTTAGTAAAAATGCAATCTGCTCATATTTTGGCCAAAAACTTCTAAAAAAATCTGCTATGTGAAAACAATGACTTTCAGAAGCTTGTAAACTGGATCAATTCTGTGAAATTTTTTCATTGACAGAGCAAGTTGCCTTGCCAGTTTATAGATTTCTGCAGGAAAGCATAAAGATCCTTGGCTAAAATCCCTTTTTCCATGCTGAAACAAACTGTTCTGAACAGAAACTATCTATTCTGTTTCTATGAAAAGGAAGCAGCACACTGTAGACACAGAATAAATAATGCCACTCGACTCCATTCCAATTTCATTTTTTCTCGCCTTCTTAAACTTAAAATCTGATTACATAACATCTAGAAATACTGTAGTTTGCTTCAACGTGTTTTTTTTTCTTCTGTATCTTCAAAGTAAACCAAAAATGTTGAGCAATGTATACAAACGGAAGAGATTAGAAAGAAGCCATCTGAGGAGCCAGTATTACTCTTGATCCCTAGCACATAACTCTTGACTTTGGTCTCAAAACTAACAGAAGCCATCAGCAAGAGCATCAGGAACCACTATTTGAGGAACAAATCTCTGGACAGTGTAACTACTTTCCTATAAATTAAGAGCTAATTAGAATCTGGTCCATTCCTCCTGTTTAATAGCAGAAGAACGTGATGGAAGAGCTGTCAGCACTTTTAACAGCTTTAAAATTATGAGAACAAATCTCAAGGCCTTCAAAATATTGAATGTGAGCAAGTATGATAGAGGAAAAAAAAGGAAAACAGCAAATTTGTATTAGGGGTGTAAGAAACAGAAAGATATTGCTGACTTTTAAAGTATCATTTCAGTTCTGTTTTCTCAAAACCAAGAAACACTAAATAACTAATCATTAGTATCCGAACAGCCACCTCCCAAATACTTCATTTGCAGTCGAAGCATTTTATTAACTCATGAGTAATAAAATGCTGTTTATCTACATCATTAGTGTTTATCACCAAAAACTTAGCTAAAAATCCAATTTATTGGCAAAACAGAAAGCAGGTATTTCCTTGACAAGATAGCATATCCTCTTAAAATGAGAAGTATATTGATGGTATGAAAACAGTTGCTCTCATCCTTTTAACATGTTTAATAAATAATATCAACACCTTAATATTAGCCACTGTCTCCTCCAAATATGTCTCCAATTAGTAACTTTTGAATTGGAGACAGATTTTTAAAACACTCATCTAGTCTTACTTGGAACAGGCAGCCATTTCAAGCTCAGACAGAACTGGAATAATAATGCAAGAGAAAAAACAAGTGTGTTGTTTTTTTGTTGTTGTTAATAAGACCATATTGTTTGGCATTCAAATACTTCGTAGTAGGTTAGCAGACTTCAGATTCTGTCACTTAAACCCAACTGGTGCATCAAAACTAGAGTTTGGGAGCAGAGAAAACTACGCCAATGAGTCACAGCTCAATGCAAACACATCCCAGGAAGATGATCGAATCTGAAATGTGTGTGATTTCTAGTCACGAAAAAAGAGGGTTATGATCTGACGGAACAAAGACATTCAGTGACATCTCCTCTACTTGAGCATAGATCATACAGCCTGCATTTCCCGACTTATATAAAACATACAAGACAATTGACAATGTCTACTTTCTAGGAAATTGACTTCAAGTTCTTGCATTTAACCTTAAATGATGCAGGATCAGCTAATAGGTGAATCACTTCCGTTTTCTTTTCCATCCCCACATCTCCTGCTGCTGAGTTTAGAAAGGATTCAAACCCTCTGGACAGTACCATATCAACAAGTGATAATGTAAAAATTTTTCTACCAGGGTCTTGGGTCCTAAAAAGGCTCTGTACTGTAAAAAGTACATCTGAGACCCATTTCAAGGCAATAACAATATTTACTATGTGAATAGGATCATGTAGGACTTCCTGGATTCATTATTATGCAATTTAAGGGTTAATACAAAAAGCTTCAACACTGTCCTTTTCAGCACATGAAACGATACACCCATTTCTGGTAACGGGAAACAGTTTTGAACTTATGGGCTATGACCCTCAACTGAACTTTTGTAAATCTAATTTCTATGGTTTGGGGAAATTTATTTAGTTATTTATTTGAAAACAAATAAAAAATGACCTCATGATTAAAAAAATCCTAAATATAGTCTAATGATATTGCCCTTTATATCACTATTGCTGAGCTACTGCTTTTAATCAGGGCCATGATATTTAATTTTGTGTTTGAGTAGGTGGGAGTACATTGAGAGCTATAAATCTAAATGCCAATCTACTTTCTTGAACAACAGAACGTTCACAAATTCCTAATTCTTCTATCCTTTACGTAAAATGCTGAAGGTAGACTTTCGAGTTTAAATATGTATCACCGTAAATGGAAGAACTGGAATCATAAGCAGCTCAAATGCTTGTAAATACATACAAGTTCTATGCAAAAATATTAAGTATTTAGATTTCTAAAACTCAATATGCTTTGCTAAATCAACAGTACATAAGAAGCAGTTCTGCAGTCCTGAGAAACCACTAAAGTAACTTAATTTTTAAACAATTAGCTTTATCAGTAATGAACACCCAAAGATAACCATTTCCATATCTGGTAATACTAAATACATTATACATGCATCCTTATACTGCTAATAATTTGTCATACACTTATGACACTTTTGGTAATAAAGGAATTTAGTCATTTATCTTCAGCAATGCTTACAGCATCAAAGCTTTACTAATTATTGATTCTATTTCTAAACCAGAGGACTGAAATGAACAAGTCTTGTTTCTTTGACTTCAGCGGGTCAGAGGATAAAAAACCTTAATCGGAACCTTTAGAAATAAAATATAGCCTGCCTAGAAAGTAATTCCTAGTAGTTTATAACTAGCAGTGATCAATTGAAAACAACTACTGTGGCTTTTATTTTTTTTATATACCTGTATATCTCAAAGGAATCGTGACAGAAGAGGTAAACAGCTAACATGAAGCCCCCAAAGACATACCAATTAATTATGCTTAATTAGGAAAAAAAAGATTAAAATCATGCTGTCCCTGATATCCAGAAACACGGTAGCTAAAACTTATCTTGATCCTAGATGAGGGCTACTCAATGCCAGTAACAGTTATATTGCACTATATTTAAATGCACATTTTTTCTTTTTTTCTTTTTACTAAAGCCTGTTGGCTAGCAGGCCATTTTAACGAGGTCTGTCCAGCAACTAGTGTGCCAGCTCCAGCTCTGCCAGGTGAGCCAGGCAAAGCATATCATTTTCACAGCTGAGTAACTGTACCTCTCTCAATCCTCCTCAAGAGGAGCACACAACATGCTACACGGTCGGGACCTAAGATCCTTGTTAAATCCTTGATCCCAATCTGTGTACGAGCTTGCTGTTTGAGTACTGGACCAGAGAAGGTACACGGTACACTTGTGCTTGTATTGGACAGGCTATGTCTGATGCATGAAGGATGTGAGAGATGAGATTAAAGACAAACAGGAGTCACCTGGAAAATGAGTGCGACTTCACATCTCTCAAGCACTCACAGCTCCACACCACCTCCCAAACACAAAGTTCTCACGGAATTCAAGTCCTCCTGTCTCCTTGCCCAATAAAGGGCTCAATCTTCTAAAAGTATTACTTGAACACAGTAGAGCTTTTTCCCAAGATTCAATGGGAGCTTGTTTTATTTTAAGATAAAGGGGAAAATGGATGTAGCAACCCACACATTTAAAATCCTAATACTATTTTGATGTCACAATTTGCAGAATGTGCTGAGATTCATTAAGAAGTATTTTTCTAATAATGTAAGACAGGAAGAAACCTTTAGAAAACGTGTTTTAATCATCTAAAACCCTTATGAATTATTGGATTTCATTTCATTCTTCCCTAGGTAAAACAAATTTTATTAAAAACCTTGGTAACCACACTTTCTTAATCACCTTCGAATAGCCAGTTTTA
The DNA here is from genome assembly GCF_964035555.1 of Netta rufina. Taxonomy (NCBI): domain Eukaryota; kingdom Metazoa; phylum Chordata; class Aves; order Anseriformes; family Anatidae; genus Netta; species Netta rufina. Next base: position 16,081,947 of record NC_140136.1, read on the forward strand.
GCCATACTATAGTAAGTGTTCTACTTCCGTAAGATCAATAGGTACAATTACAAAGAAAACAGAATATGGTAGGATTATTTTAAAACAGAAAACAGAGCCTGCTTGCAATTAGTGCTATTCAGTGTGTGTGCTATTCCCTATGGTATACACTCATGCTAAACACTTGGTATTTTATTTATATAAAGATATGTATTTATTTATAAAACTGTAAAATAGTGCTAACCCAACATAAAACCACATCAAGCTATTCAGATACAAAAATGAAGCACGTGGACATCCAGAAGCATTAGATTTACAGCAGTCCACTAAAGCATATGGAAATTTGGTAGAATCCCTAAATTGTGGCTCTAGAAGACTTTCACAGCTCTCCAATATGACCTGACTCCTCATTCTTCAGGTATCTGTCCCATGTTGTTAACTGAACTTACCCATGCTGCAAGGTTGCATGCTGCTGGGGCATTACTCGATCAGACTGGTAAATAGCAGGGAGGGAAACCTTCGCAGCTCAATGCAAAATTACACAGAGTTGACTGTACCGAATTAAAGCTGTCTGCCAGCTTCAGCGTACTTGGGATCAAGCACAAACATCACTTAAAAACCCAGTTTGACAAATGTCTGCTTGTCATTTGATACTACCTTGTGCAATCTTGAGAACTGATGCAAATTGATGTGCACAGCGAAGCATTTCATGAAGATAGAAAACCGAACGCAGAAGTGTTAATCAAAGGTAAAAGCTCGTTTCACTATTCTGACTAAAAAGCAGCAAAAATATTACGGGAATTATGTATCATATCATAAGGATTCTTTTTCAGTATGTTTTGTTAATTACCTAGAGAAACGGCTACAAAGCACCTAGAGCAATTCACATAAAGGTTCCAGAATCTGACAGTAGCTAAACAACAGTGTGCAAGTTTCCTGGTTAGAAAGACCCACAAAACGCCTACCTGTTATAGAACACGAGTAAATTCAGAAACGTGAAAGGGAAATCAACTTTGGAAGTACATATCCAACTCGCCCGCCTTTAAGCGAGACCGGAGGGGTGAAGGGGGAGAGCAGGAGAAGGAACCACAATGAAGTGCTAACAAGTATAAGCAGCATTCATTTGCAAACCCTTAAGTTGAAGGGAAAGAAATTAAGACCAGGAAAGTTCAGGTTAAGAATCAAGTTATATTTAGAGTAGTAACCTTTATACTATCGGGTAACTTCTCAAGGAAGTGGTTTGTTTGGAGCATGCAAGCAGAGAAATAGGCTGATTAAAAGAGCATTCATTTCTCCTCCGTATAAATGAAAATATACATATGCATATGAGACATTTAAATATGGACAGACATGCCAGTTCCTACGTCTGTTACTGAAAAAAGGGCATACCATTTCAAACAAAAATCTAATCGTAGCTAAAATTTCCCTTTCAAGTCCTGACTGACACACATTAACATTAGAAATCACATTGTTTCCTTTAAAAGTATTCTGGAGAACTAGGTTAGCTCTGAAGTCAGGAGGAGCGCCATGTATCGAATGTTCTGCAGCGCTCTAACACCTAACATGTCTTTTGAAGGCTTCTCACCCCCAGGGCATCAACCCAGCTTGATCCAGCTGAGTCTGCAAAATCTTTAAGAGGGCAGATTAAGTCAATATGACTGAAGGCTACAAAGTACTTAGAATTCAAATTTTCCAATATGCACTTTACTTATAATACCCCGTGTGGTATCTGTAAGAATATTCAAAGTATCACACATTGAAGATATATACCAGAATTGATAAAGACAGCATTTATAATATCAGATGAACTTAATTTGGAGTCGGAACCGATTACAACAGTAGGCAAAAAAATACTAAGATACTTTGGTGTTGTTTATCCTTCAAAATAAGTATAAAGAAATGTAGGAAATGGATTTGAAACACAGAAGCCATTCCTTTCAAAGGACAGTTCTAAAATGATTTTATCTGAAAGGAAAACAAAGCATTCTTGTTCCTGAACAACAAAGTCCACACATGGACTTAATTAGGAAGAATTTTGTGTAGGCAGCGAAGGAGAATATTATCAGTAAGCAGTTTTCATTTTAATCACAGATGTGCAATCTGAGGAGAAGACAACATTTAAATCTACTTACCCAATTTTTGTTTTCTCTTTAATTTTGGTTGAGGAACCAGTTTTTGGTTTTTTGGTCTCCTTGTCCTTGGGTTTGGTTTTAACTTTTCTGCCTTTCTTTTCCTCTTTTCCTTCAGCTGAAACACTGGGGAAGTTTTCAGGACTCATTACTCGTGGAATGTTTCTCTCTCCTCTCTCTTTTGCTTTTGCAATTGCTTCAGATATTATGCGATTTGCTTTCTCTTGTTTACTTTCAGAGTCTGCTTTTTTCTTCTGCTTCTTTTCAGACATTGCCCTCACCTGGGTATTCTGCAACTTAGTATATGATCCTGAACCATCAGTCTTCTTGGAGGAAGGAGGCTGTAGACAGAGACAAAGTAAACAAAATCCCCTTATTTTAACAATCTGAATTATTTCTTAAAAGAAAAAAAAAAGTGTTTTTAATCTAGAATTGCATATAAAAAAATTAAACTGGCAGAGACTTACACAGACACAACAAAGAAGAAATTCTGTTTTTACCACAGAATGGCGTGGGTTTCAGAATAAGTACATCAATTGTTGGTTTTACACAAGCAGTCTGCATACCGAAAAACAGGAAAAAAAAATCTTCACAAAATTCTCTCCGCGTTCTTTCCTCCTCTGTGGTTAGACACACCGATCCCTAACCTTCCAAGCATTCCCATACGTTTGACACAAATCTCAGACATCTCCAGTAGATATTCTTCTCACAAAATCTGAGAAAGCCAAGAACTCCCAAAGGTAACAGCATCAGTATTTCTTCTTCGGTATGATACCAGGACCACATAGATCTTATGGTAGACATAATATCCACGAGACAACTCAGTGCTAACCAGAATTGATGCCGAACAAAATCAGGATTAAAAAAGACAAAACCAAAACTAAGCCCATGCAGCTCTGTATCAACCCAAAAATACTGCTTTCTGATCATTTTATTTAGATCAACATAGTACGTTCGCTCGAAAATGCACGTCTTGTTTTTGCTTTCGGGTTTTTAAGCACTATTTCATCGATGCAGGTTGTTTACGCAAAGAATTCAATTCCAAATGAGCAGCCGCTCTTTAAAGGGAGCAGAAGACATGTTTTTGCTTTCTTCCCTCCTGCCCCCGCCCCCCTTTGAGGAATGGAAAGAATTTCCTATTCAAACAGACAAAAAAAAAAAAAAACAACCAGCAGATAACAGTTATGTTACATTCTCACCCGTAAATGCGCCTCTGACTACAGCACGAAGAAAAGCCACCAGGAATTTCCAAACACATTTTCAGGCCAAATCCAGTGCACTTCACTGGATACATTTTCTATACGTGCCTCATCAAAGGCTTAATAGCAGTGCTGCGGCAGCAGGAAGGAGGCAGGGTTTAGGATCACTCTCTAAAATGCCACCTTAAGGCCTACAGGCTATAACAAATAACCAAGACTCGAGAAAACAGCCACAAGCTCAAGATGGCGATGCAGCACGGCTCCCGCAGCAGCAGCCAGTAATAAGGAAGGTTATTCAATCCCATTAGCCTTTTAGCCCAAAGAACCCCTCCTCCTCCCACTCATTCAGGCTTTCACTTACCCTTCCTCTTGGCCTCTTCACTGAAGACATTTTTGGCGTCAGACAAAGGCTTGCCCTCTGCTTTTTCAGCACCCCAGGCAGTGCTCAAGAGAAAAGCATTGAAAGAAGATTGCTAAATGGCCTATTTAGCAAGCTGCAGCCAAGATATGCACAACCCTCCACAAACACACATTGGGATTTATCAACATATTTCTCCCTTGGCAGGCGTCCGTCCACCGATCGTCCAACTCAGGTAGGGCACAGCCCGCCTGCCGCCCCTCAGCAGCGGGGCTTCCAGCCGGGCCGTAAGCAGATAGCCAGATTCCAACAAAGCACAGAAAGAAATGAATGCACAAAGCATCAAAATGCATCAGCATGAATATTAGAGATGTCGTTAAAAATACTGACTCCTTCTGCGGAAGTAGGCCAGCAGATGGTGCTACCAGTTATTATTCCATTAGGCTCTGCAATTTAACCCCCAACGGACTGCTCTTCCCTACATGTGGTACAGGGATTAACTCTTCCCCTTCCACCGCTCGCCGTACACCGCTGCTGTGCCTGGCTTCGGGCTGGAAACCGGGGGCACGGAGCGTTTGTGGGGCCGGGGCTTCCCTGAAGCGCTCCAGGTCTCGCATCGACGCGGGGGGCGGCGACGCACACTGCACTCCGAGCCTCGGGCCTCAAAGCCAGTTTGTCCTCCGACATACCTTGCTCTTTTTTCCCCCCTTCCAAAGGCAGTTCAGCACTGTAAGCAAGCACCAGTGACCACATCAGGACTCGTTTACAGGCTTCGCTGCTTCCTAGAGAAGGAAGAAATCCTGAACGGGATCTCAGCCTCACCCCCAGCCCAGGTCTACGCACACCTTGTGGTGAGGGCCCCCCCAGTTACATGGGGCATGGCTTTATGGAAAAGTCCTCCTCATTTTAAGGTTGTTTCAAGTGCTATTTTAAAAGAACAGACACATTTTTACATGTGTTCTCAAAAAACACAAAAGTTACTAAAAAATAACTCTCCAGAGTTATTTAACCCACCTTTGTCATCACAGCTACTCCCTAACAAAACCTCCGTTTATTCTTTTCCTCCTCAGAAGCCCACTAAAAAAGAATCAAGAAATAGCTCAAGATATGATTTCTGTTAGGATTTTGACTGTTAAGACTAGGCCTTACACTTGACCAGGATTTTACTTCTATTTAAGATTCACTTCAAAATGAACCTCAATTGGTACACTAGCGGTACCGGCACATGAAACAATCCTTTAGTTAACAGTATCACCTAAATTCAGAAGGTACTTCTGCACATATGCAGCTTCACTACAGAGACAATTATTAAATTTTAATTTTGCTTTTAGAACCCTAGCCAAGATGCTTTCACGTTATGGTTATGCAATATATAACAGACACTGCTGTCATTTATCTTGCAGAGTTACCATTTCATAACTCAGGACGATGCTAAATAATGCACTATTTTAGCTTTTTGAGATCAGTTAAACAAAAAAAGTTTCCTAAGGCACTCACAGTATGATTTCAGCTCTAAGCCAAATGCTACTGAAGTTGGTACGGTTAGAGGACTTTGAGAATGAACGGATGCCTTCCTGAACCATTCTAGGGCTGCAAACAAACAAAAAAAGCGTGCCCGATAATTAAGTGGGCAAGAATAACCATGGTAGCTTTTGGGTAATTCTTCTGAAATCCTATTCCTAAGTGTTTTGTTACTTTAGGATGAAATTTCTCAGGCTACATCTCCTCAGAGCTGCCCCGCAAGTTATTCCTCAACAACTTGTTTTACTGTCTTTTTGTAAAATCCTGAGTATGCTGGACGAGGCTACTGTGTGTTTTAATTCCTGGGGCTGGCCCACTGCTTCGTGCTCCATAGTATTCCTTCTGTTTTTAAGTTACATCTCCTGCACTCCACCAACAGTAAGCCAGCTGCTGGTTAGCGGGCTGAGAACGTACTCTTTCGGTTTTGCTGTGCCACTTCTCACCATACTGGAATGACACTGACGAAGATACCGGAAGGCTCCAGCCAGCCATTCTGAGCTAAATAAAGCCGTAGTGAAACCTCCATCAGGGAAGTCACATAGGTCACAAAACACAAAACTGGAAAGCAATGCAACTGAGTTGAGATTAGAAGACCCAGAACCACCCGTGCATTACAAAGGACAACGTCTGCATGTACTTAGCAACCACAGCGACATAAAATATCTGATGCTGCAGAGGTCTTTTCTTTCAATTACCAATTCATCCTGAAATAAACTCATAAGCAGTTACAAAATCATGCACACTGGAAATAAATTCTGAAAGCTACACAGCATCCACAAGGAAAAGGACAAAGCCTTTTGCCAAGCCAAAAACACCCCTTCCCCCTCGCTCCGAGGGGACGCCAATCAAACACCCTCAAGGAGCACGTCCTTTTGCCAGTGGCATACAAACCTATTTCATCTATCAGCATCGAGAAAGAAATGCTTAGCTGACAAATGTGTAGGAGAAGGTGGAAAGAAAAACCCTGAGGCAGACGCATTTATAAACTGAATATTTTGTTCAGAAAAATATGCTTTTAGTTTTCGTGGCTGCAAAGATAATCATCCCGATAGAGCCAAACGTAAACCAACGTGATGTTGTCTCAAGCCTGCACGGAGCAAGCTCCAGGGTGTGTGGTGCTGCTGACAGCTTTGGCGAGCAGCAGCACAAGGACACCACCGAGCTCCTGCCAGTTCCCTGTTGCTGCTCTGAGAGCTGTGGCAGCAGGGAGACGTGGGGAACCACGTCAATCCCGTGTCGGCTTCACGCTGCCACCCACTAAAGCCATTAGCAGCAGCAGGTACGGGCTGCCTGCTGGTCACGTGGAAGAGCTATCCCTAAGAAATATTAAGGGTGGAACAGATAAAACAAGAGCTGTAGGCTTCCCCACATATGCCTTGATTCACAGCTGCCAGCAAAGCATCTTCCCTTCAGCGGCACTGAAAAGACACTGATGTGGTGTCTTACAGGGGCAGAAGGTACTCGACACGTCTGATTGGTATCTTAATTAAACTCACGTAAAAACAATCAAATTACCAGATGATACCCAGAAACAATCGTGACAGCAGTCTTCTGGATAGCTGGGAATACTGTACCAGGGAGGCTTTTCACAGGAAGGAGTTTCTGCAACACTTCAGCGTGGCTTTCATCAGCCCAGCACTTCCCTGGCCTAACAGCATTTCCCACAGCAAGGACAAACCTCTGCTTGTGCTTGTCTTTTTTTTTTTTTTTTCTCTCCTCCCCTTCAAGACCTAAATGCACTTTGAATTTGCTCCATGACAACACACAGTTTCTCCACATCCCCTGCATATCACTACAAAGGAAGTCCCAAGAAGAAAAAAAGGAGTTTAATATAACAAAAGCTTCTACCTCCTAGAAAACCCTCCCAGGCGCTGCCTTACCTGCTCCATGAACAAGGCGTTGCTTCTACTGTATGAAACCCTGCCTGGCGGTAGGCATGGGCACCATGCTGGAGCAGTATGGCTCTCCCTTCTGTGCGCACACAGTCTTCAAGACCAAACTTCTCTCTTGAGTTGTGTCCATTCTTGATGTACTTACTCTAAGGCCTAGTGATGCCTTTCCCTGGTATTTTCATTAGTCACACATTCCTGACTACAATTATACAACCCCCTTCCTTTTTTTTTTTTTTAATAATTATTTTCACTTGTGGATCAGCTCACCCAAACAGCAACTACCACTACAAAATAAATTATGATCCCAACCATCCTAAAAAATAGAAAGCTAAGGGTCACATTCGCAATGCCTTGAAAGTCTCTTCCTTCTACTGGCAGCAGACATCTGCAGGAAGATGCAGAAGATCTGCAACGAGGTCCTGTATGGCAACAAGTTTTTGCTAGTCTACCAGGTCATTAGGCAAATCAAGATGACCTTGACATCAACTGCACTGAAAGCAGCTAAAATTAGCCACCTGGAAACCTGATCTTCACGCATTACCACTTCATCATCTTTGTCCCTGTTTATTACTAAACAAGGAATCCCTTTGTGCATGTCAAGCCACCAAAATAGTATCAATATCCCAGCTGTGACACAAATATAGGAAGAATAGTAAAAATGATCGTGATCAGTATTGTTTCTATTTCTGTTCAAATTAGATTGTCGTATATTTTCCTATTAGAATCACATCAGAATTCGGAAACTGCAAGTGCTTTAAGCTACCCCAGAGAAAACTCTTAAAGGAACATACATTTATCATTTGAATCACAAAACTGTAGTTAGGAATGCAAATCAAAAACTGCATGAACTCAATTCAATGACTTCTGAATTCCATTTGAGTATTCTAAAATTTTTTTCTCTACAGAAGCCTGCATAATTAACTCTAGTGGTGGTTTTATGACAGTTTTATAATCAAAAAGAAATCTATTAAAAAAGAAGATACCAGCTCACTCCCTGTACAGAGTCTATTTGTAGAAGATCGCTTACAAGACAAATGCGTCACCCCACGTGCACGCAGAATCCTCTGCTGAATGGCAATTCCAGAAGAGGCAGTGATTTGTCTTTTGATGACTTACTGTGACAAAAACTTCAGTTAAATCAAGCTGCTTCCACACAACTGACAGAAAGATCATCTAAACATGCACGAGGGTTTCTTTTCTCCAGAAAACCTTTTTTTTCCTCCCTTTCGGAGTTCCTTCTGACTTGCTTGTTATTTTCTGCTCAACAGTTGCCCCATACCATCTGTTGGATTGCTCTACAGAACTAAGAGCACTGTTGAACGAAGATCCATGAGGTTCTATAATTTTTCCTTCCTTTTTGGTGTATATATGGAACCAATAGGAGAGTCAATGAAGCATTCTAAATTGCGATTCTTTCATTATGCTGAGAATACTCCGCACTCTGCTTGGATCTTATTATCAGCTCTTATAAATGATTCAGTGTTTCAGGGATACAGAATTTTAGAGATAGATATATGAAACCTAACCCGAATTAACATTGAAGTGTTACAAATAGATTTAAAAAAAAAAAAAAAAAAAAAAAAAAAGATACAGGGAAAAAAATTACCTTTGCTGTCTCCCATATTTGTTACCTGTAACGTTGATAAATGAATGGCTGACAACTACAGCAAAGTGATGAGCCAACAGTCTGTGTCTGTATAATAGGCACTTTTGAATGTAAATTTGGCTACTGTACGTCATACCTTACCCCGCGTTTAGCACTGGGCTTATGATAAATTTTCAATTTACGTAGAAATGAAAACATTTATGTAAAGGCCAGCAACCTTAGTCATCTTCCTATGAAGAAAGAAGCAAGTGCTTCTCATGTCACACACGCATACCAGCAGGTTGTTGCTACAAAGGCAGCATCTGATACTGGAGAATGAATCTGTAGTGTGCATTTTTGTGTGTGGAAGATTTTGTTTGAGCAGAGGCATTTTGGGGCTCAGCACCAAACAGGGTGAATTGTTTTTCTGACTATTCGGTAGTGGTATAAAAACCATCTCCCAGTATATCTTAAAGGAAGCACTATGTAATGGAGCGTGTTAAACTGCCAGGAAATGAAAGAAATTGAGAACCTCATCCTGCTCACCCTGCCAAGCTACTGCACTGGATGCGTGTCAGCTTTCAGTGGCCTGCAGTGCTGTGCCTATCACGTACCGATTTCTTTTGTTCTAGTCTGTAGCACCGAACACAGCTATTTGGAAAATGACATACACCAACAAAACCAACTTCCTCGGCAGCGTTTCTCAGGTGCTGTCTGTCACATGCCCAACTAGCAGCACTGAGTACTTGCACTGATCCCAGGCTGATGCACGGCAGGGGTTTTGCTGCAGCCACAGGGCGGGCACCCTGCCAGAAGAACCGCTGCGCTCAGCGTGAGCCTCAACGCCCTGCTCCTACGTATGAAAAAAGTAACGACCACATTCAAGTCAACTGGACTTGTGAATGCGCTGTAGATTTGAATTACTCAAGTTCAGAGCAGTTTTGGAGCCATGCCATACCTCTGCAGATTTTCTAAAGCTTCTAATGCCAGTCCTCTGGATCCAAAAGTCTTAGCTTTATTCCCCCAAATACGTGAATGTTTCCAACAAAAAAAGCACCCCTACTTGGATTCTTTCTTATATTCTCGACTGAGCTCACCTGCCAATTTTTACAATTACTTAACCTCTTAAAAAAAAAGTTCACTTAACTCAATACTCTATAAAAGGAATGTCACGTTTCAGCTCACTGGTTTCACACAGGACCTGTGCAAGTATCTGGAAATAGATGTGTAATATAATTTGCCAAATACAGACAAGAAAACAATGCAGATCTTTCTGATTTTAAAGAGACTGGACATTAGAGTACAAAACCCCCAAACGAAGCCCTACAAATGTATTGATCCACTGAAATCTCAAAACATCAAAGATATTCTTAAAAAGTACAGGTAAAAGGCAGCTTCTGCTGGAACATACTCCTGGTTTTGCAATAGGACAACTTTTATTTAACCGGTCAAGGAAGTCTAATAGCTTCTGTAACAGTGTGGAGCAGAATGCTGCAAAGCAGCAAAATGGAACAGCTCTCTCCAACTTACCTATTTTTTATTTTATTTTTTTAAAGTCCTTTGTACTCCATAAAAATATATTATTAACCCAAACTGCAGTGATTTTTAGTCTTTCACCACTGAACATGGGTTAGTTAAAATCATCTCTCATTCCAGCACAAGCAGTGCTTCAAGAACCTGCTAAGTAACAATACGGGAGCAAAGCAGAATAAGCTGCTAATTTTGTTCTGTACAAAACTTTTCTCTGACAAGATTGAATTCAGTTGAATTTTACATTATATTGTAGATCCAAAGTAAGGGGACTCCCGGTACAGATATTACATGTAAATATAAAACGCTGTTAGGGAAGGTAAGAAATAATTTTTACCGTACTGAATGTAAGCTTTCCTTTAGACAAAAATACTCTAACATCTCCAATTTCAAAAAGGAAGAAAGCTTACTGAGCTTGTGTTCTCTGTTCAAAAAAAAAATGGAATAAGATTACACTTTATTTCCTAACTTTCATAATGCTGATAAAGGAAAAACAAAACCACATCACAAAATGGAAGCAAGCAACAGGAAACCCCTAAATGACTTAACTGAAGGGTGTTTTTTGGTTTTTAGTTTTGTTTTTTTCTTCCCACAAGGTAAGTCATCTTTTCAGACATTTTCCTGGAGTTATTTTTGGAGGCTTTGCAAAAAGAGATAAATATACAAATACTTATTATAAAATTTCATAAACAATCACCACCAAAATAAATACACAAATAGAAATTGAATTCTCCTCCAGGAGAATGATTCAGTATTCCCTCTTTCCTGTTTGCAAACACCAGGTCTCTTGAAAATATAGCACGTAGCAACACAATGTAGCAAGTAAAAGCTTACTGTGGAACATTTTCTATTCCTGCTACTATGTGCTGAATTGCTAAAAAGCAGCCTGGCGGTGCCATGAGCAAGTAGAGCCGAAATGCCAGCATCACAACTGTTCGCTGAAAGCAAGCACGCTGCAGGCACTGCCAGACCTGGTCCCACTGCTCCTCATCCAACACATCCCGTGGCAGCCAGAACCCTACCGAGGCAGCCTCAGTAATCACATACTCTTTGACTTGTGTCTTAAAAGGAAGATTGAGCTTTAAAACATTCAGCGAGGCTGCTGCCCAGCTCACAGCTGCTCAGTTTTCCTCCAGCTTGTTTAAAAAAAAAAAAAAAAAAAAAAAAAAAAGCAAGGCTACACAACCATGTCATACCAGGTTGTGCATTTACGCCTCCAAGTTCTCGGTAATTTCTAGCCCATCGATCAAGTTTAGCCAAATTAGGTACATCTCTGAGATAGCTGTTCTTTGGCAACTGGCATGAAGCACACAGGATTTAAGCAGGATCTGGGGCAAGGAAAATGAGCTCAGTCCTCCTTAGACCTCCGAGCATCCACTTGAGATGCTCTAGGTGTTGGGACCACCAGCTGCAAAAGGCAGCCCTTCAACACCACATCATCTTCTCATTCTTCCCTTTGTCCCTACTCCAACCAAAGAAACCTTCAACTTCCCTCTGCTTGAGGGCAGTCTGCAATTCTCCAAGCAGTCTCCTCGCTACCTCCCTCCTCTCCCCCCTATCCCAGAAGCCATTCCAGTGCATCAAAAGGAAAGAACCACGGATATCCTATTGGGACCCAGATTTCTCCAGCAGCTGTTTGGTCTGAGTGGCCAAAATCTCCATCTTTCACACCCGGTTTGTTACTCCTGCTGTAAACTCAAGCTGAGCAGTGTTCACATCACCTTGAGCTTCCTGGTCCTCCTTCCCAGCAGCTCATCGGAGCACCTCCAACCTGCCCAACTGACGGGACGGTTGAACTGCCCACGTTACGGAACGGCTGAACTCTTGGAAAACAGCAAAGGCTGTAGTGTACAGGCCTATTTCTTACAATGTTTAAGCTACTGGTCCTGTTGTGAAGGCCTAACTGATATAAGCATAGTATCGCTCTCTAGAATTAACACGTGATTGAAAAGGAACTTTACAATGTATAAATTAAAATAAACCAATTCTAGAGATTCAAGAAAATTATGTATTCACAGAAACACAGGGCTTATCACTCCTCCCTCTCTCAAAAAAATAAAAATAAAAATAAAAATAAAGGTTTAATACAGGAAATGCAGGAAATATAAGATTTAGGATAATATATCATGAAAAAAATTAATTTCTGTACTTCCATCCTGATTACTCAAATTTACTTCAATTCTCTATGCATAATAACATAACAAAACAAAGAGAAGAGTGCTGTAGATAGTTTCCTGTCAGTTTTAGAAACTACTACTTTCTACACTTTTTTTCTTTTGATGTTTTATCGCTCCCACCCTGAAAGGGAGATAAACTCACAAGTTTGGCTGTCTGAAGTCAGGAAGAATTCACATGCACAGATTTAAATGCAGAGACAAGTCTGATGCAGTGGTCTAAAACTTAATTTTATTTTTTTTTAATTATTTTATTTTTTTTACTGCCAGAAAGGAAGTTAGTCTCCGATGGGAAAGAATCTTTCAGAAAGTGCCTCTCTGGAAAGGAACAAGATCTGCCATAATGCAGCAGCTTACTTGGAGGCCTTATGAGTCAGAAGAGGAAGCTAGCTAAGCATTTGCATTTTTCCAAAACTGCAAGAATGATCAAAAAGCAAAACAAAAAGCCAAATAAAATCCAAGCTTGTTTTTTCTCAGAAACTCAGAAAGACTTTTAGTGTTCTGTAATCAGAGTCTTATGAATAATAAATTCAATCTCTAACTAAAATAAAAGTGAAAAATTAACACCTGAAATAAGATACACCCCAACCACAATATACGACAAAAAGACATTTGCACACAGGATACACTGAACTCTTCCAGTTTTCCTTTTCACCAAAAGCTTCCATTTTTATTTATTTATTTTTAAGACAATTTTGACAGCAGCTCAAATAAGCTGGCACCAATCCACTGGAACTCTGTTACTAACCAGCTCAAAGACCATCCCTTGAAAGTCTATCAAGCAGACGCAGGCTAGTTGTTCAACAGCCCAACTTCTGGGTGTTCCAGAGAAGAAACCACGTGAGCCAACCCACAGGTGAAGCAGAGCAGCAATCCTGCCCCACAGCACCTATGTGCTGTTGTCCAGGCAGCCAAGTAATAGAATTCAAGTCAACGACTTGGTAGCAAAACAGATAGGAACTATTGCGTGTACTGTGAAATAAACACTGTGAAAACTGAAGACGCAATTATGTTTGATCCTTGCAGCTGTAAGCACTTACAGACATGCCTGCCATTCGCCATTTCTGTGTATAAAACTACCCCACGTTAAAACTGACACGAGGGCGGGCGTTACAAAGGTGTGCAAACTCAGGCAGGTTGAATACGCTGAGACAGCTTTTATCCAACCTTTTCACTGCAATTTAAACAACACAGGCCCTACTCAGATTTATAGCCTTCAGTCAATTTCCATATAACTTGAAAAGTATTCACGTTTGGGCTTCTGGGTCTTATATGAAGCCATTTTGTTTCTGTTTAGAAACTATAAAAAACCGCAAAACCCTTAAAAATGCTGATTTCAATGTAAAACTACAAAAGCCTGAAGAAGAGAGAAAACAATTACAAACAAGGGGGAAAAAAGCAGAGCTCTCCACTTGCCATTTTGCCAAGTTGCTGCCTGCCCACTCATGTTCTAAGTTGCCACCACTTCTGCGCGCTGCCGAGAGATTTTCTCCTGCTTTTCTTTACCGACCAGAGGGAGGACAAAGAGACCAAACAAAGACAACCCCAAGCCATCCAAATAACCCCCCAAAAGAACATGAGCTTTTTGATCACCTTGGTGATCCACACCTACCGCCAGCAAGCAGCACGGCCCGCATACAGCTCGCAGCAACAAACCGCGCGGCCCGAAGGGTGGCTGCTTCTGGTCACAACTCCATTTCACATCAAGTGCTCCTTTTCTACACCTTCTGCTGATGCGAATGGCCTCATAAGAGAAGATTTTTATAATTAAAACCCAACCCCCTTTCATCCTTATGGAAAGGATGCCACTGTTTCCTCATGCTCTCCCCCCCAAAGCCCTCAGGTTTGCCTGCCCCACAGCCTGAGGCGCGTAAGCACTGCAGCCAGGCAGCCGCAGGCGAGGGCGGCAGACACGGAGCCGTCCCCACTCTCATTTCTGCACTCTGCTTCTTCAGCGGAGCCACTCAACCTGCCGGGGCGATGGGAGCGAAGGGCAGGAGGCAGCAGCTCCACTGAACTAGCGTGAACCTGCCCTCCTCTTGTCTCCACACCTCACTGCAATTACTGACAGAAAGGCAGGCTGGGCTAGGCCCCAGGAGCAACTGCGGATTAACCGAAGCACAGACACGGGCTCTCTTCCATCAGATGTTTTCACAGCGTGGCTTACCAAACCCAACTCAAATTTCGTAATGCAGAATGGATGCGGCCTTACAGTTCACTTGGAGGCGAAGCCGAGCAGCTCATTGAGAACATGAAGGCCGCTGGAGCTGCAACCAATCGTTGTCTCGGGCAATGTCAGGAAATGATTCTGTGATAGCACCCTCTTTTTTTTATTATTATTATTTAAAAACAGCATGTACTTTCACTGCTTGTTGATGACAAAAAAAAAATCAAGTGCTGTGAAAGAGATAACAGATGTGAAAAAGATATGATTTAATTCCACATGAACATGAAAATGCTGATCATAAACTATCTGTGAATTGAAACAAGCTACATCTTCAGTAAGTCTTACATGCAAGACTTCTTTATTTACAAATAGGGAGTTTATTCATTAAAAGCACTTAAGTTTAGAAGTTCACTCAATCTGTGAGCATGGCATTTTTGTAGGATTCCTTGATACCTAACAGAGTAACCAAAATGTCTTCAATGCTTGCAATTTCAGTGAAACAAAAAAAATGAGCATTTTCGGTACATTAGAAGACACTGACACAAATTGGGAAAAGCAATTTATTTTTAACATTACCAGCTAGGAAGTCACATATCATTAAAACCAGTGCTGACTGCACAGCATATTTCCATTTAAATCAAAGGGGGACATACTTCTTCCTCTTCAATTCAAACTAACTTGCGTATCTGCTGTGTCAGCTTCAAGGAATTACTTTGATGGCTTTCTCTACCAAGGTGCTAGAATATCCAAGGTAAAAGAAGAGCACTTTAGCATATATATAAGCCTAACAAAACTACTCCTGCATACAGGTTTCTCAAATGTTCCTGAAAAAAACCACTCCTCTCAATGAATAGGGAAAACCAGACGCCCACAGAAAAGGCATTTATTAAAAAGAGGTGCTGGTTTGAAAACAATGCTCACAAGTTGAGGGATACTATAGGGGACCAGCAGGATTCAATTTCAGGCAAAGGAAAAAACAAGCTGTTGTTTTCCCAGAAGTGTCTTAAAAGAGAGAGAGAGAGAGAGAGAGAGAACATAGCACCCAAGAGCTTCACTGGGTTAACCACAAAAACCAGTAGTGAGTAGGAACTTTTGGTAGGGACCAAACAAAGTTTTAAGACAGCTCACTAGAAGGAAGCCTAGCAGTCATTTTCTATCTCAGCCAAAGCTGGCTATTTGCACAAGAGACAAGACTAGGTGTAGGGCTCAAGACAAATGAAATTTTTATCATCTTTAACGGAGTTTGAGTCAACAGCAACTGCTGTTAACCATACACAGAAAGACAGGCTGGCTAGAGATGGCCGCGTGCTGCCAAGGACATCCTGTGGCACAGCCAGGACACCAGCACCCTCCTGCCTCCATCCCCGACCAGGAAGGTTCGCTCACCATGTCCCCAGATCTCCCAGAGTCAGTGAAAGCCCACTCACACTTGCAGTTAAACTCTATTAAGTGAAAGCACCCAGTAGGCTGGCACCATAAAATATGCCTCTTGTACAGTATCAGGAGCTTGATCAGATTTCAGAGTAAAAAATGACTGCAGGTGAAAGAATCCTCCACGGGATGACAGAAGTAAGAGCTCCAACACAGAAACTTCAAAATAAATCTTTTTTTCAAAATTGTTCTTACCAATCTTATAGACAGTAAGACATACTTCTGATTTTGCCTCTGTTTACTTAAAATAAAACAAACTTTAGGAAACTTTGTTAAGCTTGTACACATAAATCTCTCTCTGGAATCCTACCAACAATGAGAAGATGTTAAAGACACCTTTCCCTATCCGCATAGGGATGCATATTCATGTCACACGATGATGCTTTCAGTCATGCCACTTAGCTTCCTGGACAGATCTCATTTCAGATGGCTATAATTGGCAGGACTTTGAAAAAAACACACATCAAAAGCCACATAAAACAGGGAGGCAGGGGGTAGAACAGAAGAGCACATATTCAGGTTATGCCTGGAACATCACCTCTTAATTCTGACATGGTTTTTATCCCAGAACAAAATCCCCAAAGGAAGAGATAAAGCAACACTTGGCCTACAGAACAGGAACTGAGCTCCCATGCATCAACAATCCCTTGCTCAAGCACAGGCTAAGTGATAATTTCAGCAGGAGAGATACTGCTCTAGTCTGAATATGCTGAACTCAAACTTACATTTTTACTGGTGAATTTAATCATACTAAAACCAAGACAGCACGACTTAAAATCAGTGGTCCCTAAGCGTAAAGCTTGCAGAAAAATCACAACAATACACAGACCATGGAAAAGCTGGCACTTCCCTCTGTGTACTCCTCTCCCATAATAAATCATGACAGGCCAGATGTTAAAACCATACTTCAATTTCACAGCTCCATCTGAGTATTATTAAAGCATTCAGCACTGTAACACTTCCCGACTCCAAAAACATTTTGGAGAGCATCTCTGTGTCTGTGTGCACGGGGCTCTGTGTTGTGTTTAAGCAATCCCTGACACAGTTCTGTCTACGAGTACGAATGCTGAACTGCAGCCTGCTGACCTGCCACTTGTTAACGCTACAGCTGGAGAGAAAGGCTCCTGGAACCTCTGAACAAACACAGG
Source organism: Netta rufina (assembly GCF_964035555.1). NCBI lineage: Eukaryota > Metazoa > Chordata > Aves > Anseriformes > Anatidae > Netta > Netta rufina. The sequence continues at coordinate 16,099,060 of NC_140136.1, forward strand.
GCTTCAAGCCTGGGGTTAGAATTCAGAAATTCTCCTTCTGAAACAATCTTTCCAAGCACAACAAAAGAAGCAAACAAAATGCTCTAACGACAAGAAGTGAGATATCTTCTTCAACATTAAGGGCAATACTTCTTTCCAGCATATAAACTGGAACTCAGTTGTGATGTTATGAACATCTCCTACAGTAGGTCTTTCTACTAATCTATGAAACTAGTTCTGGCTTGCTGTTCAATAGCATTTTGTATGCATATGCAGGATGCTACTAACATGGAAATTACCTTACCACCTCCTGAAAAGGCACTACAGAAAAGATTGGAACATTTTCCTAGAATATACATTAAAATGCTAGCCTTCACAGTAAGACATCAAGAGAGCAAAAAACCAAAGTAAGTGCAAGCACAAGCTAAATAACCCACGCAAAAGAAAGCCTACCACAGTTATGAAAGAAACATGAATAAGTAGACTACAAATTACACTATGCTCAAAAAATATAGGACTTGTCAACTGTTCCTAGCCTAAAGCTATGTTCCTAGATTCATTTATCAAATTTATTCAAATCAAAATATTAATTCTCAGCCCCACCACCCTCGAAGCCCACTCACTTGTATTTACTTTCTTTAAGAGTTGCCAAATTCAATCCCCTCTCAGCACATAAGGATAGATACTGTCTTGGGAATCCATGCAGCTAGGAGCTTGTGCAAATTTTTTATCTAGATAAACTACAAAGTAAACAATACCCCCCCAGTTCTGGAAGGCTATTGAGTGGACAAAGTGCTGGGAATTGTTTTGGTTTCTCTATATATTTAGACTTAACGTTACAGCTAAAAGAAATTGTAAAACCTGAGTGCACATAACACACTGACACCTGTATAAAAGCCACATGGATTCCAAATGTACTTAAGATTCTTTGGCTTCAAAAGCAGGCCACTGGTTAACATCTTTAAAAGCTCTGCTTCTCTTTTGGCAGTAAGATTTCACTAACGCTTTAGAAACACACTGATCTTCTACAAAATGTCTCAAGGTGGAATGGCATTCTGGAAGTTTTGGAGGCAAAGCTATGTCTTAAGCCTTTTGGAAAAAAAAAAAAAAAAAAAAAAAACGTATCAGGCTTTAGCTAACAGCACTGGACAGCTGGTCTCCGCCAGTACCAAGGGAGAGTTCCCCTGTGAGCCCACTGATGTCCTCTGAGCCTCTGAGGCGCGTGACAGCACACAGTTGGTTGCCTTACTGCAGCACAAGGTGCTTCCCAGCTCATCACGCCTTCCTCTCCCGCTGCCGCTGTCTCTAGCGTGTGCAGTTTTGTCCAACTACGCAGCAAACCAAGTCAGCAACTCGTATTCTCAAGAAACAGCTCTGGCAACAAAAAGCCATTTCGCAGCTCCTGAATCAGTTTTGCAGTTCAGTTCACAGCACAAATGGTTGAATTAACACATGATGTAAGAAGGGAGCTTTTTCCCCATAAAGTTTTTCCCTTAATCTAATGGTATTTTAAACAGACACTGAACTACTGCTTCAACAGTCTACAGTACGGACTGCTGTCTTTAGAGGACGATTCAAGACAAGTTTTATTTTCCTTTTTTCTCCCTTTCTAATTAGGCACCAAGCTCAGACACTGAGCTTGCACCATTGCATCATTACTCATTGCTTTACGGTTCTTCAGTGTTAACAAGACATCTGTTTGCAAATAAGTATTTAGATATTCAATCTTACTTATTTGTGCATTTTTTTAACATCATCCATTTTACTTGCTTCTGTCAACCTGTCTCACCCTGGAGGATTACCCCTGTAAGCTGAGCTAGACAGAAGCTTCCTGCCTGTGCCTGCCACCCATTAACAACTTTTTACAAAAAGGTTTCTCTTTTGGAGCATTTTGAAGACAATTATTACAGTCATTTAACGAGTGTGCAATTATCTCAGGAAAGATTACATTCTTAAATTGTAACAATCATTACAACAGCAGGTATTGCTTTTTAAATAAGAAATGTACGCAAAGAATTGGACAGCCTAATTATTTGACAACTGAGGAAGGTTCAGAGAGACTTCAAAAAAACAGAACAAGCATTAGCAACAGCTAGCACGATTCAAAACTGAATGAGAAGAATGATTAAACATTTTAACTGGTGGAAATGTTAGCTACTGACAAACTCATAAAGCTTATAAAATGCTAAAGCAGATAGCCTGGTACATTTTTCCAGCAATTCTGTCCTTCCCTTGTTATGCAGCTGTATTTCCTAAAGAAAAGCAAGGCAAATGAAAAAATGGATGAAAGTTAAATATATCAACAAATATTCATCAGTAAATGTGTTACAAGCCAATTTCATACACACATACTTCCTTTCCCCCATCCTATGCAATTTCTCGTTTTAAAAAGAAATAGGGAGTATAAAAGGCTTACCTAAAATTTGTATAAAAAATATAAAAAACAAAATTCTTTGTATACATCCAACTGTAAAGCTAGCAAAATATTGCTGTCTTGAGTGATGAAGACATCCATGACAAAAAGCCACAGATTGGTTTTGAAACACATATTAAATACAGTTAGAGTCTGAAAGAATTTGCTCATTCCAGGAACTGTGCTACTCAGCTCCAAGATGATGCCCTACTCATCTCATTAACTCTACACACTTGACACAGCTTTGCCACTTTCCACTTTCACTTCCTCCCATTTTTGTGGGCCCTTCTGAAAATAGAAAGCGAAAAAGCAGGGAAATACAGTGCAAAAAAAGGTCAGCGAAGGGAGTACTTTGTTACTTGTACAGACATGATAAACCTGCTAGGTGCTGGGAGATGACAACTGAATTCTGCTGCCTCACAGTGGCAGACAATTCATTAAGCTGCTACAACTACAAGGAAGGTGAAAATTGTTCCTCAAACACAGAAGTAAATCCAGAGCATGCAACTCCTAGAAATGTTTAAAAGGCAAGTTCAAACAGATTTCCATTTGTTAACGTGGTGACATCACCCATAAAATTAACCATAATTAAAAGGAACGAGTACAATATAAATACAATGGATATGCTTAACAGCATTTTAGAAGAAAATGAGGTTTTTAGGGCTCTCTTTGGGTGGGGGGAAGGAAGGGCTTTAAAAAAAAAAAAAAACACAAAAAAACACACCAGTTGCAGATTACAAGCTAATGCCCCACCAAATACAAGTGATTTCAATACACCAGATGTCTAGATTTCAGTTCTCAGATAATGCAAAACAGGGCAAATTTTGAGTCACAGATTTTATTATGCTTAGCCCCACTGAAATCTGTCATACACTGCTTCACAAACAACGTTAATAACAGGATCGTAATTTTACAACATGGTCTCATAAGAACACTTAAGAGCAATAAGCTTACTATGCAGAAAAGCCGGTCTCTGCTACGAAGAATTTAAATACAGCCCCACCAGCTCAGGATTTGAAAATATTTCTCATTGTGGGCTCTCTTAAAAATAAACTACGTGGAATTTCAGAAACGCATTCTGAAAAATACTCTAGCCCTCATTTCTATACATCTTCCTTAAGTGCACGTTGCAATGAATTGGCTTGTTGGGCCAACCATAGCTACCCGAGACAACACATCACTGCTTCCTAGGCATGTCTTGCATTTGCGATCTGGTATATGAATAGAACGGCAATCAAGAGCAGAGCAAGAGGTTTTTGAGTGGGATAATCCCAGGGATACTTGCAAAGCCAAATTTAGAGCCGATACAAAAGGGAGGGAGCTGCTAACATGGGTGAAAGGCTGCGACCACGCAGGGTGTGCATCTCAGCCGCACCAAAGCCTGTGCCCTGTGCTCTGATCAGGTGAAACTTCCACCTCTGACAATACCCTCATGCATCAAGTTACACCATTCTGACGTATGGTCAATATTTCTTCCTAAGCTTTCAATAAGGACAAGATAAATTCTCTCCAAAAGCAGCGTCACCTGTCGCTCTGAAACAAGCGGTAGGAAAGCAAGCACTTGCCAGCAGAACAGCACTTTCAAGTTTCAAGTCAGTTTCAAAACAACAACAAAACAAAACAAATGCAAACGTCAGATGCAAGATAGTGGACTTCATGAATACACTGAATTATCAAGTTAGGTGCCAAACATTTAGTCACAAAAGGGGTAGAAAAAAGATTCAGCTGATACCAAGAGCTGAGATCAACACCTTGTCGTGTAGCGCTTCCAACCATTAATGAAGTATTATTTTCCAGGCCAATCTCCATTAAGCTTTGAGATATGTAGCCAGAGGAGCACCGGGGCCCCCAGCCTAAGGACGTGGACTTGAATCAGGTCCAGAGGAGGCCGTGAGGACGCTCAGAGGACTGGAGCCCCGCTCCTACAAGGAGGAGCTGAGGGAGCTGGGGCTGCTCAGCCTGGCGAAGGCAAGGCCCCGAGGTGACCTTACAGTGGCAACCTTCGCTCAGGCCACTACAAACCTCAGAATATCACCTCAACTTCCTTTTCTTCTAAGCGTACAGAACTGAACATGGATACCTACATTTGTCACCTTCTTTCACACTCATGAAAAGCAAAGAGAATATTTTCAAAACAGTTTTAAGAGGAGGCAAAAAGATCAGAAGCGTTATATTAGTCGAGGGTGAGACTACACGGATCTCCAGTGTATTCCTTCACTTCATTTCGCTCCCATAATCAAACTATGATGAAAAATGCATGATGTAAAATTAAGAGGCACGATATATTTACAATTATAATCTAATTACAGCAAGCATAGAAAGTATAACAGCAGCATAAGACATTTTAGATTGTTTTTAATTGTGCACTATTACACTGAACTATTAATTTTTAAATTAATTTGTACTGAGAGAATAGCTTTACAAGTTACACTGCGATAAGCATGCTTCCTTTCAAACAACGGAGTCACAAGTATTTCATCTTGTCTCATTTTTAAGTGATCTTAGTGTAACTGCAGTTGGGGATGTTTGGTTGTCTAATGTTGGGTCCACTCCAATAGCCACAGATCATCAACTACTTCATAAAATTTAAAAATAGTTCTTTTTCAAAACCCCTCAATCGTTATCAAAGCAAAACTGCTGAAAACAACTAAATCCACTAGTAATTGTTTCCTCCAGTTGCCATACTATTACTAAGTCATATTACGCACGCTGCAGGCTCAGAGAGGCTTGCACACGGTTTGCTCCTATCATTCCCCCATCGATGGGCTCCTCGCAGCTGTATGACAGCTCCCACTGCACAACCAGTTCCTGGAGGAAACACTAAACATCTCTTCTGTTAGATAAACTTAAAGTCTGAAACCAATTTATACCATTTATTGCATACCCTAGAATCATAATAAAAAACAACCCAGCAGCTGATATGCCTACCTGGTTTCTGCCAGTGTTATTTCAAAGTTCCAGAAAGAAGTAAGAAGGACGAAACAAAGAGCTGAAATCCTGTGAAGATGCGTCCTTCTCCTGCCGCTACCAAAACCAAAGCAACCCTCCCAAACACTTGAACACTCTGTACAGGTCTCAGAACTTTCCCTCTGTTCCAGGCTACAAAACAAGGCACTGACGGTGATGTCAGTGAGGCTGATGCAGTCTTAAAAAGGTTCTGAGTTACGCTACAGAAAAATTACAGCACCAGAAAACATCTTGAGACCTACTTTTCACTGCCTGGCTTATATGCCACACGCTCCTCACAAACTATCCCAACGCATGCATTTCTTGCCACCGCCACTTTTCCAGGAAGGCACATCCCGCTCGTACCGATGGGAGACCCGAGGGTGCAGCTAACAGCTCTGGCTTCTGCCCTGCAGCCCCATGGCAGGGAATTGGGCTCTGTTGCTTTAGCAGAACCCAGCAGTACCTCAGTGCCCTACCAGCAGCCCAGCTCCGTGCCCGTGTTAGGGGCTCATATCGGACAGAACCAACATGAGGAGCCATGCAGGCTGTGCCCTCCTCTACACACTCCCTACCCTCAGAAAAAGAAAAAAAGAAAGTACATCAACACCAACGGGTTGCACCTACCGCATCATTCGATCCATCGAGCTCATCTGAAGTACACTGCTGTATGCATACCCTAGGGGCAACACGCCAGCACTACACCAACTGAAGCACCAAAAGTTTCGCTCATAGGAAATGAAAATCACATGCTCCATGCACATCAGCCCAGGTTGTAACGGAGGAGAGGTCATCTACTGAACCAGGCCCAGAGATTCAAGTGTGAAAGCCTCATCTCTCCGCCAATGCCACGAGGCAATGGCACATTTTACAATGCCTCCTTCATAGGACATGTGTCTTGCAAGCTAACTAAAGCAAGTCTCAGCCACTGAGCTCCTTTCCTTCCCAACAACTCTTCCAACAGGACACCAATCCATACTGTAAGGTACAGAGCGCATCCGTAAAGAGAACAGAGAAGTAACACAACAGTTGTAGCTTTTTAAGGCCACATGCACGTACGTATTTGATGTTAGTTGCCTCTATTTTGAAATGCACAGATGGAAAACCAGAAAACATTGGTATTTCCTCTCTCCTTTCCCAACTAGAAGCTAAATTCCTACTAGAATTTAAAACACCATTTAAAAATCTTCCCATTTTTACTGCTCAGATGCACACAGACTTGAACAGACATCCTCATGCTTTTGGAACCCCAGATTACCAGCAAGAGCGGCTGAATATGTAGATGCATCATACAGAAGCTGCAGCTCCTGCTGCCAAACCATTAGTAGGAGTTTCAGTCATTCCCGTCAAATCAAATTCGGGCCTGAAGCTACCAAGCAGTGCCAAAAGGCAACAGCACTCAGGAACTAACTTACAGCTAATGCAGCGATGGCACTCAAAGAAAGCCTTAACAATGGAAAGTCACTAAACCAGTCTCACAAACGGCAGCACCAGCTTAAATGACTTACAGATTTTAAATAGTTCTTTGTGTATTTGGTTACCACATCTCTATTATATTCAAGATACAATTTCTTTTGAAATACATTTTTTTGTGTGCTGAAAATTCCTGCAATCTTGCACAGTGAGTTTTCCAATAACTGTAATCAAAACAAATGATTTTGCTGGTCACAGAGTTGTGAACAGAGAACTTTTACGAGCTGCTTCAACAGGTATTTGTTGTTCTTGTTAGTTATTGAAAAGTTTAGCTACTCTCAGAAGAGAAAATACCAGTCTATACTTCAATTTATTACTGCTCACACACCTTCAACAAAAGACAAGGTGATACAGATGAAGATAGGGGTCAGTGTTGGGGGGGGGGGGGGAGGGGGGGAAAAAAAGAACTTACTATCACAATCAATTAAAACTACTTGAAAATTCACTAGGCTCACTAGAGAAAACATTAAAAATAAGTCTATAAAACCTTGCATTTCATATATTCATGTCATTGCAAGATTGGTTTTCTAAACTCTTCAATGTTCATACAATTTTTATCTTTTCAGATAATATGAAAACCACTGTCTGCAAAGTTAATTTCTCTTGTATGCCATTAGAACAGTACAAGATAATTTGTGTGCTTTCATGTCCTCCATACCACGGGCTTTAATACATGTAGTAGATGCGGATGTTATGCAAGAACAACTGCACATTTTTTTCTTTTACCCAAAAGTAATGAAATAAATAGCTATAGCCATTTCTATTATTGCTGATCATATAAAAACAAACAAAAAACCTGTATTTTTAGTTAATGACAATGAGCACAAAGTTACCAAGCAAAGGACAAAAGCCAATCAGCCACACCAGTACCTCTTATTAAAGCTCTTAAAAATGCACTGCTATGAGTACTTTAACAGACAATAAGCCACGATATTTACACCTGAAGCATAAAACAACTGTTCTTCTCTGCTGTACTTAGGAAATACATGCAGTAGAAGGGCTGGCTCCATTTTCTCTGAAAAACTATCTCAGGTCATATAAATCTGGTTTTCTACAATGCTAAGAAAACAGGAGAAGAGAAAGCAGGCTTGCATCGACAGTTTTTTCATAAACCACGAGTTACGCAGACTTCTTGAGGACCAATTACCAACAAAAGCTCAGTGTCTCCAGTCACCCTGCTTTGGCACAAGTACCAATACCAGAGCAGCCAAACCAGGCAGCTCAAAACCCCATCCCCTAAACCCCCACATACCTGTCCTTGTAAGGTTATACGACTTCTCTCTTGCAGATGCTGACTGGAAACTGCAGAATGCCAGGGATGAATCTGACTTTGCGACTGTGCCCGACCAATATCAGACGCCTGTGTTACTTGATGGGGGCTTATATGGTGTTCTAGGTCATGCTCTAAAACATGGCTTGTGCTATCCTGAACAAACGCAGAGTCATCAAACTGTGGCAGAAGGTCTTCCTGAAGGAGGTCATCTGGGTCAAGTCCTGTAAACGGTTCGTTTGGAGCCTCAACTTGATGAAGTAAGTTCTCATCCAGAGACGTAAAACCATTGCTCTCAATAGGGTCTGTGAAATGGCTTATCTGAGAAGCAGAACCAGCAGAAGCTGGAAAATTAATATTCACAGGAGAAAGTTTTGAACTACTAAAGTTGCCCTGAGGATGCGCAGAATGCAACATTTGAAAACTACTTGAATTCAAAGGTGTATTAGGATTCAACATGTGCTCCGTTGTTTCTTGCTTGGTCCCTGTTTGAGATGTAAAGGCATCGCTTCCAGTGAAGTCAGAGATGGGGTGTGTCTGCTGGCTACTAGAAAGAGCTGTTGTAGACTGAAGAAGGCTGGTAGGAGAAATGTGGTTATTAGAGTACGAATAAGGAGATGAAAATTGTTGGCTATTATTGACAGAACACGGAGTAATAGTTGGGGACTGTCCATCAAAAGTTCCTTCTTGATTCCCACAAAAATGTATTGAAGCACTTGCAGTCTGAGAAAACTGTTGAACAGACAGAGGCTGCTGTGAAGTTGAAGGATTAGAAACTGGAGGTGGGTGGTTAACATTGACTCTGTGAGAAGTAGATACATTAACTTCCAGGAAGTCTTTTGGCTGACTCAGAGCATCTTGCCCCGTGTTGTTCCTGCTTTGTTGAGATCGTAGTGAGGCACACTGATGCTGCGGTTCATTAGCCTGAAATAAGGCAAAGTCATGGTGTGCTACAAAGCTTTTGTTTTGCTGCATAGACTGAGAATGTCCTTGGTGAAAGGGGGACCCATTTTGATTCGAAACAGTCGTGGCAGTTTGGTGACCCCACATAGGACTACCATCAGCCACATCTGGAAACATCCCATTAGACTGGGTTTGTGGATGAATTGGTGAACAGTTGAATTGAGAGTGTGGCGATAAGACGTTGTCTGCTGAGCTATTGAAAGACGTACTTACTTGGTGAAGTTTCAAAGAATCAAACTGATTCAGCGGCTCAAACTCACTTATCTTTTGTTGATTCTGAGCATCTTGCACATGGTTCAAGGAGTCTATGTGCAAAGGTTCAAATTCTGCACCTAAATTCAATTCATCAACAAGTGAAACAGGTCCAGGTTGAACAAAGGCATCATCTGACAAACCTTCTAAGGTCTCGCTAAAAAGATTGGCATCATCAAAAAAATCCATCATAGGATCAGTCATCTTGGTAGGTCTGTACTGCTAACTTCTCTCAACTCCAAAAGGAGTCAGTTTTGGCTCTCTGCAGTGAACAGAAACAGATTACATCCAGTGGTCACCACCTTATCCAAGGCATACCAGCATCCATTAGTGCTTCTGATGAAATGTTCGTCTTAAAGTGTTAAAGCATCCTATGGGAGAGGAAAAAAAGAGAAGCATAATTACACACAATTGCTTTGTATTTCAAGTCATTCCTCATACCTCCTTCCCCTTCCCAATATTGCTATGGATTTTTGACATTTCATTCATAATTTTAATAGTTTAGGTAAAGCACAAATCACTTAAGAGTTATTTTTTGCTTTTAGCAAATGTCCTCTACAGCTCTTATAGTTTAAGCCTTATGCATCTGATGTTTTAAATACATGGGTTTCAAATTGTTTCCCGTTTGCTGTTATCTAAGCACAAATTCAGATTCTCCTATGCCACTTTCATTAAAGCTACCAAATTGTAACACTCGTGTTTCTCAGTAGTCCAGAAGTAAAATAAATTTGCTTATGATCATATTCAACAGAATGACAACTTCCCCCATTCCAAACACCATCAGACAGATAAGCCAACGCTAGGATCCATGCAGATGACATGTTTTACAACACTTTTTGTTTTAATCAAGGCAGTAGTGTTTCCCAATAGAAAGTGACCTAGTAAGGCAACTATCTATATTTGATGGAATTTCAACGTATCATCTAGTAAGGATTTTAACTATAATTATTTTTCTGCACTTTTATTAAAAGATCCATGTTCAGGTACTTCCACCTCTGAACTATTTCACTATTCTAGCTAGGTAATTCAACTAGGCTACTCCAAGATGAATTAGATGAGCTCCTATATCCCCTAGTCAGTAAAAGATATAGAATAAAACAGACCTACTGAACACACACATTTTTCAGAAAAGTACCGCAAAAGATGAGGAAAGATCTCTATCTGCATTTCTCCAAACCAACACCTCCGAAAACCTGCATTGTTTTCAAGCATTTGTAGCATTTCTAATAGAATCATCTCTCATCTTAGGATATTTCAACTCAAAAGATAAGTTGGGGGACAAAGCTATTTTAACTAAGAAAATAAAACCAAGTAAGATTAGTTACAGGGAAAGAATATTGTAGCCACAGAATAATCTAATTTAATAGACGCCCACCTGTGGAAAAATAGATGGTAATTAAAGTAGCCATGTGTAAAATGTCAAGTTCCAGGTTATCGAGGACTCAACTGTTAAAAACTCAGCTTTGAAGCCTGTAACAATATAAATTTACATACTGAGACTGAGCATAACCATCTCACCAGACTGACGTAGCTCCTTGGTTATGCCCAGATAGACTCTGTTTCACTGTGACTCATAAGAAAGGCTATTCAGTTTGTACTAACAACTTGAGGGGAAAAAAAAAAATTCTTCTGTCTTTAGTGATACCGATACAACCAGATGTACAATAGTTTTATGTGGGGTAAATGATGTACAGTTCAGCAACTCCACAGTAAATATTATACACACTCTTGAGTTTAATTATACAATGGCCTAGAAGTATCAAACAGGAGTAACAATGGCCATGTATTGAAAAAGCACGTACCAGACAATCTCTCCATGTTTTATTGCTGAATAACTTAAAAAAAAAAAATTAAAAAATAGCAAATATCATTACAGTCATGGCACTGTAACTCTGAGCTTGCCTCATGGCAATTTTCTTCTTCGCTCAAAAGACAAGAAATGCTTCCCATCCCTGTTCTTCCAACTTCCTTATAAGATAATGAAAAAAAGTAAGAAATAAAGAGACTACAAAACTTTTCTAATATAAACAGCCCTTTTAAGATGCAAAGGGTTTATAAAACAAAAAGTCTTCGTATATGTAAAAAGAAAAGGTAACCTGAAGATGTCAGCATCAAGCATTCAAACAAGATGGACTTCCAAATGAGAAATCTGAAGGCTAGACACACGAGAAACTTCTCCAGGCTAAGCAGATGCACATAAATACATCATGACAAAAGTTGTTATGTAGACAAGAAATTATCACGTGGGAAAAAATAAAAATAAACACTTTATTTTCAAAAGAACAACACTGCAGATAGCCTGAACACAATTCTGTTGCAAAGACACCTTGTCTTTTGACCAGAGAAGTACTTTTACACTTAGCTTTTTAATTCACCGTCCATAAAATGCATCGTGTTTCTTCAGCCCAAAGAAAAGCATACCTGGGAACTTCAGCAATACCTGATTGGGATAAACTAGCCCTTGCACTCAGTCATCTTCCAGACTTACTTAGTGACTGTGCTTCTTGTGTCTCTGCTGTACTTATGTATGAAAAAGTTAAATGCTCAGCTTGCAAATCATGAAGGGACATGAAGGCAAACCGCAGCACACTTCTGATTTATACTGGCACATAAGCATGATTTTCCTTCCCTACCTTGAAAAAAATTTCTGCATTCTCTCATCCAACTTAATGAAAGATTAAGATTCTCACACGGAAACTTTCGCATGCTGTAAGTGCTTCTCTTCCCCTATTTTGCTCCCCCTTACCCAGAAAATGATAGCAGCTACAGTTAGGTTTTAGCACACTTTCATCCAGCCTTTTCTTTTCCCCAACAACTCTATTGTACCAAGTTGAATTTTGGACATTCTTTTACCTCTGGCTGGCAGAAGAACATTTTAGGAAATAAGTGTTTTTAAGACTTTCATCTATTGTACTTGACAACCAGAGGTTTAACAATGCAAGTGCAGACAGTATTTTATGAGTATTTTTCCAAAACCCTTCTCACTCAAGACAAGTTCCTCTTGCAGTCACATTCTAATCAGAATGGGGAAACCAGTTTTGAATCCCTACTCAATGAAGCAAACTACAGTAACAAGAGGCAGAATGTAAAAAACAAACAAAAATACAACCAAGCAAACAAATCCCACCCAAAATCCCAACACTGTTTTGTTAAAACTATTTACTTCCCATCAAGCAAACACTGTTACGGTTAATAATTCTATTTTACAGCAATCCAGTTTGATTTCTCTTCATAAATAAAATTCAACATCCACGTGCCCCTTATACCCCGAATTTGTGATAATCACACTTGCTACAGAAACTAAGATAACTGTAATACTTTGTATTTCTCAATTCACCATTATTTTATACTGATTTAACATTAATCTTAACCCAGCTTAAAGTCGTTAAGATCCTTCTACGACAGCGAAGTCTAAGACCTACTTGGAGAAATTCTAGAATATAAAAAGGGCACCACACCAGAGGTACAACCTGACAAAGCAATCAGAAGACCACAGTCTCTTTACTTGAGTTTAAGAAATTACTGCCCCCCTATGAGCTGGAATTGCTTCAACAGCATTTACCAAGTATAGGACATTAGGTATACTTGTAATTTTCCACAGTGTTGCACTTTTTTTTTTTTTTAAATATAGTTTAACCCAGAGACATCCAACAATATTTCTTACTAGCATTTAGTTTCTTTCTTTCTAACCTCTCAATTTTGTATCAAGCTGATTTATGCAAGAAAACGGAACAAGAGCTAAGAAAAAACATCAAATGTGTTCTTCAGACATGCTGAAACACATTTCAAGGTTTGTCATCCTTGTATATTCTAAAGCATTTCTCGTTTAAACATTAAATTTCTCCAACTGCTAACTCTACAATTTTACCTCATACAAAGCACAGCATGCAAGTATCAAGTTATTCTGCAAACATACCTGAATTAAAACAAAAACATCTTCCAGCTTCTATTTTTATCACTTCACTACTCATTAAACAGAACACTTATAATTTATTAGTTCTTAGCATAAGCTTTATAGTAGAGATCTAAACCAAAGTTTTAAAACAGAAGAAATGGTATTAAAATGGATCTTACAAGTCCAAGTGAATGCAAATATACTCACTGCTGCATAGCTCATGTTTTTCATTTAAAAGTACACAACTTGGTAACCTAGATGTTTGTAAAAACATCTTTTCTATTACAAACAATATAAATCAATTAACTACTCCTGTTCCTTTTAATTTGCAAAATCAGCTCATTTACTTTTTCTGTAATTCTAACTTCTTTAAACTTTACATCTTTCTCAAGTTTTATTTATATCCAAAACCACTTAGAAATGAAGCTGGGTACACTCAGCCCTATTTGATCCTTTTCATTAAAAAGTCCGTGTGCAACAAGACAGAATCGATACCCGAGCAGAGGTTAGGAAACGGAGGTTTCAAGTGAAAAAGGTTAATGTAACTTCTTGCAAAGGGAAAAAAAAAAAAAGCAAACTTTCTCCATTCTGGCTGTCCATCAGAGTTTAGTAACAACCTTTTTTTGCTCTAGTCAGAGAGAAAGGCCAAGAAGAAATAAAGACAGCCTGAAAGTCTCAAAGAGATGAATTTCTTTTAGAGTAGATTAGTGTGTGGAAGGTAACAGTTGCAAAAAGACAAGCTATAGCTATAGGAACAAGTGAGAGCAGAAATGAAGGCAATGGTAGAAGATACAATAAGCAGACAAAAAGTACAGCAAAATGTATTTTATCACATATATCAAAAAAAGAATGAACTTGTAAGAAAAAGACAATTTTTCCTTGCAAGAAGAGAAGTAGTAGTCAATGAAGAGTAGCAGTAAAATGGAAAATAAAACCTGATTATTTCATTAATTGCACTGTTGATTACTAACGATGAAGTGACAACTGCAAACTAGCTGCTTTAGTTATGAGCACGCCAAACAGGTAAAGATTCAGACATTACTAATGACGTCTGCTCTTTCATCCTTTGAGGGACTGAGTATCGCAGCTTAACATGACAGATGTATGACAGCATCACAGATAATAGGAAGCAGGTGACTTTGATGGACATTTTTTATGTGAGAAGCTGAAATAATGGCTATCCAGACACAGAATAAAAGCTGCCTCAGAAATAAGTTGGGGACAAGTTAGTAGAAGAGATTAGAACTGAAGTCATCGAAGCATAACAGAACAGAAATCCAGATTACATATAAAGGAAATAGAAGAGGTAAACACAGATGGCCATAACTAGGGAGGAGTTTTACATTATATGCATGGACAGGTTGGCTTTTTGTTGTTGTTTTGTTTTATTTGTTTTAAAGCAAGACAACAAAGCATAACAGACTTGCTTCCAAACAAGATCTGTGAAAGACTGAAAAATAGTTTTGTTTGCTAAATTTTATGTAGTATACAACAGCATGACAGGCAGGTGGATTTGTATCATTTGCCCATCTAATAGATGAAACACTATGTCAAAAGAGGTATACTGTGGTAGAAAAAATACTGAAAAATCTGATCACTTCTGCATGATATTCAGAAGTGATAGAGCTCTTCCCTCCCCCAATATTAAAAATAAATTACATTTACACTATCATTATTTATCTGATTTAATTATAACCAAAGCTTTGGCTGAGTTCAAAAAGCTGCAGTAAATTAAATACAGAAGTAATCCCCCAGTGATGCTCAATATAAATGATAGTCTATTATAGATTTTAAGATCAATGTGCATGTTAAATTTAAAATGCACAAAGGAACAGAACAATTCGCTCAAATTCAAGAAATACAGAGCATAGAAAAAGAATATTTAGACATTTAGTAGAAATGAACTGTTTTAGTCTCTAACAGAAAGAGAGAAGCAAGTCTTTGAATAAGAATGCTTCGGTACCTATAGCAAATATGGATCAAAGAGGTGAGTTTTCTCTTTCTTGTATCACTAAAATCAGTAAAAAGTTTGCTTGGGTAGCCTGTTTCATTGAACAGAGAATAAACATCCACATTTTAATTTATACAATGCATATTTATTAGTATGTTGTGTATTATATCTATACATGCACGTGTATGTATATATATATAAATATGCATTTTTAATTTTAAAATTGCCTTTCATATATATGCATTTCTAACTATTTTGGAATAATAAGCTGTACCTTAAATAAAGTCACACCCTCAACATGATACTTTTGTTTAGAACTCTATTCTACTAAAGAGTTCAGAGACATTATATTAAATACTCAAAAGATAAGTCCTTCATATTTTGATTTGAAGGTCAGAAAAAGATTTGAAACTGCTTTAAATTCTCAGGGGATTCCTGTCCACGGCTACGGCTCCAACTCTGAGTAAGAGCATACAACTAGAGCACACTGACTGGGGTGTACTTGCCATATGGATACAGGGTGGTCTGGTTGCATATCTGCACTTATTTTGCTTACACCAAATACTTCATATCACTCACTGCTCCCCCTTGTACCCTTCACAAATGCAATAACTGCCATCTAACACCTCTCCTCCTTTCCCCTAAGCAGGTAGCCTCTGGGAAATAAATATTGAAGGTTTACAGGAAAAAATAAATGACAAATGACAATTACACACTTTTAAAGTTTTTATATAAAAAGTTCAAGCGAACCAACGTGACAAAGGACATCTCACATGGAAATGAAACATCTTTCAATGCAATTAATGCCAAATTTCTACCATTAGCAAAGAGATTGGCAGGCACTACGTATGGGACAGATCCTTCATTGAGAACAGCTTTGCTTAAGCTCAGAGCAAAACCACACCAAAGAGAAAGTGTATCACAAAATTTTTATATATAAAATTCCATGACATCATGCAATGATATCAGCAATGTTTGTGGTACTTCATGTACTTCTTCAAGGATCCATTAATTTATAACTCAAGTTTAATTTATAACATTAATTTATAACTCAAGTTTATTTTATAGTCTCAAAATGATATTTCAACAAGCAGTGCCTAATATATGAAGGGAACACATTATACCAAATTCTGCAACATATGAAGTTATCTTAGCTGTTTTATTTAGAGACATACAAAAATTAAAATATTAGTAACATTTAGAAAAACTCCCATTCTCTAGTTGGATTTTTGCAAGCTTTTTGTTTCTACTTTTTTGAAGTAGGAGTAACACCCCAAAATTTCTTCAGATGAGATACAGCTTTTACTACTGAAAAACTGTTTTTGTTTTTTTAATTACATACAATTCACATCTATTTTTGTTTGTTGTTTTCTTTTCTTTCTAGAGCTCCAAATTCAAAAGATGCATGGTAAATGTCTAATGAAAGCCAGTAGAACTGTTGTATATATCCAAAAAGGAATCAAAACTCACTGACCAATTTGTAATTATTTAGAATTATTGTTCACCTATATACAAAAACTCTGTCCCACTATCTAACCAAAAGTTAATGTAATATAAAAGTCAGACCACTGATATTTAGGTATTAGAACTACTAAGTTGCATGAATAGCTTGGGTCAAAATTAAGAGCCCATACATGCACCTAAGGAGCTCTATACTGAGTAACTGATGAACCCGTAAAACACCAGTTGCTAAAATCTTAGAAATTAACAATATACCACAAGATACTACATAAAAGCATGCAAGTTAAGATGAAACTCCTTACCCATGAATACAGAACACATCTCTTTAACGAAGAATTGAGTTCAGAGATGCTCTTTATGGCCAGATGAGCACCTCATCATTAGAGACCTGAAAATGAAACATATTAAACAAGTCACACAAAACCAATTTTAAGATTATACTTGAAATAACAGTATATTATTATGCAAATACAACAGTTGGAACTTTATTATTTAATAGATACCATAAAAACAAGAACACCAGAATTAATGTACAATCGGCAACAGCCATGCTGTTATAGACATCTCATAAATAAGGAAGTGAAGTGCCTATTTTTACTAACTCTGGGAGAAAAAAAAACTGCAACATCCCAGTAATTTTTTTTTTTTTCCTGAATACTATTACTACATTTATCCTTTTATGTAATGCCAAATAGATCTCCCATTATGCAAAAAGTCCTCTTCACACCCAGATGTTAGAATCAAGTTCAAAATTATTCAACTGTCAAGTACTATGCAGCATTTCAAAATATACTTTAATTCCTAAACTTGTTTATTTAAAAGTTGTTGTACAATATATAAATTAATTGAATAAAAGCTTGAAAAATATTATTTATTATATTGCAATCAAGTAATTGCTCCTACATGTGAAAGCGAAGCAGTAAAAACCAGAAGTCTAATTAACCTGTAACTACTATACAAGACAAGCACTATCTTAAATTCCTTGCTATCAGAAAACATAGCTGTCCTCCCTGAAGCAGTGTGTTCAGAAATCTTCAAAACAAAAAGATACTACTTACTCTTCAGGCCAGCTTCCTTGAACAGCTTCCAATATGGAGACAACTGTGGAGTACTTAGCAGTTTGAAATATCCTATGTTGAAAAGAAGAAAAAACGTATGTAAATAGAAGAACAGAACTACGATACATTATTCTAACAGTAAAATATAAGTAGTATTTCGTACAGAGAAGGAATCATTGATGATTGCACTGAGTGCCGAAGAAAAACACATGCAAAAGGAACTTAAAGCTTTCTTAAGATGCAAAACAAGGTCTGTCTCCCCAGATTCTCAACTAAGCTATGTTGTACGCGAGCTTTAAATTACACAACTATATACATGTCTGTATGGTTAAAAAAAGTTCTGCAAAGTTTCCTTCTTTGAAGCATGGTCTTAATTCTTCTTCTAAATCTCAAATTGTGAAAATTTGCTGATATGTGAGGAAGCTTATATTAAATAGAACCAGAACTAAAGTTATGTAGGACTAGATGCAGAGATATTAGGCTATCTTAGAAACTTTTTTTGTTTTTATCTTCCACTGACCAACTAACATAACCTCATCATAAAATACTCAAAAACCATGCACTTCCCTATGGGCACAAGGATTTTCTTATGTTCTTGACGGAATCCTAGAGAACTAGGATTCCGCACAAGATTTTGAACAATAACTACCTTTCTCATTTTAGACCCAAAATGCAGACTTTTATACGCATTACTGCAACAGGATATAAGCTGTGCATTTCAAATAGTGTAAAAAAATCATTTTAACCCTAAGTTCCACTTCTTAGTGCACCATCCTAGATTTAATTAAAGAGTGTATTAAGTTTTATACAAAATCCTTGTGTGTTTTTGTCTTAGGTCTTTGGCAAATACCCTTTAGAGAACTTAGCAGCAGCAGATTGAGAAATTATTCTTTTCAACTCCTTCTTTCACCCTATCTGCCAAAGGTTACTGCCCTCAAATCACATTGCTCAGAACAAAACACGTACATGTGCCTCTGCTGCTTCGGTGCATAGTGTCTCAGCTCAGGTTTAACCTAGCCTTTTGGCGTTAGACATTGCATTAAAATGGCTGAGGTGTACACACACTTTCCATTTTCTCATTTATATTTTGCAGGCATTAATTTCAACAGAGGAACAATAACAAAGGCGGTACGGAGAAGGGCAACATGGTACAATTGTTCAGGAGCTTGGAAGATGGCTAGAGTTTCAAGAAGCATCTTGTAAAGAGTGTAAGGCTTATCCTTGAGCCAGTTTATTTTACTGAACATAAATGTTAGAAAGTTCAAGGGTTCTGCCACAAGACTACTGAAGGAAGCTATTCTAATAACTTGCTGTGCTCTTTAAGCATTACCATCATTCTGCTTCTCCAAAGGGAAGAGTCAAATTTCAGAACTTCAGAGGTGCTGCTTATTTTGCTAATACAGCTCACAGAATTTCCCAGTCTTCTCTTCTTCAGGTGCAAATACCACTCTGCAGAGTAACTTCTCTTTAAGAGATCTGCCCACAAATCTCAGCATAGCCGCACTGAATAGGAACGGGCTCTTTAGTTCTCAGAAGAGTTAGAACAACATATTCAGTGTAACGTCCCTGTAACTTACACATCTGATCACTGGAAAGGCAGTTGCACAGGCTTCCCTCTAAGTTTAAAAAGAAAAACCTCTTGGTGCTCTCTAAATTTCTCGTGTGTGCAATTAGAGGGTTTCTAATTATTTGCCAGCTGCTTTTATCATGAACTCCAGCATTATACCCGAGACTCGTTTCTGAATTCCACTATCTTCCTGAGGAACTTTACTGCAGTTTTTAAGAGGTAGAGAAATGAATGCGCTGAAAACCAGAAAAAAGCGTTCTTCTTTTCACAGGGCCTAAAACCAGATTTCGTAAGGAACCTTCAGAGACAGAAAGACTTCACAGCACAGCCCTCTTTCAGCTCACAATCTGTTAGTATATTAACTCCCAACAATTCCCATGTTCTCATCTGATAAGCATCTTTATGAACTACTGCAATTTTATGACCTGGATGTACCAACTAGAACAATTCAAAGGCTCGCGTCTGTTCTACAAATGAGCTGTGAGTACAGACCAACAGTAGCAAAGACTTGACACTGACAGAGAGAAACTCCTAAAAATTTGCAAAAAAAAACACACCAAACAACACAAATTGAAGTCTGGACACCACCAGCTGAGGACATAAGAGGACCATGGACATCAGTGCCATGACAGCACTCTGCTCAACAGAACAGGTTGGGACGATCAGGTTCATGCTACACAAGCTGGCATCAAGTGTTTCACCTATTACACTCATCTGTATCTTTCAGAAACAAAGCTGCATGTAATTTTTCTCCTTTAAAACTATTTTCAAGCAAATTTGGTATCCAAGTTTCTCAAAAAAGTCCCTCCCAAGAACATGCTAAGCAAAACCTTCTGAGTTTGTAACTAGTTTAACATACTATTCTTAAGAAAATGATGAAAAATGATATTATCTCAAGCAAAATAACATTTATCATCTTGTTTCATTGTTTCACGAACATGTTCTTGAATTCACTTACAATAGACTGCCAGAGAATCTGGGCTCCTGCTGTAACACCAATCCTTTGCCACAAGCATGTGACAACGCGGGCTTCTAAAACACTTCCCCTGCTGAAATGGGACAATACTCATCTGTCTCTCAAGGGCAACCAAGCGTTAATTCTTAAAAAACTTTCCTGAAATTCTGGCTCTGAACCTAGATTTTAGCCTACCTTTTGCAAAACAGCAAAAAAAACAAACAAACAAAACTTCCAAACCCTGGATACTGAAACCAGCAGCACGGCGCCCCATGGCATCAGGCCCGATCTCTTCCCCAAGACGTGCCAATGCTGGTGGAAGCCACCCACTGCCGTGGCTTCGCTACAAGGTAAGGGAAAACAAAAATGGCCAATTTACCTCTCAGATTCCCCCTAAAACATGGAGTATCAGAGGAAAATTTCATGCCACTACACAGACCTAAACTCTATGAAACTTAAAGTTTTCTTTGTTCAGATGTTAAGGACCAAATGTAATAAAAGAATTTGCTCTATAAAAGCCATCTGCAGAATAAATTGTGGAAAACTCCCTCAATTTTAGTGACCAGAACACAACTGAGCTTTCTAATACTGCTCGTGCAACACAAGGAAAAATGACCAACAGGACACTGCAGAAGGAAACCATTTGATAACCAGAGTTATTAAATTTTCTGAATATGACTCAGATAAAGAACAAAGTAAAAAAAAATTATTTGTCTTCAGAAAAAAAAAAAAAAAGATAGGAAATTTTTCTATCTGGCTGCAAACCTTAACTGTTGATTTAAGATGAAAACAAAAATATTTACCCTATTTTCTTTTTAAAAAAATTAAAGTAACATGCATTTACTACTATTTCATGTCTAAAGACATGAAAACTTGACTTCTCCTTGGTAAATCCTGAGAGAAGTTGAAGATCAATGCATTGGCTCATTGACAGATGTCACATCCTATCAATATTTCTGCTGAATTCTGAGTTAAAAGAACTGCCTTTTCTTGTAGCCTCGTAACAAAGCAAAGGCAGCACTAAAGGAGAACTCAACCCAAGAGTAGCCTTTCACTTCAGCACTAAAGCTGGTTCTCTAAAGCTGTGTATCCATATGAATACTACTACACATGCATTTTGAAAGTGTTACTGAGATGCTAAAAGGTTCTGAAGTTGAGCTACAGCTTTGCTAACCACACCATTTTAAAAGTGTTTGATTTAAAGCTCATCTTCCGCAAGTTTTGAACTCTGCAGTTCCTCGAAAACATGGTCATTGCAAACCACATCATACTTCGTCATGCAATACTTAAAAGAAAAAAAACTGCTTAAAAAAGACCTCTCTTCACGCCCTTGTAAACTAGGAAAGTCCTCTGTTCAGCCTTTCTGACATCCGGCCAGCTCACGTTTATGGATTGATTACATGGGGCAAAAAAAAACAGAGAATCCTGCCATTCCTTCATTCAAAGAAAGAGCTGCAAACCATTTCTGGTGGTAGCTGTATGGCCAAAAGAATTAAACCTTAGCACAATAGCTTATATTGCTGAATGGGAAAGAGTTATTACTTCCAATAACATCCTAAAATATTTCCAGTAATGCTAACTATCAGTTCTTGAATGTTTGGCTTAAGAGACAACTGGTTTCTCCATCCCCCATTTACACATACACATTACCATTGCATTCCTGACACCAACTGCAGGAAGAGCACTAGAAAACGGAATTAGAGCACAGAAGATAAGCCTGGGAGCGGGAGATTTCTAGGTGCTCATTAAGCACACTGTTTGATAGAATAGGCTATAGAAAAGGACAAATGAAGGCAGCTGAGCAGAAGAACACAACCTATCTGCCGAACTAGTTTAGTTAGAAAAGAAACTGAGTGTGAAAGTTACCAGATCTCAGGTAAACCCAAAAACATACTTCAACTGAACAATTTAAGAACCTAGGGCCCAAAGTTGACTGACACCTTAGTTAACAACAGCGGTAGAAAGAAGTCTAATACTGCAATCCCAAACTGTGTCGGCTCATGCCGCTTGACTCCATCAGATCCAACTTCTCATCCTAAACTGCATGAACAGTATCCAAGAAAGAAATGTGTCTGAACACCAGGCCATTATCTACAAGACTGATACCAAGGAAAAAGAAGAAAAGGGAACTGCATTGTAAGAAATTTAGACCCATAAAATGCATGCATAATTGTCCAGCTTACCTTTACTTCTGAAGTGTCTGAAGGATTAATATACTTAAATTACACTTGTGAGATACACAAAAAAAAATAATCTTACAACTAGACCTCTAAGACAAGAACAAAAGTGCATCCATTTACTTTATGGGTTGCACAAACAAGGTAATTTTAAAGCATCATGTGGATATTTTTGTTTTAATCCACCTGCATCGCTAACTTTTCCTTCTCTTTATACAGGGAAACAAATGAACAATGTCTGTTTTAGGGCTTCTGTAGTCTCCTAGTACTGGCTCATGTCATACATCACTTAGATAACATCACTAAAAATAGTTTTTGAAAACAACACTCTGCCTTCATCAACATTTCTCCATGACTGAACCCTTGGAGGAATCTTCAGGAGCATTTAGCACCAGCAGCTCTGAGTAGGTGCTGAGATCCCTCAAAATCCTTGAAAAATTATGGGGCTTAAAATCCCAGTTCTTCCTCCAGCCAAAATAACAGCTTTCATCTGAGGGAGAGAAGTTAGCACACCTTCACCATGAAGAGCAGCATAAATTCTTACAAATGGGACTACCTGGTTAAACACAAACCAGTAAGCACAAAGTAAACCAGCAGAGGCATTGTAACCACCTATGTGCCTGTCCTTATCATACTATAAATGCACAGTAAACTGAGGCAGTTTGCCCCCCTCTTTCTCATTAAAAAAGAGAAAGCTCCCTCACATTTAGTGTAAGGTTAGAGGGTTCACAGTGGGCTGTAATTGGGCAGCTACCGATACCTCAGGCTTGAAGTCCACTCTATTTCCCACCAATTTCTCTGTGTGCCCTCACCTGGCACACAGTTCCCTGCATTGGTTAACTTTCAAGGCCATGTATATTAATTTTTGCTCTTTGGATGACAAAAACTGCATATTTAAGTCCGTGGTGCTTTGGAAATCCCATCTGCCAGATGCAGGAACAATGAAAAAGTCATTATTAAGCCTGAAAGAAAAAAGTATAAATGGGAGGTGGTAGAAACTCTGTCAGTCGATAAAACCAAAAGATATTAACTGCTGCTACTCATTCTTTAATAGTTAACAAAGTATACAAAAGGAATAATTACTAATTTAAAAATATTTATCCTATGGAAGAATCTAGCAAAAAGTTGATCTACGTACCAAGCCATCAAAACTCGGAGCCAGGTAAAAACCCAGGTATTTCTCAAGGATGACTGAATGTTAATATTCTGCCTTGAATGCTAACCGTGCAATCATTTGTATGCAAATATAAGTGAAAGAATGATTTTACCTCACACCTACCAAATAGGAGCTCGATGGTGTCAAATGACACAGCTTGAAAGAGATGCAGAAAGGTCTCACACTTGATGGGCCTAATCTTCCTGAGAGGCGAATTACTTTTCATGGCTACTTCTCGCACTCTCAAAAAAGACACGCAAGGAGAACTAAAAACCTTCTCTATGGATGTAGATTGCTGTTTTGTGCCCCATGAATACGCACAGTGCTGCTAAAGGGTTCAGATTTCTTCTGCGTAAGGCAGGAAGACCGAGCTCTATTTCCTCACAGTGCTGAAGTTGAACAACTTTCACGAACTGAAGGAAGTTTGTAGTTGCTGAAGATTTATGGCACTTATACGAAGACAGTGAGGAGTGCAAAATACTTCTTGAGAACTGAAAGTGCACACATCAACCTTCGTGTCAGAGCCATGCAACCAAGCGAGAGAAGCCTGCTCTCCTCACCTGCCTCGTGTCCCTGCCCACAAAAACGTGTGCGAAGAGGGAACAACGAGGTTTTCACATCTCACCGCTTTATGCTTCAGGAAGAACCAGCACGATGTCTCCCCTTTAGTGGGGAATGATGCACGCCACCAATTCACCCAGCGTGATTTGCAGTGCTGAGCTGGCCTCGAAATCCTCCCCTTGTCATCCCACAAGGAAGTCAGCCTGCTACCTGGGAAACGCCAGCCAACAGATCCCAGCCCCGTGCTCCCACCGGCTGCTCTCAGCTCCCACCCATGCAGCAGGGACCTGCGGCCAGGAGCCCCGGGCTGCCCTGGCAGCAGCGACCCCCAGCCCAGCAGAGCCCAGGGCCGCCCTCCCCAGCACCCGGCCTTCCCCTGCCCCACTCCCCACCTCCTGCTGCCGTGGATGCAGCCCAGGGGCTGCCACAGCCGCCCCCTTTTTTTCCCCTTTCTGCTTCCCCCGCCTGGCAAACCCTTTTTTTCTGCCCACCTGGGCGGGGAGCGAGGGGGGGCCGCCCCGCTGCCCACCCTGGGGGTGCCGCACCCCAGCTCCCCTCAACCAAGGAGCTGTGTGGAGCCCTCCCCTCCCTCCCCTCCCTCCCTTTCCCTTCCCTTCCCCCTCCTCGCCGGGGGGGCCGAGGCGCATCCAGCCCCGTCCTCGCCCTCCCCGCGGCGGGCAGCGCCCCCTGCCCTTCCCCTCACCTGGCAGCGCCCAGGCCCCGGGGCCAGGCCCCGTTCTCCCCCTCCAAACTTTGCGGCCGCCGCATCCCTGCCCCTCCTGCCCCGCACCCCCGGCAGCGGCCGGGCCCGGCCTCCCCCTCCCTCCCTCCCTCCCGGCGGCGGCCCCGGGCCGGGCCGGGCCGTGCCGGCCGAGGGGCGGAAGCAGGGGCAGAGCCGTGCGGGGAGCAGGCCGCGCCGAGCCTCCCGGCGGCAGCAGCGGGAGGAGGAAGGAGGGGCCGGGGCCGCCGCCGGGGCCGGGGCCGGTGCGCCCGGAGCGCGGCCTGCTCGGCGGGGCGCAGCCCGGCCCCTCTCGCACGTACTCACCGCCGGGTTCGCCATTACGCCAAGGCGGCGGCGGCGGCGCCCGGAGCCTCCCCCCGCTGCCCGGCACGCACGGGCGGCTGCGGGGGGAGGGAGCGGAGCGGGGCGGCGGGGGATGCCCCGCGCCTGACAGCTCCCCACCGGGCCGGCCGCGGGCACGCGCAGCCCGGCGGCGGCGGCGGCTTCCCGGCGGCCCCACGCCCCCCTCCCCGGGCTCCCCGCGGGCGCTTACCGGGGCCGCGCCGGCTGCCGGGGCCGTGCCGGGGCCGTGCCGAAGTTTCAGCCGCTCGCCGCCGCCGCGACCCCACCGGCCCCAGCGAGCCCGCGGGGCCGGGCCGGGGGGCTCATTTGCATATTTCTCAGCCCCGCGCTGATTGGCCGCGGCGCGCGGGGGCCGCCGCGCGCTGACACGGCGGGAGGGGAGGGGAGGGAGAGGAGGAGGGGGGGGGGGGGGGAGCGGGAGCGGCGGCGGCGGCGGCGGCGCGGGGCTGAGGGGACCCGCGGGTGGGAGGAAAAGGGGGCGGGGCCAGCGCGCGGGGCGGGGCGCGGGGGGGGGCGGGCTTCCTGCCCCCGGCCCTGGCTGAGGGGAGGCGGTGGCAATGGAGGGGAGGGGAGGGGGGGGGAAGGAGGGGATAAAATGGAGCGCGGGCGGCGGGGCCGGGCCAGCCAACATGGCCCCCTCGGCGCGCTGCGGCCAATCCCTGCCGCCTTTACTCGGCAGGCCCCGGCGGGGGGGGAGCGGGGATGGGGAATCCCGGGGCGCTCCCGGATGAGCCCCTCAGAGGGGGGGGGTTGGGGCTGTGAGGGGCGGTTGCTGCCCGCACTGTGAGGGTGTTGGGGGTGGGTGCGGGTCGTGGCCCCGGTCATGGTCCTGGCGTGGCAGCCCCGGCCCTGCGGGGGTGGGTGGGTGAAGGCAGCGCCGCCACGGCCTCGGACACGCCGCTAAAGGCCCTTTTTTTTCCACAGGGGATTCCTCGGGTGTGCCAGCGCGGCGCGTGGGGCTCCCCTGCCACACTGACTGACAGCTGTGGCAGGCACGCGAAACCAAGTACTTCACACGTCGAATATTGATTTGGGGATCCAAATCGAGACGTAGCAGCTCACAAAACGCTTAGAGCTCGTATCACTGAGGTGGCTCTTAACAGGTCGTGGGCAGGAGTCGTTAGGGGATCGCCTCCGGGAAGGGGCACCCGGCTGGGGGGCTCCTGCTGCCTCACCGGGAGCAGCAGGGGGAGAAAAAGCCCCACAGGTGAGCGGTTATGCAGCTCTTCAGAGGAGGCCTCAGCACGAAGATTTGGTTCCCCCGAGGACTGAAGATGCAAAGCAGTGCGGGGGGATTCCCAGAGTCGCCCTCCCCTCAGCGTGGTGCCCAGGACTGCATGGGCTGTGCGGGGACGGGCAGCAGGGATCTGCCCCTTCGGCATCCTCTGCAGCCTGCTGAAGAGAACTAGGGACGCGCTTCTAGTTCTCAGCAACCTGTTGCTTATGTCTTCTAAAAAGAGTTTTTATTGTTATAGCCAATATCAGGTTTCTTACGTACTTCAGATAACTACATGTTGTAATACATGGATTTTAGGATCTCTAGCTCAAATAAGCTTATATTGATAGAAGTGTAAGATAGGTTTTCATTCCGCATTACTTCAAAACGCAAACCCTCAAGCAATTTATTTAAGTTTCAGCTTTCTAATATTCTATTTCCCTTCTTCCCCTTCCTTCATTGCTAAAGCTTTAATTTTTTTCTCTCAGACTGCTTTTAACAGTTATGCTAAAGTTGTCCTAGAAGTTCTCTTCTTTTAGCCAGCCCTATAGGTTTTGCTTCTGTATGTTTTCTCTGATGAACAATGGAAGATAACTTCAAAAAATAAACGTGCCTGTTTTTTTTTTTTTTGTATGTCTTCATGGTTTTGAGAAGAAAGCACATATGTCTCTACTTTTCTCTTCTCTCTGAAGAAGTGTTCCTTCAAAAGAAAGGCAACCTTTATCTTCTTAGTACAATTAGCCAGCCAATCATAGTGCATCCTTAATAAAGCTATCAATGCAATTATAACAGTGTGAAGGGCTTTCAGATGTAGATAGTTTGAATGGTAATGTCATAAGTTGAAAACACAGGCTTAGAATGATAAATCACATGAATGACTGAAAACGGGATCACGGGACTGGTTATTCTGTTGCTGAAAAAGAAAATTGAATCTCATGAACCTCTTAGAATTTAGACAAAAGAAAAAAACACAGATTGTTTAAATGTGCGGAGTTAAATGTAGATTTTTGTTTGGGGTTTCATTTTCTTAAACATATCATCAGTTCTGGGGATCACTGTCACAAAAGTTCTGCAGAGTGCTAAATGTTTTCTTTCAATTTCTCTAAACTTCTGTCACTTTATATCACCATCCAAAAGGCTACCAGTATTTAAAGCAATTATAATTTTAGCTGGTTTCATACATTTTGTGAGATCTTTGTTTTCTCACCACTGCTGTTCCCTCACAAGCTAGTTGCAATGCTTTGATCTATCAATACATACAGATGACTCTTCTAAAATGTTGGGTTTGATAAAGTAGGAAGAATACGGTGTGTCTCCCCTCCTTTATGGATGTCCTACCTACAGCAGTTAGAGCACACGCATGTTTGTGTTCTGGATTACCACAGAACTCCAGCAGCTCGTTCTGCCTTGGGACCTACCACTCGCATGCATCATAGGCTGTAGGGGGAGAAGTCCCACACTTTACGGAATGCTCATCTTTTATCCTGTCTGGGTGCAGGATAAAATTTTCCAAGAAAAAAAAAAAAAAAAAGGAAATTGATTGCTGCACTTGCCTGGTTTCCTGTCCTTTGATTATCCATGGAAGCTGCTGTAGGGGTATTGAGGTCAGGACTGGAATGAGGTCCGCAGGCACTGCATCAGCTGCTGAGATCCCATTGTTGCCACAGTGACTGCTTTGATCCTTCTCTGTAGCCACTCTGTGGGACTTGGGAAAGCAAAGAGCGGCTGCCTGCACAGATTGCAGCTATTAGAGCAACTCTTCATATGTCTCTGTCGACACTCTCTAGAAGCCTGGTAGGAATCTGTGATGCAGGTGAGGACTTGCAGTGCCACGCAGACTGGGCCTTGGTTGATGTCTCGTGGCTGCTCGGTGCACTGCCTTTACAACACGCTGCACGAACGTGGAAGAGAACACTTTCAGATCACTTTTGGAGCCCTTAACAAATCTGCAGGGTGAGGGTAAGCTCGTGTTATTTTACCTCTGAACATATTTACAGTCATAGGTTCCCATACAGTTCAAGCTGGGGAGGTCTACTTTGTTTTGTTGTGTTGTCGGCTGGCAGTTTGTAAACACGTTTGATCTGAAATATACACGGGAGCTCCTGCAAGGAGGAGCTGTGCTCCACACCTGCAGATGTGAAACGCTGCAGATGCAAAGTGAGTGCGTAGAGGCAGATGGTTTCTCTCATGGCCTTGCAGAGGCAGATGTAAACCAGACTATAGTTATAAATCTTTTTAGGTTAGCACTAAGTTTAATTCTTTTGACTGTGTGTGGGGGGACAATTGCATCCAAGGGTCTGGATCAAAAAGAGATGGAATATTGTCATAAATAACCGCAAATAAAAATCTGATTGCTATTTATACTTGCAGGCAACCTATTTTGTAACATGGAAACCTCTCGGCACCCAAACTACTTGATTCTGAGTGATATGTCCTAGAAGCTTGCCTGGCAGTTGGAAACTACTGATGTGAATTAAGTAACCCTGCAGCTGGGATATCAGAATACTGCTTCCACTGCTGTTTCTCCAACACCTACATCCGTAGTTTGGTTCTCCGCTTGCCACAATGACAGCCACGAGTACACTGCTAGCTGATAAAAACATAATTGTAGTACTAAAATGAAGTCTGCCATGAAACAGGCAGTATGAGAGGAGAACGGTTGAGAATCTGAACTTAAGTCCTGTTTTCAGTAAGAAAATAAAAAAGCCCCCTCCCCCCCCCCCCCTTTTTTTTTTTTTAGGGATTTGTTGGTAGTAACCAGTTTTGTGGACTTTTTTTTTTTTAACCGTTTGCTGTGCTCCTTTTTGAGAGAATCACTCATCTCTTGGTAGACTGAGAATACTTACTTTGTGAGTCTGGGTGCTGAGATGAGATTTTTGAGTCAGGGTTTAAAGCATAGTCTGCAAAGATCATGTCTAAACAGGAACTGTGGTAAAGAACCACTGCTAAACATTTGTGTTAGGAAGAAGGTAGCTGATTCAAGAACAGAACTGGAGGTTTTGATGACCAGGTAGAGCACAGGACTGAGGGTCACCTGTCTCTCATTGCGCTACGTAAGACAGCACTGAAGCCTTACTGTTGTTTTTTTTTTTTTGATAGAGGAGTCAAATGGGGAGGAGTTTTCAAGAGAAAGAAAGTAAAGATAATCACTTTAGAAATAGCAAGTAAGGAGATGTTATTGAAGTAGAAACATGTTAGAGATGCATAAGTCCAGAAGTATCTTGGAAGTGGCTACGATGATCTGAAAATAGCCATGAGTATTTAAAATCATGTTAGTAGACCAGTTGTTGAGAACATGTAGTAAAAAAATAAATAAATAATAATTATTTTTATTGTTGTATTTTTCTTGTTTTCATGCTCTATTTTCTGTTTCTTTACGTTACCAAAAATTGAATGGATATGGTATTACCTGATATTTGACTGCAGCGTTTAAAGTAAGTGTAGTATTTTATTTGAAATCTTATGCCCTTGAAGATTCTTTATTACGAGTGTCTTACTCTAAGACTCACATTTGTTGTCTGTGGACTGGCTTTAAACTTACAGAATGAGAAGAAAGAAAAATAGTATGTAAGGGATTTGAAGTCTAGCTATGGGGTACAGTGTTTTTTTTTTTTTTTTTTTTTTTTTTTTAAATAAAACATTTTTCTGGAGGTCATTTCGCAGCTATGAGATGATAGCGGGTCTCCTACTAAAATAGGTATTTTGTTTGTTTGTTTTTGCTTCTGTTCTCTTTTGCCACTTGTCCTGGTAATAGAAATCTTACTTTGATAGTAAAAAAAGCACAGTTGTTTTCAGGTGTTATAAGACAAGAAAATCTATTGAAATCTATTGGGAAAACTACTTCAAAGATTATAGCCACAGGGTTTTCTTTTTAGAGATGGGCAGGGGTTTAGTGGTAGCTTCTACTCCCTGGTGAGGGTTTTTGGTTCTCTTACTCATGTGAAAACAGTGAGTTCATACTATAGGAAAATCAGATACATCTTAAGGACTTGCGGCTTCTGATGAAAGATTGGGAAGGAGTGGGAAGACAGGTCAGTGCCAGTGTAGGGCTTTATCTCATTTTGAGTACTGAATAAGGAAACACTTCAGACTACTTAAAAAGGAGGCTTAGACAACTCTTCAGGTAGCCTGAGTGTACAAAACAGAGTAAGTTACTACCTTGTCAGCTGCTGTATTCGTGGACTGCTGTAGGGAAGCAACTCTCTTGAAGGAGTAACAAAACTATCATCTGGAAGTTACCCCATAAATAGAGTTACTGCTTTAGGGTAACTACACACTACTGCTGATAGGCTTGTGGCACTTCCCTGTGTAGCTTCACTAACCATACTAGGGTTCTAGCTTTGGGACTGCTGTTGTGGTCTAAAACTAGTTGTAAAACCAATTGTTAGTATTGTGCCCCCCTGAAAACTTGCCATGAAACGTACTAATTCTGGTGCTGGTGTGATCCGTGTACCGGCTTTTCTTAGGCACCTCTGAACTTTGAGTCCCATATATACTTTGTAAAAGAAATTCATGTTAGTGTCATCAGTTGTGAGTGGCATATGAAGTAAACTCCTAAAACATTAAGTTTTAGTGCAGTCTTCTGGCGTAAAATGCTATTTATTCTTCTTTCTATGTGAAGTGTACTATAACAAATAGTGAACTGCTGATAATAACTCTGTAACTCTTTATTTCCTTTTCTTTTTTTTTTTTTTTTTTTTTTTTCTGTAATACCAAGCCAGTGAAATACACTCTGAAAACTGAATTGTGTATGGAAAGCTCTACCGGCACAGGCAGGTGTTGGAAGAACTTGGATTTGGTACCTCAGTTTTGTGTGAGGCGTTCATTTGATGGGACTGGGAACTGCAGAGCTTGACTGGGCTGCGTGAGCTGGTGCTCAAACCATCCTCAAGGCTTAACTTTGTATGTGTGGAAAGCTTCTGCTGCCCTCTTGTGATGGTTCTGGAGATAACTGTGTAGCTGTTAGAAGCCCATTTTCTTTTAAAGCTGTGTTTTAGCTGGTAATGAAGTTAAAGATGTCCTTTTACTGGTAAGCAAGAGCTTCTAATCTTATAGGCTACAAAGCATTCTTTTTAAGGTAAAATTACCAGTGGATGTCATTTATCTTACCTTTAGCGAGGCTTTTCATACGATCTCCTGCAATACTCAAATGCCTAAGGATTTTATGCTCTACATGGACAAAAACTATTTTATTTTTTTTTTGGACTTTAAGAAAATAAAAACTGTCTGGATGATCAGGTGTGGAGTACTTAGTACTCAGCTCAAATGCTGGTAATGAATAAAATACTCCAGGGATCCATGGTGGAACTAGTTGTGTTTAACACCTGTGTTGGAAGATGCTGAAGTGAGAAGGACAGGCTGCATTGCTCAAAGACAGGGCTGCCACTGAGAGACCTGGACAGCCTGGGGGACTGGCAGGAGCTTCCTTTCTCGAAGCTTGCTTTCTAACCTCAGATCCCTAGAACATATTCAGAAACCTCCTGTGCAATCTTCAACATATTCAGGCATCTGTTTTATAAATCCAGATGATGTAACATGCCAAGCCAATTGTTCTGCTGCCTGACAACAGGAATGCGGCTTATCATAGGTTTTTTGGTAAAACTGACGATGAAGCGGTGATTCAGTCTCTTGTCAGTGTTGACTTTGGGTAAGTCATCCTCAAACTTGCTCTGAGGTAATACTGAAGTAATCACGAAACTGAAAGTGAGAATGTGTTCTCTGTAGTTCTGTATTTGTAACCTTGGGGTGAAACTCACCTGGTCTTAGACAACTTTTAACTTTGGACTTTTTTCTTTTTGGTGTATGCATTGTATCTTTGAAGTGAACTTGGCCTGGTATATGTTAGACACAAGATTTGGTGTTCAAGTTACCTGTAAAATAAATTTGGTACTGTGTGAACTTCATTGTTTCCATTTAGCTTGTCACAAGACAAATCATCATTCTGTGAGCTGTTGAGGTATCAGGGAGTAGCTGCTAACGTCACTGATTTCTGTGAGTTGTGCAGTTGAGCACCCGAAACATACACCCTGCAGAAATCATCCTGTCTAGACCAGAGACCGCGTTGGTTCATGTAGTGCAAAGCAGCAGTGGCTCTGCTGAGCCTGCCCTGCAATTTTAAGTATGGAACAAGTAAGGGAGGGTGCAGCTTGCAAACAGAAAGTTTTACATCTCTTTGCTTGAGGACAAATTCAGGGTAGGCTGTGTGGGATTCAGCAGTCATTTGGTCCCAGGGATTTCATCAATCCCTAGTGATCCCAGCGTGCTGTAAGAGCAATGCAAGCAGGCAGCAGCAGCTCTCCCCATCTGCAGTGCTGAAACCCTCAACTGGGGAGCTGAAGGTAGAACAGAGATGTGGCTGTCTGCCAGAGGTTTTAGGAAGTCGCTGAAGAGTGCTTTCGTTTCACTGGGGTTTTGCAGCAATTTGGACCCGTGCACCTAAATTCAGTTAAATTGATTCTTTGGATCTGTGCCTGAACAAACGAAGCTCCTTTGGACCTTGACTCTCTGGGCTGAAATCAAATATTTAATATCAGCTTAGAAGTGATTACTTGATGTGGTAAGATGAACTTTTAAGAACTTTTGAATGTTTTGGCTTGTGTTTCTCATGCTAAGCTTAATTTCTGTGAAACTACTAGTCATGAAGTGCAAGAATATGGCAAAATTAAGCTTAAAGGTCTTTTAAAACATTACCTCGGGAAACTGTAGGGAAACATTGTGGAGGTTAAACATAGCAGTGATTGTCTTCATTGAATTGTTGACTATTACTGTGCATAGGAAACCAGCTCTGTGCACAAGAAACAAAATTTGCATTTTATAACAAAATACATATTGGCAAAGACTGCTGCATTTCAGAAAGTTAATTCTAATGTGTGGATCCTAGGTGATAGCACTTGTGAGGTACTGTTTCTGAGCTTTCTGTCACTGGTCTAGTTTGTGACTGATGCCACAAAACTAAAGCAAATATCCAGATATTTGTACTTGTATTTCCTAAAGATGTATAATAAAAATTGGATTTTGTGATGACAGAGCGCTGACTTTTGGGAACTTCTGTCTGTCTGTTCTATCTGAGTAGCCTTCCTTTATCTGCACAGACTTTAATTGACATCTCCTGATGCTTTCCTCACAGCCATCTAGGAATTAGGATTGCATTTGGCTGTACTGGCTTGTTTGTTCAACTGCTTTATTGCTTTTTCACTCCTTACTAGAACATCCTCCCTCCCTTTTTGTTTTAAACTTCCAACAATAGTTGCTGTAACCTCCAGCACCTCATCACTTGTTACCTAATGCTTAAATGGTAGGGAAAGGTTCTTGCATATGTGTGTGTACATGCTAGTGTTTTTGTTTTTTTTTTTTAAATGGTATTTAATAAAACAAGATTGTGGCCAGTAATAGCAGCTTGAAGCAATTGGTATCGATTTTTCATATTTCAAAGTTTTGAAGGGATAAATGAATGAATCTATTCCCCTGTTTCTTAAGTTCAATTGATTTTAAATATTATTTAACTTTTTATACAAATATCTTCATTGGTTTCAGGTATGCTAGAAGCAGGAGAACTCTGTGTGTCTATATGTAGGTAACCAGTTAAAAAGTATAATGCTTCTACTTTGGCTCAGTTTGTAGCATTAATGCTGCACCCCCCTCACCCTATCACTGCTGAAAGTACTTCTGCAAAAATGAGATTTGACTGCTCACAAGAGGGCACTGCAACTTTACTTTTGTGCACGTTCTTGTGAGATGTAAGCATTGCTCTGAGGTCTAGCAACAGAAGGTAAATAATATTGTTACTGTCTAGCCTCATTCATTTTAAAACCTAGTTCTTAGCACTAAAAATTGCAAACTCTTTTTAAACACAACATGAAATTGAAGTTAGTGGAAGTAATGGAGAAAGTTGAGTGTAGAAGTTTGAAAAGGAGTGTCTGTGTTAGCTTTTGGGTCCAAGAATTGTAGCTGCTGATGACTGAAGTAAGGAGAGCCACATAATAATCTATGAGCTCATTTAAAGAAGAAGAGGGACTGTAATGAACTAATTTATTTACTTATCAAAGCCTTAATTGTTCTTTGACAGCTCAGTAGACAAATCATCATAAGAGGAGTGTTCACTTAGTGGAGATTAATTATAGCCTCCAGCATATCAAGTTTATTATGTCCAATAAGTATGGCAAACAGCAGTAAGAACATGTTTGTCGTTACACTTGATAGCATTCTTTTGCCTCAAGGCTTGACTCCTGTAAGAATGATTAGATGTGGGTGAATTGCTCCTAATTCTGCAAACTGCTTTTTTTTTTTTTTTTTTTTTTTTTTTTTTTTTTGGGGGGGGGGGGTTGTGCATTTAATCCTGTCCCTTAAAGCAAAATGAAAGTATAGGGTCTAATACTGAAGTTATCAATACATAACTGTTTGAACTCTTAAGGAGAGACTTTTTGTTGTTGCTGTTGTTGTTTTGTTGATTTTTTTTGTTGTTGTTTTGTTTTTGTTTTTTTGTATTGGTTACCTTTAGTCCATGCACTTTTTGGATTTAAAGAGGCTTTAAACTTTTGGTCTAGAATGATTTTCCTCAGTGGAAAATGGAAGACAGGCAACCCAAAGAATGGCTGTTTTTTTAGGGACTGCCTGCTGAAGAAATGTGTTTTAACAAGGTGTTTTTCCAATTTGCCATAGTGACTTTCAGCTCTGAAGTTGTTTCCTACTGGTTAGCACAGAAACTTGTGAGTTGTGTTAGGGAAAAGCATGTATTGCTGAATAGGCAAGGCATATTCAGAGCTGAATTACGTGAATAGCTAATGGAGTCATAAGAATCTGCTGGGGAAAAGCTGTACTTATATGTAATTTTTTTATTTCTTTTTGAGAAGCATACACACTACAGGATTATGACTCAAGCTGGGAGGAGGGGAATTACAAAAGCTAATGAAGTCATTTAAATAGTGAGAAAAAGGGTTACAGAGGAAATGAATAGGCAGTGTAGAGTCTTTCAGCAGACTAAGAAAAGCCTTCTGATAACTAAGGTAAAATAAATTTGTGATCTCTAGAATAGGTTTTTACTGAAGAATATAAACTTGCTTTTTATTCAGTTCTCTGATGGACATATCAAAAAGGGAGACTTCTTTTAAAACAATGAGAACTTGATATCCCAGTGACAATTACTGAGTTCTGGCAGTTCAGACTGAGCTGTGGGGATGTGAGCAATTGTCTTCAAGTCAAGGTGATTGTAGCATCAAAGCCAGATACCGCTTGCTGTGTGCCATGTTGAGTCCTTTTAAAAAAAAAAAATCTGTAACTGTTGTCCAGGGGAAGTGTGTGTGACCCACCAAATTTGATATTATCCCATGTGGTGAGCATTTAACTACATCAGAGTGTTACGGTGAATTTGTAAAGGTAGGCAGTCCAAGTGGTATGGTCTGACTTGGCAGTACTAGCTAGCCCAAGTAGCTGGCTCCTTGTGAAGGCTGGCTCC
This sequence comes from Netta rufina, assembly GCF_964035555.1. Lineage (NCBI taxonomy): Eukaryota > Metazoa > Chordata > Aves > Anseriformes > Anatidae > Netta > Netta rufina. Next base: position 16,134,888 of record NC_140136.1, read on the forward strand.
TACTAGCTGGCTACTATTAACAGTCAGTTATATGAGGACTGGAGCTTGAATTCCAGATCATAAACCAAAGTTGGAAATAGGGGCTTATGCTCTAGACCCCAAAGCCCTGCTGCAGCTGCTTGCCGCATGGTAGTGTTGTGCCCTGCCCCGGTTCAGGCCTGTCCCAAACTGGGCTGTTTCAAGATGGAAATAGGAATCACTTGAATTAAACAAGATGCCTCTCTGTTATTGTAGGGAAGAGCTCAGTGTAAAATGGGAGGAGGGGAACACCAGTCCCTTAAAGCAGGGAGGAGGCTCTTCACCTGTGATACAGACAAATGTGTTTTGTAATCTTGGGGTATTTTTCTTTGAAACTTTCTGATCTATGTTCAGATGCTGTTAGAGAAGAACTGTTTGCTTAGATTGCTTTAAAATGGTACTGTCTGGTGCTCTGACCTACTTGTTGCCTTTGCTCTTTTAGACTTGAGTGGTCCTGGTCCTGGTCATTGTTGTTGGCCATATCCTGCCAGACAGATGCTTGCACACGTAGAACGTTTGTTCTGAGTTGAGAATGGGACGCTTGCAGGGCTTGGAACTGGTGTGTTTAGAAGTTTTGTTCTTAACCTTCAAGAGAATGATTTAATAAGTACTGTGCCTATGTCAATAGTCATATTGACTATGTCAATAGCAACTAACAACACCAGTTGGATAATATCAAATTTGTTGTTGCACAGAGCTGAACAGACTCTCAAATATAAAAGAAGGCACAGAGAAGTACTCTGTGCTGCTCTTTATTCTTCTAAATTTACTTCTGTTCAGTTTTTCAGTAGCTTAGTTACAAAATTCTGCTGTGTCTACTCTGGATCCTTGCACCTTCAACTCCTAAATAATCTTATTTCTATATAGTGGTGTATATAATTGTGTTGTAAGGATTCAAAAGCAGTGGGCATAATTCTTATGGGCAGCTGGAGCTTCTGGGCATGGAAGAACAAGAGCAGAGCTTGGTGGTTATGAACATAGCTACACTGGCCAAAGCATGGGGGAGTGTTTGGTGAGGAAAAAGGTAGCAGTGGACAGAAGATAGGATTGGATAAATTAAATAACAGAAAGGAGAGACTAAGCAGCTATTTACAAAGGGATAAAAGAAAATAACCCTCTACTTGGAAGGGTATTGATTGTGTTGACATGAGCTGTTAACCTGTAGCTCTTTCATGAACGTGCTGAACCAACAGCATTTTAAATGTCTGATGTCTGTTTAACCTATGTGTATCTTAATGTTTTTAACCAGTGTCATTGTTGGGTTTGAACATGCTTATTTCCAGCTGTACAGGTTGACTCCTTCAATATACAAGCTGCTTGACTTGGAATAAATTGGGTTGAATACTGCTGCTCTAGCTTACAAACACAAAACAAAATCTCCCACTTGACAAAAGTGAATGTTAAGGTACTCATTGGTCTTGGAATTAATTTGTGAATTTGTCATCTTGATATTTACTTTTAATGAGTCTTTAGGTGATTTCCATACTTAAAGCCTTGGTTCACAGCTTTGCAGTCGGTATAAGATCTCAGCTGGACTCAAACTTGCAATAGAACGGGCTTAGGTTACGTTTTATTCCTACTTAGGGCCTTTCATCTGGTGGGGGTATCAGGCTGCTTAGGAATGCTGCCTCTAAACTACAAAGAGTATGTTTGATATGGCTGCTTATATTAATAACTACTGCTCGTGAACTTCTAATAATTTTAAATAATGGAACAACTGGAGTCACAAATAAGCTCAGCTAGATAAGGTACTATGCAAAATATATTACAACAATTTTAGAAGCTCTGAACAGCAGGTTTGTGGAATTTGTTACTTGCTTGTGCTAATATTTTAACAGGCTTTTACACTTAGTTGTGCAGATTGCTAAGCCTCTAGACCCCCCAAATGCTGCTACTGTAGCAGTGGATGCCTGGGCAATAACTCTTTATTTCTGAGGTAGATAAAGCAATACTTATGTGTGAAGGGAAACTGGGAAGGCACTTGAGAGTTGTGTGCATTGAGAGGAGTGCAGAATGGGAATTCCCAGGTTATGAAGCTGTGCTCTAAGATCCTGCCGTGATCTTCTGGAGGCTTGAAATAATTGGGTTCATGTGTTTGCACCCCAGCACCCCCCTGCCCCTTAGAAACTTCCCAGCTCTTTCATGAGCTACAGGAAAAGCAGCACTTGCTCATCATTATCAGCCTGTGCTTTAGTTTGAATCTCCCAGCCTGAGCTCTGTATTTTTTCTCTTTTCTTTTTGATTATACTTTCTGTCCCCAGTATAAGACCTGCCTCCATGCTGCATTTTTTTTACCTTGGTAATTTGGAACAAAGACCATGATTTCAGTTTGTTAATCTAAAATGTTTGCTTTCTGCTTCATTGTTACAGGAAGTTATGCCATTTAGTTAACTATTAGAACAGTCTAAATTAAAAGGGATTTTATTTCTAAGTGTGTGCCTTGTTAACATCTCTAATAAATACAGTTATTCACTTCTAAAGTGTTTGTTCTTGCATCTGTTTGCAGGTACTTATTTGACACGATTTGTATTTGACATAGTATTATAGGTATTGAGGTAGTACTTGAATATCCAGCTTCTCACTTCTGCAATGCTGAGCTGTGTAACAGCCTGTTAATTCTCTGCTCTAATGCAGATTTTGGAATTAGGGCACATGAATCTAAGCTTCAGGATTGCTCAAAAAACTTTGTGCATTATCTAGGATTCATTAGCTGCCAAGAGGAGACTGGTTTCTTTTCTTGTGAAATTGCACTTAAGGTGCAATGCTGTCCCTGATATTTAAAGATCCTGAAGAGTTCTCCTACTACTCAATGTGTAAGGAAGCTGTGTGATCTGGCTGGTTACTTGTGAAATCATTAATAGATGTAATTTTGAGTTGGCAATTTCAGACTATGAAACAAGACTGTCAGTGCAACAGGAAACAGGCTTATGACAGATACCCATTTAGTGCAGGAAATTGGCAGTCCTTTTTTATGTAGACTTAAGTCTTCTGGAGAAAGAGGAAAAAGCTTACACTCTCCGGTCCTTAGCTCTGTCATGTCTCATTGCAGACGTGCTGCTTCTCTCCCTCACCTAGCAGATAGCAGGAATTTGGCATCTACCACTACAACGATACCTCCCTTTCTGATGTTCATGAAGCATACAATACAGGCTCAGAGAGTGGCATAGCTCATTCAAATTCCAAAAGCTCATTTCTTAAACTTAGTTTGGTAAAATTGTCAAGTACTGTAACATATTTACTAGCTTGACAGACTTTTTTTTCTTAGCCAGCCAAACACAGCTTGTGTTTTTTCAAGAGAACAGATTGTCGTGGTTCCTCCTTCTTGGTGTACAGCAACATGGGCGTGTGTGACAGCAACAGAACAGCAGCTAGGACTCAGAGGCAAGGAGGGCTGGGGATCCAGGGAGTCATTTCTTGTCCAACTACTGAATATCTGCTCCTTATGTTAATAGCAAGTAGGAATGCCTTTGAGAACATTTACTAAATTAATCCTGGTTATCTACTAATTTTAAACGAAGAAATAGTCTATTATGTAGCTATTTGGATCTTAAAGATTAAGTTGAAAGACTGAAATTTCATAGCAAAATGTATCAAAGGTATTTATCTGAGGTCAGCAGACCTCTTAAGGAGCCATAATTAATATAAGGCTGGAGTGTCACCGTTCCAGCTGAGCCATTCAATTTCAGAAATCTCTGGTAAAGAAATGGAGGGGTGACAGCATGTGCTGTGCCACTGGAAATTTTAACACTTCTTATTTGCAAAGGAAGCACAGAGCACAGCAGTGGGGAAGTCATACCTTATGGTAAACCCAAAACTAAAATAACTTGATTATGTACCTGCATGTGGAGGCTGTCTTCTGTTGATAAACTCACATCTTAAAAGAAGCACTGAGATGTCCTTCTAAATGAGGTTTACCTAGGCAGCCTTTCCACCTTGGAGAAGGTGGATTATTTGTGAGTTTAATGAGGTGATCTCCTTTATTTCTATGGGAAGAAAAGAGTATGAATATACTCATTTAAGGCAGCACAGCATGTTCAGTATATTGCAATGTGCAGCTTGCTTTGTTGCTTTTAGGGTATTTCTGTAAAGTAGTTCATAAATAATATTTTGTTACTAGACAGACAAAGGAAAAAGACTTTGTTTTAGCTTATTAATCCAATAAAGATGGGGTGAAGCAATATTCAGAACTTACTGTGCAGTAGACTTTCCTATTTGCCTGGTTATTACGCATTTCAAGTTTTTTAAATGAAACATGGGATGGAAAGCTAGTAGTGTTGCTATGGGAACAAGAATTTGCTGCAGTGGTGTAGTTGAAGTTTGTAGCACATCGGTATGTTGACTGCTGCTCAGATGTGAAAACAATGCGCGGCCAGTTTGAAGAGGGCCCAGAAACTTGAGGAATGGGTTAGAAATGTAATTAATACACCTCAAGCCTTCTTCAAACACTTGTAGATAACCTTCTGCATTTATTGTCCAGTTCTAATATGTGACGTTTGCTATCTGAATTGCACTGAACTTGAGCCTGCTGCTACAAGCAGGACACGAGTACTTCAGCTGAATGATTGATTGCTTGTTCTGAAGAAACCTGTTGTGGAATTTTACAATATTAATTTTGGGGGTTGTAATGAAGAGCTTTCCAGAAAATGTTATCTTTTAACAGTGGAAGGAAGTAAATATGTTAAATCAAGATCTTCTAAAGATTTCTATGGCAAAAGCTGGCAAACAGGCATTTGTTCACTATCACAAACAGAACAGACTGAACCAAGTGATCTGTGATGAGACCAAAGTAGACTTAAGTAGCAGGACAGTGTAATTATCTTTGTGCCTCTTATCCAAACCTGCTTTCTGTTGAGAAAGAAAAAGAAAGAAAAAGGACTTAGATGTTGCCAAAAAATAATGAAGACTATTTTTAAAAGTGATAGCGAAAGGTGCACGTATAGCCATTCAAGGAAGTTGAAATGGTGTAGGCTTGTTGTCTGTAAGCACCGTAGCTTCCTTACAGGCAATGAAGCCACAACCTGCAGGCTGGTCTGAAGGGTTGTCTGTACTACCCCTTCGTGTACAGCCCCTATAAGAAGGGTTCTTGCTGCACCTAGACTACTGGTTCTAACAGGGCGCAGGGGGGTGGGTGCATTCAGTTCAGAAAGGCTGCAGTGCCAAGCTCTCTGTTCTCTCTTGTAACCAGAGTGGTATCTAGGTCTGGGCCTAAACTTGTTATGTTCAGTACAACAGACTTAGACTTCACGTCTCAAGTACAAAAATTAAGGTTCTCATACTAACAAAGCTTTTAGGGTCCATTGCTTCTGGCTGCTAACCTTGGAAACAAATGATTTGAGAACTGAGAGCGTCTACAGTTTGCTTGCATGTTGTGATGGGTATTCATGCCTGAGAGCATTTGGACAGTTTTTTCCCTCCCACCTAAACTGATTTTATCCTACTTCCTGTAGTACCCCTTCCCTTATTTTCTGAAACATGTATGATGAAGCCATCTGTGACAAGAACATACAAGGTACATTTTTAGCAAGATCTACCATTTTGATGAAGCCCATGCTCACATAAAGAGACTCACTGGTGCCAAAGGCATGACATTAATGGATTTCACTTCCTGGTTCAAAACTTCTGTGAAATGTAAATCAGTCAATATTTAAGACAGTGCCACCTCTGGAAAGGTTTTATTTTTCTTAAAAGATATTGGGAGTAATCCTTTAAAAATTGTAATCAGGTGCAACTCCTAGGGCTACTCTAGGCTGTGTAATACTGCAGAATCAGCATAGTATTCAGCTACCATCTAGTGGGGAATTTGAGGTAGTGTTCTGAAAACGTGGAGCAGTAAATGCTCCAGAATCGTTAATTCCTACGTAGGCAGACTTAAGGAGTTCTGGGAATCAGTTTTTGCCCGATTCTTTTACATCCTTATAACTATTCTGCTTTCATGGGAGTAATCATGTTCAAGGGAGGAAGTATACTAATGTGGATTAAGCACTCAAATACAGAAATACAGAAGTGTAGAGTTATATTCCTGTTTTCCTACAAACCCAGAAAATACACTCGTGCCTTCAGATTCTGAATAGCTCCATCTTCCTCTCATTTTATCAGACATTCTGGCTTAAATCAATCTGGCAGGTACAAATTCTATAGTGTAGTGACTAGGTTATGGTTGCTCTGGTGTCTATGCTGCACATGCAATTAAATGCCAAGAGTAACAGTAGAAATTCAACTAGCAAATCATACCTGAGGAGCACACAAGTTTATATAATATTCTTTTAAATAACTTTTTCCTGCTCTGTAACTTGGCTTATCAATGCTTGTAAAGATAAGTGGGTGTTCCTAATGTTAGCTGAATAAAATGGGAGGTAGTAAATGTAAAGTAAAACAAAACACCCTCTTGCCTAACAGCCGTTAGTAAAAGGGAACATAACACAAAAGCCTTGAAGCAGAGAGCAATGTCCCTGGTGGTAGCTGGGCAGCAGTAGTCATCTGAGAAGCACTGAGTCATGCAGTTAAACTGCGTGGTGGTGCTTGGACTTGCTTCAGATGCACAAGTCTGATTCTCCTGAATTTGGGGGGAATCTTAAATATCATGCAATATATTTAGCCTCTGCCTCAAAGGAACAGTGAGCAACTTTCCCTTTATTTCTGCTGAGCATGTTTGAGGCACCTGTACCCTGTTCCCCATATGGACATCCTTCACATTAAGACAGCTCACCTTAATGTACCTCTATTACTGTTTGCAAGCATATGCAGATCAACATCCAGTAATGAAGTTTACTGCTGTTTTTTTTTCTAGGTCTAGAAAATAAGGGCCTATTTCGTTGTGTACCGGCAACCCTGCAACTGTGGTCCCAATGCTTGTTATATTAAGAGTAGCTGATTATTAAAGATCAAGTCAATTAATGAGGGGTTCCATTTGTGGCTGTAAGGTCTAGTACTGTTGAGCACTTACCTCCTATGTAGTTGTGTGAAATATCAATATGATTTTTTAGCTAAACATATCTCTGCATTTTTTTTAAATAACTCACTTGTTTCATAGGGGGAAACACACCAATGAAGTTGACCTGCGCGTGGAGGTACTACTGGCTTTAGTTTGTAGTGGATAGATGATAGGAGTCAGCCAGTCACTGTGAGCTCATTGTATGTAAGTTTTTATTATAAAATTGTTTGAATGTTGGGTTAGAATGCAAGTTGGCTTATTGGTTTAGCTTCTGGTAGAGACCTACTGTTTTTGGCATGCTTGAGTTCTGAGTGTATTCATTTACTCCTGCTTTTCAGCTGAAAACTTTCAGCTACTTCAGTGAGATTTTTGGGGTGCTTTTTTTTTTTTTTTTTTTTGTTTTGTACTAGACTTAATATTCAAGCTGATATTTTAAGTGTTTTTGGGCACATGGATTTGTGTAACTTCAGAGCTTTCTATTCAAGACTAGTGTCTTAAGTCAGGTGTCTACATAACCTAGTAGTATAGATTACAATACTGAAAATGCTTAGAAAAATATGTAGACTTGCTGCTGTGACTATTTTTTTTTGTGTGTGTAGCAAGGCATTGTTTCTTAGTAACTAAACTATAGGGTGTTTAGAAGTTAAAATTAAATAGGCTTCCTTGGGCAAAGCAATCATGAGTTACTCATCTAGGAAAAATACGAGTGAAGAACAGTTTCATAGGCTTTTTAGAAAGGCAGCAAAAATTGTCTTTTGCTGGCTGCATTAAACTGTAGCTCTTTATTGGCCAGTGCTTGATTAGCAGGATCAGTGTGTTGTCACAGAAACCAAACATACTTGCTCTTAACAATACAATAGGGAAAGCTATTTAGCTAGGAGTTCGTTTCCTTGTTCTTCATTCCCTCAATGCAGTGAGCCTTCTATAGACTTCTACCAAAAAATCACAGAACCTTCATTGACTGAGACCAAAATGGGCTGCAATACCAGTAAGAGCACAGCAGTTGTGGAATCTTCCCAAAAACCTGGAGAACAGCCTGAGGAAGAAGAAAAAGATGACCCTTGCATGGAAACAACTGCTGATGCTGCCCAGAATTCGGCTTTGAAGGACAGTGCTTGTGACAGAAAGAGTTGAAATAGGATATTGATGTACTTCAAATACAAACTGCAGCTATGAAGTAAGCAACTTAATTATTGGTGTTCTGTGCTTGAAGGGATTGATCTTTGTATTACTGACAGACTGTGCAGATCAAGTCAAGTTTCATACAGGATTTGAAGGAAGTCTGTATTTACTGCCGATGGTGCGATATGCCATTGAATTTGATGGATTCCCTGTGTGAATACCCAGGAGTTTGTGTGTTGCAGAAGAAGCAAGCCATCAACATTGCTTCCTGGAAATTTGCACTGAAGTCTGAAGTAATCTCATGGAAATCAATGGAGCCCTAAATCTAAGGCATTAACTGATTTTTTTTTTTTTTTTTTAATGTATGTGTATGTATCTGTCAATTTTGACTCTGACAAAGTTTGTATTGTAATAAGTAGAAATAGCAATAATATATGTTGAATAATCTGAAAGTGTTATGTGATAAACACAAATGTACTTCAGTATATACAAATTCAACTACATGTGAAGTTTTGTCTATTCTCCAAACTGTGCATGTTGATCCATTGATGTACCTTCATATTTACTACAGTTCATTATGATCTGATGTGTTGGAATTTTGAGCAGTTTAAAAATCCTGATTATAATCAGTCTTCAGTCTTGTTGATGCAAAGATGTGCAACAATTCCTGTGCTTGAAGATGTAAACCAAGTAAATTAATGTTGTAACATATTTGGTTCTTCCAGTTCTGAACACGTGCAGTAAGAGATGTTCACATGCTTAGACATGCACACACCTTGGTGTACAGTTCTTTGTGGGCTGACCTATACTTAACTTTGGACTGTTAATTAAAAGACAGTCTGGCATTTCCTAGTTTTCTCATGATTTAAGCACTTGTGAATAGTGTTTATATATGTCCATTCTGAGAAGACGAAATCTTTATTGTATGTCCACTAAACGGTGGATGGTGTGCATCTTTAACGAAGTATGGCACTCACTTTACAAGAAAGGCTGAATGCCTACTCTGTAATAGCACTGAAATGTTCTTGATTGCCATATGTAACAACTCAAGAACAGTATATTCTGGAACTTTTTTTCATAAATAAGGCAGATTTTAAAGTTATTTCAGTAGCCTATTCATCTGAGTTTGGTGTCTGATAGTTTTACCTCATTCTACTTACCTATTTTAATTGCTTCGAACTATTCTAGCTTGAGAGCAAATGAGTTGATTGAAAACAAGTAAGGTGAGAGGAAAATAAACTTCTAGCTGTTTCTGAATTGTGGATAAACTCTAGAAAAGAAGAGGATCTGGCTTCAACCCTCAAAGGGGCATATATATGATATATTTGGTCATCTGCCTAAGTTTCTGAGGGATGGCAGTGTAGCACTTCAAACTGACTAGAGGGTAAAGCTGGGTGTTTAAGACACTTCTGTTAACTAAATTCATGTACTTCTGAGCTAAAAAAGTTGTTTGCTGTTTCTGCTTTTTCAGATGTGTTTTGTCAGTGTTCTTTGCTTAAAAACTTAGCTTCTTTTAAATCCTGTGTCTTACACAAATGAAAACCTGCTGTCTCTTAAGGGGTAACACTAACTGTTGGGTAGAGAAGGAATAACAGAAGGTGACTCCTCTCTGAAGGGTCTGTTTCTTGCTGTGGTGGGTATCTAACATGGAGATGTATATTCAGTGAGTAGTCTGAGTTCAGTAAATATAATTTATTCAATACGCCTGTTGGGCATACCTCAGTTGGCATGGAGGTGGTGGTGGGAAGCAGGAAAGATCAGATCTGTTACTACTTGCTGTGTGTTCATTATAGCCTCAAAAGCCAGTGAAGACAAGTTAAAGGGGGTTGGCGCTTCCAAATGGGAACTTGACACTTGGCAGAATTAAGCCATAATTCAGCAGATTGTTAGAGCTTTTCTTTAGCCAAATGCATGTTAGTTGGTGTTTTTGTATGTCTACATTAGCATATCTTGTTTAAATGCTGGCGACGCTCATTTGAGAGTATGAAATATAGCTGCTTTCACTGTGTAAACTGAGAATTTAGCTAGAGCAACCTGTGCATAATTTCTCTGCCAGTGTGTAGGCTACCAGACCGTGTTTGTACGTGGGTACACCTAGCAACCTGAAGCTCTTGGAGGTCAAATCCAGAAGTTTACAACAGGAGTTACCGTCACTGTAAGGATGTCTCACTGCTACACTTGCAGAGGGGCTAGTGTCTTACCTTAGAGTACTATGGGATGATTAGTTTGAGAAGTTCCGAAAATACTTTGCAGGTGGTTCTTCATCTGAGTGACTGGTGGCACCCATGGCATTTCAAAGGTGCATGCAGTGTGGCTGGGAGTGGCAGGTGGCCAATGTAAACAGCAGCCTGTTGCTGTTGCTTGCATATCTGGTATGTATGCATTCTTCTCTCACACACTGGATCCTATATTCTTAGTGGTAGCTTGGGACCTGAGGTAGGTATCTTTATTTTAATGGTCATGTGGAGAACTTCATGTCCTTTGCTCTCCCAGTGACCCAGTGCAGTGTTCCCTAAAGTGGTATATTTACAGCTTTACTCCCTGATGGGAGGGCAATGTTGTGCTTCCAGAACAATTGTACTTCTTTCTGTTGGGACTACCAGTTCAGTTCCCGCACTTCACAGCTGGCATTTCTAACATGAATTTTTAAAATGGCACTTGATCCTCAAGTACTTAGCTTAAGGCATTGGCCAGATAATGATTTAGCACTTCTTGATACAGACTTCAAGTTGCAGAACTTACTATGTACACACTACAAACTACTAGTACGGAAATTATTTATAATGTTCTAAGCATATTACATTTCTGATTCTTACATCCTGGAAGTTAAACAGAGGATGGCATAAGTTACCAAGCTAGTGGTACTCAACATCCTGTAGTTTCTCTTTAACATTGGATACAATACCTAGTTTCCTCTTTTCCCTGGGAGATTATCCTATAACTGCTTTTTGGCTTCCTTCAACTCAGACTTAGGTAATTTTCAACAGTGTCTCCCTTTCCTCACAAAAAAGGCTTATAAAATGTTGGCCTACCATGTTCTTCATGATTTACTCAGTAGCATAGCTAGTCTGCACATGTCAGAGGAACTGCTCTGCAGAGCTAGGGATTTTGGGTCTAGGCTGTTGTAATAGATGAACTGTAGTGATACTGTCAGGGAGATTCAGATCAATTTGTTCATATCTGAAATGATATTGAGAACTGGACCACATGCAGCAGCATGGAGCCCTGGGCAGGGCTAGCTAGCTGTCCTGCTAGCAATGTGTGTACTAGCTCAGAAGGTTGTGCGTTGTGCTATGATGCACCACAAACACTGAAGGAAAGGAAAGCTGTGTGGTAGGCACATGATCTTGGAGTCTGGTGTGAGAGTACTTGACCTCCAAACATCAAGGGTTTTGTTGGTTTTGTTTTCACTCTTCCTGCACTCTTCCTATCTACCCTATTATGTAATCTTATCTCTGAGAGTTGCTATATGCCCTTATGTTGAGCTTTCTGTTTTTCCCATCGCTTCTCTGTCTCTGGGAGGGAAAAACGGTTGGTTTATTGCTTTACATTCAAAGGAGGAGGAAAACAATTACTTGGACAAGTGTTAGTAAATATCTATTGAGCAAGTCTTTGATAAGCAAACAGTTGCGGAGATGACTGAAAACTCCCTTGTGAGCAGGTGCTGGGGCTGTGTGGTCTTTTGTGTCCTGCTGCCCTCAAAATAACACCATTTTTTATAATGATGCTGAGAGCACGTTCTTTGAATTTTGGCATGTGGATAATTGATTATGAAAGCTACAGAGTGGCAAATGGGACAGAACAGTTAATAGAAAGTCTATGGAGTCTTGCCAGTGATCCCAGAAATAAAATATTTGCTACAATTTTGGAAACCAGAGCTGATCTGGGGATTGGAAAATGCAAAATAACTTTCTTCTATGCAACCTTCAGTGATCATCCAACTTCCCATCTCATGCAAGGAAGTTGATCCATCTCCCAAGGATCTATAATCATACCTCCCTCACTCCTGAAATGGAGTGTCTTCACTTATGAGTTCGGTCTCTCACCTGTAACCATTCTTATCCTATTTTCTGTGCAGTTTTTACTTTCCACTGTTGTCTATTATGAATAAAAATATATTATGAAAGCTTTTTGCTGATCCAGATCAAAAATACCACAAATCACTGTTGGAGCATATGGAATTCTGATGTTAAAAAAAAAAAAAGGAACATGCTTAGGGAAAGCTTGCAATTGTATTTATGGATAAGACTAAAAAAAATAACATGCTACATCGTAGGTAGGCAGGATATTTAATTTAGCTTTGGGTGTCATGGAACAGGATTAATTATATCTGTGTGGACATATAGGTAATGACTTAAACTAACGCCAGCTTGGTTGCTGCAGTTCTTTGAATTGTCACTCCATTGCTTTTTAGAGCTGAAATCACACAGAAATGGTTGTTTTGTCTTTTTACTTAGCTGGTTATAAAATACTAACATGCTTTTGACTCATGGTATCACTGTCTTTGCAATTAGATTCTTACTGGGCATTATGTAAATCCACTATACTATCTAGCAGGGGGAGGAGAGTAATGGGAAGGAGGTTTGTAATGTTTTGTAACAGATGGCCTTCATCTTGCATATGTAATTACAGATACTCCTCACTTAGATGTTGCTGTGTCCCAGTAGTACCTGCTTTTTGGAAATTAAAAAAAAAAATAAAAAAATAAAAAAAATACTGCCTCAGTGCTTGTTTTTCCTCATTTGCCATCTAGTAGTGGTGGACAACCACTTACATTTCTCAAATACTTACCTGTATCCTGAATCCTTAAGTGTGTGCCCACATATTTGTATGTATAAAATTATATAAACAACCCCTTTTTAATATAAAAACTTTGCGTTCTGTAGTAAAATCAGTTTAAGATTGGGTTGTTGAGCCTGCAGAAGAGAAGATTCCAGGGAGGCCTCACAGAGGCCTTCAGTACCAAAAGGGGGCTACTGGGAAGCTGGGGAGGGGTTTTTGTCAGGGGGTGTAGTGACAGGACAGGGGGAATGGTCTTAACTAAAAAAGGGTAGATTTAGATTAGGTATTAGGAAGAAATTACTGTGAGGGTAGTGAGACCTTGGCCCAGGCTGCCCAGAGAAGCTGTGGATGCCCCATCCCTGAAGTGCCCAAGGCCAGGCCAGATGGGGCTGTGGGCAGCCTGGGCTGGTGGGAGGTGGCAGAGGTTTGCAATTAGATGGTTTTAAGGTCCCTTCCAACCCAAATCATCTACGATTCTATCATAAGGTTAGTAAGATTGACTGAAATGCTACCTTTCAAGTCTATTGCCCAAATAAGCCTATGAATGTGCTATGTGTCTCATTCTCCACTTTGGTGACAACATGGAGTGACAATTAAATCAGTAGTCTCAACTGCAATTTGTGATGAAATGAGTGCTCTGGTTCTTCAGGATTAACAGTCCTTCCTATATGCAAATTATACTTCTTACAGTGAACTGAAATGCCAAGAAGTTTGGGTTAAATTAAGTGAGACCTTATCTGCATATCCTTCATCTCCTCTCCCAGCTGTTGAACACTTTTTGCCTACAAAAATACTTGCTAAAACGTATTAAACTTTCTTCAAAAGTATTAAATCCCTGAAGCAAGGGAGATGAGCTGCTTCCAGAAGATACCTGAGGGTAATAAACACTAGAGGGCGATGTTGTAAAAGGAATTAAGGCCACCGCTGTGTAAGGGAATGCGGTACACAAGCTTTTCCTGACGACTAGTAGGGAAAAATGTGAGAAACCAGTATTACATGTAGAAGTTTTCGAATTGGAAAAGCTATATATTGCTAACTATCAAGGCTTTAATGCACATATTTTTTTTTTTTCAGATGTTATAATTGAGTGCCTCAAGTATTCTTCTACATAGTGCTTAAGTTCTGAAGCACTTTCTGTTGTCATTGCTGCATTGTAACCAGTGCTTGTAGGCCACTGCTGGGCTATCTGTAACACTAAGCTATGGAAGCTGTATTTATAAGCAGACTTCCTCTGAGTCTTGACTGTGTTGAGCTCTTGCGTAACATTTTAGAACAGCTTTAGTGTTAAACATGGCTCCTAAAGGGTACAAACTACCTACTAAAAATAAAGAAGCTCAGCAGGACAAGGTAAGGGCAGTGACCTGATGGAAGATCCTATTTGGAGACCTTTCAGGTAATACATGTTGCCTCTGGACTCTGGATACTTTGAAATTTACAGTAATTATTACTACTTTTTTTCCTGTAATGGCTGAAAAACATATTTGTGCTTTGCTTTAGAGAAATGTGATGGGAGCACTCTCGGAAGAGTTCAGTATAATGCTGAAGATGCACATTTTTTTGGATGTGAATAAATTGAACGGCTGTGTACTCCTCTTCAAATGTAAGACATATTTCTAAATTGTGGTTAAAAATCATCACAAGTTACTCCATTAGATGATGATCCTTAACAAACCGGAGAGAAACAACTTCAGGGCTACCATTGAAAATTCAGATTGAAAATCAATTTTAATTCATTTCACTTTTACAGTGGAGTAAGAAAATTAATTACTTTTCAATGCGTGGTGGTATGGTATGGCTAGATGATAGCATTAAGAAGCTAAATTCTTCAAATGAAATACTTATACCAGAGCAAAATGACTGATGTTTTATTCATGATTTTTTGCATACAGCTCTAGAAAACTCCAAAAGCCATGAATCCTTGCAAGCAGACTTTGTGACTGCAACCCATTTCCTGTATCTGTCAAGCAGTTCTGCAGTAAGAAGTGATCTCTAATTAAAATAAATTTGTCATCTATAAAGTATACGAAAATTTACTTAGAGGTTGTCATAATAAATATTTTCTTACTGCTTTCCTTGATTCATTGATCCATCTGACTTCTGTAACTTCTGTCAAACCAAAATTACTTTTTTTCTGATGAATTTATTCTAAGGCATCTACCACAAGTCTCAAGTAATTACTATGAATACTTGCTGTTTATCTGGTCAAATTCCTAGGCCCTGTTGTGATGGGCAAATATTACTCCAAACAGATCATTCAAGAGAAGCCTGTGAAAGACTGAGTGCTACATCTCAGCTGTTCTTTTGGCCTTCGCTAAAATTGCTTTACAATTTTAGCTCCCGGGTCCTGGAATCGTTTCTGTATCTGTAGCTCTGAACTCCTGGCTCCTGATCATGCTTGTTCTGCCCTAGTCTGCTTCCTAGTCCTGGGCCATTTTATTCAAAACTTCTGCAGCTTGTGTTGAACCTCTTGTTATCTGTCTGGCTCCACGTATGTGTTTGAGACCCATGAAATCTCTTGGCTTGCATGTTTTTCACTTTGGCTTGCTCTGGGATGATTGTCTGAAGTGTTGGCATCAGATCCAGTCTGATGAGCTTAAATCTTCTGGTAAAATAGATGTTAGAACTGAGCATTTCTTGCTTGCAATGTTCTTACTCAAGCTGGTTGTGTGTTATGAGCTATGTATTCTGATGAGAAATTGCTTTTTGGATGGCTGGCACTTGCAAATCCATAGTTTATCTAGGACTCCTCTGGTATCTGAAACATACGTATTACTACGTGATTCCTTAAAGAATGTTTTTACTGCTCTGAAAAACTTTGAGGTGGCTGAGTTCATGGTCACCTGCAGCTTCAGTAGTTACTTGCATGGTGATTATAGTCACTGAGAGGGCTGAAGATTGTCCGGTTTCTGCTTCTCACTTGTTTAAGAAAACATAACTCTTTTGCTTGTTTCAGGTCAGTTTCTTTACAATCCCAAACACCTTACATTCCAGTTGTTAAATATTAAGCATTGATCGTTCTTATTGTATAGTGCTTCTGCATTTTGCACATGTTGTAGGTGGCAGCTTGGTGAGCATCTGTGCTCAGTAAGGTGCCAGACCTCCAGAGCTGAGAGCTGTTGGGGCCAGGCTTCTGTCCTCAGTTTCTCCAAGTGCAAAGCAGTGTTTATAGATATAAGTATTCCACCCCATACCTCACATTTTCATTCCTCTTCCTCTTGTGGTCCTTTGGTACTGAAGCAAGCTATCAATTTGGTCCTTTGGTACTGAAGCAAGCACCCAATTTTCTTGGTCCCTTTGCTGACTCTGGTGTTTGGACACTTATTCAGAATCCAGCATTCTTTTCATTGTTCCTTAATTATTATCTCTTGAAAGACAATAATTTTGAAGTGAAATCTAATTGCTTTTAGTTCAAGCATCTGCTAGAAGATTTCAGTAGATAATGATACTTTGAATTGCTGCAAGCTGGAGTTTGTTACTGATGGCTGGTAAAAGTCCTTGACATATTAGTTTTGGAGTGACATTGACTACTAATAATAGTAAACAGGTTTTCTTCGACTTCTCCATTTATATGTACTTAAAAGTGATCCTGATGCTGTCTTTTAAAACAGATTCATTCTGACTGGAAATGTTCAAGTTTATTAAAAGTTCTAAATTCTTTGGAAGGTTTTAACTCTGCAAAGCTATATCAAAGCTAATCATCAATTGGAGCCAAAAATATTGGAAAATCATTTATATGAAAACGGAAACTGTTATAATTTAAAAAGGTGCAAATGAAACCATACTTTTTCAGAAGGAGATCAATGAAAACCACTTTATTAGAAAATATAAATCACTTTTTAATTTCAGATTCAGTACAGGAAAATGCTCTGGTTTCATCGAAATTGATTGGTACACCTGCAGAGAAAAGCAGCTTTATCATCTCATTATCAGTCAATTAATATTCAGGTCTAAATGTGAATACTGTTGCAGTTAACTGTAAATGAATGATTTTATTGAAGTCTTAATAGACCAGGAAAAGCAGGCTTCCACTATGCTAAATGAGGTCAGGTGGGGGGAAGAAAGTAAAAATGAGTAATTCTGTTAGCGATTTAAACATCTTTTCAGTGTTTCCAGAGCTTTAAATGGACACTTTCTTGAACTGAGCATCCATTTTTTGCTGTATTGAAGTTTCCTTCTGCAGGGTGCTACTACTCATATGGGGAAGCTTCCACATTTAGCCTTTCTGGTATTTAAGTGTAGAAATGCATTTCGTAAACTTGGAATAATATATTTACATACAAAAAAAAGCACTAAATATTGAACAGACTCAGATAATTCAAATTCATCTTGGATGGTACTATTTTCTCCTTCAACATATGCCTTGTTAGCAGTTTGCTGGGACAGTTGGAGAGACTTCTGAGAAGGGAGGGAGTTGGGGAATGACCTTTTCTCCTGCTGTAGGAGACAACTTTCTGCTAGGCCATAAACAGAAGGCCATAAGCTTGCTTCAGTTACGCTTTGAAAGGTTTTAGGATACAAAAAGATGAAGTCAGCTGATCGCAGCTATCATGTTCAATTAGTTTGTGTGTTTCCTTGTTGTGTAGTTATCTCCCTGGGCTTGTAAGTTAGTGCTTTAAATTGGGCTCAAGTGTGGTGAGATTCCCTTTTTTGCACCCAAAAAACAGGGTAAGCAGCAGTAAGCATAAAGCTTTACAAGCAACTGCACAAGAATTAGAAATCGGAAACATGCGGTTGAAACATGGTGTAATCGATTCTTGATCATGGATTTTGTTTTACAAAATAGTGTTGTGCTGCTGGGACACCAGATACTACGTATACATAGGTCTAAAAGAATTGCCCTTGTGGTAAGATTGGGATCCCTCTGAATTTTATTTGGTTTGAGAAGACCTATACTGAAACACCAGATATTTTTATTGACTTAAAAAATGTAGAACCAATGAAAACTTTTACTTTCAAAAGTGACCTTTTACAAGTTTGATCTAAAGAAAACATTTTCAATGGGAAATTACTTATTAACTTGATGATCTCTGAAGCTGTTTCTTTTCTCGCTTCTTCTATCCTATTTAAAGCTTTTCTGATGAAGCTACAGTGTTAGTCAAACAACAAAATTGCAGAAAGAAGCCCTCCTCCCCTGGCTGCTCCTGGGATTATTTTGGCTGTAAGTGTGGTCATGGTCATAATGTATAATCAAAACAAACCTAACTTGAGGTTATTTGGATATTATCTTCCTAAACCTTTTCTAGTTCATGGGACTAATGAGCTGGGAAGCCTGTACAGATACCGTTATTATTGTTGCCACCCAAATTCATGCATCCTGACCATATGTTCAAAATCCATAGTCTTCCATTTTGTCTGGAAGAAACTCATCTACTCTTTTAGGTAACAAAAAGACTTTACAAGAGAAGACTCTTGCCACCATATCAGCACCTTACTGTCTGAAGGACAGTATGGTTGTGTGGATGATGCTCCTGAGCTTTTACAGTTTATAGGCTTGCATGTCAGTATGACTACCTGTTTGTTTCTTTAGAGTGCTCTCATATTTCAGAAATATGTGCTCCTGCTGAAACATTGGTTTTACTGTCTGCCTGGTGTATCTGCCAAGCAGTGTACACTGGCATTAGTTAGATTTCTCATGTATGTAAAGTGTGAAAGTTGAAAAGCAAATTGCTATTCGATATATGATGATCCACAAACATGCAACTGCAGATGTAAATCAGGTAGAATTGAATCGTATGGAAGATGAATACATAAAAAGCTCGTTCAATGTCTGCTTTAATCATTAGCAAGCTTTTCCACATGATCCTTAATTATCTCATTTATCTAATCTAGTGAGGCATAAGACACTAACTGCTGCAAGAGGACCAAACAATCGTTAGATTCCTACTCCTATGGATACGATAGGTGGAGTAAGAGTGTAAACTCATTAGAGTCCTTTTTAGAGAGAACCTCTGCAGGCATCTGCTTAAATACACTATTACTGCTGATACTTCCCAGCTTCTTTATTTTTAAATTGCTATAGCAAATCCGGTTATTGATCTGAAGTTCCCCACACTCTATAGCTCTATTGAATGTTCATCAGAGGGAACTTAATCTTCTGCAAAAGATTTGTCATCTTCTTTTCTTCATTTGAAACTAAGGCTTTGTTATCACTGTACTGCATTTGATCTGACTTTTGATATTTGAACTTTTTGCATTAAGTTGTCTGTAGCTCTCTGACCCTCAAAGAGAACGTGTATGCCTATTTCTTCCTGTTTTGTTTTCTTAATATGACTTAGTGACCTGGTCTGACCATATCATATTTAGTCCTGTAATAGGTGAATTCTGAAAACTTACATTTAAATATTTCAAGTTAGTCCATAATTGTGAAATCAAGCTGAGTAGGTTATTCTGCACAAGGGAATTATTCTTTTCCTTGAGAATCTGACGTGTTTTTTTCTTTTTTGAAAGTATTGGTATTAAATGCAAAGTTAATTTTTATTTAACTTTGAACACTTTAGTATATAGATGTTTGTTCTATGCTATCTGTTCTTGTCAAATCCCTTCTAAATTCCTTTAACTTATCAGCATAATTCTGGAATTTGACAAAGCAAAAAATGGGGGAAGGGAAGACAATTATTGTCACTGTGTCCTGAAAGCTCCTTAATGAGGCAGCAGTGAAAGAGATCTTCATTTGTTTTGATTCTAGAGTTCATGGGTGACTGCTCTTAGACTTCAAAAATGCCAAGGTGATCTCATTGCTTTACTACTGAGCATATGTTGTAATTTATGTGTAGGGATGGTCCAATAATTTCAAAACTGTTACCTAAAGAACTAAGTAAACAGTGAAGAGGAACTTTTGATGGCAGGAACTTAGACATGTAACAGCACATGACCACCACTACCCCACAAATGCCTTTGGCAATTCAGCCAAAGCCAAGTTTAACCTTTTGAGCATTTCTGGTGTAATTTGTTTGTTAAAATAAACAAAACCCATTGGAGATATGCTGGAAATTGCAGCAGTATCTCCGTTTTCTTCCTCCAGAAGTATTTTAGATTTATTCTTAATGGGCTGGGAGGCTGTTATTTCCAGATAACTGATGTGTGGCAGTAATGTGTTTACTGGTGGTGTTCCCACTCAGAAGTGCTGAGTGACTTACTCATTTTCACAGCCTCAATACGTAATACAGGCAGCCAACCTAATGGGTCATGGGATCATTGGACAGATCAGTACAACATGTATCTAATTCAGTGTTTACCTGTGCCTTCTGTAATAAGCTGTGAGCTAAGCGTCTGCTTAGTGCTTTCTTCTAATCAGTATTGTCAGAAAACCTGTTGATCTAATTAGTAATATATAGATTAAAGCTGTGAGCATGTAGCCTGCAGAACACTTAAGGGCTAATAAAGACCCTATTCCCTCCTGTCCTGTTCCATGCTGCCCCTGCCCCTTTCTGTCATGGCTGAACAGAGTTGCCACGCAGTCAGCATCTTCCACAGAAGTACCTTTTCAGGTGTACTAGATGACTGTTTCTACCATGGCACATCAGGGTGCATAAGCTGTATCATGCCATATTGTGTACCATGGTATGTCAAAAACAATGTGATGCATTAAAGAAGAGATTTTAAGAACTGCTACATTATTAAAGCTAATCAGAGAAGTTTTCTATGTTACGAAATATCTACTTTCCTGTTTCTAACTTGAGTTTCATAAAGAAATTGTAGAGAAAACCCATGTGCTTGTTTTCATTTTTAGCTTTGAATTAAATGGTGCAAATGTAAGCTGTTTCAGAATCAGATCAGGTATAAAAACTACTGGAGAATCAGGCTCTTGTGAGTATTGCAGCCAGCTGCTGACTCAACGTAACTCCAAGACTTTCCTAGTCTTGACAAATGGATTAAAGTGTCCATGAATTTGGAAGCGAATGTGAAAAATCTCTGGCAGTTGGCAGTTAAGACAGTTAAATCACTGTACTCAATGTTTGCCATTATTCCTGATCATATTTTCATAAGTATAAAACCAGTGGCAGGGATGAGTTGGAGTCTGAATTCTGTGAACCAGCAGCTGGGACTGTCTAAAGCTTATTTAAAACAAAGAAACAAAATCCAACCCATCAAGGTTCTATTTTCAAGTCTGTCTTTTATGTACAAAATTTATACATATAAATGTGTACATATTTACATAGTGTATATTGATAATTTCAAGTAGGAAGAAGGGGAGGACAAAAAAACATCATAAGCATAATCTTTTTTCGTTAAGTTTACCTCAAGCCACTCATTAATTGCTGCCCATAGCATTTTTTTAGTCTACCTCAATTAAAATAAACAATTGATATGGGAATAGATAGGTATGGAATAGTGATGACAAATGTACCTGCATTAGCTAAGTCTTGATTTGTATTTGATTAAGCATAAGTTAACAGATCTCTGGAACCTGTTGATGTTCTTTGAATCAAGATATAAGATAGATTTTTATTTTTTTTTCCCCTGGTACCAGAGCTTTGTGTTGTCTCTGCTTCAGGTGGACTGTGACAAGAACTACTGAACTATAATGACTTCAGGTCATTATAAGAAAGACAGCAACTACTTCTCTACACGTTCAAGTTGAAAGACAATTCTGGTCAGAAGCTTGAAATCACAGATCCCAGTAAGTTGTGATAGTCTACTTGGACTTCTCTGAATCTGAGCTAAGTTATTTACCTATTTGCTCTAGATATTTCCTATGTGTAATCTGCTGCTTTATTCCTTTCCTTGCATCTCTGCAGCTTCTTTTATGCATTGTTGTTCTCAGCTTTACACTGTGCTCTGAAACTCCTAAAGAGGCAAAGTAGTATTTACTACTTTGCATAATGGAAGCAAGTGTTAGGGAGCTACACTGGAGGATGGGAAGAAGCATCACGACTCTACTCTTCTAGCTTTCAGTTCCCTTATATCTATCTGTAAATCTATTCTGTTTTTCCCATTCTGCTACTAAGCCAGCAAAAAATAGTCCTTTTTTTTTTTTTTTTTTCTTCTTCTTCAAGGGGTGACCTAAATCCTATGACTTTAGTAAATTTCAAAATTATTTCAAAAATCATCCCGTTTTTTTTTTTCTGGTCTAGTAGAATAAACTGAATACGTTCCTCTGAGTCGAAACAAGGAGCACAAATTTGATTTCTTAATGACAAGTAGGATTCTCTGTTCCCTTTTTCTTTTTTTCCTCAATGATCTTGATATTACAGATATATGTCCTTCCTGTCTCTCCTAAGATCTGATTACTAAAGAAATGGGTGTTGTTATAAACTTACTCTTCCAGTAGTTATCATCCACAAAAGGGCCTGCTTATAAACTGTTGGAAACTTGCAGCAACAGTAGCTCCATATAGGTTTCTGACAAGATCAGGCCCCAAAATTCATTTCTTAAATCTTAATAGATCAGAAACTAATTTAGCTTAAACAAATGAACAAAAAGCCCCGAAGGTGATGCTCTTAGTTGATGATAACTCACTGCAAGCTTTTCCCATTTAAGAGCAGAAAATAAAGAGCATTTTGGGAATCTGTGTGGAAACTACTTAAATAATCATTGCTCTAGCTCAATGTATGAAGTATAACGTAGCAAATCTTGCATTGTTACTTTTTTGATTTCATGCTGACTCTACTGGAAAAAATGTGGTGGCTATCTGAATGTTATGGTTCAATAACATTGTTTGTGCTACAATGTGATGTAAACAAATCCAACTAACCCATTGCTTTTTTGTACACATGAATCCATTTGTATACGTGGGTGTATATTTGTGATAAAATATAAACTAAATATAATATTTAGGTACTGCTTGAAAAGAATATCCAGTAAATCTTGGCAAATGCCAAGGAATAAACTCACAAAATAGGTAACACATTTTATCCTCTGATTAGGTGGCAATACCTGTATCTACAGCCACAAAAACAATCATCTGCCTCTAGTTACATCTGACACTATGACAGGGGATCCTAAACAAGGTTTGTTGTATTGATTTTGCTTTTATGTGTTGGATTAGCAATGTATTTGAATGTAAGGACCATGATATTGCTACATCATATCCAGTAAAATCTAGTTGGACTAATACTTCTCAAGGAATGCACGAATGTTATCCAACCACATAGGAGCACAGGTGATATAGTAGCATCGGTTACATAAAGTAAGTTACTGTGCCACCACAGTTTCTGTCGGCTTATTGGCTTTATTTCTATGGTAGAAAGAAAATACCTTTTTATTTATTTTTTATCAGGTTATCATGAGCATGACTGACTTTGAACAGTTTTGGTCATGTTGCCTGTAGGGGGATTATAGTGCTGTTAAACCAGGCTCCTACATTGTTTGTTCAATTAAGGAGCAGGAACAAATGTTTTAAACAATAAAAAAAAAAAAAAGCAAAACACAGATACACACACAGACAAACCACCAACCTCAGCTTATATTAGAAACCTCATTTATCTGTTGTTCAGGAAAACAGGAGCAGTAGACACAAGTTTACTAGAATCCTCAGGAATTTAATTAAATTTGTGACCTGGTATTTTGTAAACATGTATTCATACAACTCTGAATTGATGTTTTTAGACCCTAATGGAAGAACTGTATTGATATCTAACTGCTGCTGGATGCAAAGGCTTTACCTGCAGATTAGGGTTGGATTTTGTTGTGTTTTTATATATTTTCCCTTTTATTTTCTTCACCTTTTATGATCTGTAATACTATCTGTATCTTCCTGATGCTGAGCTGGAAGATGCTGTTTAGGTTGTGAAGTTGTAAACTGACATTTTTCTAAAATATCTGTAACTTATTTTTCCCTAACTTGAGCAGTGTTGATGCAATGGTTTTTCCCTTGAAGGTAAACAATACACTGTTATTTAAAATCACACGTTAGTGGACTTGCAGTATTTGAAATTCCTGTGGAAAAAAAGAGCTAAATATATTGAATTGCTCTGTATAGCACAGGTAGCTGTCAGTCACATGGTGCTACATATGATAAGGCACATCTTCAGACTTCTAAAAACTTCTTTGGGAATTTGTAGGGTAAAATGACTTGAATCCTGTTGTTTGTCTTCCAACTGAGTTGGAAGACGATCTTAATTTGACTGTCCTACACCTAATGTAAGTGAGCACTTTGGCACTCATCTTTCTTAATCTGAATAAAAGTTGAAGGTACTCTGAACCTTACAGCATCAGGCTGTTGTAAAGCAAAACATTTATTGACAGGTTTCAACTGGAGTTTTGTGACTCAGTTTGTACATAGGTGGTTGTGGAAGAGAATTGTTTTCTGGTAGTAATATACTACAGTTTGCAGTGTCTCAAACAAAAGTCATTGTTAATTTCTTAGCAGATAAGATGAAGTAAGCGTGTAACAGGCAGTCTGTCTCTAGCAGTCAAGTTTATTTGAAATACATGTATACATAGGGGCAATGTCTTTTAAATTCTGTCTTCTGCTGAAATGGATTATTTGTTTTAGAGAACTTGACCTGTTAATAGGTCTCGATATTTTACAGATTTCAGGCTACATGTTTGTAAGTAGAATTTAGGTGAAAAAGCAAATCTGTTTTGTCATCTTGACTTTGGTTTCAGATGTTATTCCCTCGCACTCATATACAACAGTTAGTGCGGCAGTAGAAATGTGTTTTTTATGGTGCTGGGTGTAATTACTTAATAGTTCCAGGGGATTATAGTTAATGGCAATGGTCACTTTTTTTCCTAGGAGCAAGACATACCACTTCTTAAAACATTTTGCCTTGATTTGCATCTCCTTGGTAGAACTCATTCTATTATCAAGGGTGGATGGAACTTGAGAGAATCTGGTATTCTAAAGAGTTGCATGACAGACCAATACTAATGAAATAATATAGTGTGAATCCTTTACAGATTTCTCACCTATGTAAGGCATCCATTCATTGTTTTCATGCCTGAAAGCAAGATATTAAGATGTGAATCAAGTACACTAAGCTCTAAGGCAACTCTAGTTAAGTGGCATTATATTAGATGGCATTTAATGTAGAAAACAATGCTTTTTTTATGGGACTTGCAGTAGTTAGTGTGGTATGGACATAGCAAATCTGTATTCATGCTGCAGAAGTCATCGATTTCAATGCTGTATGGTGTTCTGTGAACCTAAGTGCTGTGAGTCTTGGCTCTGATCTTTACTTTTGCTAGTTATATGAAATTAATCTTAACAGCTGAGTTAATTGGAAAGAAAAATGACATCAAAACCAGAAATAAGCTTAATGAAGTCCATCAAGTAATTTAATGATTACATAATTATATTCATTTAAATTCAGGAGTTGATCACTCCAAAATTAATTTTTGCTATCTTTATACTCTTTAAACACATTTATTGTTGAGGTGAAGCACCATTTTAATTTCTGATCATCATTCCACCTTTTTTATTATAAAAAGAATGATATGTTTGAGTGAATTTATATGACCATTATTAACCTTTTAATAGAAAGTCTGTTTGGTGGGGAGATGACTGCAGTTTAATGGACTTAACAATAGTGCCCTAACCAAAAGGGAAAATTGAATGAGCCAAAATATATGGTAAAAGACCTTAATTGCTTACATTTTAATAATCAGGGCCAGACTTCTGGCTGACCTCTACTAGCTGCTCTCTTAAGTGTACAGATTTTGTTCCTATATATGCAGCAGCAGGCACAATGCTGTGATTCACATTGTCCCATCATCATTCTGTTTCCTTTCTGTATCTTTGTTAGTGTCGTTTTTCTGCTCTTTAACTAAGTTGAGATGTGAAGATTGTCTCAAAAGTTTCTATAATTATGTTGCTGTTGTAATGCTTCAGAACTACATGTAAGATCTGATAAGTGACAAGGCTTAGAGAAATGCTTTAAAACGGTAGGAAGATCTTTTCTGTGGAATATCTGAAAGGAGCAATGTAAAGCAACAATTGTGAAGGCCTTCAGTTAATTCTCTTTTCTGTTTACCATTTCTTGTAAGACCACACAGATATGGAAGTCTCATGTAACCCTATTCCAGAAAGTTTTATCTTGGTATGTTTCAATTTTGCTGTTTATGCTGCATAAATTTGCATTTGTTTAAGCCAGCAGATAAGAACACTGCATATCAAGGCTTTAAGTAATTGACACTACAGAAACCCTGAGCTGGTACGTGTAAGTGTACCAGTCTCTCCCTGTTCCTTCAGTGCCTCCCCCTACAGTGTGAAGCTACCTGCAAGCAGCAGAGAGGTTTCACTGAGGTTCCTAAAAATATCTTAAGCTCAGGGAAGATGAATGTTTTACCTTTTGTTTCACAGAGCTGTGTAATGAAGCAGTAATGCATTTTGTTTGGGCAGGAAAGTGCTTTCAGCTATGCCCAAGTCTGTAGAACAATTTTGTGCAGGAACTAAAGAGTTGTAAATCTTCCTGTCCCAAGTGCAAGGAACAACTTGTTTCATCTTCTCTTCATAAACACAAACGTATACCTATTATACATTAAAAAAACTACAAAACTGCCAAACGTCACATTGCATGTATAGTTCTCTCCCTGAGTAGCAGATGAAGCAATGACCTGTGTTTTTTTTTGTTCACCTGAGACACTGCTTAAAAGATGCTTGAGCAGCAGTAGAAATATTGAATCTGTATTGAAAGGAATGTTTTACTGGCAAACAACTTGTAAGAGCCGGAATGCTGCAGTGTTCTTGTGTTGGTTTTATGGATTCCTCAGTAATCGAATCATGTATTTTATTTTTGCCACATTGACTTCATGGTTTGCTATGCATAACCATTATTTGATCATGACAAAGTTAGTTTTTCACGATGCAGCAGGAGTTTGTTGTGTACTATGATACTAGCTGGTTGCTGGCTGAACACTTGTAGCAGTGAATATTTCATTCTGGAACTGATTCCGCGTAGATCTTCAGTATCATAAGTGTACAAGTATTTGTTTCTCATCAAACCTGTGAATTGTCCTTCACAAATTCTGCTTTGGATGTCTTGGTTGGGACATCACCAGAAGGTTGAACTGAAATATTTCAATGCAAGACTTTGAACTGGGAAGAACTGTTTGGGAGAAGGAGTTTAAGACAAGGTGTTGCTTGGTTTTCCTTTGTTTCTTTCTTTCTCTCTCTCTCTCTCTCTTTTTTATTTTTTTTTTAAACACTTATTTTCTGCATTCTTCTTCCCCCCAAATAATAAGGCTAAATGTGAAAAATCCTTTCCTGTTTAGTTCCAAAGCTACTTCTTTTCTTCTGCTTGATTAAAAATATCTGTGGGAGAGGTAGTTAGTCTAGTGTAGAAAGTCAGACTCCATAGACATTCCATTACAGTTGTGGGCAACGTTTAGTATCACTTCTACTTTCTATTAGTGCTGTTTGCTGCAGGAAGAAAGTAACATCACGTTGTATGACTTGAAAAGGAGATTTGTTGTAATAATAGAAGAAAAATTGTGCGTTTAAAAAAACAATAATTTGAGGAAAATTGGATAAAATGATACAGAATAGGGGTGCTGTTTTTTATAGTGATTGGAAATTGTTCCTGGCCAACTTAATGGGTGCTGCTGTTTGATAGACTCAAAAGAAACTTATTTAATGGAAATAATGCAGCTGATAGTTACACAATAATGAGCTGGTCCACCTGCCTTTCAAACTGGGAGAAAAGTACAATGACATGAAAATCACTGTTTAGGAATATCTACATTTCATGTATTTAACTGGCATTTATTCAATGTAATGTTGGCTTAATACTATAAAACTGAGTCTGTTTTGACAACATATAGTCTTATGAAACTGGATTGTGCTTTGTAGGTGACTGCATGCTAATTGAAAATGTATGGAAGATTAAAGGCTGTGTCCACTGTTTACACAGAAGAAATCTGTAAACTGCCAACCTTACTTTCATTTTGTTACAAAAACAATCAGAATCAGAGGATCAGATATAGAATGGCATGTTCTGTTCTGTTTAATTGAGACAGGCTTCATGCTAGGAATCCTAGAAGCCAAGTAAAAAAGGCTGGGGATCTGACACCCCTTCCAGTATTGATTGGCAGAAGGACTAAATTTCAATTTTTGTAATGACAGGACTCACTAAAGTGTTTTGATTTATAGGTAAATTTGTTGTTATTGCTAAATCTGTTATTATTGCTGTTTCTTGTAAATATGTACGATACTCTTTTATTGAATAATCTTCATAAAAGTCTAGACAAGAAATTCTATAAACCATTAGGTAGTTCTCCTCAGAATGACTCAAATTATTAAGTTTTAATGGGGCTTTAAAATCCTAAGTATACGCTATTCCCAATGTAGCTTATCGTAAGTTCTTTAAGTGCAGTTCTGCTTTTCTTTTGTTTTGAAGCGTACATAGTCATGACAGCTTTGTGCACAAATATTCAGAAACTTAATCATCTGTAATTATTGCTTTTGGGTTTCCCAAATTTAACGTGGTTTTACTGCACTGTTAGAGATTTTTTTTTTTTCCTCTAGCATTTCACTTATTTTCAAATTTCACAACTGTATATAATTTTGTGAATTTATTGGGCCATTTGAATTTGTGTGTTTTCTAATGGGCTTTTTTTTTTTTTTTTTTTTTTTCTTCTAAACTGCTTCTTACGCAGTTTATGCTTTATACTTTTTACATTTTTTTCCCAGGACCAGTGAGTGTTTTTTTTAAAAATGGAATTAAGTGTAATTTTAGATGAGTACAGTGTAGAAATGACAGATGCATTAAACAAGATGAAATTGCTTGTTCACTGTCATATCAAGATTCTGCGGCAGAAGTGGAGGGGAAAATGAAGGAGTCTTGTCATTCAATTCCATCTGATGTGTGAACTTAATAGTAAATAAATATAATAGTAAATACTAAGAAGGACTGAATTATCAGCATAATTAAAACGTTTCAAACCCCCAGCAGTCAGGAATGCTGTAAGTGCATGTTTCCTGTATTTTATGTAAATACAGAAAATTATCCACTTTGCAGGAAATCTGATGTTACAGCATTTAGAGAATCATGTTCTTATGGAAAACACTCTTCATTTTGTACTTATTAAAATAATATATATATATATATTTAAAAAAAGACTAGTTACACGAAGCTAAAACACAAGCAAAAGAGTTCTAGAAATGCAACAGTTTGACAAGGATAAAAAGCAATGTGAATGTGTAAAGTATTAGTGCAGCTTGAAGAGCAGAGTATTTACTTAATTCAGCAGTAAGAACAGTATTTGTGCCAGCACTTCTTCCCCAGAACTGGGGCCAGAGTTAATCTTATTTTCTATGCAGTGTTAGATTTCCATATGGAAGATTTTTGTGTGTATAATCCCTGTGCACTGCTTATTAAGAAACTATGGTGGAAAAATCTGTTGTGTAAGGACTCCACAGTTTCCTTGAGGGAGCAGCATGGTAGAATGCTCTTTATTTGAGGGACCTTAAATTACGTTGAAATTTCAGCTTGCCCCTATTTCTACTACAGATTTTCAGGCATAACAGTTTAAATATCTCATGCTACTTGAAAAAATCACACTCAGAGTCAAATGTGTTGTAAGGTGATAACCTTTTTGTAAAAATGAATAACCACCTCTTAAAAGAGGGTGCTTATCACCTCAATTTTACTTTTCTCTGGTTGTAATGTGAGCATCAGTAGAACATTCTCTTTAAAACATCTCTAGTACTTTGTACAGAATGACAGTAGTTTTAAGCTAGTTTTAAACTCTTAATTCAATGAAACTGGCCCTCTTCTTGTTTGCAGTTTACCTGGCCAGAGCTTCATAGATCAGTACCTATGTATTCTGAATTATTTCTTAAAGTTGTGGTTTTAAATTTTAATTTCTATTAAGTAGAGTGATTTTATTGTTAAATGCTATTGGCTACCTCAGCTATTCCTGTTCAAACATGAAGGATGCAACATATGTCTGGGGTTGGAACAAAGGGAAATGAAGTTAGGAGGTTGCTTTCTGAACAGTGTTTAAACACTGTTTATTGAATTCTTGGGCAAACTGTATTCACCTAAGTGTTGGAGAAGTTGATTTTTAGTGAAGCTAAGATATTGATGTTCTAAAGACTTAAAAATTTAAGTTCTAATTCAAACTATTTTTAAGTTTTTTTTTTCTTTTTCTTTTTTTCTTCTTCTTTTTTTTTTTTTTTTCAGTAGAGCCTTACTTTTGTAGAGCCTGAAGACAGAATTACCACTGTGGTGCCTAACCTCTGTCCTTAGTACACTAGTGGAGACTAGATGTTAAATTTTGTTTGTGTCTGTTCTTTCAAGTATTTGTTTTGAGCACGTTTCCCTTAAAGCACTTAATGGTAATCATGGCATAAGGAAAGCATATTGTTTATCTATTTGGAAGTCAATAATGGCTGTTCTATGGGTGAAACCTGAAAAATCAGTCTGTGCTGAACCCTAAAAAATATATTTTATAATGATGTCATAATAAACTGACATATTGTCAACTACTGTATTTCTCCCTCAATTCTGAATAACAAAATAAATGAAGTAGTTAAGTGTCTGTCCCCCAAATATTCATGAGTCTGCTATAAGAGAATCTTTCAGGGAGCAAGGTCTTAAACCTCTCCTCTTCCACTGTTGGTGTGGCTGCTAGTGGTGTGGGCCACACCGCTGCTACCTTGTAGACTACGTAATACAATTTTGCTATGTTTCTCCTGTAAGGTATCTTGCTATCTACAAGAAATATATGGAAACTATTTACCAAATTGCTCTGATGAAATAATTCACTAGCTACTGTTGTTACTTTATTTTTCAAGCAAATACTGATAACTGTCCTAGCAAGTTTCCCACCTCAGCTTTTCTTTACTTTGGGAGGGGGAAGAGGGTGGGGAATTACAAAACAAGCAACCTTTGCATTTGTAGGGCATGTCCAGCATAGCATGTCTGGAAAAATATTACGTTAGCCTATATTAAAGATGTTACCTAATATACTGTTCAGTCTGGAGCTAACTATGCATTACTGCATTTCTTTGAACTTGGAAGTAATTTTAATTTTTTTAAGGCAGCTTTGAACAGAATACCCCAGAGATCAGTTAGCATTCTGCCTTCACTGCTGCACAAATTATTTTAGGCTTTTTTGATCCACTTCCATTCACAGTTAACAATGTCCCTGACACTTAGAAAGCTTATAAATGAAAAAAAAATCGAAGGTGAACCTTCAAAAGTTAATGTGAACATGAGTTTTAACAAACATATTCAAGGGGTTCTGAAATGACAGGCAAAATCATCAAGTGTAAAAAGCAATGTTTAAAAAATAAAGGCTCTTTGTTCCTCATATGATGGTATTCACGTACCTTGTCAAACAGTTTATGTACTGTATCAGGTACGTTTTTAAATAGCTTCAGTCATTTTCTCCCACCACTTTCAGCTCTTGTGCTCTTAAAAGTAGTTTCACAACACTGTAGAATTGAAAGGGCAAAAAGATGCAAAAATAAGAAGTGATAAACATGTATTCCATGAGGTTAGTGTTAGATTCTCGCAGTTACTAAAGTTGTAATAGTTGGCAATACTTTTTCAATTTCTGAAACCTTGCACTCTTTTGGAAGTGACTCGAAGTACCCTGGTAGGAGTGGGTCCAACACTGACTGGAGATGTTGGTAGTTTGGGGTTATGTGTTTTGCATAGTCTGGCGCGTGGCGCGTAAACAAAGATCTGGTTCATGCTAATGGAACCTAAAGAACATATTTTATTGTTTTTCTGAATTTAGTCATAGTGATCCTAATATTAGTTTTTCTAGCTGGTCACAGTGTAAAGATGCTTCTCTTATATATCCTTATTTTACCATTTTAGTGGAAATTGCATCAGACGACTGTACTCTGACTTTTTTCATGATTTACACCACGCAAAATTTAACTGCTTACTTCTGATATATAATATTCCAATGTTTAAAAAGTCGTGTTTGTTGCATTCAGGGGTGTAGCTGAGTAACTGTTATGGGTCTG
Source organism: Netta rufina (assembly GCF_964035555.1). NCBI lineage: Eukaryota > Metazoa > Chordata > Aves > Anseriformes > Anatidae > Netta > Netta rufina. The sequence goes on from NC_140136.1 coordinate 16,166,609, forward strand.
CTTGGATTCAGGGTACTGAACTATCACAATCACAGATTCACCAATAATGCATTAACCGATATGTGTCTGGTCAGATTCAGAGCACTGAACTATCACGGTCATGGATGCACCAATAATGTATCACGCCCTTACTCTAGTCGCGTTCAGTGAGAACTATCATGGCTAGGAACAATGCAGTTAAGTGTAATTCATTACAGCAAAAGGTACACAGGTTCTTTGGATTGTTGGCAATAATTTACTGTCTGCAAAAGCAAGGTAGCGTGCATGAAATATACAGGTGCACAGCCTGGATATTACCACGTTAAAAGGCAGAAGGACTCTGTAGACATTTCCAAGTTTCTGCAGAGACACCCAGTATAACCAAGTGTTCAAATCTCACCCAAAGGGGAGAAGAGAGGCTCAGCCCATCGACTGATCCCAGAAGTCAGGAGGTCCTTGTGATGGTATTTCCTCTGATGATGGTAACTTCCCTCACATTCCCTCTCTTAGGCCAATTGATATTATTTTCTATCTTTTAGGTGGAGCTTGAGTGACTCTAGTCAAGCATATCTTAGTTATGATTGGTTTCCTAGTCACTCTATGCAATTATACCACAGTGTTTCACGTGGTTGCTTTTTTTTTTTTTTTTTTTTTTTCACCAGAAAATGTCCTTCTCAGGCATACTTATCTGTTTTTGAAATGTAAGTTGTGTGGAGCTGTTTGTGAATTTGCAATATGCTCTGTATTATGAGGAATGTTATACTATTGCAGGTTTTCCTTTTTTTTTTTTTTTTTGAAAAGATGTTTTCACATTGCGATAAGACTATATGGAAATTGCAGGTTAAATGAACTTCATTGAAAAACAAACCCAAATTTAACATATTCATGCTCTGTGTAATCCCTTTTGGTACCTGTTGAAGGAATCTGCACGAATAAATTGAAGGAATATGAGCAAGAAAATATACAAGTGGTATGAATGAGTTTGAGAAGAACACGTATTTAGCATCTGCCCTCTCTCTAATTCTTTCACCTAATTTGTGTGTTCAACAATGAGAAACTTGTGTTCTCCATGGCAACCCTTTCATTTTGCCCCTTCATTTCCTAATATGTAAAATGGAAACAGAAAAATATATCACATACTTCTGCTTTCCCTTCACTCTGCCTATGCCCACACTTCTGAAATCTGTGTAGAATGGTTTGACTAGGAAGAGATGTCTTCAGCTCTTGGTGTTGCTATGCTATACGTGTGCCTGAAGTAGATTGTTTGGGTGCCCTCTGTTTCACAGGTCTTTTGCCAGAGTGTGAAGGTCATCTCTTCTGTAAGATACATACTCTGAGCCTTGAAGGACAGAGCCCTAACAACAGGTTCCTTGACCAGCCTATCCTAACTAGGAGGTAACAGGACCTCTACTACCTGCAGCTTTGAATTTGTACAAGAGTTTCAGCCCAAGTTAATCCAACTGTAGATAAGAATATGTTCTAGTTAAATAACTCAAAAAAAAAAAAAAAAAAAAAAAATCTGATCTATCCTGTTTATGAGATGCATGTTTTTTCAGGGCAAGTACATCTTTGGTTACTGGAGGGAGGAAATGCCAGGAAAAGTTGAGTTAACTTTTACTTAACGTTATATAAGAAGGTAATTGAGGTACAACAAAAGTATGTTTTAGTTCATCTATTTGCACATCAGTGTGACGGGATGAATATATGTTAAAGTGTATCTGGTTGCTGTATCTGGTATCTTTTTTCTAGCATTTATTATTAATGGGGACCAAATGCTCTCTCCATGTGTGCAGGTTTTTTTTTTTTTTTTTTTTTTTTAAAAAAAAAAAGGCACCAATAACATCTGAAGTATTTCCAGGTTATTTAGCACTGACTCTGCTATGAAAAGTGGTGGTACTTGCTGCATTACTTTAAATATTTAGGTATTCTTAAATTGAAGTGATACCTGCAAAGATAACTTAATCACTTAAATTATGTAACTGTCATAGAATGAAAAAACACAATGTGAAAAGAATATTAGGGTCATACAGTTTTCATTATTTGCTTTGCTTTTAGAATAGTATTGGCTGGTTAGGCACTGTAATAGGAAAATGTTCATTAATTTCTTCCATGACGGTGGCTTTATAAAATAGATTGTGTTCTATGAAGACAGTTTTTTCACCATTTACTTAAACAAAATCCCAATTTATTACTCACATGCTGTAAACAGTATATGCTTAACGGCTAGAATGCACCAAATATGATGGTTAGAACAACTGGTAGATGTTTGGCTAATTTAAAATATTTTGAATCAAGTATTCCCAGCCAAATCAAAAATCTCTTGGGCTTTGCAATGGCTTGAACATTCGTGAAATGATACCATTTATGTAGTATATAAAGATATCAGTATGACTCTCTACTGCTTGGTGCTTTGCCTCGGTATTCAAAGTCAAATTGGATAGCTACCATGTACCTCATCCAGATTAACTGAAGATTTGAGAACATGTAGTCAGTAAGAGAACCCTTATATACACATTATGCTACTGGATAGATACTAGCCATTTTTCACAACAGAGAAGTGGTAGTTGTCTTTGCTCTCAGTACAACTTTTCTACTATAAGAGTACGGAATTTTGACCCAGGTATTATGTAAACCTCGCTTCCATGAAGCCAGAACACCACTTTATATCTGGCTTTTGATATAAGGTGCATTTTTATGTGGTTGACTTGTGGTGCACTGATTTTGAGGTACCCTTTTTAGCTCCAGTTTGTGCTTTTTCTCCTACTGCAGTTTCCCAAGAATTTAATGGGCCTGTACTAACCAAAATGGCTGCAGGTTTTCTAAGCATCTGTCAGAAGATGTGTATTTTCTAATTCTGAAATACCAGAGTTTGCACTTTCTGATGGTATGCAAAATGCCATATAGGACTAGCAATCCAACTCTACTACTTGTAAATCATCCCTGTGGACAGAGAGGAATAAAATCAGGGATTGTAGCCCACACATGCATTTGAATTTTGTAGGACTTAAAAAATAAAGACCAATGTTAAATGACAACGTCTATTTAGCAATTTCCACCCATCGGTATCCCCAAACATTTCATGGTGATTTATGCAATATAAGGATTGTTTCATTCTCCATTGACAAACAGCGATTCTGCATAGCTGACTTGATCCTGAATAGGATTATGGTATAGTTTAACCTGATCTGGTGTTCTGCTGAATTCCTTCGTTTCAATTTGCACTTGAGTTTTGTATTGTAGTAATACAAAAACTACAACATAACAGTTAATTTTAACTCAGATTAAACATTTTAAACTCAGATTGTGATGATTACTTTTTAATGTGTACTTCTAGTATAACAAGTTCTCATGAAGACAGTTATATCAATATCAAAGTGTGATAAACTAGTATGTATTTCCATGTATATTTTTTTCTACACAAGATAGCTAAGTATACAGACTAGGTTTTCTTTAGTCTTCCTCAAGTGTCCTTAAATTCTGCTTGTGCTTAAAAGGAAAATGATAACACTTGACTGACTTGGTTTGTTGAAATTTATCTTCCCCCCTCAAACTTCCTTTTTCATATGGAAGGTTAGCCTTCTGAAAAACCTCAAAAGTTAGAAGTCTGTCCTTCCACCCTGTTATCCCAGTGAGTTTTTAAATAACATACACTTTCTGTAAGTGTTCAAGTGAGGAAAATTGCATGTCTTCCTAATAATTCATGCAAACCCCAAGGGGAACCATACAGTAGAATGAAATGAGTTAATTTGCAGTGTATTCTTAAAGCAAAAAAACTCTTGTAGACAGTTGTTTTTCAGCATTGTCCTGTCACAAGGATTTCATCCTTTGTGCTTCCTCTTGGCAGATGCCCTGCCTTTTGGAAGATCCCAAGCATCAGTTACCATGGCTTGCTGTGTATTTTTTCCACGAAGCTTTTTGTGTGCTTAGGTGCATAACGTACCTTCTTAAACTCTGATCTGCCAGCTAGATGGAGCAACTCTTTATGTAGCAATGCACCATCATCTCCTCCTGCCCTAGAGGAATTCTTTTCTTTCAGTGATAATTGTAGTACCTGGGGCTCTACCTCCTGAATGTGCTGGAAATGAGTGTTGAGAAAGGTGATTTAGGATATTTAAAATGTAATCAGGGACTTGAGGAAAGAAACAGCTGGTGAAATATTGGGGTTGTGAGATAGGTCTGAGTGCCTAGACTAAAATGCTTTGGAGAAGTTGTAAGAAAGCTGTCAATGAGCCCCTCTGGAGCAGCCTGTCAGATCAGCTCAGTTGATGGCTCTTTGCATTGTATAGTTTCACTTTGCCCTCTCTGCAGAAGGGGTGTTGGAAGATGAATACAACAGGTGTTTCTTTACTGTGTGCTTCCCTTTGCTATTTTTTTTTTTTTAAGCCTGAAGATTTTAGTTATTTTTCTTACACCTTCAAGGCCGTTTGAATTTGAAACCTTTGTTAAAAGTTGAGCATACCACCATTAGTTGTAATTAGAGCTTTCTGGGAGTGCTCTGTTTGCACATTTGACCCCAGTTATTAAATTTGTCTAGCACACTATCAAGATAGCCTTGCTTTTTGATAGGTACAACCTTGGATGCTTCAAAGGAGAAGTATTTTTTTGATGGCCTGGAAAAGGCATTCTTGCTCCTCTGTTACAGATGGCCCTTTTTATCTAGGTAGTTGAAATAATTTGTCATTACTCCTTTATTAGTCTTTCATGTTTCTCTTACCATTGTGCATTTGGTTGTTTATTTGATTTTTTCCCTGTCTTCCTGACCTGGCAGTCAGCACCTCTACTAAATTGTGCTGTTACTGGATATACGTGGCTTCAGGCCACGTGAATTTTGTTGTGTGCCTTTTCTGCTGAGGGGCTGCAGAAGTGACTCCAAACTGAGCTGGCCATAGCAAGCCACATGTAGGAGATCATGTGGGCAAGATGAGCAGGTCGTGCAGGGACACAGGACATCAGTGGCATGGCCCAGTCCTGTGGTGCTGCTGCTGACAGCATTTCTGCTGGAACGAGTGCAGTTACTTATTGTAAACCTAACTGCTAAAAACGTGATGGAAATGGAAAGATTTTCTCGTAGCTCTTGTTAGAGTATTTTCAGACCCAGAAGCGTGTGTTCAACCAAACCACTTAAATCCCAGGAATACCCAGCAGATGGCAGTTTGATCAAATATGTGTTTATTGGATTTTACATAGGACTCTGAAAAGCTTTAAATATTTATCCAAATTCAATACAACTCTGCTCATCAAATCATATGCTTAGAATTCGTTCAGTACAGTGAAATGACATTAAACTGGTAGTCTAGCTTCCTGCAGTGTTTGATTATATATAAACCTAATATTTTGAGTTTTGACTTAAAGCCATAGGCCTAGGCTGAAACTTTCTTTTCTGATCCTTGCAGAAAATATAGGCTGTCTAAAATCACTTAAAGCTCTAAAGACTCAATAGCACGGTTCTGTCATGATTTCTTGTGCTCTGTAGTTACAAACCATGTCTTTTTGTACAAAAGCCCACCTGTGCGTGGGATAGCTAGGAGATTAAAGACGTGAATGAGAAGTAAATTCTTGTGTGTATACAAACACGTGTGTTTTGTACATATGAGGAGATAAAAATTATAGTGTTTGATGGCAGGAGTCACTTTGCAGCTTACACTGCTCTAATATGATCCAAATGGAGCTTTTTTGATATCATTCTGTAGTTGAACGGAGGTGAGTGCGGTATGCGTGTTAAACCTTTAATATATGAAAAAACACTCTACTGCAACATCTAGTTAAATGTAGACAAGAAGCTGGTGGTTTATTCCCTATAGAATGCAATTTTAAAAATAAAGGTATTTCAAAGTTGTGAATGCCCACCAAGCCTAATAAAGGTCTTTAAGAAGCAGCTTTGGTCTGTTTTTCTCGTGTGCTGTATTTGTTTCCAATAAGGTATCTATTTAAATCTTTTTAGATGTTACTTAAATATTTGAAGTGCTTCAGTTATGTAAATGAACAAGGGATCTGGACTTCTGAAACAAACAATGGCTGCACCTCTTCCTCTGAAGAGGAAATGTCACACGTTATAATGGCTGTCACCAGCTGTTGTGGTCATTCCCTGCACTCCTACCTGTGTCTGGGGGCTTGAATCATTCAAATACAAGTTCCAAGAACAGGGTTTTAATGCTTACCACCAAAGAGAACAGTAATATGGATTGATTGGTTTTTCTGTTCTGCTTTTGTTTACATACTCTTACTTGAATATGATTATTATCCAGGACATGACCAAGAAAACCCAGTTGCATCTTCTAGTGTTCGGTTACGCATTTGACTTCATACTTGATGCTAGGTCACTGGAATAAAGTATACTCAGAGAAAACTGTATGACTTTAATAAAAATTAAAAAAATCTAGTAGTTCCTGGCTAACTGTGAAGAAGACTCAGAGGGGATATCTAACGCTTTTACCTTTTTAGTGGATTTCCCCTCTCATGGAACGTTTCCAAGTGCTGTTACTTTGGTAATTCTTCAGTTTGTACAGGGAGACTTGAAATCACTTTAAAGTGAAAAGGAAAACCTTACTTGTACTAACAAATGCCTAGACTGAATCAATATTGTCAGTTGTCTTAGGTCCTTTCATTTGGCACAGGAGATGTTAATACCTATTATACAAGCCTGAGACTGCTGCACAGTCTGTGCCTTATGTTTTCTGTTAGTCCTGCACAGTTTCAGGGGGTGGGAGGGAAGGGTTTCATCACTGAAATACACACAGCAAAGTAATATGATCAGACTCAAGCTTGACACACTGAGTAATCTGTAATATGCTAACATTTCAGTATCATGTTAGTATTGCATTAGACTAATATGACACTAATACAAAATGACAGGAAAAATGACTAATACAATAAGACTTTCATATATTACTTTAGGGCTGCCATATCTGTCCTTTTTAATTCACCTGAAACCCTGCTTAAATGCAAAGTGAGAGCTGCATCCAGAACATAGCTGAGGAAAAAGCCCATTTGAGGAAAAAGGACATTTCAAATATTGTGTAACAACTAAGATAGAAATAATTCTACAACACATGAGCTTTCTGTACTAAGAATGATGGCAGCTTTCCCAAAAGGATACAATGCAGCAGTAGACTGTAATTTATTTGTGCTGTTGGTATCTGCAGTGATGATTCATTCATCATTGAACAGAATTGGTTCACCATTTAAAATTGATAGCAAATATAATTTCAATAGAAAGGATGAGAATGTGATCCTGTATGTCTGGGAACTCAGACATGATGGATTGATTCTGAGAAAGGCACACTTGTGGATTTTTGACCAATCCTGTTAACTTTCTAAATGCAAAGTCCAAGAAAAGTAGCCCTGTGCTTCAAGGGAAAATGCTGTTTGATTTTTGTGAGTGCTTGCAGTTCTGAATTACCCAGAACAAGATGGTTCTCATTCTAGATCTCTGTGCTTCCTGTTAATTGTGCTGCAGAGCTGCAGTCCTGTATTTTTTTTTTTTTTTTTGTTTACAATGGATTATTTTGAAAAGCATTTGCTGAAGCATATTACTGGCTTTACAACTCATCCCCATGTCCTTATTTGAATATACCAGTGAAATTATTGAAGAAGGTTAAATTTCAGGCCACTAAGCCATGTTCAGCTAGTAACGCGTGTGTGTTTACATCTGAGCATTTAAACAGTAAGCTGAATGCAATCGGGAAGATGTTAACTTAATACATATTCTTTTTGTACAAGTCTAAAGACCTGTGGGGCTTCTGGATGCAGTCTCAGAATAACACAATGTTAACCCCAGTGCAGGTCACAAACAGGGGAAGAGAAGTTCAAAATCAAAATGCCAGGTTGTTCCCTTGTGTGTTGCTTCTGTGGTCAACAGGCAAATAAGAAATCTATTGAAAAACGTTTAGCTTTCTTAGTGAAATCCTCTCCTGTCCCTTATGCTTGCCTGGTACCAAGTATACGATGCTAGAAGATGGACCTCACTCTGTTTTTCTCCTCCCCAAATTTAATCAACCTTGAGTACAACAGATGGGCCAAATGGAACAACCTGCTCACCGTCCCCACGTTAACAAGTCTTGCAGCAAGTCTACCTGAACACAAGCACTTACTTTTTGCTCTCCCAAATTCCTGTATTTGTGCTTCTTTCAGCTTACAGAGTGCAAAGTAGCCAATAGTTGGTCAACTACAAAACTGACTTCAGCTGTGAAGGGCTGTGCTCAGGTACTCTGCAAAAATTTTAGCTCTTTTGCCTGTTAGAAAAAAAAATAAATGATTCTTACTGTATTAAACATTGTAATTTTAATAAGGATTTTTTTGATCAAGATCTTAATGGTCACTGTGCTGCAAAGCTGTTGTCTAGTAATATTTATAAAGGAATTGCTAAATACCCGACTCCAGAAAGTCTTCGTGGTCACAGATGGTGGTAAGTCAAATTCATGCCCTCTGGAAGGGGTCTGTGTTGTGCTTCAGATTTCTGGGTGTGTTTTTGCTATTGCACTGGACTACAGGGATAAACAACAGCATCTATATGTTAATCAAGTAGTTAAGCTACTTTCATGTACCCTTCCTTCACTTTCCTATTCAAGTAAGTTTGTGTGTTTTAGTAAGCTTCCCAACGTAATCTCAAAATAAAGATTAGTAAATTCATCTTGCTTTGTTCTCTTACCTAATGTGTCTATTTGCTGACTATTTGATATAGTGGTCATAACAATTATGATGCTATTGTTGGTCAAACTCAGCTTTTGTGAACTGATGGCGAATTATTCCTCAGTGTATGGAGTTTGTAGGTACAACTCATTGCTGCTGAGTTCATAGGTAGAGTTTTGGAAGTTACAAAGTGATGATGGATCTTTGCTTGGTTTTAATCAAGCCCACAACGCTATTTTAATGTATTTCACATTCCTTCAGGACTGATAATAAAATAAAATTCAGATTTTAATATTGTACCTGCTGCGAAGTAGCTTTTAATATAGCTTGAATAGCATTGCATATGTAAACTGCAGGAGAGCTCATCAGTTTGGAGAGCTTATTTGGAACCTTGCCACGCTTAATGTATTGGACAGTTCAAAGCTCAAGATTTAGGACAGATGTTTGTTGAAGCTACTCTCAGAGATCAGAAATGATAGAGACTGAAGTCTCCACAGGCAATCCCTTCTAGTCTTTGCTAATAGAAGGGGTTTTGTGCACATTTAAACTGAAGCTTTCTCATTGTAATTTAAACCCATTACTAGTCCTGTTCATGGTGGGCATGGAGAACAGATTATTTTCTTCTTTGTAGCAGTAGGGGGTTATAAATGTGTCCCTTTCTGCACAGAAACTTCAGGTGAGAGTTGGGGAACCCTGCGGTCCTATTCTTGTATACTGCCCATGTAAAGCTACAGGGAAGTATCTTTATGCTGTTCTCATCAATATGTAAACTACGATTCTCTTCTCGGCATGAAGACACTCATGAGACAGTGGAGAAAATTAATGTGTATTATCACTGCTAGCATTTTAACAGGGGGCTCCCCATAGTTATTTCTTAGCCTGACAAGCCTTCTAGGAATGGAAAGACTGGAGAATGGAGATGAAATGTTTTTTTTCTGATCTTCCCAGTTAAGTAATTTGTCAGCAGTGAGTAACATGGCAAAAAATCATACTTTGAGCCAGATATATTAGAATACCTTTGAGACTTGGTTTAAAATCAGCTGAAGTAGAAAATTATTTTCACAAAGTATACGTTGGATGGTACGATAGCATAGACTTGTAGCCACTTGGTATAGTATGCAGAAGGATGAAGCTGTAAACCTTTATAAAGGAAGCCATTTGTTTCCAAAGCAGCAAATCAGAAGCTTTTAACAAGATGTCAAGGTATTCTTGAAGTTCTCTAGCAGCCACTCAGTCATCCTGCAATGGTTGATGAGCTAGAGAATCTCAAGACACTGCTATTTTATATTTATACAAAAATAGAAAGGTGCCTAAGTATTTTTTGTATGGATTCTTTAGATATTGTAGTTTCCACATCACAGGCAGATTCTCTGCTGTGTGTTACTTATAAAAAACACACTGGAGCAACTGCTAGGAAAGCCAGCAATAGAACTGGGATCAGAAATGAGTCAAGTGGTGAGTAGCAATCCAGAGACAGCAACTATTAAGCAAGAAGTTGGATGTGAGAGTTACGAATGGGGAAAAGGTCTGGTGCATTACTACAGAATAACCTGTAAGGTTTTAGATGTTTTAATGCTGATTGTGCAGGATGTGACCTAAATGATGTTAACTCTTGTAGACCTATGTGGGTCATGTGGGGCAATGGCTTTACATGAACTTCCTATTGCTAAACTGCCTTTGCTGAAGTCAGGGGAATAAGGTTTATTGAAAAAGTACACAGAAGAGGAAGGGGGGTTCACCTCTGTGCAGATGTGGATTCTTCCCCAAAGGAAGATATCCTTGCAGAGAATATAACCAAATCTAAATCTTAACCAAATTCTGAATTTCATAGTACTTGCATGATTTTTGAGTTGCTTTTAAACATTGTTTTCCCTATGGTACCCTTTTCTTGCATAATTCACATTCTCAGCTTGCAATTTCATCAACTACAGGATAAGACATGAAGAAGGTCCAGAGATCCCAAGATACAAACACCAAGCTACATTTGAAGGAAAACATTTTCCTGCTTATGCATTCAGTTAGTGTGTATACTACTACTGTCATGTAACACATCTGTAGACTAGAAGGGTATGATGAAGGTAAAGTCCCTCCACTGTAAGTGCAAACACTAACTGTAGTTAAAATTTTCAGTGGATTATATTTAAATGAAAGGCAAATGCTAATAAAGGTGAATCCAGGTTTGGATTGACTGGTTAATTCCACCTGGATTCTCAAGTATCTAGAGTTTGACTGCTTAATGGAAAAATAAGTAAGCCACAGTACCTGACTCTACTGTAGTATCTTCAGCATTAAAAAAATACCACAAAAACAAAGTTAAGTTAGTATAACTGAAAACAAATCAATGAAGTATTCAAGTCAAAGTGAAAAAAAAGAAAAAATCATGTCAGGACAATGAGCCCTTTTGGAAAGAACATTTAAATCCTCATCCTGAGATCCAGGCTTCTGAACAGTGATTCATCATCCCTTCTCAGCATTCTACTTCCAACTTGAAGTGAAGTGTAACGAATATGTATATGATAACTTTTTTTTTTTTTTTTTTTGATTTTGAGTTTAAAATGTGTGGGAATGTGGGACATCATTTTTCAGATGCTTTTGTTGTACAGATTTTTTTTTATCATGTGCACAGTCACACTTGCTCACCTACTAAAATACCTAAGTGTGTTGAGGCCCCTTGCAGCACTGCTTCTGTCCAACATAAGAAATTAATTGGATGATTTGTGTTATCTTTTTTTTTTGCTTCAAACAAAATGAACTCTTCTGTGCATTTAGACTTCTGTCCTAGTTTTTGTTATTCTGTTTTAGTGCTAGATTGGGATTTTATTTGGCTTCAAAACAGAGGCTTTGAAGATTATCACAGACAAAGAAAGATTTAAAAACTGGTTTCTATTGCACGCTATTAGAAATACTTACTACATCTTAGCAGTTTTCTCTTAGTCATTTCTTTTTGCCCCTGTATTTTTTTTTCACAATTGTCTTGTCACTCTTCATTCAAACTTTCTGTTTTTTGATATCTTTGAAAACTCAATTTGTATTTGATGAGGAAGTATTTCAGTTTAAGGTATTTATATAAGTTATGTTATAAGTTATATCCTTTATCCTGTGTGCAGAAGAAAGGGGTTAGGGATTGTGTGGCAGCTGGTACAAACCAGACCAAGTGCTTGATTGACAGGGGCTTTCAGTGGCTGCCCCCAGGTAAAATTATTAAAACCAAGTGTTAGTTGGTGACTGTTACTACTGCTTATTTTAATATTTTGATTAGTTATTAATGTGAAAAGTAATATTTAAATTAAAAAAAAAAAAAAGCTTTTCAAATTCCTGGTTATATATGTTTGTCAGTTTGCTTTTGTGATATGTATGTTTATGCTTGATCAGTTTAACATTTATGTGAGTGATTTATGATGCCCCTAACTATTCATTACTTTGCTTTTAAGTAGATGATTTGTAAACAACATGCTAGTTTAGTTTGTTGTAGCTCAGCAACCTCAAATAGGCTTTGAAATGTTTGCTCATAGAACTTAATGCACGCATGACACATGCATGAAAAAATTAGAAGGAGATTTTATCCATCAGTTTTGTAAGTAAATAGCTTCTTTTCCCATAAACCAAACTGATTTTTTTGCAAGTACAGTTGGAGGTGTCTTCTAATATCTTACTGATGTTAGTTTCAAATGATAGCAAACATCATGCTCAATTATTTGAATGAACGCCTGTAATTCCAACAAAAGCCAAATGCCATCTATCTCTAAATCTAGTGTGCAGGGTTCTTATGAGGGAGGTTTCACTTTTTTTTTTTTATTTTTTACTCTTTGGTGCCTTCAGGTCATGTGTTTGACAGAGCAGGTATGTATTTTCAGAGGGTTCTGCAGAGTTTTCTGAGTGGGATTGCACAGAAGAAAGATTTTTAATATGTACAGTGACTTGTGGTGTGTTGAGGTGCCATCATTTTTTACATGTCATTAAACTTGGAAGTACTTGAGAACCTTTATTTTGCACTTGGTCAGCCTTTTAATATTGAATTCTGAACTTTGCATGTGTAGTAATTACTTTGAAGTAATTTTTCTGTTTGCAGTTTCGAAGGCTGTTATACTAGGGGTTTGCTGTCTGGTAGCTGCTTCGCTAGTTAGTGTTGGTAGCGTCTATGGAGTTAATCTGGTTGGGCTGATAGAAAAGCATTGATTGTCCTGTTCTAGCTACTATGGCCCATGCATAAAAATAAGGAGAAGTTTGAAGAAGTGATGGATTTTATTAAACTACCTGTTATGGGTAGAAAAAGCAAAATTACTGCTATACAGAGCTGGGGCCTAGGGAAGGGTTATTTCAAACAAACAAACAAAAAACCAACAAAGACTTATTTTGCTAGCTATACAAATTTGTAGTTAAAACTATCACTTCAAATTTTGAAAGAAAAAAACAATAAGTATACAGTTCTATACATCTCTAGAGAAAATTGGAAGCTATTTTCATGCTTAAAGTTTATTTAGCTGTATTTTTTTCAAGATTAATACCTAAGGGTTTGTCATGCTGATGAATAACAAGGAATTAGGAGATCATTTGTAGATGTACATTTGTAGATGGACTTGTTAATAAACAAGCCACTAAAATAATATTTTGTCTGAAAAATAATGAACCCTCCTAAACTAAAAAAAGTTTGCAGTGCTGAGATGCTTAGTGTTTTGTAGCCCATAAGAATCGTGTAGCTGCAATAATGAATAGCAAGTGATAAATGCTTAAATGGTACCATAAATCACCTTTTACAAGTCTGCCAATATGTTTTACAAAACGGATTTCTATGGACAAATGGCAAAATACGTAAAACAAAAGCACACTGAGAATGTTAGTAATAGAACAATGTTTTTACAGCAGTATGTGGAGTAATTTAAATTTGAGAATGCTATAAAATGAAATTCTGGTAACAGCAGCTCTGTTGTAATACTGCCTTTTTCGTTTTTATTATCTAGCTGGTCAAAATACACCCTATTTAAGACTTATTGGGGTGCAAATGGGTATCTGCCTTGGAAAACTAAACTTTGTTTCTGACTCACTATTTGTAAATACATAAAATTAGATTTATAAAATACAGGTTACTGTTGGAGCAGAGGCTTAGTTTTGAAGCACCATTGGAAGCACAGGACCTTCTTAATTTTATTCTAAAGCTCAACAGATGGCAAGTAACTTTTTAATCAGGAGGTAGTTAGGACTCCCACGCTCTGCTCCCAGTCATTGCTGTGTCATATTATCTTTGACATACCAACTTATATTTGTCATTTGGCTTCCTCATAAACCACCAGAAAAGGTAGTGCCTAACACACAGGCTTCTGGAGACCATTATCTTTAATGTTTTTCTCAGGAGAGCTGTTTAAACGCATTGAAATACACAATAATCAAATCCTAACATCACATTCCTTCAGAAGCTGTGCACTGACCACGTAACTGTTAATACTTGATGACCAGGACTTCACTTGGTGTGTTGTGTCCTTGTGACTACTGAACTCACCAGAGGTGTGTAACTCTTTCTTGGATTTCTTCTTAAGCATTTCATTTGTCTGACTTCAACACAAATGGTGTGTGATCATCATCAATCTTGATGTTATCAGAGAACGTTTTTGTCAACAGGGCTTCAACTTCAAATACATAACCGTGCTTTAATTCTTTTAAAAATTTTCCTCTGTCTTAATGAATTGACATTGAGAAAAGTTCAAAAAGTGGTAGCAACCAACTTCATACTTAGATGTTGTTGTTGTGATTTTTTTTTAAATAAAAATAAAATCAAGTATGTCTTTTCATACTGAGTGGAAGGAAAATTGCACACTTAAAGAATGTGCTGAACTTAAATGAAATAAAAATCTGCAGACACTTGTCTTTGTATCAATCTTTAATTGAGGCTGGTATGCATACTGAAGCTTCCTGTTGATCAGTTACACAGAATAACACGAACAACAGAATTGGTAGAGAATAAGTTTTGCTAGAGCTAAATGGTGTCTGGGTTTGAGGATTTGGTCTAGCCTGCTCTTGAGTTGACTGTCACTTGAGAACCAAAACTAAGCTCGCTGTTTGGTGCTAGAATTTTGATTTTTGAATAGCATTAGTATAGAATTGACTTCATAAAACATCAGGTGCTTTTCTGAAACGTGGTTAAGTGTATCTCTAAATCCTGATACATCTGGTGATGAGGACAAAAAACAACCAAACAAAAAGGAAAACACAAACAACTGTGCCATCAGGACAGTTGGTTCTGTAGTAGGCATTAACAACCCCCCTGACTGATAGAGACAAGAAACCATGTGCTCCCTTCAGAGTTATTCTCTTTATTATGCACAACAGTTTTAAAGTTCATATGGTGAGAATCACTTAACCATGTACAAAACTACTTGAAAGTGTTTTTAATTACATCTGTTTCTGAACTTTAATTGCCTATTCATCCCAGTTTAACTTCAGAAGAGCCCTTGCAAGTAAACATTTTTTTTTTTAAATGTTACTTCTGAAAGCTGATGTATGTAATGTATGTGAAAGTAATGTAATGCCTATACCAGATCAAAGGACATGTTTATACAGTGATACATAATCCATGTTCTGTGTAGTCATTTCCTCTATAGCTGTAATGAATGCCACGGGCAGGAAATAGTGAAGAATTACTGCTGCTCTTGTTTGGCTCCTAAAGTTCTTCCCCTCTAATTGATTAAAAGATACCAAAGATGCTTTGGAAGCAATCATTTAATTTTCTTTAGTATACAAGGTTTCTGAACTGTACAGGCTGTAGGGGTCTTGTGTGGGAGAGCTATGAAAGTGGCCCCACCTTCTAGGAGAGGATGTGGCTTCCAGGACAGGGGGCAGTTGGCATGAGGGGAGTGCTGTGGTGCTGAGCTCATGGAGGCTGGGCCTGCAGCCCGTCTGCCTGGCTCACTTGGCAGTTTTAGCTCTGACAGATGCTGTGACACACTCTGAAGACCTCCTGGAATGGGAAGGGTCTTTAGGGGTTTCTAGGAGATACGTGTGAGCCAGCAGCAACAGCGAAGGCCCTTCAGCTGTCTACAGATTTGAATGCATGTCCACTGGAGTGAGCCAACGTCCTTGATAGAGCAGTGGTGATACCAGCTCCTCATGCTGTGTGTCCCCTTCTGTCCCAGTCAGTTGGAGTTGGCCCTTGGTCTTGGACCTGACAGCCAGTCAGGCTGTCAGAAGCTGGGGACCACCATGGGCATGTTGCAGGTTGTTAGAGTCCTACGGCTCTGCTGGTCAGTAATGAAGAAAAGTGAAGAATAGATCATTAGGTTTAATACTGCATGGAACATCCAACAATATGCAAAAGAACAGTGAAACTGGCTTTTTCTAGAAATGAAAATGTTAAGTAATATGGTAAAAATCTTAATGCAAACAAGTTTAATACACATTTAAAAAAAAATCTAGTACTCCAAATATTAGGAATCCTTAATAGTCATCTGAAGTTTGTTTATATTTAATTCTGTAAACATAGTATATATCTTACAGTTAATGGTGCTCTCATTTGGGAACTTATTTTCAAGTTTGGTGGAACTACTTGAGTACAGGTAGTTGTTTACTCTGGTTTTGGTTTTGTTTTTTATTTCATGTGTGCGCATGGTCCTTAGAACTCATATTTCAAGCTGTCATTATTTCATATCCTACTTTTTTCCATAGCAGAATGTGTCAAAGCCTTTTTACATGTTGGCCATATACGCTTTAGCCTAAACTTAAAGAGACTGTGCTGAGTATAAAGAGGTGCACAGATTTCATGATTAACCCTTACTTCTCTTCAGAGTTCACTTCTTTGTGTGGATTCGAATGTGGAAGAATGGGCAAGGACTCAGAGGCCCTTAATACTTAGCTAATGAATTCAGGAATATGTGAGGTGCCTGCATTGCCTGGTAACTGAAGTCTGTGACCCAGAAATGCACAAAACGGTGCAGATGTTTGGTATAGATCACAGGCACATGCAGTAATAAATTGTTAAGAAATGTCTTGTTTATCCCTTTCCTAGATGAATAATTGTATTTAAGTCAACAAGTTTACTTAGATGACAGTCAGTCAATTGCTCTGTAGTTACAAATAGAGTAAAGGTTGTTCTGAGAAATGATCCAGGTTCGAGATTCAGAAATGGATGAGAAATTGAGGATCCAATCCATTTTAATATGCATCTGCTACTGTTTATATCTGGTGCGATCCAGACTTGCCCTAAGGTTTTGCAAGTGTTTTGATGATGTTGATTATAGCTAGAGCAATTTTAGTGAATAATTTTACTAATTTCCAAACATGTTTGAATCAAAACAGCTCTTGAATTTGGTCATATCACCAACAGAACTGTTCTTAATGGGTAAGAATAATAATTAATACCTCTTGCTATCGTAATAAATCTGGCAAATAGACTGATATTTGTAGGTTGCTTGTTTGTGCAATTTGCAGAAGAATACTTTTTCCATTTAAAGAAACTACTTCCAGCCACCCTATACAAAAAAGCCCCTATCTTACTGCTTATTACTTGGCATATGAATGTGCTCACTACAAAATGCGCCATAAACTTTGCCTGTGGCTTATTTAAATGTGAAAGAACACATGTGGGTAGCTGGGAAACACATTTTTGCAAGCTATTATCTTTCTCTTCCCAATTCAGTAATCCTAAATACAAGTATGCTTGCCTGCCCCTAGGTAGCATTGATATGTAATTGCCTTTGACGGTTAGTTGTATTTAGCATTGTCATGAAAAACAAATCTCTGAATTCTGTATATTAATTATAATATTCTTAAAATCATTTTTCAAGATCAATATAACGAAATCTAGCTACAGTGTCTTTGCATGCATATAATCGTCTACATCAGAATCCTTGAGGAATCACAATAACAGTGATTCATTCATAATTCACAATTTCCATTATCTTTCTACATTTAGTATGTGCTAAAATTTATAGCTTCATTTACATTGTGTTCTATGAATAATAGAAGAAATACAGTGAAGACCATGGGAAATGATCTTGTTGCTGCAGATGCACTCTTAAGCAAATCTGCATTACAATACAGCATATTGCCTCCTGCACTACAGTTTCTACAGAGCCTGCAGCTGCAATGGGGACACTTCAGATGGTCTTCATTAAATGTAAACTCTTTCATTTTCAGCTTCAAAGCAGTGCGATGATGAAACCTTGAATAAATTGCTGTAGGTAAATGATATAGTTGCAGGCTTTAGTATAACTAGAGTATAATATCTTCATTTGAGCACGCTCATAGACAACAAGTAGAAAAGAGTACTTAAATAAGCAACTACAGTTTCTAAGAATGCTCTCCTTACTTTCTTAGCTAGTTAGTACTCAGAATTTAAAAAAGCATGTTTAGGAACCAAGACAAATCTTTTCAGTGATAAATTCAGCTACCGTAGTAACTTTGGCTTGGAGCATATCTTGTAATCCAGAGAAATAGTCCTAACTGCAGTGATAGAAATATTTAGAGAAGTTTGGTAGTGACATAATAGAATCCTTTTCTTTTTGCTTTTGCAACATGTCACATTTAATTTTTTTTTCATATTCTCGTAAACTGTTTCCAGCATTCAGCAACTTTACTTTATTATTATTATTATTATTATTATGTTAGTACAAGTATGTTGTAATTGGTAGAAATTGCCTTACTTGAGACTTTTTGGACCCGACAGTATGCTTGTGATGAATTGTCTAAGACATTACATAGTTTGATATGTTAAGGTAAGCTAGTTAGCTCAACAGAATGACAGAATTTAGTTTTGTCTTTAGTTGTTAAAAGCTCAGCCTGTTTCCACTGAGATCACACAAATAACTGCATGATCTTTTGAAGCAATAAAGTCTTCTGCTTCTTAAACAAACTGCCACAATAATGCATTTTTATATGTAAGTTTTTATTTTTAGGTAGTGAGGAGATCAGCATGCTCTTTTTGGGGTGATAAAGATGCCTAATCTGTTCAAAATAAAACCAGCAAGTTAGCAAAAAATGAAAGCAATCTTTTGTTGTTGTTGTTGTTGGGGACATGTCTAGGAAAGGTGTACGGTACCTGTTTTGAATAAACTGCAGTCTGTAATTCAATTGACTTAATTTTTATCTTTTTTGTGCCAGTACTCTTTCATCTCTTTTTTGTGCCAGTACTCAGCTAGGCATACTTTAATGAGAAATGCTTTGAGAAGAGTATATATTTTCCTATAAGTAACTGCCACATAGTCATTCAAACATAAAAATTATGACAGTTAAAAAGAGTGGGATATGTTTCAGTTTTGGAGAACACAATGTTTTACGCTAAACTGCATAGCATGGCTTAGTTTTCTGAAAAAATATCCAGCGCTGTACTCAAATATCTAAGATAATGTCAGTACACTTGTTTTCTTCCCACTAGCTGGTTTCCTATCTAAGCTGATCTTTCTTGTGCTATGTAAAACCCACTTTCTCTTGTTTAGAAATCTGACATAAGGATTCACAAAGCTGTTTCTGAGGCACTTCAATATTTCTCTTAATTGCTCCTTCCCTGAAAGTGTTGATACTCAAATTACACTCTTATCTCTGAAATATTATTGCTCAGTTCTGCTGGTTTTGTTTCCTAGAACACAAGCCTTTATCTAGCTTTGCAGACATGTCAGATGCATCCATGCTGCATCTTTACCATGGCTTTAGCCAGGCTGCTTTAATTGTTTTTGATAATTCTTTCAATGAAGTTCTTCAAGACAAATGGGACCTAATGTGCTATCGGACTTGTTGGCTAAAATCCATGCTCTGCATAGGTCAATAGGAGCTTTTCTACTGATGTCAGTGAAGCTCGGGTATTGACCGTTTATTTCAAAATAAAGGAATAGCAGATTCAATCCCAGAGCATTTTTTCCTTTGGCCTTTTGGAGATGACTGTTACTGTTCAGTTTTAACCAGTAGTTAGAAATATATGTGGGACAAGATTTATTGTATCTTTTTAATTACAGTTCTACCTGATCAACATAATTCCCTTTCTGTTGGCCAGACAGGATACAACTCTTGACAAGGCAGAGCCTCTTTTCTGAAGCTTTATAGGAAGAATGTGACTGGATGTGCAAATATGAACGGTGTGTATGATCAGACAGATTGGCTTGAGTCATCCTGGAAGGACTTGCCAAGCAAAGCAGCAAAAAGAAATTGCAGCTCCACCTCATGGTTCTTACTTCCTTTTTGCTGTCTGCAGCTCGCTTCAAGGTGAATTGCTCAGATAAATCAGACTTAGGTGTCAATAATATGCTCGCAAAACCTTTGTCTATCTTTATCATCTATGGGTCACAGGATGTGACCACACAGCTTTTGGGGAAATGCCACTTCAAGTTCACTATCTTTCACACCACACCACTGCAAAAGTTGTTAACTCATTGATGACACCCAGCCCTTTTGCAAAGTGTCTCCCCACACTCTGCATATTCTCCTAAGAGCAATATGAGCCTACAAAATAACTTCTTCCTTTGGCCATAGAATAGGACTTTAACATGCGGCTGAAGCAGGATGATTAGGTGATAAAATAATTGCTATTCTAAGCAAATTCAGTGGCTGTTTGGCTCATTGATTAGACTACTCTCCAACTTTAACTTTGTTTTCTTTCTCTCTCCCTCCATTCATTGTAAATGTCTTCACATTCAGATGCACGTATTTTACAGATATACGGAATAGTTTTCTGTAATATATCTTCTTAGCTTTGCAGTGAATTGTTATGAACAGTCCTCTCCATCATCATGTATAAAAGTTGACGATACCAACTTTAGATAAAACATTAAAAGTCACATAGAGTAGAACTGTGTAGTATCATTCTTTCCTTCTTTACAGTAATAACCAGCAAAAAAACATGCTCTGTGTTTCTTAGAATGCTTCCATAAACCTACACCTGTCTACCTAGCTGAGGTGTAACAGTCACTGTGTTTTGAATATGTAGTTGCTGAATGGCAAGAAATTTCCCAAGGTGTACCGGAAAATACTGGAAACACTTTTCTGATGTAGCAGTAAACTTGGCTATACACTTAGAAATGTGTTTGTAATGCTAAATGAATTGCATGCCAAGCAGGGAAGCATATGTATGTAGTACGTGGGGTAAAACTGTTATTTGATAGAGATTCCATTGTGAAATCTCAAATAGTCTCATAAAACCTGTACTTTTTGGGAACAAAATCATTCTATTATTAATGATTGGGTTTGAAATATGGTTGATCATTCTATTTTTATGGCTATATGTTTGAAAAATTACTCTCCCGGCTAGATTTTGTTCTGCTTTGTCAGAGATGAGTTTCCATGTTTTATAACTGAAAATGAAACTAGGATCCTTACATTCATTTTATGTCACTACCTGATGTCTTGCATAAGTCAGTTTTTCAATTGTATGGTGAATGAGAAGAATGAAGAAGATGGTTTTCTGTCATTTTATATTAAAAAAAGAATTATATGGTTAATGAAGATACAGCTTTATTATTGTTGTGAACTTGCTTTCTATGTAATAATACTAACAGGTTCACTGAATTGCTTGTCAGAGCAGTGTTAAATAATAACAGTGTTGCAATAATAGTTTAGGGTGTAATCTAGCTATTAATAACAAATAGAAAATGCTTGTGGTGTGCCCAATTCTGACCTCTAATTGTATACTGTTCTGCTAGTCCTACCTGTTTGAACTATGAAGAGCTTAGGTTTGCGTTTAGATAGACATCTGTGATTTTCTTTGACTTAGAGAAAAAGTACGAGTCCAAATGCAAGTTCTAGTAATATTTGTTTTCCTTAAAAGTTGCTGAGACCACTTAAACATTGCTCGAGTATAATAAATTTCAATTGGTATCTGAAGGATGAAACTCCTAATTGCTTTTGTTTTAATGTTTTTCTTACTGTACTTAGAGTAGTATGTGCCCTTTAATTTTTACCTGTGGCTTCAGTCAGCATCTTTTGCTGTTTAATGTTTGGCCCTAGTATATTATTTCAGTTGTATTTGCAGGACTCCAGTAGTAGGGAATAGTTCAAGCCAGTCTCTGCTCAGTTAGCTTGGCTCCTCATGCTTTGGCATGTGAAAGTGTTAAAGTTTCCACATAAAGCAATGTGAAAGTGTTAAAACCATGTTGTTCTGTGATCGTCTGTGTGGTTTCTGAAATGAATTTGCTAATATATGAGCACATAACCCAATCTTAAAAATACAAAGTTTGCTGGGGTGGGAGTGACTATAGAAACTATAGCCACCATAACCTGTGGCTTTTCTATTAATAATAACAAAGTTATGTTTGGTGCTGTCAGCCCTATTTTTTATGAAGGCTAGAGATTTTATTTTAAAAAATAAAAGGCTAAAGAAACTCGTAATCAGAACCACAAGAAATAATGTGGTAATGCAGTACAGGAGGAATGATGTAGGTAACAAGTCTGAGGAAAAAAGGAGAAAGCCATTAGTATGGGAACAAACAGTCTTAGAAAGACTGAGGACGTAGATGAAAAATCAAGTGCTGATCAGAACTGGAAGGCAGATTTGAGTAAACAGCAGAATGGGAACCAGGAAAGATGAGATGAGAGAAAAATACCATACTGGACTGCAAGATAGGTAAGAATTTTGAGATGAATAGTAGTAGAAAAATGGTGTAGGTATCTTAAAAATAATCACTGCTATCTTTTGAAGCTATGTTGTGATGTCTCTGCTATTGCTGGTTTTTTGGTTGTCAAGCTACAGGCCGAATTCCAGCCCTGCTGATGTCCCTGGTGAGTGTTGGTGCGACTCTATAACATAGACTATTACAATCCTGTATTCTTTTTGTGAGATGTCTGCCTCATTCAGCATGCATCTCCTCTGATGAATCAGGGCTGTGTAGTTAGAAAGGCTCTTTTCTGTGAAATTGTACCTGAAAAAATATAATACGTGAATTGGGTGGCAACAAATAGTGTTGTCATGTCAAATACCAGATCCTCGCCTCATGGGAATAGTATGAGAAGTCAATACTAATCCATGTTTGGTAAAATGTAGGAGAGAATACTGATGAATGCTAAAGAAAAATTATGTGGAAAAACTAACTGCCTCAAGAATACTGCAATAAATAAAGCGGGAGTCATTTTGGTTCAATGACAAAGAAACCAAGTACTGAAGAGCTGCTCATTAAGCAAACTGCCATTCTCTGCGCTGAATAAGGCAGGATATTCATTAACTTGGATGTTTCCTAATCTAAAGGCTTGACTTTGTAAGCTATCTTTTTTTTTTTTTTTCCTTAATTTTTATGTATATTGTTTACAATTCAGCTATTCTAAATGTTAGGATATTCTTCTTCAAATTCCTCCTTTGTTTTGAAAGAAATGCAATTACTAAAGGAGTAAGTAACTTTGTTTAAATTATATATATATGATAGTTGAAAAACTCAATGGAAGACTAATCTTCCATAAGTACAAAACTCAATTGTTCTTCATCATGAAACAGTTACAATTCCCAAACCCCATTAAATTTTTTTTTTGTGTGTTTTTGTCTATATGTCGGTGTTATTTTTTTTTTGTTTTTTAATCTGAATATCTCTTTAGTGATTTACTGCCATTACAGATCACAAGAGCATAACTTATGTAGCACATCAGTGTTGTTATTTGCATGACACTGCTCAGTTATGGAATAAGTTTAAAGGAAGCATAGGAGACTCATGACTTCTGGTAATTAAGATCTTAACTTGTTTTTACTTTTTAAAAAGCAAGTAATTTTTTTAAAATTTATTTTATTTTATTATTTATTTATTTATTTATTTATTTTTTTTTAGGACCAGTAGATGTAAAGAGCATTTGAGTTGCCTATTTCTAGCATTTCCTTTTTCTATACGTGACTTAGTAGCTTTGCAGTGATCATATAGCTAGGACTGCAACAGCAAATCTGAGGTACAATCTTGAAATTTGACGTACAATTTTGCAAATAATGGTTAAGCGTTTGATAATAATAAAATGCTTTTTCTTCATTGTTATGAAAACTCCAGCATATTTAAGAGTAAGGATCTTTAAGCAGAGTACAGTCAATCCAAAGAAGATCTGTCTAGACTAATAGGTTGTGCGGGTAGAGATCTGTGGTCAAATCATGTTTTCAGTATTGCCAGTGTATGCTGAGCCAGATTAAATCAAGAGCTTAGTCAAACTCAGTGCTTTTCTAGAAAACCCAAGCAATGCTCAAGGCATTATTCAGGTCATTGCTCAGGCAGTGAGCAGGACCAAGCAAGAGAGGTGTGGCTCTATTCTCTTTGACAGTGTGTGATTCTTACAGCAATGCCTTCTGAACTACGGCAAGTGATTTGGAAATCTGGGCTGAATTCAGTTGAAAAATCAGACCAACAAAAACAAATGAGAAGCTGAATGCAATTCTGTGGTGTTGGTAGTACTTTTTTTTTTTCTCAATTTAAGGTTCTGCTTACCTATTTATCTTTGACAGAAAGGCATTGTAACCCAGCTATCTTGGCTGCAATTCTGTTGTCCTCACAAATGTGTAGATGTTCCATCTACTTAGGTGGGTGACTTTAAAGCAGATTTTCCTCTCTGTTGGTAATGATGTTGTCATAAGATGCCTTGCTCTTTTCTTCAAATTGGCTGTAAATTTGTGCCGTAGTGTAGTGCTAGAAGGCAGTATACTAAAAGTGTTAGAGCGTGTCATTTTTTTTTTTTGTAAGATGAAAGGTATTAGCACCTCTCATATCTGGAGTATTTCCAGCTCTGCAATTGAGTTCTGTAATTATCGGCAGCAATTTGAAATGAATAACAATAATTCTTAATGTCCTGCCTTAAAAACTTATATGTGCTGCTGAATTGCTGCTATACCAATACAGAAATGGCTCCATTTCCCTGATGTGTAGAATGGCATCTTATCTGCCCCTTCCGAGCTTCTGAATGTATTTTGAATTTGATGTATAAAATATTAAGATGTCAAAACATATGAAAGATAGATTTCATGTTGTCTTCTGTGATCTGATACTGCATTGTTATTTCAGATAAATCATGACTATAATAAAACTACAGAATTTTTACTCTACAAGTCTATGAGTCTACCCTGTTCTCCCCCCCCCCTCCCCCCTTTTACCCCCTTTACTCAAATATTTGATTACTTTACTCAGGAATATTTACTGTCATTTATAATTTTAATCAACTTAACCCTTTGGATCAGCTATTTAAGGCTGTATCCCAATGTCAGTGAGGGAAAACATCTGAAAAAAAAATATATATATATATTGTAAGGTTGAGAAAATTATTTGAACAAAATTAGATATAATTTTAACTAATTCAGATTACTGGTGTATTCTAGAACTTGAGTAGATATTAAGGAAGTCAACTATTTTCTCTGAGCAATATACAGCCCTTTTGCTCTTAGAATGATATTGTAACTCCCCTCTGAACTCTTCTGCTCCAGTTCTTCAGATCTATTTTCTCTGAGTGCAGTTAGTTGCTTTATGGCTTGAAGAAATGTATTGGTTTATTTACCTGTTAGAACTATAATAATATTGCCTTTGGTGTCCACCTTGGTAATAAATCTGTACTCTTTTCCCCAGAATAAAATAATTAAAGTAAAAATTGCATGTGCCAGAAAATGTACTGTACTACTGTACTACAAACAGAATAGAATTGTTGGCTATAATTCTAAACATTTGACTTGGCAGAGTGTTCTATATCATGAGAACAAGAAGGATTTCATTATAAGGCTGTATTTCACAAGCAACTTAAAACACTATTTCAAAAGTCTTTTTTCCCCCCAAATAAAGTTGCACTTAGTCGTACTGGTAAAACTTACAGTATAATTAAATTATTGTATAGCTCTAATTTTAAAAGGTGAGCTACCTATGTGACATGTCTGGAATTTAGTACGTACATATGAATGAAGTATGGCAAAACTACGGGTTTGAGAAAACTACGTCTATTACCACTACCTAGTCAGATACTGCATTTTGTGTTACAACAATTGCAGTTGAGATGTTTTGAGTGAAGGTACTGTATTGCAACTTCATGTTTTTATTTTTACTGGATCTTAAAGCAAGCACACCCCCAATACAACAAAATAGTAGTGTGTCCTTATGCTCTATTTCTGACCATTATACTCCTTTTCCATCAGTGATCTGACGCATAGGCCTGGTGTTGTACCTCTCTGATGATGGATGGGTGGAAAGTCTATAAAAGATGTTTATAGAAGGACCATCTTTTAATCTTTTGCACATTTAAATGCTTTTATACTGTTTTCTGTTGGCATTATTACTGTACATGAATTGTTACTGAAAATAGTTTCCTCTTCAGAGAATATTGTGGAAAACATTAGATCCTTATCAATCTTGATAGGATATTCCCTCTGTGTCCCTTTGGATGCTATATTTAGTTGATACTGAGCTCAAGTTGTAGTTGTTGTTTTCCCTTAGCATAACTTAGTAGTTTAATTCTGTGTTGATGAACCAGGAGCACCTCTGGCAGATGCTCCATTTATTCCATGACTTACTCTTTATTCTGTCACCTCTTTCAGCTATAGTTTATTTTTAGGTAATAAAACTTGAAGCAATATATTCATGAAGATATAGCTTATGAAAAACCAATTCAAATAATTGTATTTCTTGTAATACATTAAAAATGGTTGGGTTGAAATCTCATCTATATGAGAGATGGAAAAGGCATGCTCATGTTTCCAAGCTTGTAAATTGCACAGGAATGGAGCCTGTCCTTTGACTTTTTCTTTCTTGAAAGACCAAAAAAGATGCACAGAACAGCTAGTGCAATGTGTTAAACTATTCAGATTTTTATTAGGAATATCATTGTTTGGAAGCTTACCCCTATTCGACTCTTAATGAACTGGTATTTGTGGCATGGATTTCCAGTGCTCTTGAGAGCACCTCAGGTCTTAATGAAGGTTGTGACACAATCATGGAGCTGTAGGAGGAGCTAAAGCTATTCCAGTACTCATTGTACTCTGTAAATTCTGTGCTGCTTCTTCTGAAGAGCATGAGTGTAAGTTAAATTTACATCTTTCTCCAATAATCTGGCAGCACTGGGAGAAAAAAGTCTGGTTTTCATAAGCTTTCCACAGGTTATGCAGGTGTTTGTGTTGGAATAAAATGTCACATCATGATCATACAGGCATAAAATTAATTTCGTATTAAAGCATGGCTTGGAGTACATAGGCAAAAACAAATTCTGTAGTGACACAATTGCAGGCTTTCAAAGAAGTCTGCATCTACCTTTCCCTTAGCATTCTCTGTTGTTCCTGATGGAAAAAAAGAAAAAGTTATTGAATACTACAGTATACTCTTTGTCCAGACCTATATTTGAAATAGTAATAATGATAAAAAAAAAATCCATAAAGAAATAGCATTTCAATGTACAAACAGTTCCTGAGTTAAAGTAATTCACTTATTAGATGGAAAACAATAAACTGACTTAATATGAACTGTGACTTGAATTTCAATAGAGCTCGTCCTCATGGGATGCTTTTTATAAGTCATGCATACAGTAGTGCTAAATATGCATTTAAAGTCTCAGTCTTTTGGGATTGGATTTTTTGTCACATTCTTCCAATTGGCATCATGTGTGCAGAACAGTGTTGCTTGAAACTCTGGGAAAGTAACATTCCAAATGTGTTCTGTGTGCTTTGCACATATTAAGTCTAACTTAAACACTTACATCGATACAGAGGAAGACAAGCCAGAGCATGAAGCTGCTTCTCCAGGCAGTGGCTAATTGACTTTATGAAGGCCATACGATAACGCAGAGCTAGGATTACACTTGTGTTCAGTATTTCTGTTCCAGGCTCTAACTCATCTTCAAATCTCTTATCTTTTAATCCTTGTTAAATATGCTTTTTCCAATCTGCTTCCATGGGGTGTTATTCAGAACATCTTTCCATTTCAGGTCACACAAAAAATTGTTTCCAGAGCTCCTGTATTTTTTTCTGCTGATTTGTTTTTCAGTACCCTTCCAAATACTCTCCAGGCTGCATTCTAGCAGTATTTCTTGCACATACCACAGAGCAACAAAATCAATTGCTTCTGAACATAGGCCTGAACGTACTTGTAGGCCTGAGAGGAGCAGTGCGGTGTTTGGGGATGGAGCATGAGTGACTCTGCAGAGTTTAATGTTGCTTTAGAAGCATAATACCTGGACTGTAGGACAGCATGATGGTGAAGCACACAGAAAGTTATTTATCAGGCACTGTAAACCTAAGAAAAAATGGTTTTTGGAGGGAGTATGTCAGAATAGCTTAGAGGTCATGGTGTGTACTTGTGTAAGAGTGGGTAAGTGTACTGCAGTGCTGTGAGTGTAATGAAGGTTTTTTGTTTTTATTCTTGCCTTCGCATTTACTGTCAGTGCAGTCCTGTTAGGGAGTGAGACTTCTGTATGTATTTCGATGTCTTGTAACAGATCAAAGTAGAGATTCATTGAACCACTTCATTCAATGAAAAGAGGTAACTGCCAGCTTACGGTAGCACCTACAGTAAGACTACACAGCAGTAGGCGCAGGTTGAGCACTGTAGTCACAACCCATACTTCTAACAGGCATTGAATGCGTTTTGCTAAGTCATGTGCAGCTATATTTCAGTCTGCTGAAATAATGTCTAATTTAAATACAGCACAAATATAGAATGCTTCAAGAGCCAGCATAGTAAATCAGTTTTCAATAAGATAAATCCAGAAGATATTTACTATTGATTTACTATATTATTCTTCGAAGTCGTATTGATTTGGCTAAAAAGCAGACAAAATTTTCTCTCTAACAAGTTGCACTGGTCTAGGCATTCATTTCTAAACCTCAGAGAGGAGCAAGTGTTCCAAAGATATTGATTTGGCAAACAAACTGTATTAGATCTCTGTGACAAGTTAAAGTGGATTTGCAGTGTCAGGGGCAGAAGAACCCTGCTTTGAAGCAGTTGTCAATGTCACCTTTGCATCAGGTTTTCTGGCAATAAGTGAACTTGCAGAAGTTGGGGACATTACCTTTATCAGCTTGTCTTTAATGTGAAATTTACAAATCAATGTCCAGGTGACACACAAAGAAATCGATCAATTCATCACAGGGTTATTTTATGAAATATTACTGAATTTCACTTACATTTGTCAGGTTTTGGTGTTTTAGGGAATATGCAAGATGGGCCCTTTTTGGAAAAGGAGTAATCTTACTTGTGGACTTGAGTTCGACAGTGTTTCTTTTGACCCGAGGTAAAATACTGTTTTTCTTATATCACTCATACTTTATTTTATTTTATTTTTTGTTGTTCATGGTACCATGAATAATGCTGGATGTCACCACTTGAAATTGCTGCTTATGTTCTGAGCAAACTTTTCAGCTTTGATATTAAACTCTTAACTCCTCCACAGACCTCTGGAACTTGTTAAGATATCATAATTTTACAGTAGGTGCACAACTGCAAAGAGCACAGGTCTTTTAAAATTTGCTGATAATGCAATGAGAGATGATTTTGGATGCCTTAGCATTTGAGAATCTAGCTTTTTTTTACTGGTATGTTTGCTGTTATATCTGTAAAATTTTGTTCCATCTGTTCTTAAATCTTGCTCATGGAACACTGAGATAGGTAGGTTAAAAAGAAATCTCTTCATTTTCATGAATTGAACTGAAACACTTTCTTCCAGCTCAATTTGCTATCGAAATATCTTTCTGAGATGCCCTTTGCCTTATATGAATTGTAGATTATGCACTTCATGCCTCTGCTGTATTCTAATGAAGGCAAGGCATATTTTAAATGAAATGCCTATAGAAAGAATATGGGCACATACAATATCTAAACTACAATTTCAATGAAGCAGTAAGTAGGACAACATTTGAGGCTGAATTGATAAATAGGCACTGTATTATTTCACTGTAATTTGAAATTGCAGTATCTCTTGTATAATTGCCGTGAGTAATTCTGGCACTTTCTTATGATATTAAATGAATTTAAGGAAAATATTGTACAAGTATTTCTAGTGAGATGTATATATTTTACCTAAATTGTGATTTTTAGATCAATAGTGCTTTCTTTGTATGGGTTTTGTGTGAAAGATATAGATGTAATTACAGCTATTTCAACAGTGATATTATAAGTGAGAACCATTTTCAACCTTTGTAGCAAAGAGTTCTGTTAAATGCTTTTCCCTAAACCCCCTCAAATGTTCCTGATTTTCAAGTACTCCCCTGATTGTTCATTCAAAATTATTTCTGTCCCCTTTTCATCTGTGGTGTCTCATTAAAAACTGAGACTTGAGTAGGATATAAAAGTTTCAAACACATTTAAAAGTACTTAAATATACCACTTTCTGAGCCTTTATTCTTCCATTTCAAAAGGTATCCATAATTGTGGCCTTTTTTTCCATGATTTTCACCTTTTTTATTACAGTTGTTCACTCTGCACACTAAACCCCTGAGCAGTGCCCTCATATTGCTATTACAGGTTCTCTCATGCTGCTATTATGTATGATCCCATGCTGCAATATGATATGTATAATGGTTAATCATGAAATGATTTTTTGTTATTAAAATAACCTCTGCTAGTTATCTTTGTCCTTTTTTTCACACATCAGATTTGCATTAAAGGCAAGCTGGACAGAAAATAATTGCTACCAATTCTTGTATGGGAATAGAAAAGGTGCACTTTTAAATATTGTTTTTAATAAGAGTCCAAATAATAAGTGTTAAATCCTAATAATGCTTTAGAGATGTATTATTCAGGTTCTAACCTGAAATTGGGCAATTGTGAGCAAGCATTGGGAACCCTTCAAAACAAGTAAATCTGAACAGACTGTCAGAAATGCAGGGATTGGATACTGTAGATATTCTAGTATTATAGCTAGTGTTCTTTCTGAGGTTAAATGTATTCAGGTGTAATCTAAATAGTTTTTATTATTATTATTATTATTTCATGAACATTCTCATCAAGCAATCAGTGGGGCTATATGCTTCAAAACCTTGGATGATCTTATGGAGAGATAGTTTGGTTCTGTAAAGAAGGCAGAGCTGTCCCAAGTCAGTATGACATGATATAGATTTCTTCCTTCAGCTGTATGAGTCACTGCTTCTAGAGGATCTGTTGGGATAAAGATATTCTGTATCATTACCAGCACAGGGTGATACCATATTAAAAGCAGAATTAAACCTCAGCACAAACTATTCATTGCTATTGTGCTTGTTATTTATGCCCTTAAGAGGTTGCCCTCCAACATTTTAGTTGGATGCTTTTTCCACTAGATTATCTTTCTCTCTACTGAAGTTCGGTGACATAGAAAGTATTGGTGTATTATGTTGTATGTTAGCTTCCAAATCTATCATGTAGTAGCACAAGATAACGCTGAGCATACTTAAAACTAGATAGTATTGATTTGCCCACCTCTTCTTGTGTTCTTCCTTCCATACAGAGAGCCACTTCTCTAACCGGGCTTATTGCAGTGTATTGCTGTATTGTGATTTCTAAAATGTTGCCTGTGGGATGATTCCATACAAATGATGCCTATCATCATCATCAGTTGTATTCCAAAGCGGTATTGACATACCTTGTAGGCAGGTTGTATTCTCACATTGCTAAGCTAACTTTCAGTATAAAGTGAATCACAACAGATAGTGTAGTTTTTAAAAAACAAAAGAAAAAACTTGCAAAAACATAAATATTTTGAGGTACTAGTGGATTTTGAAACTGTATGAACAGATGCATGATATACACAAAATATGGCAGAATGGAGTTGCAGAGACTGCATGTCTTAACATAAGGTACAGGTAATAGAATAATACCTATCCCTACCTGCCTCAAATTATACATAAATGCATTAAAGATGACTACTGGTTGTGTCATCTGACAACTATTAAGGTGAGAAGGCATGTTCAGAAATTAAGCGGTACAAATAAATATCTGATTAAGTTTGTTTTGTAAGTACCAGTGAACAAGAACTTATTGTTATATAAAAGTTGTCTTTAAACAGAAGAACTTAATGGGGGGAGGAGAGGAGAAAAATAAAGCTGCTACCTAAATGATTAAATAAACCAGGATGCCTCTGCTGCTGGTTTTATAGGTCTCCAGTGGGGTGGTTTTTGGAAGACATGTGTGTTTGAAATGCTATCATTTAATTTTGGTATTGTTATGTTATGAGAGAAATATCCATTTCTGTTTGTCATTTTAGTGCATACCAGTATGTGTAGGGTGATACTTGAAGAAAACCTCTTATTTGCCCCAAGGCATTTTGATTTTAAGTTTGGATCCTACCAATGTGGTCTCAACAAAATATTCAGTTAAGGCCACTGATTGCTCAGCTCCTTTTAATGAGTTGCCAGTGATACCTAAATGCAGCTGTGGATCTGTCCTCCTCTAGGTCCCTTCAGTTCCTGGTGTGCCACCAGCTTCAGTCATCACACAGACCCAAACCTCAGCTCTGTCTCTGTGTAGAAAAGTGAGAATTTAGACATTGCTTGGGCAAGGTGGCGCTCACCACCGCCACCCTGCTGCCGTACTGCTGTTGGCACCAAGGGTGAGCGGCAACTGACTGGGTGCTCTTGAGGGCAAGTTGCTCCTTCCACAGTTCTCTGAGTAGGGACTCGAAGGCTGAAGCTTCAGTGGGCCACTGCAGTCTGAGAGGAAATTGAGGAAAAAACTGCCTGCATAAGGTGAATAGTTCGTATGGGATGGGAAGGAAGGTGGTTGTGGTGGGAGGATAGTGTGCAGATGTGGTGGATATTCATGTATATAAAACCAGCAGTGGAAAGACTGAGGTGTGCCTGGTGGTGGGATGTGTGCGCCCCACTAGGCCAAAGCCTGCGGGGTGGATGGGCTGCAGGTGCGTGCTCCCTGGCTGGCAGAACCCCTATTTCCAGTGGGGCACTTGCTAACGTCACACCTACCGATGTCTCCACTTCTGGGATCCCCTTCAAACTTGTATGTTTGAGAATGTGATGGATTATATGTTGGCAGGGTAAATCTCTCTGTAGATCTGTAGGTTTGTAGACATTATCCAGGTGGGGAGGTTCTGCAGTGTTTCTCTATAGATATGCTCCTAAGCCTTGGATACACTGAGGGGCTCCGTGAGGCCCTCCACTTCAAAGTGAATTGACTAGGAGTAAGGGCCTTCAGTAGATAACCTCTCCAATCATATATTAGAAATGGCCTGAAGCCAATTATTTCAAAATCTCTGAATGCTTACAAATCAGTGATCCCCTTTTTTAAATCCCCTTAGCAACCTGTTACAAGCATGCTTCTGTTGCATGTTGGAAGCATGTTAATGCAAGTACAACCCTTGTGTAAAGAGGTGGAAATACAGAAAATTTCTGTTGCATCTTAAAATAAAGTAAGTTTTATAAAAGGACCAGATGGAAGATGAATGTTTGCAGAATAACGTATTAGAAAAGTAACTTGGTAAACATGCATATACTACTCACTGAGCTATTGTGACTTCTGCTAGATGATTTTTTTATTCAAGTTTTTCCTTTCTTTAACTCCCTGAAGAGTTAACTACAGCAATCTCCTGATCTTTTTTTCTCCTTTTTTCTGGGCTTTGGTCACTCTGTACAAGGAATAAATTGAAGCTGTGATGAATAAAAGTCATGAAGCAATCAAGGACTGACAGGAGGTAGTAAACTGAGCAGCAGCAATTGTGCCTATCAGAATGTCCTAGCTCTGTAATTTAGAGATGAAATTGAAGACATGGTGATAAATAGAAGATGAAAGCGAACAATAATATGGTGAAAACCTTACTGTTTTTTCATATGAGAGTTTTCCAGTGCCCAGCTGAATAAAAGGAGCTTGTACGAGACATTTTGAAATCTGAAAACACTTTGAAATACCTGAATGTAGGATGAGAAAGTCCTTATAAGCAAGAAGCTGTGTGAATCGAGTGATATGATCAGCTTTGGATGGTGAGCAACTGTGTATAAAACCAGCCTCTCCAGAGGCTTGTGGAGAAACTCTGTATAACGAAAAATACGCAACATTCTGTTGCAAACAAGAGAAGCTGGAAAATTACCTTCAGCTGTGGTATGTAGACTCCTGGGAATCTGGACTGTTTCTGACCTGTGAAAGCTAAAGGAGAGACACAGCAATTTCATTATACAG
Source organism: Netta rufina (assembly GCF_964035555.1). Classification (NCBI taxonomy): domain Eukaryota; kingdom Metazoa; phylum Chordata; class Aves; order Anseriformes; family Anatidae; genus Netta; species Netta rufina. The sequence continues at coordinate 16,200,208 of NC_140136.1, forward strand.
CAGTATGTATATTGGTGTATACAGAAGTACGTATACAGTTTTGTTTTCAGCAAAAGCCCCTTAGTTTGTAGGCTGGATAAATGCTATGGTTGTATCCTCCTCACCTTCTAAAACAGAAGGATCTAGAACTTTATCCGTATGCAATTTGTCAATGTTTCACAATGATGGAATTCCAAAGGCAAATTTCAAGTTGAAATCCATACCAGCATGACTTGCAGCATCTGTCCTTGCATCATAGTGGCAGATTTGTGAGAAAGAAAGATGAATTGGATAGAACTTGCATGGTGAGAACAGAACTAGTACAGATCTCTTAGTGGTTCAAGTTGCTTTAAAAGTAGCTGAGATACTAATTTTTTATCTAAAATAGCAGCATGACTATTTCCAAGTTTTGGTATTTTTTTTTTTGAGTAATGTAAAAACCAAACAAACAAAAACAACAAACAAACAAAAATACAAAAATGCCCAGGTTCTTTCTTTCTGAATATGGTATAAATTCACAATTAATATGTGACTTCAGTCTTGTTGCTCCTGTTCTCTAAGAAGAAATTAGATCTTTCAAATTTTCTTGCTGCTCCAAAATACAGTATCTTCTACCAATAGTCACTGGTGAATATAGGTTTGGTCTTCAAGCATCACGTTTCACAGTAGGACTAATGAAAGTAGGAAACACTGTTCAGTGGTTAGTGGTTTGTGTGACATACATGGATCCTATCATTCTGGCTTAAGTAAGTGGTGACATCTGCAGGGAGCAGACTTATTATCCAGGGGGTTAATTTTTCATTTACAACTTGAGTGATTAACTGTTTGTAGCTAGCATAGTTTTTAATATTTCTGATGTGCCAGATTAAGCTGGCAGCTTTAGTTCTAGGACTGTGGACTCTGAGCTTGGTGGTTCTTATTATGCCATATAGCAAATATCAAGCATGTTGTAGTAATAACTTACACTTCTGCTAATGATAGTTTAAACAAATGGAGTGCGTTCTTGTTTCATTGCTATATCTTTCTGTAAAATGTTGCACTTGACCAAAATCTGTTTCTTTCTAATTACATGCTACACTTTAGATCTACATGTATGTTGGTCAGATAGGCATAAAGTTGTTTTTGGTAGCATTGAAACAATTTCTTTCATTGCTGTTGAAGATAATCTAGGTTTCTGATATGACTGAAAATAGCATTCTGTAGGGAATCAGTAGTTTCAGGTGGAGAGCTAGCTACACGATACAGTGAAGGAAGCATACCCCTATTTTGTCATTAAGTTCTGACCTTAATTGGTGCGTGCTAATTCAGGTATATTCATACGCCATGCCCCATATGTGAATAGGACACATGAGATGAAGTCTCAGGTTTTATGAATTCATTTCATTAGAGTTCTGACTTACATTTATAATGTGTAAATGAAATAGCCTGATGACATTTAGGTACATAACGAAATGCTAAAACTTGCCAGTCAAGTTTTTGTGTCTGAGAAATATCTATGCTAGACACTACAAGCACAGAAGAGTTGCACAGAACTGAGAACCAGCTTGATTATAAATCTGAGCGATCTCTTTGCTTAGTTGCACTCCAGAAATGAAAAACAAATCTGAATTTCTCAGTCTAAGCTCAAAGACGATAAAGCATGTTTGTTTACCATCTGCACCATCCTTTCAGTCCCCAGAGGCATATGAAAAGACAGGCTATAACAATGGAGTTCTGGCTTGCTGAAAGCAGCATCAGCAGAGCTCTAAAGACAAAGCAGCAACTTTCTGAACAACAGATGAAGGGGGAAAAGCAGCTTGTTTTTCTCCCATAGGTTTGAACAATTGACATGTGTTTACATGATTGAAAATGGATAGAAACATTTCTCATGAGGACATATTCATGGCTACATTACAGCAGCAAAGATGGTGTTTTCTGCATGTCCTGAGGAGTTGCTTAATCCTTTCAAATCTTTTATGGCCTGGATCAGAAATAGTGAGCTTAAATCCTGGCATATCAACAGAATTTAAGATGCAATTTTCATGGCTTTTTTGGTGTGTGCTAAAACTGAATTTTAATCTACATAAGCAATCCTTGAGTCAGCAGAAAACATTTTAAAATATATTTATTAGAAGATTAAAGAGCAAGTCCTTGATTTTCCAGTGTTTTCTTTTGTATTCAATGTGTCTGTGTTCATTATAGTCACCCATTGAAACTAAATACTCAAGAATGCAAATTTATTTTTTATGTGGCACTTGAATTCCTAAAGCTGAACCAGCATGCAGGCACAACCTGCTATCAAGGGTAGGTATTAGACTGATGTTATGTATGCATGGTTCTGTGTTTCATTGTGTTCCAACTATGGGATATAAAGATCTAAACTACTGTTCTGAGCAAAGAGGTAAAAATCCTCCAGCAGTTAGTGTAACAGGTATCGTGACCGTCGCAAATATCTCATTGTAGTACCTGAGTTTTATTGACAGAGAAATGGCTTTCTTGTAGGAGAAACCACTGTCTTCATAGATGGGAGTGTATGTGTGGGGATTATTCGTCTGGCATCCTTAGCCTAGATTGATGTACATGTATGTGTATGCACCAGAGCAACTCTCACACTGTGGCTTCTCTTCAGGACCAGCAGGAGGGTTTGGCTGGTGAAGGGGCTAATGAAGAACAGGAGCAGTTGACAGGCTCCTAGCTTGCATGTCCAATGCAACCTCACTCTGTCTGCGAGACACTCACAGGGCAAATGTCGTTTTACATGAATACACCCAACATAAAGAAACTCCTCTATACCTCTGCAGTGTTCACTGTGCTCATCTTGGTGGCACTTGAAGGTTTCATTAGCTGCAGGCAAGATAGAGACAGTTGTTCAGAGCAAATTCAGTTTGTCTTCATATGACTGTATTGTGACAGAAGAGATTGACTTGTAGTTATTGTAGTAGAGGAATTTAATGGCCTAGATTGAGTTCCTGGTACCAGCTTACTAGTTATTGTGGTTTCACCTGCGGGCAGCTCAGCACCACACAGCCTTTGCTTTCTCTCTCCGTCCCCTCCCAGCTTGTCCTGCATCTCCCCAGCCTTCTCGCTAGCAGCACAAGCCCTTGGCTCTGCGGGAGCACTGCTCTGCTACATAAGCCGCCAGTGTGTCAGCAGCATTATTCTGATCCTCAACCCAAAAGGCAGCACCATTGCAGCCACTAGGAAGAAAATTATCTCAGGTGAAACCACGACACTAGCTCTGAGCAATGCCCCTTCTTGCCTCTGACACTGATCTGTTCAAGAGTTATGTAATCTTCTTAATTTAGAGATCATGGAATTGATAATTTAAAAGGAAGTCAGTGGTGTGCTCATGTATGCTGATGGTTCTGTATCTACCTAAACATAATTATTTGATATTAGGAGGAATGCTTGGGTATGCATTTCTTTATTGTCTAATTCCCATTATATCTGTGTAATTATGAAGTTATGGCATTTTCTGTGAATACTCCAGTAGTGAACTCGGTTTATGGTAATTGTAATGTGAGTTATCTAGAGAGCAATTAAACTACGTAGTAAGTTTATAGGCTGCATTAGGAAAATAATCAGATTTACTTTTAAATACCTACTTGGTCCTGTATTTTTGGCTCTGTGGAACCAATTCACAACACACAATTCTCTTGTACGGAGTTTTATCCTTCAGCAAAAATGTAATGTCTGTAGGATCCCTCCAAAGAGGAGGAAATGCAAAAAGGTGCACCTGAAACAATGTCAGAATACACTGTATGGCTTCCCCTGCTGAGATGGAAGAAGAATCCTAGCAGTGCTAGGATCAAGTGGCCTTGATTTTGGAGTAGGTTAAGATTAACTGAGGATGTAGCTTATTATTTTTATTTTTATTTTTTTTAAAGGAAATGACCAGAAAAATCAAATCTCAAATGTAACTTGTACTCTGAAAGATCATGCACAGTTTCCGAGCAAGAATTTTATTCCTTGCATGTTTTTTATTATGCATCTGTCAGCCAGATAAAGGAGGTTGCAAATGCTTTTTTCCTTTTTCCCTCCTGCTTGGTTACAGTTGAGGAAGGGGTCATGATTTAAAGTATTTAAACAACATTTTTAGTAAGGGTAACTGAAATGACAAGCATTATAGCACCCTGCACTGTGCTGCCAACACTGACCCACCTGTCCTCAAGAAAAAAAGAGGGTGGAAAGGATTCCTTAATACGGTGTGGTGCTCATTGTTTCTAGAAGGAAGTAAGTACTGTTTTGAAAGACAATGGAATTAGCAGGGATTTCATCACTGTAGGATCATCCGCTAGTAGTGGCCTGTGTTAGGTTTCTGGTGCCTTGAATGCTGGAGTATAAGGCATAACTGGAAATCGGAAAGCCTTGTGTGATGTACTGTACCATTTCACAGCTGATCCAGGCTGGGCTATAAAAACCTCTCAAATGCCAGCCTAGTTACTGGGAAAAAAGTCCTGCAGGATAAAGCAGGCCCATCGGTGCTGCTCCAAACACACCGTTGGGCCTTAGAGTACCAGTGCAGAACCTTTGTGTGCTCTGACTTTCTGGGTCTGAACTACTGAAGGGGTAGCAGAGGATTTATTTTGGTTCTGGGACATGAAGCTTTGTGTGTCCATACACAAGACTCCTTTTCCCTTCCCTATTTGGAAGTGCTGCTTTTATGCTCCTAGCAGAAAGAACTGTTAAGGCTATTGGGAGACTTAGTCTCTGTATATTAGGTCTAGAGAACAAAAACGTGCTTCAGCTGTCAGATATACTTAACACTTGAGCGTTGTAGGGTAAAGAGAGTTAAGAAATAGAAATTTGTGCAGCTGTGAGTACACATGTATCCAGCAGGACCATGCTCCATTCTTTGGTCTGTAATCCATCCCTCCTTGTGATCACAAAGAACTTCACAAGCTACCCCATGGCATTTGTGGATCGAAATTCAGATATCTTTGTAGTAGGATTGATGTTGGAGTCAGATACACACTCCAGCAGGATCATCTCTTGCATAAAACACGTGTAATGCTTCCAACTTCAGCTAGTAGCTTAGCTTAAAAATATGGTCAAATTTATTATCATATTCACTTTTAAGTATATGAAATATCACTGTCATCCTTGGGGTGATGTTCATGTATGCAATGGCCCAATGTGTGCGCTGCTGGGTTGGTGTCTTGCTGGAAAATTCTTGAAAATATTTTTTCTGTATTTATCCAGCTGGAAGTGCTATGTTCTTTTCAGGAAACATGTAAGATAATCGGCATCTCCTGCCGTTTCCGATGAATAATCAAGGTATCAAGTTAAATTAAAGAGAACAGCATCTACCCATAACAGCAGGTGCAAAATTGTCACTAATTATGAATTTGCTAGGTTCAGTAGTGACTGTGCATGAATTATGTCGCATTCATTAAAAGAAATATTCAGAGCCCAATCGATGACAAGAGGAAAAAAAAACTATCATTAGTGTTTCTCCAAAATGAATTAATACTACTGAGATTTGCAAGTGAAGGCAGCTACAGAAAGATGAAGTATTATTCTGCCCTTGTGCCTGCCAAATACTTCTGCTAGAAAAACAGTTGTTTTTCTAGTAGTTTGGAAAACATTAACAAATTCCAGCACAAATATCCTATCTATCTTTGTGGAGAGAGAAGATTTGCATGAAGGTGTTGTCTTAAATATGTGAGAAACTTCTACGTATATGGTGTGAATAAAAGTAGGAAAAATCTTAGGTTGTTTTCAAGGTACTTTTTTTTTTTTTTTGGTTACCCCCTTGACAAAAAGGGAGGAGTAGATGCTTCTCCTCTGCCTGTTTCTAATTATTTTTAATTGACTTGTATTCATCAGAAAGGAATATTAAAAGTAAAGCAGGATAGGGAGTAACCCATTATGTATTAAGTCTAGTTTGGATTACCAGGGGTAATAAGATCTCTGAGCTTCCTATATAATGAACCTGAAGAACTACCTCTGAGTTCAGAGGCACCCAGTGAAGGATTACCTTGCAGGTTCCAGACTGTGCCAACTGTGGTCAAATTGCACGTCACTCCTCACCTGACCCGGCCTCCAGGTCTGCCTTTGGAATAGCGATGTTGGTGTCCTCAGCATCCTGTTGGATGTAGCACTGCGGTGTCTCCACAAGGAACCTGTTCTTCCCCATTTGTTGTTCTCCCCACTGCTGTGCCCTCTGCTCTGGTTTGTCCTGCCTTGTGCCATCCCCTGGGAGGTCACAGCTTGGCCATGTTCCTGGGATCTTAAATCCCGACAGCTGTGTACTCTCAGTGGGGTTTTCTCCAACAGAGCTTTGTGATGTGCAGGGAGTGATGGCTGCAGTTGGGGGTCTAGATGACAGCTTTAAACCTGAAGGCTGTCCTTATGTGCTAACACCTTTAAGAAGGTGTTTAACTCGATCTCACAAATGGTTCCAGAGTACCCTGTACCACTGCTCATGTGCCTAATGCTAAATGTGTGAAACGTGTCACATGCTAGGGGCGGGGGAAGGCGGTGATCTGCATTCTAGAGAACTGAATGCTTAAAAAGCAGAGAAAGTCAAATAGAATAAGCATTAACAGTGGTCATAATATTTTCCATTTGGTATCTGCATTCAGAATGAAGCACTAATCTTTTTATGTTGATGTATTAATATTACTTCTTCAGTGGTCCATAATTTGAAAATGAAGTGATATCTTAAGAAAGCGGCGGGTTTCAGTTTCTGCTGGTGAGAACCAAACCAGTGACCACTCGAGCCTGTCCTGGTTTTCCTGTGTATTATAACAGCAGCTCTCTTGTTTGTCTGGTTAACTGTCCTCCAGCTGGGACTACTGAGGTGAATTTTGGTATGTTTGGCCACTTGCTAAACCATCTTGCAGTCTTCTGAAATCCTAGTTAATTTTTCAAGCGTGTGAGCTATTTTGTTGGTGGTGGTAGTTTGCTAGTTGTTTGCTGTCTTCCTACAGAGAAGATGAAAAGGTAAAATGGGCCTATTTTCTCCCATTGGTCTATTCCCTCATGTTCAGTAAGTGTCTTGAATGAATTTATGTTCTCAACTAATTGCTTGCTTTTGCTTCAGATAAGAGCTAGTAAAATAGCTGCATGTAATTATGATATCTTCTTAATAAGCCTTCCATTTGTTTAAACTTTAAAAAAAGGCAGCTGAAAATATGCTGTACATTACCATATGAAAGAACTGCAGAAAGCGCTTCTCTCTTCAAAATACAGAGTGGACTTGTGTCAAAGTGATTTCAGGAGAAGTGGAGGTTTGAAGGAAGAAAAAAAGCCTTTTTGACCATGGGCACATTCGAAGATGACTTTGATTAATACAAACACATTTCATCATTTGTACTTGAAAACATTTTAAATTACCTTGCAACCACAACCAATGCACTTTATTAGTTTTATATTTGCTTTCATTAACTCAGTGCCTACAACAGCCTGGATTCATTTAGTTTAAATTGTTTGGGTTTTTGTTTTTAGCTGGTGGCACAGAGGACTTCTCTCAGGAAGCTTACAGGCACTTATTACACCCCCAGTTCAGTGTTTTTACTTTCCAAGCCCTCCATCTGCCTGTAATTATACTTCATGGATATAAATCAGCCTTCCTTGTACTTCAGAATTAAATAATTAAAGGTGACAATGCTAACTGGAGGGAATGATAAGAAATGCTGTCAAAACGGAAAGTGTGTACCTCAGTTTCATCCATGAAAAATGGCCTGCTTCAGAAAACAAAAGGCTTGGAAAAAAAGACCATGCATTCTGTTCATTTCACATGAAGAAAAAATGGCCAGAAATTTGTGTAAGATATGGAGAATGCAGGCAGACTTGAAAAATATGTGGAGAAAACATCCCATGAATTTTAATTGCAAAGCAAGAAAGAACAAAGTGCTTGTGAATCTAACAGCATTAAAAACAAGATATTTACTACAGAGCACTCTAACTGGAATACTGTAACAGTTCTCAGCCTGCAATCTCATTAGTTCTCATACTTGCACATTTTCCATGCTTATGCAAAACCCTTCAAACTTTTCAAAATTAATATTTCTAAGGAAAACCTTTTCCACTGTGAATTGGTGCTACTTCTAGGAGAACTGAGCTCTGGTGCAACTCGATATTTCTAGTTTGGTTTTCAGTTGAAGTTAAAAGACTCATGTTGCAGAATTTACTTAGCTGGTTGTGTAAATGGGTATTTATTTTAACTTTAAATGCAGCACAGACACCTAGTTTGCATTCTATTTATTCACAGAATAGCCATTAAGATGGTTTATGTATAAATAGCTATGATTACTTCTGTTTAGAAGTTGCCTGAAAACACAGATGGGAAAACACATGCAAATTTCTACAATGAACTACAAAATAAATGTGCTGTGTGAAGGAGCCCAGTCCAGGCAAGGTGTGCACAGTTGGGCTTTAAATCAATGGCACTCAAGTGTAGGTATGCCTGAAGGCAGTCTGTATGTAAAGTCACCAGTAATCCAAACTTAAGTCAGTGGGGATTCTTTGACAGGTTTCAAGATATTAGTGGCTCCAAAATGGCTCAAAACAGGGGACTAGGAACGTGTTTTTTTTTTTTTTTTTTTTTTAAATGTCTACATGCCAGCAGACCTAAGTAGATATATTTTCTTATCAGTAGGTAGAATAGTTGGGAGGTAAATATTTTTGAAAATTACAACTTAAGATTCCCAAAAAATGCCTTGGGTAAAACCTAATTTTTAATAGTGTTCTCTTTTTTTTTTTCTTTCCTTGTGCTGCGTTGGTTTCCAAAGCACCATGACTTCATCCAGGTGTTATCTTTTCCCATGTGTTCTGGACCTCAGAGAAGCCATCTGTATCCTTAAGGCCCTACATAACTGGCAACCTGAATCTAGGCAGTGGGGAGCACTCTGACTCAGCTAAGGCAGGATTTGGAAATTGGTGAGGTGCTTTTAAAAACCTTGCTGTGGAGGTGCAACAAAGACTTTTGTCATTGGTTTTGGTCTGAAGGCTGTTGTCATGAGCTTGTGTAGGTCTCACAGGCATCCCTTCAATAGCAGTCAGTGCACCAACACAGTTCACTACCAGTGAGTTGTTCTTGCTGATGCTTTGGCGTTCATACAAACACACACAAAGACTCGTCGTGTTGACGTGTGCATGGAACCAAGTCCTATCTTACTGGGAATTAGTTTTAGCTGTCTGAAAATGATGCCTCCGTAACTAATGCTCACAAAGCAGTTAATACGTGTATTTACATTAAAACATGTATTTTGTGCCAGAGCAACACACAGCTATTCGGTGCTGAATCCTACAATTTGGGGAGAGAGGTGGGGATTGAGTAGGCAGTGGAATGCTGTTCTGAAGTGCACTGCTGCAAGTTTACACTGTAGTGGCAGTATCCAATCGGTGGTTTTAATTCTTTTAATTATGGAAAGCTCTAGAGTCCATAATGGTGTGGGATATACACATGTATCTGTAATAAACAACATGTATCTTGAAGAAATGGATTTGGTTTTGGCAACAACGTGATAGGGAGATCAAAGAGCTAGCTGGCATTAAAATGATTTAGATACATTTGTCATAGGCAGCTGTTATGCTAATCTCATTTATGCAGTTGTCAGCTGATAGGTTCTGATGAGCCAGCTTAGTGGGAAAATCATTAGTAGATCCCTATTGTGATAAATGTTATTTATTACTGTCAAATGGTATTAATGTTTGATTCAAAGATGGGAAATGGGCATCATCTACATGAAGTTCACCCATTCATGGTCAATGATGACAAAGGGAGCCGTTGAATTCCAGCCAAAGGAACTTCATTTCTGTAAGAAAAAAGAATAATGGATTTAATTTGCATATGTTTTAAAAGGGTAATGAAGTAATATGATGTTTATCTTGGTTGAAGAGTGGTAATTTTTGCTGGCATGGCTCCAGCAACATTTGAGTCATTGTGCAGCATTTGCTGTTCAGTTGTTGGTTGTGGAAGGGGCTTTTCAAAGCAGCAGGTGCATACGGGGGGAGGAAACAAAAATGATTTATTCATTAAGCCAAAAAAAAAGAGCAATCTCAGTGTCTTTCCCCTTACCCTCTAGAAATATATTTGCAACCATCTTCCTTCAATTTTCTTCTGCTACATCACGGTTTCTTTTTCCTTCCCGTCTGTGGCACTGCCTCTTGAATTACACAGATCCACACTGACTTCCGCTCCATCTTTGTTGCAATTGACTTTTTTCCACTTCATCTAAATAGATAAATGCGGAGAGAAGGTAGCATCCCCTTCCAAACTACCAGGCAGATAGAAGTTGGGATGTGTTCACATATGGCTGTAAAACTGAGTATTTTTTATTTATTTTTTAGAAGAAAAAAAATGTTTTGGCAAATTAGCTGTGCAGCTGGGTTTTAAGTTGTTGAAAAGTGTTCCCTCTGCTTGTGAATTTGCATGGAGACATCCCTCTTTTCCCTCTCTATTCCAATACAGCTGCACTACTCTAATCTAGTTCTATTTTTTTTTAAGTTAAAAAAAAAATACAAAAAACAACCAACCAGAAACCAATTATGGTGCAACCAATTACACAATGGCTCATTTTAATTACTCATTTACCAAACAGGCATCATAACAGTTAAACAGTATCACAGTCAATATTCTGCCACTGGTATATTTATTATTTTTACACTTACAAATGAATGAACTCAGTATGCTTAAAGTTTTCAATAATTTTGTAGTGAATAAATGGTAAAGTGACAGTAGCAATCTAAAGAAAAGTACCATAAGGAGCACTGTAGTTAACACAAAGAAAAGCCAAGTCTGGCAACTCTGCCTGCTGTCCTAAGCCACACATTAATAGCCTTCGTATTTCAATGATAAGAAATGCCTCATAATCAAGATGACCTCGATCTTTTTCAAGGCAGGTAGATGCTAAATGCTCATTGATTTCGGTTAGAATTGAATGCATGTGTACTTCTGAAGCGATCCTTTCATCTAGACATACTCAAATTCCTACAGAAGGCTATCAGAATATTCTCAGTTGTCAGCAGTGACACTGGAGCATGGATGGATGCAGGTACTATGTGCAATTCTGTAAATTAAAGCTAGTAATTCATATCTTGCAAATGAGCTAGTAGCAGCTAATGCTCTGTAAAACATAGACAAAATACTGCAGGGGGGCTTGCGTGTCTCAATTTTGAAGAATTTGGATCATGTTCTAATGATGCATACACTCTACAACAGCAACGTTCCTGGACAGTTTTCAAGATTAGCTCTAAATAGGCATCTACAACATTAATTCATGAGGTTATTCAAGAATGTGCTGCAGTGCCAGGAAGAAAGCTTACAGTACACTGTTACAAATAGGAAGTCATCCTGTGATTGCTGCTGCTTGAGAGTTTTCAGACTGGTCTCAGTTCAGCAGCCCTGTATTTAAAGCTTTGTGTGATGCTGCTCTCAGTGTGATCTGAGGCAGAAGTTCTTGATGGCACCCAATGTCTGCTGCCCAGCACCCGAGGTGGTGCAAGCCCAGCGTGTCACTGTGCTACCAGGTGGGACTGAACTGACTGGTGTGGGGCATGCTCTGGTGATATGGAAGAGGATGTTTGCTGTGTTTACAACCTCTCAGAAAGCTGATCTTGCAGAGCACAGTATAGACATAGTTGCTGACTATTTGAGATTACTTGCATAAATGCTGCTGAGATGTTCAAGTCTTGTAAGCAAGATTTATCAAAGATCCAGAAGTTACCAAAACATGAATCTCACTATGAATTACTGTGACACCACTGCCTCATGACCCATATTGACTGCCATACTATTCTCAGTACTGTATGAGAATCTGCTTTGTCTTCACTGTGCTTTTAGACCAAAAAAAAAGTTTCAATAAATATGTATAAGCTCTTTCTCCAAACAGCTGCATCTTTTGGAGGCTTGTTTCAGCTAGCTCTCCAAGTTTTCTGAATTTGGATTTGAGTCCATTTCCTTTGCTACCTCCCCCCCTCCATGTATGCACTCAGATAAGTGGTTTCCTTGGTTACTTCTGGCAAAAATTACAGTTGACCATATCTTGCTATTAGGATGCTATTTAGTACAATACATGGAATCCAAGACCTTGGATCTTATCTGTTTCCTAATTAGTTCCTGGCACATCTTTTCTCGCTTAGCTGTGAACATACTAGTTTGAGTTAAGATAGATTTTAAAATCTTACTGTGAGAGAGCGCATATATCTTTAGCTTACTTTGATAGTCCTCTGAGGTTGTTCTGTAACGTAGATAGATTTGTCTCAATCTGTCTTTATGCTGAGATGTGCTGGGCTTGCTCCATTTGTTGTGATAAGAGTTGCTTTGTAGGTCATAGGAAATAAACGTAGATCTTGTTGAGAGATTTGCTTGTCAAACTGTGTGATATATTCCATGACTACTAACTTCTGGAGAGAGTGGGATTGTTATGACATGTATAATATACTGTAGGATTCATTCTGAAACCGCTGAAATTCATCACTCTCAAGCTGACATATTGAATCACTAGTTTATCAGGGCTACTGAAAGTAGCTAAAATTGCTTTCAGCTTACTAATAGCTAGTTGACTAGTCAACTCTGACATCAGGATTATCTTTGGAAATAGTACAAAATTGTCAGTAAATGAACATGATTTAGTATTTTCTGTTCTTACCTCAGATGCTGTTTGCTTTTCTGTGGTGTCATTTTCAGCCGGTGGGGTCAACACTGTCTTTTTTTTTTGGGAGGGTGGGAGGATAAGCTTATTAGTTCTGCAGTGCTGGGGGCTATTTGTAAGCAAACCAATGTGCAGTTGGTAGATTGTTCTTCAATATTCAGTGAATTCTGGATGCAACTTTCTGTTCTACTTCCTCCACCCCTCCCATATGTGCTATGGCACCTGAAAAAGGTGAGTGAGATATTGACAGCCTGTTATCATTTAGGGAAAAAAAAAGAACGGAAGAAGCAGTTGCAGTTAAAGGCAGGAACCTAGAGGCAGATATTAGCTTTTTTTTTTTTTTTTTTTTAACAAAGATGACTGCGAAGGTAATTTTCATTAGAAATGAATCATATAATGGAATAATGGATACCTTGAATTTGATGATATCAGTGGTGGTTAGACATTGAAAGGATATGATATGTAGAGGCTAGGAGCCAGGGAAATGGATTATTCACTTTAGGATCTGTTTCAATAAAATGAGAAGGTTTCTTTTTGCTGTCTTGTAGAAACTAAAAGTGATCTGTAAGAAAGACTGAAAATAACTAAAATAACATCTGTGTTAAAACTCAAGGTTTTGAGGGCATGTACTGTATTTTTGGAAGCATTCCTTTTGTGCTTTATTTGGCATCTCGTGGTGCATTTCAGAACAGCTTGCATAAAGTCATCAGTTGTCATCTGCTTTCTGATCAAAAACTGCTAAATTAGATTTTAACAAGTCTGATCTGTATCACTATTTTTCCTCTAGTCTCTTAGGCTTACTTGCCTGTAAGCAAACATCTGTATAAAATTATTTGCAATCAATAGCAATACTTTCTCTTTGCAGACACAGTAAACAGAATTTTCTAAGTTTACACGTGGACAAATCCTGCTATGCTTAAATGCTGAATCTCCACAGCACTGCACCTTGTGATGTCTCTTCTATCAGCACAAAAAGAGTGAAACCCTTCTAGCCTGAAATTTATCTAATTCCTGTTTTAGGTGCATGTGCACTTTGGTCATGGCCACGCTGAAGAGCATAAATAGCGTCCTTGAAGGAGGACGCTATCTATTCCACTAACTGGAACCCTGAAACTTTCCCTATTTAAATTATTTCATGTGTAACAGTACTTATGCAAGATCTTATCACATGCCTTTTTTTTTTAACAGGTACATAATTATAACTCACTTGAAAATCCAAACTTGATATAGAAGTCATTGCAATAAGTAACCTGCTAAATTACACTATAATTATACAAGATGTATAACAACTGCAATATAAAAGAATCAATGGTAGCAAAATATATACATTTTTTTTTGGAATACAGCTAAATAGCTTATTTAGGGAATATCATATTCCTCTAAAGTAGGCAATATCGTCATTCAGCAAGTTCAGCTTAACACTGCTGTAACACCGCCATAATTTCTGCATACAAGTATTTCCAGGTTGCCTTATAAAGGCCGTTGACTTTTTTTTTTTTTTTTTTCCAAATTGTGACTATCCTGTTGCACTAGAATCACTGTCTCTGAGCAGCTCCTATACAAAAGTAGTCTGAAAACTTTTTTCAGTTTCCCAGTGACAACAGTGATTAATCAACTGATTGTGAAAAGTTTCTGCACCTGTCCCAACAGACACTGATAACTGCACACATGCACTCACAATTCAAATGAACTTGCATTTGTCTAATATCTTGATTTGAGGGGGGTGTAAAATAAGGATCCCTACCCTAAACTTCTTATGATTTTATTAGGGAATATCAGGAATGATACAAATAAAAATCACGTCCAAATGGTTTCCTTACTCAACAAGTAGTAAAAATAGAGAGCACTGTCAGGTGTCAAGTTTACTGGCTCCGCTCCTCTCCTGGTTTTGAGCTACTTTGGTGCTTTTCCTGGCACAGAAGATGGAGTAAATGCAGGAAAGACTTCAGAACAAGAGGTTCCCCCCAAAAGCATGTTTTCTCTGATTGTTCTGCTTGGCCATGAGGTCAGTAAGACCTTTGAGGGAAGAGTGTCATTCTGTGCTGCTTGTAGCACCTGATGCTTTCCCACTAAAGAGGGGGGGGAAAGAAAAAGATGCCAGATGTGAGTAATAACTGCCACTTTTTTTTCCTTCCCTCTCTCCTTTCAACCTGAGGCATTGCTGTTGAATTCCTCTGAGACCATATTAGAGCTAATGGGAGTCAGTCATGTCTGGATAATTAGTGCAGATGACAAGAACACAACCTGTGTATTTGCAGGTGGCTATCAAATCAAGTGAACTCATCTCTCCAAATTCCCTTTATCTGGCTGATAGGTAGCTAGTGTGGTGTTTTTCTTAGGATTCCAATTTGTAACAATCACTTCAGAGAGACTGAAATTACAGCTGACACATGTAGGATTAATTTTCCAATGTGATTTTAATTTTGCTGAAAATGTATTTAATATAATCTCTTGTCAGATTCTTACATTAAACATAATGAAAGTTTATAATATTCTAATAACATTAATCTGGTTTTCGTTGTTACTAAGGTTGGTAGGAGAAGATCACACAGGCTAAGAAAATAGATTTTTCTTAAATTAAAATTTTAGTATTGCAACAGAAATCATATCTTTTGCCTTCTCACCTTGCGTTGTCATGCCATGTAGTAATTCTGAAGATGTTGCGTGTATTCACGAGCAACTGAGGCCCAATCTATTTTCATCTGAAATTGTTAGGAATCTATCTAGTGATTTCAGGAAGAGGTGGATCAGACCTGGGTAAAAGGAACTGAGGATATTCTGGAAAGAAAGCCAGCAAGCTGAGGGAACCATCAGTGGCCTGGTATATTGTGTAGTCCTTGGGGGATAATGTATGACTCCGAAGGATGTGCTGTGCCACAGTGTGTTATCAGTCATAAAATTCCTTGCAATTTCAAAACCTCATTAATTTTAGTGCAGTTCTGTGCTATTAATATAGTCTAGGATGAACATGCAGTAGGAGTAGATGAGTTAGTAATTCTGATCTGTCTGCTTTATTATTTTTTCCTCTGGGTAACTGTGGTGTTGACCATCATCTACCAGGTGACCCACACAGCACGGTGTGAAATTACTTTTGATGCAGTGGGACTGCTGCATGGCATCCAGTGCTCCTGACCATCATGTGGAATAGGTATTCAGGCAATGCTGGTTGTCATCGTACTGGTGTGTTATATCTCTTCACTTTATGCAATCTGTAAATAAATTTATTGAGACAAATAACTTTCACAAATTGCCTTCAAATCACTATAATTCCTTCACTCTAGGTAGTTGCATTCTTTCTTTTATACTCCAGTTGATGTTCTTTATATTTCAAAAAGATTTCCATCCCCTAAGATCTTTTTTTAACCCAAGGTCTACTGGCTGCTCACTCCTTTGTGAAGTGAACTAAATTTTTAGTTTCTGTAATATTCTGATCGCCTTTTTCATATCTTCACTTTCATAATATTCTTCTTATATTAAAGGGGCAAGGACTATGGCTGCATTCCAAATGTGGCTTTGAGTCTCCCTTGTAGTATTAGAGTGATTTATTCCAAGTCCTACTTTTGTTTACTGTATCTATCCTAGAATCTCTCTCGCCTTATTAATTTAAATACTGTTAATCCTTGTGCAGATGGTTTTCAAGTTTTTTGCAGTACCAGGACCATATTCGACTCCTGTTAAATGTTTTGTGATATTTTGTGATATGTTAAATGTTTTGTAATATGGCTATTGAGAGAGCACTACCTTTTATTTTTTTTTGTAATCTCATAACCTTATCTTTCCTTACAATGAATTGCAGATGCCAGTGAAACCACTAACAGTATCAGCTTGTGATCCTCGTCTATTTGTCATTCAGAATTTTATTGCTGTTCTGTTTTTGTCTTTAGTGGCTCCATTCTTAGGTTTTGTTTCATCAGCAAATTTTTTCACCTTCATACATATTTCATGTCCTAGGTCAGTGATATATAAAACGAACAAAAATGGGCCTAATACTGATTCTTGTGGCATTCCACTAATCCCTCTGTCCCAAACTGCTCTGCCTCATAAACAGCTTCTGTCTGTGACATTTAAGCCAGTTCCCTATCCACATATGTGGCTCACCCCAATACCATACTTAATGACTTTGGACCAAATGCTCTTTTCAGTTGTGTGGTGCAGAGGGAAATAAAAGACTGAAAGAAGGGTGGAAGGGGAATGGAGGAAGAAGCAGAGACTTGGTGACCTTTCTAAAATCCATGCAACTTAAATTCCTTCTGCTGTCTCTCCTCAATTAAAATTTAGCTTTTTTAGGTGATCTTCAACTTCCATTTTGATGTTTGAAGGTAAACAGTCAGCTCGTTGGCTCAGGATTATGATTTAGCTATTTGTTTAAACATTGTTTTGTTTTCATGATTATGGGGTTAGTATTTCACTTGTGTTTTTTCCAACTGTCCATCCTGAAAGTGTTAGCACTGGTTAGTAAGGCAAGAAAAAAATCAAATTTCTGGAACTGAGGTTGAAAAGAGGGACAACATAAGGTAGAGATGTTTCTCATATTACAAGTATTTCTAATCTAACCAGTGAGAAGTTTTACATCAAATAGTTGCAAAAATTCTTTTTATTTTACTAGGTTATTTTGCGTACGCTTGATGTGAATTTTGTCTTTCTGAAGTTCTTCCACTTTTTTTTTTTGGGTGTCCCAGACCTCTGGATTACTTTCTTGTTGTCTGGAAAGATATTATCTGCCTGTTGTTTGTGGAACAGCTGCTTTAGGTGTGTAAGTTCTTTGTTCTTGGGTTTTGAAGTATTGCAATGGACAACTTGAGAAACTGATTTTGAACACCAAAGTTGCCAGGGAATGTTCATTTTTATGCCCGTGTCAAAGCTGGCGTAGGGATTAGGAAAGGAGTAAATGATCCTAGGGCAGAAATGTCTTTGTTACTGTCCCTGAGGCAAATCTGGGCTTAAAGTGAGTGGGTGACCTGTTTCAAAGGGATGGCTCTCCATGCTGGTGATGAACGTAATAAGTGCTATACCTAGAAACACAGCACAGGGATTATTAACCCACCTTTGTTACTTCAAAAACAAACCTAGTGAATATAAACTGATTATAGACCAGGAAGAGGCCCTTAGCTTAGTGTGGATTTTATTCAGGATTTGCAGAAATTCTTGCCTTTAGTGCTCCCTGGTTCATTGCAAAGCTTTTGAACATTTTTTTTTTTTTTAATGACTTCATAACCTACCTCATGTAAGTTGCATTTCCTTTTGTAGACATTTAAGTTCCATTTTCTGTCTATAGTGTGTTATATTCTAGTCTATGGTTGAGTTATAACAAAGATTAGGTAAAAGTTACTAAATGGGCTTAAATGTCCAGAAGAAAGAAATCGCCTCTTCTTTAGTTTCTGTCATCAGTTCATTTTTTTTCTGAGGCTGTCATCCTGCACTTTGAGGATCTAAGAAAAATCTCACACGTCTTGATATCAGAACATCAAATACTTTGTCCCTTTAGAAACCAGCTTCAAATTGTATAAAGGGGAATAGTAGTGTCAGCACAAATTTGCTTAAAATCCTCTTTGAAAGAGAAAACCATCCCTTTCCTAGATTGTGCAGCACAGTTTAAGAGAAGGGGAGAGACAAAGCATTTTTCTATCTCTATTTTTCTTCTTGCTATACTAAAATGTTCTCACATTCTTTGTCCGCTGCCATGCCTCCCCATACCCAAGTGGTAAAATGCTGATACCTATGCTCTGAGAAAGTTGGCTGGTGCCTAGGCTCAGAGAAATGTCTTTGCCTACTTTTCTTCCTTTATTTCTAAGACTAATAAATGAAACACAACATTCATCTAGAATTAAAAATCCCCTCTATGGCTGGATGGAAGTCTATTGCTTTTCTCAAGATAGGTTACTAAAGCTTCACCTTTCCTCTTGGAGCATTTCTTTCATCACCCATTGGCAAATTTTTAACTTCAGTTCTTTGTCTCATTCTTCAAACTCTGAACCTCTGTGCAATCAACCATTCATGTCATAGAGAAGATAAAATTTTACATGCTGTCAATTTTGTAGTTCTGTTCAGGTTTTATTGCAAATGTGATAGATACTCAATATGCTTATTGGCCTACAATGATATTCTTGAAGTATGTAAATTTAAACTGGAGATTCATGATCTAATCCTGTTAAGCCCATTAGAATGATGGCTTGAAAGTTGTAGCATATTGTTTCTTGTTGTGGGATTGCCTTTCCAGGTAGCCATGGTTCTTAAAATAAATACATATGTATAAAATAAAAATCTCAGCTTTTAAGAAAAAGGGTCTTGCAACGGCTATAAGTATTCTCAGAGCAGGAGTGGTACATGAGGTTTCAGGCTTCAGCATAGGCTGAAACCCAGCAACCTGTCCAGGATCCTTTCTGTGCACTTGGGAGCCAGCAGGTAGTGACAAACGTGTTACTGTACCTTTGCTCAGGTGTGCAGGTTGCTGCCATCAGCTTTCTAATTTCAGAGTTTTCTTTCTGTTTAGGGCAGGTAATGCTAACGTGAGGCTGCTGGGAGCCTTCACAGAAAGGGCACAAGCAAAATGCCCTCCTCTGGGGAACGCTTGCTTGCAACTTGCTGACTTTGGTCCTCTTGGTATGTTAAGCTTGATGTTAGCTGCTGTCATGAGGCTGTATGCCATCAAGAAGGGCCTTCAGAAGCTGAACTCTGCCTACCTCAGCTATCATGTCTCCAGCTCAAATGAGTTTTAAAGGTATAAAATACTTGTGCTGGTTTTTCCTTCACTGAATAGCAACGTAGCTGGTGTAGAGGCTTCTCACGGACTCAGCAGAGCTTTACTGCTGACTCCAATAAAGTTCAGATTTCCAATTGTGAAACAATTCAGATTTTTAGATTACAATATGGAATAATTTATGTACATGCATTAACAAGGCATGCTTTTGCTGAAATGGTCTAAAATGCTACTTCTCCACTAAGGAGAAAACCTTTGATCAAATCGCCAAAATCCCATGAGTCGCTGTAGGGTGCCGATATCTGAGGGCTGGGGAGCTGAGTGCTGCCCCTGCTGCAGGCTGCACACGCTGCTCTGACAGCAAGCCAGCAGGAGGACTCAGTAGTTGTTTTAAGATGCATTCTTAAAATGCAAGCGTGTAGGCTGTGGTTTTTCAGATGTTGATCTTCTCCAATGGGGACATTCAGAGATGGAAAAGTTACTGCTTCGCAGAGTGAGGAAATTTCCAGGCTGGCAGTCTTCTCACAGTATCCTGCCATCACCATTTCCCTCCTACTTCTGGTCCCCAAACAGTACCTTGCTTGCAGTCATAATGGGAACAGAGTACCAGTATCAGCTTCTCAGTTCAGAATTTGTCATTTAATCCCCCAAAGCCTTTTTTTTTTTTTTTTTTTTTTTTTTTTTTTTTTTTTTTTCTGCAAAAAGGATTATTTCTGCCAGGGATGGACTGAAGCTTAGCACTTAAGCTAAAAAGGCATTCCCTGTGGGAATAATCAACACTTTTTCTTATGTACAATTAAATGAATAGTTTTGCTGAGTAATGAACTCCTGTGAGAAGGTAGCTGTGGTTATATATCACACATATATGTGGTTACTATTCTTTAACTCAGTTCCAAAGAAAGAACCAAATGAAGTGTACAGTACACATTACTGATAATTGAGGAAAGATAGTTTAAAGTCATGAATTTATCAACTCATAAAAATAACCTGTTTGCTTTCTGTCAAATATTCAGAGGGAATTAATAGCCACCTTTCAAAAAACTGGTTGGAAAAATGTGAGCTGTGCTTGAGGAGTTATTTCAGTTTTCTGTGGTGGCAGTTTAACTGTAAATCAGTGTGCAGAAGTGCATGCAGGCAACAGAAGACATGGCTTATTTTGTTGTACGTGGGAAAGATATTGACTTTGTGTTCTACAGCTTGGATATATCCATCTTTCTATATGTACAACATAAATATTGCAACTAGAGTGGTTGAAAATGTTTGAATATCAAGTGCAGGCGAGGAATATTTTCTTGTCTTTTCACCAATTTTCTGTAAGGTAGAAATATTCCGTCTGCCAGTTCATTTTAATGAGGTTTTGCTGCAATTGCAAGTGAAATCTCCCTGTATCGCAGAAATGTGATTTATATACGACAGTGGAGTGTGGGAGCTGCAGGTCAGACAGTAAATATTCGACTGCAGCTAGAAGAGTTTTGTGTTTAAGGCATTATCTGTTTGCTTATCCGTGTTCCAGTATGATCCCCATAACCATGAGCAGTGGGTTTAATTTCTGTATATATTCAGGGTGACTCTTAAAAACTTTCTGCTTTGATTTCCCAGTTTTTGAATTTAGGGAACACTTCCATATGCTAGAGGGTGTCGGGAGCACACAGCTGTGTCCATCAGTGTTGCAGAAGACAGGAGAAATAAGTGACAGAGCATATGCCCATGTTACCGAAAGCACACTTTGGAAACATTAACAGGATTAATCTTGCCATTTAATTTTATTTTGACAACAAATTTTGAATAGACAAAGAAAAGGCATAATTTTTATACATCGTATGGTGGTTGGTTGATGTTTATGAATGCTTATAGCCTTTGAGTTGTCTCATGCATTGGGAAGTTCTGAATACAAACTTGCAAATAATTTTTTAAATGTAGGGTTACAGTCTTGTGTTTCAGTGATTTTGCACTCTCAAACCCATAGAGCCATTGCCTACAGTTTATCCTTTAAAAGCATGTGATTAAGAATTGTGTTTTTGTAAATAAAAAGTTATTTCCTTCATCTGAAGCAAACCAACACAGGAATCATTTTGATTCAACTGAGCACCAAACTCTTCAAACATTTGTAGCAGATCAAACATTTTAAGGGAGTCTTTAGAAATAAAGAGGAGAACTCTGTAGATAGTCCTAGACTTAAAATTAGGGTATTATGCAATGTGTTTGAAGTGCAGTAAGTGCACAAGTATTCTGGCAAAAGCAATCATAATGGGAAGGGAAGCCTCAAGTAAGATGCTGAGTACCATTAGCATGGCTGTGCTTATGCAGTCACGGTTCTTACTGTTGGGTTGCTCCTTCCACTTGTGCTCCGCACTGACCGCTTTTCTATTTATTCCATACAAGGAATAAAATTATGCTTTATTACAGTGTGGAAAAAGTCATTTTTTTGAAACTTCAAAAGAAATAACCAGATATAACATTTCATTCCTTTCAAGTTATACCTGTTAATTTCATTGCCATGAAATGTGTTGAACTCTGGGAACCAGGCAAAAGTTCCCACATCTACCAATATGTGTTCAGGGATTGCTCATGGAAACTGAGCTTAATTCATGACAGTCTCTCTAGAGAAACAGCTATCAACTTCTCTCATCAAGGACTTAAATTTTCTTTCGCAAATGCCCAGTATGACTCTATCTGAGACTAAGTAAACCTGATGCCAACTTCGTGTATGAAATTTTATTAAGCTTCTGTTTCTCAAAACAAACCACATATGAAGATCAAAAGCCACTTCATATATTTTATTTGTCTCATATGAGTTTCTTTCAATGTCATAGCAGGAGCAGGTACTGGTATAAAGCCTTCAATTTTTTATCACTAACAATAAAACAGTGTAAATACTGACTGCCTGTCACGTATCAAGCAATTATAATAGCAAATTGCCTGTGAGGTGTTTGCAACAGGAGATTTTATTACCTTGACCACTGTAATACATAGCTACTATAATCTGTGCCCTCCTACCTGCTATAAAATGAAAGGTAGGGCTTAGCATTTGAATACAGTCCAGGCCAGGTATAAACTGAGTTGTAAAGTTCAGATTTGCATATTTTTTTTACATGTGTTTGAGAGACGGATGATCAGCAGGAATTCAGAGAAGTGGCAGAAGCTTTTCTCTGAGTGATTTTATACCCATTACTGTGATAATCCCTAACATACCAGTGCTGGGTCGTTCACTGACTAGGTCATAGATTTTGTTAGAAGATAAGGGTTTTTTAATGGCACTGGAAGTAGACAGGTGCAGCAGAGCTGGTAAGAGATGCCAATTAAGCAGGCTTGGGAAGCATTGCCCACCTTGGTTCAATGCAGCCAGTACTTCACCAGAGGGAGAAGGTCCAAGAGGAGGACCAAGGGGGCTGTTCCTTAGCAATTTCTGAGACTGACTGGTCAGAGGGAAATGTCCTGTTGGACAGTGTTATAGAAGATATCCACCAGATGGAAATATGGCATGGTCTGAGGTTTCCAGTTCTTACGTTTTTCCTCTCTTCCCAAGAGATTTCTTTCTGAATATGAATATATTTTTTGCTTCCTAAAATAAGTTAGCATACTCTTGTCATCTTATGGCAGGCTGACTGGGTTGGTCAGAACAGGCTGCAGTGATGGAGAAGGAGGAAAAAATAAAAACAAGCGTGAGTTTAGCATGAGTAGGGGGGATGTGGGGGGACAACTGGAGATAGTGGGACATAACCAGGAAATAGGGTCACTGGCAGTGCTTGGGACCAGCACAACATTGGAGGTGTATGGTTGCTTGTCTGCACACAGGTATTGCAGCCACCTGGCCAGCCCCAGGTATTTCAGCAATGAATAATAGTTATGCCCATAATGCAGTGATCATAACATCTCATATTATTGCACTTGTAATACAACTTGTACAAATATTCAAACCGATTATGATATTCATACTTCTCAAATTGTGTTTAAAGTTAAAATGCGGAAACTGCTCTATTTCTTTCTCCGTGTAATGTAGGCATAGTAGCGATCCAATACCAGTACAGGAAGCTGGTGAAAAGCCAGCCTATCATTTCCAATGAATATTAAATATGCAGTTTTGAAAATTATTGAAAACTATTTGCAGATCAAAACAGTTCCTTAGACCAAAACTGCCATCATAATTATTTGCCATATCATTCTCTACTTTCAACAGAAATGTTTGCTGCCATTTTTTGACCTTTGATTAGCATCTCTATTATGCAAATGAAGAAAGACCATATAAAAAGCTGGCTCTGTGCATTTACATAATGATTTGCTTTCCTGAGATGGGCAGTTAAAACTAAATAGTTCTTAAATTCCTTTTGTGCAATTGCTGTCCTTGTAAATTGTAAAATTTAATGTTTAAAGGTAAGAGAAGCTGAGTATTTTATCTTTATAAAAATTCTCTTTAAACACTACTTCTGTGATTTTCATGGAAATAAAACCTACAGACATTAAACATATCTTCTGAAAACAAAGCTGGAAGGATTCTGATGATATATGACACAAAAAAGGGTAGAAGGCACACAATGTCTTCATTAATAGTTACTGCAGTACAGGCCAAGATAAATTCTTTAAGTTGATAGAAACAAATTCTCAATGAATGAATGCCTGCAGCAGATGTCAATAAAGGAAAAAGCTATATGAGTGGTTTTTTTTTTTTTTTTTTTTTTGAGGGGGAAAAATCTGAAATGTAATCTCTGAAATTTCTTAGGGAATTCTTTATAAAAGATATTTTGTATGCAGAGAGATTACATGCCAGAAATGCAAAATGAGGTACAAAATAAGCCAAATAATGAACATCCTAAATGCAGAAAATAATATATAATGCATGATACTTTAAATCTCATTAAAAACACAAGCATATGTAACTTCCTAGCAACCAAACCTCCAGAGTCTTCCTGGAAAGATGTTACTTCTCTAAGGGCTCCCTTGTATAAGTGCTTTCATAAATGAAGCACATACGGAAAGTATATCAGTGTTCCCTGTGTGCAGAATATTTTGCTATTCTCAAAAGCCTCATATATGATTGTATAATTTCCTAATCTGATATAATCAACACAAAAACTCTACATTAAATTAATGTTCAAGATCTAATTTTAGCCAACAAGAACCATGACAACTCTGCATAAAGCTGAAACGCCATCCCTAATTTCCCTTTTGCTCTCCACTAAAAGCAGTGTCCCAGTATGGTCTTAGAGAGCTCTGTGCTGATTGAGATGCCATCTCCTGGCTGAGCTATAAAACCAAGTTGCAGACTTATTGTGGTTATTCAAGATGCTATAGTGACTGTTTCCTGGCCTCAATCCAACCCTGGTAATTATAGTTAGGTTTTGTAATTTCTCTTTCCACTTTCATCTCAATAGGGTATTCTTCCTTGCCGCCTGTCCTAGACTGCTGCGTAGTGTTAATGTGGGCTGTTAAACAGCTGCTGTGTTTCTCACTGCAAGTGGCTGCATTTCAGTGGTAGGTAAATGGCTGTATCGTACGGTGCCTTGAGAATTCGCAGGATAAAGGACACTCACTGTTTTTATTTTACCACTTGGTGCCTAAGTTTTATTGGGGTCTTGCCTGGTAGGTATTGCTGTATGGAGGTGCTTCAAGGCCTAAGAACAGCAAGGCAAGCCAAAGAAATAACTGTCTGGATTGTTACAGTCTTAAATGCTGAGAATTTTATTTAAGGCTTAATGCATTTTCTCATTCAATTATTTGTCCATTTTTTGTGCATCTGCAGTCTAATAAATGGAATACAAAATGTAACCACGCATATAGATTTCATTTTTACTGCAGAAATCATGGATTTCTGTTCATGGCTGCACCCACTTATGCATAAAAGCTCCATAAATGGCATGCTCAGAACAGGGGACAAGGTTTTTTCCTAAGGAAAACACTACTTACAAATGTTTGTTTTTAAACAAACAAAACCCTTAAAGCAACAAAACCTGAAAATGAATAGGTAAAAAAATGAAATTATTGTTTATATTGAAATTTTTATAATAACCCAAGTCTTCAATCAGCAGAATATTCCTAAATGCAAATCCATGAGTACATTTCTGCTGGAATTGCTAGTGGTTGCTCAGGTCATGATGCAATATCATCAGGACAGAGAACTCTCACTGCTAAACCTGGGAGATCTGACTGGCATTATTTGTTCCCTGAAACATCAGGCAACCTCGCTGTTCCTGTGTTAGACACTTCTGGTGACATCATACCAGGCTCAGGGGTCCTTTAGATGTGCTATGAGGGCAATGGGACTATTAAGATTTTCTCAGAACACGTTATCTTTGTAGATACAGTAATAGCTCTTCAAAACCTTCATATTCTGGGTATAAAGGTCCCTTTTTGAGGGTAAATGACTCAGGTTTTTGTTATAACAGCAAAAACAAACCGGGACTACTAGAAACTGGCATTTAAATTGTCAAATCCAGATTCTTGTAATTATAAACACGAAGTCTTGTTTTATCTGTTGTTGCCAATTGAAAAGAACAGTTTAGCTGACAAATGCTTTTTTCTCTAAGGTAATTAATTCTCTAACAGCAAATATGTCACATCGTTCTTGAGTCTGATATGAATTAAAAAGGCCAAACTAGAAGCTCCTAGAAATCCAGTTAATATTAGAATGATGACTAACCTTTAGCATTAGAGCCCATTAAGACCATAGCTTGATGTTAATTTCATCTTTAAACCTTCCAGCTTGCTACAAGTTGCTATCAGCTTGGACAGCTTGCTATGCTTTAACAACATAGGCTTCAGCTGTTTTTATATCAGAAACTACAATTGTCACATTAGTATAGGCAATGATTTTTTTGCCTCATTGTTCCTATCCTTAGCGTACATTTTGACAGGTCTTTGAAAGTGTCTGTTTCACATATTTATCTCTCTTTCACTAAATGCATTTAAAATTCTGACTTACGGATGTTTGCTCTTGGTGTTAGTATAATGTCCATATATCTAATTGATAAGTTATAATGCATTTTTTGTAGCTTTAACCAGTCATTTAAAATAAATAAGTTCATAATTATCAGTTTCCATTTACCCATTTATTAAATAACAATGTTCACACTGAGCAGTTTGATTTTGTGTTACAATAAGGCAGTCTCTACATGATGACAGATGGTGTTTCATTTTGCCGACGCTGTGCTAAAGTGCTGTGAGTTGTGATGTGTTTGATTTTATTAGAGATCAGATTTAACACATGCATGCTACATAACTGCAATAGCATTCCCATTTCTCATCTGTAGGAGAAAATGAAACTGTGATGAAATGTAATATACTCACCCTCAGGCAGAACTAGTGGGATTGGGAATTGCAACATAATAAATCTAATGGATATTGCACTACAGGACACTAGAAATTTACTGTTATTATGTTCAGGGAAGGAACTTGGTTTTGTAAAACTCACTTTTATTTCACTGGCATCAGTGCAATTTCACATTATTTAACCATTATATCCCAATAGTTTTCTGCATTGAGAAAGTAACCTAAGCTCAGAGGAAAAGAGGAGTCAAAAAGCCCAAAAGGGAAAATAGGAAGTCTGAATAATGAAATGACTGAAATTATTAAATGCAAATTACTGCCTGACAAAAGTTACAGTATAGTTGTTAATATCTTATTGTTATGTGTGTTTAAACTCCATTTATCATTTATAACAACAGAACATTAAATATCAATGTTATAGATCCATAAAAATTAAAGTACCCAGTTTATTTAATCAAAGACCATTTGTACTTGAACTCTGAGATAATATTTATTCTTATGCAACCCTGGAAAATGTGCTGCTTTGCATGTTTACACTTTCACAGAGTCAGAACACACTGCTTTATCACATCCATCAGAAAAGGCTCCTACAGCACACAATGTTTGGTATAACTAATCTACTTTAAGAACCATTGTGGCAATTCCATCGTGAAAAAGGAAGATGCATTTATTTATAACTTAACAGGTTTGGCATGTTAGAATATCCTGTGTTGGAAGGGACCCACAAGGATCATAGAGTCCAGCTCCTGTCTCTACACTGCACTGCCTCAAATCAGACTCTAAGTCTGAGAGAGTTGTCCAAATGTTTCTTGAATTCCAGCAGGTTTGGGGCTGTTACCATTGCCCTTGGGAGCCTGTTCTAGTGCTCGACCACCCTCTCAGTAAAGAAGTTTTTCCTAGCACCCATCATGACACTCACCTGATGCAGCTTTGTGAGTTTCCCTTGGGTGCTGTCACTGTCCCCAGAGCGCAGAGCTCAGTGCCTGTCCCTCTGCTGCCCTATGGTTTCATAGTGTACTGAGTAAATCAGTTTATCATGGAGTCCCAATCACATCATCAGAACAGCCCTGGGTACCTGTTAGCTCACACAAAGCAACATACCCTCCTAAAACACGAGTGCACAAGGAATTCAATTTCCCTTTTAAATGCCAGTTGAAGAGTATATTTGCAGAGGCCTTTAAGGAAGATAGAGGCGGGCTGCATTTACTCAGTGTGATTCTGGTACTTTGTTTTCCAATATGACATCGCTCCTGTTAACTAGAAATGATTTAAGTGAACTGAATGAAGTACATCAATTTTAACCCTTAATTTCTTTTGAAATGCAACACTTGCATTTGCTTCATGCATTGATGTTGGAAATAGAGCAGGGTGCCAAATACTGAATTTTGACAGGAATAATATTACATTGAGGAACTAGATACTGCTGAAGCTGCTGGTATTTTTGTAGACCTTCTGGTAGGATTTTTCTCCATTTCAGCAAATAAAAATGCTTTTGAATGTCAAGAATCCTAGAGCCCATGTCTTGATTAAAATGCCAATTATTGTCACTAAAGAGCTTTTCTTGTTTGGAGGGCTGCATTCAGCTCCCTCTCTTGAAGTGAAGCAGCTGAACACATTTCTGGAAAGCAGAGGCACAGCTTTCAAGAGTGGCTGTTAATTTGGGATACCTCTGTTCTTATTAAAATAGTGTTTAGACCTTTTTATTAATATTCAGCTTTTGTTTGGGAGTGTCTAGCACTCTTGCTATAATCACTTCAGTTGTGAATTAAAGCAGCCAGTGACAGCTGAATTTTTTTGGGCCTTGTTGCTGAGGCTTCTCAGTAGAAGAGAGTATGGTTCAGTCCTTTGTAGAAAAGGTAGTAAATCACATCAGGTTTAAAAAAGAGAGAAGAAAACTGACACTAAGCAAGTTATTGCTGGGAACCAGCAATGCTATGGCTTTGCTTGCACTACTTAGCAAGGTGTGGTGCCTTCCAAGGCAGCTGTGTTGCTGCTGGGCTACAAGAGGCAGCTGCCTCGTGGTGCTCCAGGGCTCTGGCTGTGCCGGTGGCTTCACCGGGGTATCCATCAGGAGACAGGTAGATATGCTGTCTGATTCCAAACATCTTCATACAAAGCAGACTTCTTGCACACTTTAGTAGACCAGCTCCTTCAAAGAGGAGCTAATTCATTCAAATGAAGAAACAAGTGGGACGTGCTGCTTAACCTTGCAGCTGCAGCTGAAGGCTATGATATAGCTGCCGGTTTTTGTTCTCAGGTTGGGTGGAAGGCCAGAGAGAAGTCAATGTGATCAACAATTCAGACTTGGCACCACAAGATAAAAGAAATGCATATATTCATGTGTTTTATTAGTTTTTATTATAAGAATTGCAAATATCAGCAAATACACTTTTTTAAAAAAAGCCTAAGAATATTAAACATTAGTGCTGTCAGTTTGGTGACTGTTTTCTTTGCTTTTTGCATAGTGTGGTCCCAACACTTTTTAATGGATTTTAGATGCTGAAGTACTGAGTGTTTTAATTTCTACAGGTTAATTATTTTTATGTCCTTTATAATTTGTTATGCTCCTATCATTCTGTCATTATGTATTATTCCCTTTTAAGGAGAAAATACTTACCTAAGCCAACTTTATAATTTGAAAATTAAAAATAGAAGCTATTTTCACTATTAGTGCTTTTTAACTTTAAAATAGAATTCTCTGCCAAGGTATTATTGGAAAGATGTATATCTGTACCTGTATTGTATACATATAAAGATATTTTCCCATATCAAAACTCTGCAAGACAATATACCACATTTCAAGTATTTGCAAGCAATATATGCATTTAATATACTTCTAAAGGTCATTCTATAGGTTTTTGTTTATTTTATGCTTCTGCTCTAAGGAAAAGCAATGAAAACAGGTTTATGTTTTTAAAGCTAGGCGTGTAAAAGGATTAATTCTCCATATTGAATACCCTTTAACCACTGATTTACCTTTCCAACCCTGGTGTGGTAATCTGTGTCAGTGGACTTGCTTTGGTTGCACAAGTGGAAATAGTGACAGTGACTCATATATAATGCTTATGAATTAATCACTAATCCTACAAAACACTTATTTTCTTTGCCAAGTGCATTGTAAATATAGGCTTTTGCACTCAGATCAGCTCAATTACAATATTAATATTTTTTTTTTGGGTGACCAGTTCCATATATTAAGTGCTGGCACTTAAAAGTAGAGGTTTCTTAGCTGCTGTGGAAATGAAGAGGATAGAAATTTTGGCTTAACCAAGAAAACGAAGTAAGCCCAGGCACTAACCTTAAAGTCAGTTTGGATTTTCCTCTCCACATATAACTGTTGGTCTTAGCATGTATATTGTTTTAAAGATGAAGGTCAATATATGAGAAAAGCATAGTCTTAAGTCAGTTTCAAAACCAAACTGCAGCTCAAGTGACCTGTCTTTTGGAACTTTGAGCTATTGCCAGGCAGCTAGCAATGCAGATATCTCACTGTATCTGCCTGGGGTGGGTAGGCACAGCTGGCAGAAGTTACTGTTTGCTTTGTGACTCCTAATTCTGGGCATCAAGTGTGACTTGTACCTGTTCTCTTCTACACAATGCTAAGAGGTCTCCCTGTCTCAGGAGTGCTGGGTCAGAGCACTAACATTGTTGTTGTGGTATTTTGTGTGTGTGTGGCAAATTCACAACGTAGAGCGCATCCTATAGGCTTTTGTTGTTCTGTTGCTGCGTGGTTGTTTCCAGCTAATTTATGCATTGGTGTTATCCCAGCTGACACAAGTCCTTCTGTCCTAACAGGATTTCAAGTAGTTAAAGTAACCTTTCATGCCACATGGGCAGCACCTACTGAAAAGCTGGAAGTGTGTGAAACCTCATGGGTGTCACAGGGATCCACAGTGCCAGCCTGCCTCCCAGCTAGCACACTATGAGTGAATTAAGGGCAAAATCCTGTTGTCACAATTATGGCAACGTGAAGGTTGGTCCTAGGATTTAAGAAGGACTCCTGCAAAGACAAAACATTGGGAACATTTCTGGTAGGTGTTGTAGCGATCTTAAGTGTATTTTCCAAAACTTTGAGTTTTTTAATGTATACTTGCATTTCTAAAGTAGAAAACAACTAAAACAAACAGTGATTTCTTTCAGTTATCTTGATATTTTTAACTCCTTTCTCCCCACTCTCCCTTAGATCTCAAAGAACTAAAGGGAACGTCAGAATGAGATCACTGGCTGCTAACGTGGTACATGGCTTGAAGTGGCTTCTGATGTCAGAAGGGTCTGATCACAGTGTCATGTGTCACTCACAAGGGTACCACCTCATTCCTTGTGGCATCAGTCTCCACAACATGAAATGAGCAGCATCACCGACTGAGGGATGCTACTTTAGATCCTCCATGTATTGCACTTCTTCTGGTTTCCTCAGCAATGCTACAGAAGGGAATTGTTGAAAAGAATGGGAGGTATTCAGTAGAACATCAGCTTTTGAGGCAAAGATCAATATATTATCCAATGGTTATATTTTTATCTTCAATAGCCTACATAGATCTTTTCCTGTCTGTTCTTAGGTAAAGAAAAAAAAATCAGCATATACTTCACTGCTGGAGTTTGTTCTATAATTTAATTGAACTTTATTGTTGCATTTCCTGCCCTCTATACTCTTTCTCTTTCAACATACTTCTCATTATCCCTTTCACTGAAATTACTTCCTTCTTTTGTCAGAAACTCTCCCAACACTTCTTCAAAGGTGGAAAAATAAAAGATTTTTATGAGCAATTTTGAAATGTTTTCTGTTGTATTCATTGTATTGAGAGTCACAGCAGTGACTGAAAACCAAAAAGCCCAGTAATGGTTATTATTGCTTGTACAGGACTGAAACTTGACGGGGAATCTGGGTAATGCCCTCACAATACCAAGCACTGATACCTTATTCCTTTTGTGTTTTGTACTGATCTCATTCCTACCACTGCATACAAAAGAGAGTCTCTGAAAAGGTGTCCTATTTATGAAGAAATGGATAGCCTCTACTTGAGAGGGCTTTTTTTCCTTTTTTTTTTTTTTTTTTTTTCCTCACCTTTTCACCTTTTAATTGCGAATAAATTAAAAGCACTCTAAACTGAATCTGATTTGCGTGAAATTGCACTGGCATGCTGGTCATGATAGCAACTTGGGAAACGATATTAGCAAGAACACTTGCAATATTGATTCTTCACCAAGGTATTCATGGAAAAATATAAGAGCCCTCCAGTGGCCAAAGTAATGCCATAAAGCTTGGTACTGCTTAACCAAAGCCCATCTAAGCTCTTGATGAGCTTGTGGTGCTTAAGCAGGCCGTGTGCTGTGACCTAAGTTTATCGTGCTGCTTCTCAAGCTTCCTTGTTATCCTTTGCTTCCTTATTTTGTTCATCTGCTCTTCTTGTCGTTCATTTAGATTGATGTCTCTTGGAGAATACTTTGAGAATAAATCTTATTTTCCCTAGATGTATACTGTCCTTGTTCCAGGAGGACCGCTCCTGTAGCACACACACCACAGTTATGTTGTACCTTATATGATGATACTGGAACTGTCCCCTATGTGGATGATAATGTGACCCTTTCAATTCTTGATTTAGGATAATACTTCTCTACTTTTTAAAAAGGAAGTGTTGGCTGTGGAACAATGTGGAACAATTTTTCAGGTTAAGATACCTGGTTTTTGGCATTGGATTTATATAAGACCAGAAAGAGGCCTCTCTCTCTCTCTCTCTCTCTCTCTTTTCTTTTTCTTCTAGAAGAAAATACTGTTAAAAATATTACCTAGTATATAGTATGTGCTTATCATTTTAATGGGGAATAAGACCTGACAGAAAAAGTGCCTTAGAATCTCTGGGCAGGTTTTCATTGAAGAAATGGAATTTAGGGTGGGAGTTACCTCTATGACAAAAGACAGCTCTGGTCACTTGTGGACCACTGCCTGTATGGCATGTAATGATGATTCCATATGCACCGATAACTTGTTAAGTGCATGTATCTAATGTATGGTACAGTAAAAAAGAAAATGAAAAGTGCACACTTTATAGTATGACTCAGCTTGTAACCCACACTGAAATTATCATTCTTACCTCTTTCTGAAAAGAAAATGCACTGCAAGCAAGCACATAGTATTGACTCTAAACATCCAGAAAGCATTTCTGTTATGAATAAGCTTCCCAAGTCTGGCCCACATGGAACTGTAACACTACCTTCCCTACCTGCCTGCTGAAACTCATTTCAGACCAGAAGACATACGTATTTCCTTTGTGTAAACTATCTGTTTTCCAAAAAGAATAGTCAGGTGCTTGAGTCTCAGGCACTTGATAACAATATTGCTCAATATCATGAACTTCCCCTGCATTTGTTTACTGGAGAGAATTATTAAGTAGCTGTTTTTTGCCTTTTAGCGATTCTCCATATGTAATATCCTCAGGAAAGCAATAATGTTCTTTGCTTAGCATTTTTCACTTGTTGCAAGGTACCTTGTAGACACAGGATGCTGTGCAAATAAATAGATATCGGCCAGATAGAAAAGCCTTTCATTTAGCATCATGCTTGTAAGATCCTGTAATGCATGAGTTAAATATAGTAGGAAGCACATAGGTCACCTATTCGAGAATACTCTTGGAAAGATAAAACTTGGTACATCTTTTCATTTTCTATTTAAAATGCAATAAACATTTATCTAAGAAATACTGAATATGTGAAGAAGGTGGTAGCTGCATACTATCAAGCAAATATTTTCATAGCTTTTTCTAGCTACCACTTAATGTAGGAAGTTGTCCAGACACCAAGGAAGCAAAACAGAGTGAAGTAGTGGGGCTCTGAGGTCTGTCTGTAAACTCATTTATGGGATTATATGTTCATTATATATGAATCCTTTCTCCTGCCAAATACCGCTCTGCTTCCCTAATCCAGTGTCCCATGTATATTAAGGGACACGTGCTGGTGACAGTTATAATATGTTAAAATCTGCATTAGTGTCAGGGGTATTCTTGTAAAACCTTTCTGATAACATTCAATTTATATATAAAGACAATTTAAATAAAGAATTGTTTATGGTATACACTCCAATTTTATGCAAAGATGATATTGTGAGAACATATAAAATTTCAAAATAATTTATTTTAAATCTTCAACTATAGTGCAGAAGGGGAGAAATCCAACAAGAATCGTTAGCAAAATTAATATCCTTCCAGAAGGTACAAGAACAGTTGTTAAAAGATCCTGACTTCTTTTCACACAAGTATGTTATTTTGTACAAAGAAGAGTCTGGATGAGTTAAAGAAATGTGGATTTATGGCTTTGGAACAGACTGTAGATCCACCTTGCTTAAAATTGTCAGACTAATATCAGGTTTTCTAGGGTAAAGCATAAATCAGAAAACATATTTAATTCTCAGAAATCCTAATTGTTGCTTTGGCAATGTTAAGGTCAAATTACTCTGCAGAACTTAAATGTATTTTACAATAGAATGTGAGTTTGAGCTGGGAATGTAACTGCTTTGGAATATCTCCTGTACCTAGAAATGAGTCTTGAAGATTGTTGGAGGGTATCAATGGCATCATTGTGGTTGGCATGAAGGTGAAAGGAATGCAGAAGGGTTGCCCTTAATCTTAATCTCTAGATAGATGCTTTTGAAACCTTCTGCCATGCTTGTAATTATCCTTTCAGCTGATTTTATTCCTTATTCTATAGAACTCAGCTAAAGTAATTATTTAAATTGTGACAATTACTGTAGAATACTGTAGCATTCCTTTTCAGCTATATAATTGTGAAATCCCATAAGCACCAAATGTTCCCTGCAATCAGCCTGCCAATCTCGCATTTGGTGTTTTCCACAACCTATTGGCATCCTGGAGGAGTTCCACCAGCAGAAAGTTCTGCTGATTAATCATGTTTTCCACCAAAATATTGTTACTTTAAAAAATGAATTTTAACCTTAATTTCAATATATTTTTCCTTATTGTTCTAAGAGACCTGTGCTGAATAGCATTGTCCGGCTTAGGTTTCTTTGTCTTAATCTGTTGCCTTGTTTATATGTGTTTCATGATTCTGTCATCCCAAATGTGTTAAAAAATATTACTCTTGTATTTCATTTAACTTTTGTGCCTGTGCATAAAGTGAAAGTCAGGATAAAGCAGGGAATTCCCCTGGCTCTCTAACTGCATTTGAATTTAATTTGTCCCTTTCATCTCCTCTTTGTCTTCTCTATTTAAATTGCAAGCCATGTAGAATGGATTCTCCTACATATTTTGTTTGTACTGTCCCTAACACCATTGTCAAATGACCCCTAGTCTTTTCAGTAATAAACAAGATTTATAATAACATCAGTTTAAAGATAATCTGGAGACACAAAAGCACTAATTATGCAGTTGTGGGTGGGTGAGGGGTGCAGTTGGAAGCCTTTTTTTTTTTTTTTTTTTTTTTTTTTTTACTTTGTGCTAAGGAGTAGGATTATCTTCAAATATTAATCTTCAGTTCTGTATATTTACAGATTTCTTACAATGCCGTAATAAAAATGCACAGTATTAATTGTGAAGTTCTAATTATTTGCCTGATAGCTCTTGGCAATATCATTATACTCAGTTCTGCCAAAAAGGTCCCTAAGACCCTGAACAAAGTGGGGTACCCCGTATTTTGTGGGGTAGCTGAAGAAATGAAACTTTATATTCTTGGGGGGATGGATGTTATTGTGGAAGTCACTCTAACAACCACTGGATTTAGGGTAACCTGTGAAAACCTAGCTAACATTTGTGTTTTATGAAAAGCCTACCAAAAAAAAGCAAATGTTTTTGTGTGTGGATGAATGATGGAATTTTGATGAGATCCACATTTCTTGTTGGCTTTCTGATGTATCCTATGCTTTATGTGCTATAAACCAAGACATCTTTAAGAAACAGATCTGCCATGTCAATCTTTACAGATGGATGCCTTCAGTAGTATTTGTATCACTGATGCATTTTGTTGTTGTTGTTCTTGTTTTTTAGGGTCAGATTTGAGTTTTATGGGTATTAATTCTGAATTCCTGAAAACAGTGATTTCCTCCTGCTGTTCCATAACACCTTACATTGCCTCTCTTTGCTTAAAATTTCATATCTGATATTCCTAACGTTAAGGTCAATTTTATTGATTCTGTGGATCTGTTCTTCCATTGCATTTTTTCAAAGCACATACAGAGAGGGTAACTAATCTTAATATCTTGTGTTCACAACTCTGTTTAGCATGAAATCAGTAACTGACATATTAATTATAATAATCTGTTAAATATACTTTACCTACATGTTAATTATAGCAGACCATTCTCATTTATTTCTCTGGGTAGGCTATTAATTCAACCCAGATGGTACAGCTTTTTGAGACTGCAACACTCAGTGTTAACGGAATAAATCATGTTGCCAAGATACAGGAGCAAAAATGTTATCACATCTGAATAGGCTTTAAAATGATATAACCATGAAAGAAACTTACCTTTTAATCAGGGAAGAAGCTTAGTTAGAGCACAGTC
Organism: Netta rufina; assembly: GCF_964035555.1. Taxonomy (NCBI): domain Eukaryota; kingdom Metazoa; phylum Chordata; class Aves; order Anseriformes; family Anatidae; genus Netta; species Netta rufina. The sequence goes on from NC_140136.1 coordinate 16,236,236, forward strand.
AGTAGCCCAGGCCTGTTTTGTAAGACAGGAATCATGACTTGGAAGTACAGGAATTTCTATTATGTCCCAGAACACCAAACATTTTGTGAAAATACCTTTGTTTCCTGCCTAAAGCATGCAACCTAAACAACATGATGTAAAATAACTCTCATTTTACTTCAGATAACGTCAAGGACTGCTTAAAGAAAAACAAAACAAAGCCACAAAACTTTATACTTTTTAGCAGGATTGATTAGACTGCAACGTTTTCTGTTTGCAATCCCTGTTTAAAGGAAAATAATCTAGCTACTGTGCTAGCTGTAAATAATATGATATAGTAAAAATTCTTCCCTCCTGCCCTTTAATTAAAACTGATATTGAGATCAGTTCCTTCCTGTTCCACCTTTCCACTAACAGTGTGTTCAGTAAGGAGTTCTCTGCTGGCTATAAAGAGCAGGATTTTTACTTTGATATTTAGATGACATGCTTGAATATCTCATTTTTTAAAGTTGGTCTGCCCTCCTACATGCACACATAGAGGTCTACCATGTTTACTTGTGACTGCTTTTTTTTTGTTTGTTTGTTTTTTCTCTAATTGGATGTATTCTTGTGGCATAAACTGGATGACATTTAGGTTTTTCAAAATCCCCTACTTAATTTAGATGAATGAATCAAGACAAAACTTTAAAAAAATAAAATTGTCACATTCTTTTTTTTTTTTTTCCATCTAGAATAAACAATTTCTAAATGATGGACATGGAGCTTTCCATTACAAAAGACTATGTTACTTAGATAGAACATTCACTCATTCTAAGTATACAGAAACATTTGTAATTTTCTTACCCTGTTATAGGGATTAAATATAATAATGATGCTTTCAAGTGTATCATCTGTTCATATCCAGGGAGAAAACTATGAACTTGATACTGAAACTTGAATGAACTGTAAAAGGTTATACTTCGGGGGGAATTTAGGTGGGGCAGCCAAGTGCTAGCAATTATTGCTTGAACCTTTCTAGGCAGTACCAGTTTAATCATTCACTAGCACCTTCGGGACACATGCTGGAGGTACTAGTTCAATAATCACAAATAAGTTAGAATAAAAATACCTGAAGTACTATGTCCTTTGATAATTTCAAAAAATCTAAGTGATTTGTGTATTTCAGAAGCAGAAGGATAAACCTTGGTTAATGATGCGAGACAGCTCTGTATGAACTATACTTCTTTGCTACCATGAAAAAGGGATCAGTAGTAAATGTTTATATTCTCCAGCTTGAACCCCTAGCCCAGGCTGCAACCAGCTACCATATTGCTTTGTTTTAGTTCCATTTTTTTTCTGGTATTAGAAAAAAATCTAATTCTGTTATGTTTTAAACTCTGAATCATAATTACAAGCCATATAAAGTGGGACTGTTTTCCAATTGCTTTTAAACATGCTGTTAATTGCTTTGCTTGATGTGAGTCTAGGCAGTTTGACAATTCATATCTTGGAATTAATTTGTTTAATTAAGGGCAGGTAGAACCATATACTTGAGTCCCAGACTTAGGGATTTGAAGGAATAGAAAAACTATCCCCAAATTCTTTTGTAGACTGGGAGAACCTTAAGTGTAGTTTTGTTAATCTTTTCACCTCTCTGGCTGTTTGGACAAAGTGGGGTGAAATTATCAGAACTTAATATTCGCTGAATTCAACTTGTTTCTATATCTAAGCCATTGAGAGAAACAACTGAAATGTTTCCTAAGTGCAGGATTTGTAGATCTACCAAAGGCACGCTATAAACCCACAGCAGGAATTAGCATAATATATAATCCTCTTGATACCCCTATTAAGCTTATTGGGCCAAATTCTACATGTTTTCCTCCTATACGACAGCTGTGGGAAAGACCTATGGGCTGAAATTGGTCCACTGAGTACAGTGCTAGCCCTCAGTCTGAAAGAAATGTGCCCGAGAAGAGAATAAAAATCCAACAACAAAGCTGAAGTATAACCTAAAACATAAGAATTACAACTAGGAAATGTTTCTAAACTAACTATCAATAAGAACTACAAAAACACTACGTGGTTACGAGTAGCTTTCAGCTAGGGAATGTAAAATCTTAAATGGCACAGATAACGTCAATCTGAATTACCGTTTTCAGAATGACACAGATGTTAGGATAAGGAAGCATAAATGGAAATTAAAGAGAAACAAATTCAGAACAGATGTCAGGAAGCATTTTTTTCATGCCGAGAATCACAAATGTGTGGAATGGCCTACCAGGCAAGATTGTTAAGGCAAAAGCACAGGGGACATTCAAGAAGTGATCAGATGGCATCATAGGGGAATTGAGTAGTAAAAAAGGAAATGAGCATGCATAAGGCAAATGGTTTTAATTTAATCCCAAACAATGTCCATGTTCTTATGTTCTTAATGCTTGCATACTTACCTTGGATAAACTCACAGAATTCCTACATTAAAAAATGCATAAAATAAAATAACCACTTTGATATTAAAAAAAAAAAAAAAAAAAAAAAGACAAACGAACCTATATTTTCCTCATAATGGCTTTAAAAGTACATTTTTTGTGCACATTTTCCCTCTGTATTCTATATTGGTAATCTTTAGCTTTTAGACAGGTGGTCGTATAGGTACTCATTAATAACTCTAGATTATATTTCTCAGGAATGGTATCGTTATTGCTGTCACTTGCCTTTTTTAGGGTGTTTGCTCCCCTGACTTCTATTCACTCAATTCACAGGTGGAAAACAGGATTTAATTCATCCTACCTTTTGGGAAGAAGCAGATGTATAATGCCTAAAGCCCCACTCCCACACCACTTACTTGTGTAACCTTGTGTTTTGCCTGCTCTGTTGATTTCAGTATGCATAAAGTTACACCCAGTTGTTTGCAGGATAGGGTTCAAACTGTCTTTGAATGCTTGTAGTAGGACAGGTATCCCTCAAAATAAGGAATCACATTTTTCTGCTACAGAGTATGTATTTCATTGTAGAGAACTTTGAACCTCTAATGTGGAAAGATGGAAACTAGGGATTCCAAAAGCTAGATCCAGATTCTGAATGTGGGAATCAATGTTTTGCATCATCACTCTGTGCTGGGTTGAGTGCAGTGGCAAATAAAGGAATGATGAAAATGGTCAGTGTCTCAGAGCCTCGTTTATGGACCCCTTTTTTGTTACCTGAGCACTGAAAGTAGCTCTGGAAGTCCCTGTAATCATATTGTATGCAGCCTACAGCATAAAGAGAATAAGCAAAACGCTTTTTTTTTTTTTTTTTATAAATAAAAATATTAATTTTTATTTCTCTGCCTGTTTCTCTTCTGCTTCCCTGATGTTCTCAATGTCTTTCTTGTTCCACTGACCGTGTTGTCACTGTACCAGGAGTATTGAGTACAGGGTTGTACAGAAGACTAATAGGGGTATTGGCTGTCTCTAGGAGCTCGGTATTAAAAAACTATGAGGATTTGTTCCTTTTATGTTCACTGTAAACTTGGCTTAGAAGTTTTTCTTGGATATAGAGCAGTTTGGCTCATCTGCATAATAATATCATTAAAATTCAGTGTAAATGGGTTGCTTCCTTTCCCCTCCTGCCAGTGTTACTACAATAGGCTAAAAAAAGCAAATCTGAACCTAGTAAATGATGATAAAAATGGAGGTATGTTGTAGATTTCTGAGAACCACATCCTCACTGTGTGTAAATCGCCACAGTGCTACTGAAAACAATGGCAATTTAAGTAAATAACATTCTGTTCCTTTCCTACTGACTAGGTAGTGTTACACCCTCTGTTGTGACATTACTGTTTGTGTTGCCAGAATTTTAAGTTCGCAGACATAGAAATGTGTTGGAACCCACCTGGTGGATAATTTAGTTTATGCCTTCCACTTTATATTAGCTTCTAGTCTCATAAGTCCCTGACTTGTAAATTAATCAATTAAACATTGATTTTATGTATAATTTCCCTTTAAGCTGTTCTACATAGTATTTGATCAGTATATATTTAAAACCCCTAAAGCTTAAACAAATCATCACTGAGTCATTTAGATGGAGACACAGAATACTAAACAATACATTGTGAAGTTATCTGTTGTGGAATGAAAATGTGTCTAGGCTTATCTTTTTAAATGTAATTTTAACATAAAACCAGTTCACTAAGTCACATACGGAGAAATTCAATAATAGACTGGGCTTAGTGATTCGCTAGAATCCTGTGTAAATCTCAGTCATGTACTGTGTATAGATTAGGAAATCCACAGAAAGAGGAAGAGAGCCACAGGAAAATAAAGCAATAGAACCATGACTTACTTTTGAAGGTTCTGGAGTTTTAATCATAACCTCATGTTTATATTCCTATTTCTGTTGTGCTTGGCAGCAAGTTGCAGTTTTAGAATTGTATTTCAATTTTGGTTGTCAGTGTCTGAAACTAAATTATAATGATCCATGGCCACATTTTCTTAATTATGTTGCTATCAGTTAATTAACACTTGTACAATACATACCAGACATAGATTAAAAAGAGAATGAAGACGTGTCCCATGTCAAGGAGAATAGGCAGGGATTTTAAAAATTAAGTGGTCTGCTGGAGTTCAGCATCACTTCCCTCTGACTTTCAATGAAAACCCAGTACTTTTTCTCTAGCCCTCTGTGGAAAGCCTAGCTGTACAGTGAAGTGGCCAAGCCCACAGCACTTGGTGGGACATTGAAGATGGCATGTAGTCTCCCTGGATTGACAGACTACACTGCACAAGTTTGGTAGTGATTTTACAGAACTGAACCATAGGAGTAGCTTACAGCACAGATGAGACAAAGTTATTAAGAGTATTGAATGCAAGCATCAACAAACACCGAATGCTTTGATTTGGTTTTGTTATATTGGAGGTGCAACAAACTTTTGTGCAAGGTCTTTATAAAGCCTTTCCAAGAATTTGTCAGTAGTTGCTCAAAAACATGCTACACCCCTTTTTGTGGTATCTATGCCTCTTTGGTGACTGCAAATGCTATGCCTGAATTTTGTGAATACTACAAGTGAGACTAAGTGGCAACCCTGAGATCTGTAGATAGTATCTTGTTCAAGAAAGAAGTCCATTATAGCTGAGACAATAGGAACAATGGGCTAGACTTTTTTTGAGCTACATCTTGCCAAAGACACATCCCAGGATGAATCTGAAGTACATTTGAGAAGCAGTATGTCTTGTATAAATCTATTCAATAATGCCTAGCTGGCATATTAGAGGCAACCACATTTTATTTGTTTGAAAGTACCCTCAATTTTAAACCAGTTCTATCTTCATGATTTTGGACACAAAAGAATACATTCTTATGAGTAGCAAGATATTTTGAATAATGGAATATAATTCCATCAGCACTGTGTTCTCTTGTTATTTATTACTGTACTAAATTATCTACAACTGAAGACATCCAGTTTATAATGAGATATCTGATGATTTATTTTTGCAAAAAATATTAGCTTTATTATTTATTAATTCTAGCAGTATTCCTTGGTGTATACTCCATAAATATTAACATATCTGATGTCTTGTAAAGATCCGATGAAAATAGTAGCATTATGCCTGATGTATGGGGAAGATTTGACATCTCATTTTATGTAGTTGATCTGCTATAGCTTACAGTATCAAAGAGTTCACTTAATTAGGAACTTGTCAAAAAACAGTGCTAGTGTAAGAATATCTGGAGGCTTGCTTTTAGACTAAAAACACTGTTTAGCCCTGAACATTATCACAGAGGTAGTAAATTGAAAGAATGCATCTTGTTCACTTAAAAAAGGCTAAGTAAATTACAAAACTGCCTTTAAATTATTGTGTTACTCAACAAATGCCTATTAAAAATATTCTGAGAACCATAGGAGGAGATTGTGATATGACCTCCTAGGATATTTCAAGTTCTTTTAAAAAATATTTGTGCTGCGTTACCTACATTCCCTGTCAAAAACAGGTCAGATACCTCTTCATGATGCTGTAAGAATACAGCTGTTGTCTGGAACCTACAAAGACCATCTGGAATTTTAAGTTTATCAGAAGATTATTATTCAAGGCTGGTTTATCTCAAAACCCCAAATCCTTTACATTTGTGCTGACAGCCTTTTGTAGAATCTGAGTCTGATGTAGAGAGATTTCCTTTAAGCTTGTTATATGTTTAGTCTTACTAAGAGCATGACAATAACTTCTGTTTTGGTATATATGATTAAATACTGTACTGCTTTTATAAGTATTTTAAGAATAAATTTATAGGTTGCTTCATTGTCATTTGTCCCATGTTTTCTCTTCAGATGGAAGAATTCATCTATCACGTCAACTAATGTAAATACGATGTATTAATGCTGAGATCATGAAGACTTAGAGGAACTTGATGTTTATCTATGTTTTTCCAGTTATAGGTAAGCTTGAAACACTCAAAGGGATACTGTAATGATTTGACTAATGCAAATTTAAAACAGAATTAAACATGATGTTAGTAATTTAGAATATAAGTTGATATTTGCTTTATATCTGAATAAACATCTTGTTTATCCAAACAGGTACAGGTAAGCCAGCTAAATGTTCGTAGTCTGTATATGTGTTGGGGTGGGGGAGTAAAGACTCTTAGTTACAACTTAGTTATGTCTGGTTGGCTGTGTGTAGGTGTCCCAGCTGATAACGTGATAACAAAAGAACAGTAGGAAAAAGGAGAAGCCTCATAGATCATCTTCAAGGATCTGGCTATAACTAAAGCCCATCAAGGCGTATATTCTGGAAGGTGTCATGTTTCATTTCTTTATCAGTTTTCTAGGAAATGTAAAGGCACCAGTAGTATTCTGTATTTTTGGTGAGGTGTGTGTTTTTTGTTTTGTTTTGTTTTGTTTTTCAATAGTAGTTCCAGATGTCTGAAGCCAGTGTGAAGTTGGTGGATTTGAAGAGCCATACTTAAAAACTTTAGAAGTAAACAGAAAAAACAGGTCTAAGCTATTGCATTTGTGAAGATTTATGCTTGTATGTTTGGTGTTGATTCCAATGCCCTGGCTTCTCTTATCATCTCTCTTCTGTTTTCATTAGAGAGCAGGCTGTGACTTTGGCTTCTAGCCAGTATCTTTTGGCAGGGCTGATACTGTAGAGATGGTATGACCATCACATACGTCTTCATGTGTGCAGCATAGGAGGGGACTCTGATGACATTTGTAAGCCGTATTGGAAAAATTGTTCTGAGTTTGCTTGCTAGAACTGTTATTAGCTCAACAAAGCTGAATGTGATCTTTGCATTTCAACATGTTATCAGGATCACATTGTTTCTGCATTGTTACCTAAAGATAACTACGTAAGTAAATTATTTTTGGTCTTAGATACAATACAAAGGAGGCATTTAGCATTTTTTTTTTTAAAAAACTCTGGAGTTACAGATAGTTTTGTTACATATTTATTAGTACAGAAAGGAAAAGAAACCAAGTAGCATGCACATATACAGCATACATAGATATGTATTTATATATAGTCCATGAAAATACCTAAATTAGGTAACTGCTGCGCAGTTCTAGTGATATCTTAAAGCATGAACCTCAAGCTGAGGCACTGTGATCATTGAAGGAGCCTTGAAATGCACTGGCTGGAATGGAACAGCTCATTACTAATATGAGACAGAATCCATACATGAAAATCAAGCAAAGAAACCTGTGTGTTTCTTAGGCATTATTGAGATGCCAATCAGACTGCTGCATGTGTGTCTGGAATTCTAAATCATTTCCTGGATGGAATCCTGGATTTCCTTGGTATGAAATACCTACAAATAAATTCTAGGGCTCTCCAAAGGCTTGTGTGCATCTGCTAATGCTCACATATTTCTGAAACGTATTGTCAGTCATTTGACAAAGGCTCAGTGTCAACTATGAGCCAGTTCACTAGTATTCCAGATTGCCACCTTCTTTTCTGGGAGAAAAAACATTCTTGCAGACTTGCTCTGAACACAGCATACTACAACATTTAACTAATTAATTTATTTATTTTTCTGCTGACCAGTAGTTTCTTGAAGGCCTGTAGACAGAATTCAAACCACTGTGGTAGAGACTCAAAGCCAACCCATAGTGGGGAGTTTGGCACTGTGTTTTGCAAAGTAAAATTGAAAATTGAGAGCTACTTCTTCCAGGATGCAGCTCCTAATCGGCATTTTTATTTGCCTTTAGATCTTCATTTCAGTGCAGCTGACTCCAGGCTGAAGAGCCTGATACAAAGCTGCTTAGTCCTGTAATACATTTGTATAACTTTAGTAATTTGGGGTCATGTCAGATTTGTCTGTAGGTTCTATGTCCAGCGGACTCAAGTTACCTTGGGAGAAATAACCCAAGGGTGGTTTGTGTAACAGTTTGGCACAAAAGATAGAGGGAAAGCAGGGCAGAGATGAATTACATTAGAGGGAGAGATACGCTTTTCCCCAGATCAATATAAAAAGAGGATTGGTTTAATCCATTTTAAAACTAAGAAAGCTGTAACAAAGTATAATATAAAGCCAGCAGTATACTATATATTAGAGTAATGAGTCTAGAAGAATTCTGGTATATGGCATATCTAAGCTTTTGATTTTTGTATATAAATATAAATATATACCTTTTACATATTTTATGAGATAATTCTTTTTTAAAAATGTAATTTTAGAAAGTCTTTGTCAAATATTGTGACCTTGATTCACAATGCCTTGATTCTTGCATTGCATGCTGTTAGAACAGTATCAAAGTTGAACAGTACAATGGTAGGTCAGACTCTTTATTGAGATTTTGCACAGGTACTCTTTATCTGTACTTTGTCCAAACTGAAGGTTAAATTTGATGTGTTGTTTTAAGAATGACAAACTGAAAATCTTGTACCAACAGAACAATATTAATATATGAAATGCATGAGTTATTTTAGAATGCACTTTGCTTGCTTTTCAAATAGCATTACAGCCGTGCAATGATAATAGAATCTGAACGATTTTTTTTTTTCATTTCAGAAGGCTTTTTTTTTTTTTTTTTTTTTTTTTTTTTTTTTTTGAGGTGAGAAGAGACCAGTATGATTCTCTGAGTCTCTGGGTCTCTGAGAGAATTGTAGCAGGAAATGTAAGTATGACTTACACATCCAGTAGATATTTGTTAACTCTGATACTGTTGAGCACAAAATAAGCTTGATTAATATGCATCTATATAGTCTTTTTAAGAATTGTGTATCAAAGGATAAAGTATTCGCATTTTGTACAAAGTATGAGGCTGTAGCTGCATCAATATCACTATAATTATACGTCTGATCTTTCCTCTGAGTATCTCAACTTTCCTTGGTGGCTGGCATTAACTTTTTAAAAAGAAATTATTAATATCCACATTTGAGTTTGTTAGAACCTTCACCTGAACTTCTATGTGCATTATCTGATAGAATAAGCAGTCTCAAAAAAGAATGTTAGTTCTTTTCATATTTGAAGTAAAGAGTAGAATGGGATGCAAAAAATAGCAATATACTGGGTTTATTTTGTGATCACTTACAATACAAATTAGAACAGACTTATTGGGGTCTATTTGGCAGAAAATGGTAACATTACGCAAGGCAGATATCATCTCTAAATATGGACAGAGATGAATCTAGCCAAAAAACCAGTCATGGATGCAGATGTCCCTGCTGAAGTTTTTGCACCTGGGCCATTTGGTTTCCAAACTGACCTCATGACTGGCCACAATGGCTGCCTTCTCTTCAAGAGCCAAAAGAGGAAGAGGCTTAAGTGGGTCCATATGGCACACAACAATTGACAGCAAAGATGCATTGCCAACTTGGTATTGCAACTACAGTTTGTATTTCAATGTGCTGTGGAATTGGTTCACTATTCACAGAAGAGCAACTACTGCCAGGAGCAGCTTAATCTATGAATTTATCTAATTATGTCCTAAAAGCACCGGAGAACTGCAGTATGATTTCAGATGTTGTGAGATGAAGCCAAAGTCAATTTAACCTGAACTGTGAGAATTCCAATTTGCATCTAGAATCAAGAAGTTGGGCTTCCCTTATCTGTAGTGAAAAAATATGTTGTATTTTACTGTATTCTTTGCATAGGAAGCAGAATATATCATCAGTTGACTTCCAGGAGTTAGAAGATAACAAAATTTACAAACATGCTATCAAACATCATTATCTGTGACCTTGAACAACTTCTTGTTGTTCCTTCCCACCCTGGACTTCATAATAGAATTTATTTTAAAACAATGATACACAACTGAAAAGAGTAAAAGACCAAAAGACCTTTGATATAATTGCTGTGGAGCTAGAAAATCAAATGATATTACTGTAAAATCCTTGTAATAGCCTAGGCAATAACTTGACTGTGTTTGAGTGCTATAGCTCTGTTTGTTCAGTAGTTGTTCATTATGTAGTTTTATTGGTTATTTTTCCCTTTTATCCTTTGTTGATAGAGGGTACTTAACTATTTATGAGTCTCTCCAAGGGTGAAGTTTGCTATTTCTTGGCTGGAATTCTAAGTGAGAGGAACATAATGGTACAGGGTAGTGACACCTGTGTGTATTTGTTCCATTGTGATATCTAGAAAAAGGTTTATATATGTGAGTCATTCTTCCCACCTGGAAGCAGGCACATGGTTGGGGTACGACATTGCCTTGTGACTATGGTATTCTTGTTGACAAATGGTAGATAAGAATCAAACACATATTTGCATTTGATAACCCAAGTAGACACCTGTCCCTAAGATTATTCTTAAACCATTTGTTTTCTTTTTTTTTTCTTTTTTAAAAGAAAAAAAGATAAAAAAAAAAAGATTTTAAAAAAATAGATTAAAAAAAAAGAAATTTCTTTAAATGATGCATCTTTGGAGATACTGGTTCTGTTTAGAAATGCTATGGTAGAATACAAAGTACTAGTGGAAAATAAAATGTATGATTGGCAGTGTTGCTAAAAAATACATAGCAGATGATCCAGAGATAGTTGTCTCTGAGGCTTAATGGGCTATGAGTTGAGCCTAAAAAAAAATCTAATTGGTTTGAAAGACTAAGAAGTACCCATTCAGAAATTTTCTAATGTAAAAAAGCTATTCCTCCCCCCCCTCTTTTTTTCACTGGATGTGTCACTGCTACATAGTTTATATGTAGCTTTTTTTTTTTTAACCTGCATGTTACTGCCGCAGGCTGACATTGACATTTGCCATGTTATCCCCTAAATATTTTAGCATTAACCCTCTTCATCTTTACATAGAAAAACATTGCTTCCAGAAATCTACACTTCTGAACCATAAGCACACATAGCCCTGCACAGTTAACTGAGGTGCTGTAAAAAACAGATTTTAAATAATTTTATTACAAAGCCCATGCAGTTATACAGATGACACGCTTATTTGGGATGGAAAACCTGGACTCACTGTTTTATTTTTATTTTATTTTATTTTATTTTATTTATTTATTTTTTAACAACAAATTTAATACTCCTCATGCTGCCATCAAATTTTCTTTGAAATACTTCTATGCCTACAGTGCTCTTCTAAGTACTTTATAAAATCTAAAAAATAAAATAGCCCCATAGCCTACAAGCTACAGTACATAGAAGCAGGTGCTCTAAAAAGCAGCAGTCAACCCAAACACACATAAGTGTTCATAATATGCAACCAAGTCATAAGACATTGCTGCATGTGATAAAAGCAGCGTGCTTATACCCATCTTAATAACATTTTGACTTTTATTCAACAACGCTATTCTCCTAGGAAAATAAAATGTATTTTTGAAAGGCCACCTAGGTTCCTATAAGGAATTGTTTCAATCCGTGAAGATACCCTGCTGGATATATACACCTCTCTGTAATGTACAGTTTAGAAACCTGCATGGAAAATCATTAAGCAATTATAGTTTCTATTAACAAGACTTGACCTTGAAATAAACTTTCCTATAAGATCCCCATCTAGCCTTTAACCAGGCCCAGTCTTGTTCAAGTCATAATGAGAAATAAATTCCCTGCAGTCTAAAATTCACCAACTGAATGGTTCTATATCCAGAGGTGAGCAAAATCACGTATGTGGTTGACACATCTCCACTATGACCACAGTAAGTACTCTCTGCCAGCAAAAGAAACTCTCCTGAAACATGATATACTTTTTCCATCATGTGAAATTCCCCAATGATATTAAATAATCACTACCTACCACACCCTTGAATGATCTAACACAACTAATCATATATGTAGATAACAGTGAAGAATGTCCTCAGGAAAAAAATGTACAGGAAAAATTCCTCACAAACTAGTAATTTCTCTGATCAGGTTTTCATGTAAAGAGTCATCAAACAAAATACTTTCTAAAGATGATGTGTTCTTGAAAATGCATGTTCTTAATTTGAGTTGATAGCAGAGCTCAGAAATATTGTGTTAACAGCTAATCCTATAACAGTTTGCAGACAGTAAAGCTGTCTGCTAATTACATTTCTTCCTCTTTATGAGAAAGTGACTCTTTCACTGTCCTTCCCTGCAGCCTCTTGTCCGAGCAATACTCTCTATGCTACAAGTACTTCAAGTATTTTCCTCCTTTTTTTTTTTTTTTTTTTTTTCCCCTCTGTGATATTTTAACCATGAATTTCTAATTAAACACTTTGCAATTGCTTTTCTATAAAACTGAAGAACTTCCTTCCCTGTGGCCCCTATCTCTGTGGAAAGCTGGAAGACTGTCCTGCATCCTCAATGGTAGCACTGGAAAGAGGTGATGTTGCCATACCTCATCCTCTTTTATCTGACATAAGGATGCCATGCAGAAAAGCAGATTTGGGCTGCAGAAAGGGAGGCAGTGCCTGAAAACAAATGCTCTGTATACGGGGGTAAATGGAGGTGTCCCTTGAAGACAATCCATTGAGCAGTACACAACCAGCACAGAAAGAGATCTCAGTAACGGTTCAGCAGCTAAAGGAAAGCAGATGAGCAAAATGTGGGCTACAGGAATTTGACCTTACATTAGATGCCACTTCTACTCTGAAGAACAAATTCTAGAAAATCATTTGACTTAGACAGTACACTTTCTTAATGTTTATGTCCCAACAACCTACAGCCTCTCATAAAAGGGATCAACATGTAGGTGGAATGGGAAATTGTAATGAACAGTACAGGATGCCCAACTGAATTTCACAAAAATGTGTTCTGAGAACCACTCCTACTTTGAATAGACATAAGAATGTTGTGTAGTGTTATCTTTGTTGGTTTATGAGCTCGCAGGGGAATGTTCTCCCCTCCCTGCTTTTTTTTTTTTTTTGGTAGTTTCAGTAACATGTAATGTGGTAACTCTTCAAAATATCATTTTACCAGAACTTCTTACTAACCTTGAAATATGTTCAATATAGTAAAGTATATCTACTACTATAATGTTATGCAAATACCTGTGGTGTTTTTTTTTTTTTTTTTATAAATAAAGTTTGCTCAAGAACCTTTCAGACTGTGACTGGTTCAGATGTTAAGCAGCTCGTCAAATACCGTGGAAAACTGTATAGTCATAGAAGATACAATTAAATGCAATAATAATTCTCAATGTGCAGATGTCCATACCAAAGTCGATACATATTTGTAGTTTCAATAGTGTTGTGTGCCTTTTACTCTTTCGTGGACTGTGATGGGGCAAAGAATGCTATAAAACGTTTTGATAATATAGTTCTTTAACATTAGTTTAAAAGAAAAAAACAAACAACATGATTAAAGACTCTCAACCTGTTCTGCAAAGCTACTGTAGTCTCAGTTCAACTATTTCTATCACCAGTTAATGAGCTTTGTCCATTGTCATCGTAGTAGTACCATACTGACCTTTCCTCAGCCCATCTGGTATGCTTTTCAAATGAATGTTGCTACTAACAATGCCCTGGTTCAAGCTGATGCTGGAGTGCAATTTACTCATTGTTCACCAATGATTAATCAAGAAGAGATTTCATAATGAAGTCAGCATTAAAATGTATGGGCATGTGGCAAATCAGATTGACCGGCAATATGTCAGAATATATAGCATCATATTGTTGGGTTTCTTTTGTGGTTTTCACTCTCTTGGGAATCTGAGTATAGACTCTGATATGCTGAGAGCTCTGTTTATTTTACATTTTAAATGATTAGTGGAAGATTAAACTTTCATGCTAACTGAAAAATATAATGAAAATGCTAAATTCTGGGCTCCCTATCTAAATATTATTAGCTTCTACATGATGTATTTGGTTCTTTTGTTCTTGCTGACTCACACTCCATAACCTTTCTTTTGTTAACGCATTTTAATCCCCTGTTTAGTATCCCCAGACAAAAAGGCATTTTGATATAGTAGTGGAGGGGCGGAGAAGAAATATCCTGAACAGAGAAAATAATGGAAGATTATTATTTTTAGCTGCTTTCATTAAATAGAAACACAATCAAGAACAGTGAATTGTATCAAAATGGCTATAATTTTTGAATCACAGAAGGGAAGTTAAAGCTAAAATTAATTTACATTAGGTAAAAGTGTATATACATATACACTGTAACTCGTGCCTGCTGCTGTCCTGCATTAAAGACCCAGGCCAAGTCTACTTACCACAAATTGCCAAACAAACCTGTAAATTCCAGGATGGAGGACACAAAGTAAACCTGTGGATATGTGGATTGTATGTACATCTTTGCCCTCTTATTTTCCAAATGTTTAAAAGCTCTTAGGCTGGTTTCATGAAATACGACTGTAATACGATGTAATACGACTATTGATTGAGCAAATGGTGATGGAGAGTTTCCAGACTAGTTGGATCTCTGCTAAACAACATCAACAGGCATTTGCAAAAGACCACCCATTTTTAATTTGCAAATAAACAAGTGACTTGTGGTCATATATATCTGTCAATTCAAGCAAAGTATTCATTGATACCTGAGAAAGGGAAAATGAAAAAAAAAAAGAAACAACAACCACAAAACAAACTGGAAGAAAATGAACAATGGAAAAAAAAATGAGAAAGGAAAAGAGACTAAGCTGTGTAAAGAAGGGAAATACAGTACTGAATGCACAGTTATAAGAATACATAGTTAAATGTTCCATAGTTTGGGAATCTTTTTTGGGGATATGCATAATGCTTTATCATTTATTAAAAGCTCCTGAGTTCTTATCTGTCTTTTGCAATACAATGCATAATTTTCATTGTAAAGAATTTATTTAATAATCATCAGAAATTGGGTAAGGATAAAAACAGAAACTAAATAACATGTTTCATCTTGAGTTTCTAACAACAATTAGAATTCTGATGACTAAATTTAAAAAGAAAAAAATGCAAAATCAAAGAAGTTCACCATAAGAACCATTGTCGTTGTCATTTCAGTTGTCATTGTCATGTTGTTGTCGTTGTCTTTCCACTGGAAAATTATCCTGCAACAAAACCCATCAAAGAAAAGTACAAGAGGTGTGGATTGACAGAATATGTGTCTTTACAGCAGAACCTCTCACCTTTGTAGTTACTTAAAAATAAAGGAAACACTAGTTATTGCAAATGTAAACCCTGGTGTGATCAGTGGATCTGCACTTGAAAATAAATAAATAAATAAAAAGAAAGAGAAAATGAAAGATATTTCTCTCCTTTCTGCAGCAGACCAGATTATTATTAATGATGAGGGGCACATGATTCATGATTCTCTTTCAGTTATCTAGTGGGTACATAAATAGAATTAAAAAAAAAAAAAAAGTAAAAAGCAGTGATATCCTTTCCTGGGATAATCTCAAGGAATTAAAGGAGCTATTGACAATTAAAGCTCTTTCTTTAAAACAGCACATCTGACCTATTTTTTACTCAAGGCAGGCCAGGGGACCATATCAGGGAAAGTCCAACATGCAATAAATAATGTGTTTTTAGATCTTTTCAATTTTTTTATTTTTTTTTTTTATATATGTTACAGCCTTCTATTGACTCTCACTAAAATTTTCCTAAACTTTCTATTGTAAGACATCTGCAAAACATTTTAATCATAAAAAAAAAATAAAATCCCCAGGGTGTATATATCCTAAATCCAAAGTGATATGAAGTTGAGTTAATATATCTTATTCCAAGAAATATTTTTCATGAAATCCTTCATGAAAGACTGGGTTGTTGGGTATGAGATCCCCATCTTCTTTAATATGCATCAAAAAACCAGCATGTTTTATTCAACAAGTCAGATCAGTGAGTGTATTCAGACTATGAATTTGTACATTATGTACAGATAAAAAGCATACAATGCCAAGAAACTGGAAAAGAAATTTCCAGTTGAATTTTTTTTGTTGTTTGGGTTTATAAAAATAACTGTGGTGCATCAATTACTCCCTATTGCCATGGATACAAGCGATACTTTATTATATAACTGTACAGCTGTGCTCCGCTCTAATATGAAAAACAGACTTTTTTCATCTTTCTATTTCATAGTTACTGAACTGAGATAATAACGTCTCCTTTTACCTATGAATGTATTCAATTTCTTTACCATTCTCCAAAGTATTATTGATTAGAATTTCATTAAGGCATTTATAATAAAATCTATAGTAAATGTTCCTGTTCTACTACAAGGACACTGTGGTTGAAGGTTGTTCTATTATACATTACATGCACTACATGGGTACGTACCAGAAGAGCATTGTTAAGGTTAAAAAGTCAAGCATTCAAAAATTACAGAGCATCCAAATTAAGGCTATACCATTTATTTATGTTATGACACAGTCTTTAATCAGATAATGTCTCCTATACCTTATTTATTTAAAGCTATTTTAATAAACATAAATTCTAAAAGAAAAATAATTATAGATCTGATCTAATTCTGAGAAAGGTATAATTCTGGTTGGCTTTTCTGTAGGAATTATCACTGCAGCTTGGAAACCTTTATACACATGATTAAACATTTCTTCACAACAGCTCTGGATAGTAATATTCCCATTCTACAGCTATGGATCTGAGATGCTCTGAGATCATTGCTGTATGATTTACACATTTGAGGATTGTTAGAGTTCTTCATGACCTGATTTTTCACAGCACTTGATCATATATGGTATTTGAAATGTTAAGAGCATTGCAGACCTGCCTGTGAGTATGAGCTCATGATGGAAACTGAGCCTCTGAACTACAGGAGCATGCAGTTAGCAACATACTCTAGAAAATTTGGCTTAAAGAGGGACAAAACATGCTAATCAAGTAGCAACATACAGGACTGTTGGGCTGAAACAAGACAGCACAGATCTTCTGGAGCACTTTCCCTATCCCTTCAATTCTTGCATCCTCACTACTATTCCATCTTTAGCCACACTGTTATTAAAATTCTCTTAGTTTCTAATATGTGACTGTTTATGCCTGATCTACACCTCTCACTTGTGTGACAGACTTCAGCTGTGGCAGAGTGTGTACTGGTTACTATCTCTTGGCTATAAAGTTTGGGTAGCACTCACAGAATTAGGCTACCAAAATAAGTATTTTATTTTGTACAGCTTACTTGCATTACTTTTTCAGATAGAAAAGTAGTTGTTTGTTTTTCATTTGTATAGGATGCTCAGTAATAGTCCTAAGTAATAACACCAGTGAGAACGTAGAGCTCCTCACATCTGCAAGAGGCAAAGTTTAGGCTTAAGCACAACATGGCAGTAGGGAGAAGTCTGGAGAGTTTTGCCAAAATGGCAGATAGAACTTACGGAGGTACACTATACTGTCATCTGGGGGAAAAGTACTGATACAAAAGGACTTGTGCATGCCAGCATATCAACATCATCAGTCTTGGCTTTCACTTGTATAAGCAAGGTATGTTGCCTTATTACTTAGCACGGGACAGGGAAGGTGGAAGAGGAAGAAATAATTTTCTAAGGACATAGGTAATTTTCTTATAGTAAAGAAGGCAACAAACTCAATCTTAATGCTCACATGCTACTCAGGACAAAAAGAAAACGCTCCAACATGTTACAATGAATTTAAGCATTCAAGCATCTTTTCTATTTTAGGAAAATCAGAAAATATACTATCACTATTAGTTAACGTGATGCTCCATAATTAAGACTCTATATTTACCTTAAAATAAGTTAATTAGCATAGATTGCATAAGAATAGGTTACAGAAAACCTTGCAACTCTATGCAGCCATTAATACCTGCAGATAAATCTACAAGTAAATTATCTCAGCGTGCTATTTACAAATATAGAGGCATATGCTCAGTTTTGACAGTTTGAATGGCTTACTGCCTTATGTAGTCACCTACTTTTCAAAGGTAGCACTGCTACAAATGACATAAGGAAGGAAAATAAACTTGTGTAGACCTGGTTTAATAACTCTGTCTACTTATGCTTCCTCCCTGGCACTGGAGATTGAATGGAAAGAGATCTCTATATACATGCATATGTACATATTCACACACACATATATGTATATAAGCATATGGCTGCAGTATTCCCAGTGGAAAAATCACTTTAAGGCAGTACCTCTTCCTTTTGAGCATCAGTGCAAAAAATTGGAACCTTTCTACCTTATGAGTTTTTTTTCCTATAAAAGTCTGCTGTCAAGTAGAGACAAGTTGGGCTGTACAAGGCCTTGTACAAGCTAGAGTTTAGAGAAGACATTATCCAGAAGACATTAGAACCAAGAATTTATAGTGAAGGAATAATGAACCTTCATAGGATTTTTTTATTTTTTATTTTTTATTTTTTATTTTTTATTTTTTTTTTAGTTGTGAGAAGTTACATGGCTGATTGGGATTTTTGTGGATGTCGATTCATCCATCAGAAGAATTAATTACATATACCCTATGGCTTTATGTTAATGTGGCTGTGTTGCAACAGAGGTCAGTAGAGATTTAGTTGAAGGATCTTGTTTTCAGTTATTAATCCTTTTCCCTAAACTCCCATGCCCTGTAGAAAGAAGGTATGTTCTCAAGTGCCTGTTCTGGCCCAGACTGGTCTGATGATGCTATGGTCCCATTACGTTTTACGGTAAGCGAGGCAGGAGACGTCTTCTCCTGGTACCGCTGTTAATGGGGGATTGTGCTGCATTAGGAAAGTTCTACTTTCCTTTTTATTTTTATTTTTTGCTTTTATAAGTCTGTAGTCTGGCCTGTGGGGTACCTAATTTTGGACCTTGTTTCCATTTCAGGTGTCCTGCCTCCTAAACTGTAACTTAACTCAATGTAAACTTTAATGTTTCTAAGACCTTTTAGGTTTCAGAGGGTTTTGTTTGTTTGTTTGTTTGTTTGTTTTGTGTGTGTGTGTGTGTGTTTGTTTTACTGCGAAGTTGATTACTGGTGGAAGCACAATCATTACCCCACTGTAGCTGAAGAGAAAAATGTATGAATAATTATCTTTCAAATATCCTTTTATTAGAAAGAGCCACAAACAAAAGCAAGGGCTAGGTTGAATCCAGGTTCTAAGGCCCATGTACTGGATTTGGGAATTGTTTAAGATTATAACAGTTCGCTGCAATTAGAAACCAATGTTATCACTTCAATTATCCTTGGGCATAATCTTTCCTCTCCTATTTAGATCACATATCAAAACTAGTAGCTCATGCTGTACTTGTAAGTAATATACATCAAATTTATTCCACTGTTTCATTTGTTCCATTTTAATGCCTATTTGACACACTGTTTAAAATGTGTTTCATTTTACACAGAATAATTATTCATATATTAATTGTGCACTCATCTTTCCTTCAGTGCTCTTTGTTATCTGATTATGTTGAATACTAGTCTGTATATTACTGACTTCCAATTCTGTTACACACTAAACAAAGCCATTATGAATCCTGTTTATAATGGTGCCATTAAAAATGATGTGCTGTCAAGAATATCTTATAATGATGGTAGAGAATGTGTGTTTTCAAAGATATTTAATGACTATATGGTTTTAAAACTGCAATGGAATACTTTTAATGGATTCCAATACAATAAATCAATCATACCTTGCTTGACTTAGCTACATTATATCTGTACTAACTGTGTCTTATGAAAAACTGCACCACTGGCTCTGTAATATTTTCCCTCTCTCAGCCTTTGGGCATTGTTCAGGTTTAGATCATATATATGTATTTATTTGAAAGACCATTTGCTACTTGACTTTCACCCCCCCACACCAGGTTTGTTATGTGGTTAAATAGGTACAATACAAAACACTTCTAATGTGCAATTTTAATTCAACGTGATAAATGATATTAGAAAACATATGAGCTCCTTAAAAGGAGAACTGAATGTTATTCCTAATGGGTGAAATACTGCCAGTAGTTATCAGATACTTCAGATGACTCCCAGTGCAACAGAAGTGCTGCAATTGCATAGAATGTGGAGTGAGAACAAGTAGGAACCTACACCTACTGCTGCAATCTGCATAGAAAAAGAACAACTTCAGAAGACAATCTGGGGGAGGGTGGAAGTCTGGGTAGGTCCGTGATTGTGAAATTTAATACATTGGAGACAAGATATTCAAGAATGCTGTTCCATCCCAAAGATAAGTCTTGAGGCTTTATGACCTGATTGATTATTTTTGATATAAATTATATATTTGAAGAATTGATAGAAGATGCGTCCATTTTATCTCATTCTTTATTGTCTACAGATGGGTTGAAGTAATGCAGAAATGGTTCAGGTTAGCGGAAGATAGAAATGTTTGTTGCCTTTGTAGGTATGTAAAAATAAAAATCAATTTAGGTCTAGGGACATTTGTAGAAATGAGTTACAGCAGGGTATTGTTAAAAAAAAAAAAACTCATGAAAAGGGCTTGAAAAATATGAAAACATGATCAGCGGAAGAAACAGAGTAATGAGCAGAGGACAGGATTTGCATAATGAGACACAATATGACAAAAGTTTCCTTCCCCTTCTATTTCCAGCCACTGATAGCTAAATGAGTGTGACCATTAGACAACAGGACATATGATAAAATATTGTGATTTTTGTTATAGGAGTGACTAGTGTCACTAATACTTGGTTTTCCAAGTCTCACATTAGAATTAGTTTTTATATTGTCAGTCATGTCTGTTCTTTGACAATCTGTCTGCAAATCTTTAACAGTGCTGGGATTCTACTTCAGTTTGGTGTAAAGTTGTAGGTCTTATGGGTTTGGATCATTTCTTTTCTCAGTATCTTTGTAGTATCCTGACACGAAACCCATTCGTTTGGGTTTTATGGTGTGCAGAAAAAATAGGAGTCTGATGAAAATTTTACCAAGATACATTAGATCTCTTCTGGCTTTACTACTTCCTGAGAAAAAAGTGCAAGAGTTCCTTTTGGTTAGGCATTGGAATGGGTTGCCCATGGAGGTGGAGGAGCCACTGTAAATTTATTTTCACTTTTTTCTAAGGATACTAATTTTCCACTTAAACTGAAGAATGATTTTCTTTCTGCTTTATAATTATTTAGTATACTGAAAACTAATTTAAAGCTTAAGAGGGTTTGAGAAAATAAAGAATGTTATTTTAGATCACCAATTTAAGATTGCCGTAGTTCTATTTGGAATTTTTAAGGAAGTTGAAGAAAGAAGATGCATTTCTTTACTATTACAGCCCTTCTTTTTGTCTGTAACTTCCGATAAATCTCTGTTTGCCTGTCCTGGATATATTCGTGCCCTCTCTCCCAGAGGTTACTGTACCATCACTTCTCCCAGAACAATTAATCATGCAGTTGTTCTCAAACTGTTTAATTTGGAGTGATTTGAATTTATCAGAGACATATTAGTCTAAGTAATATTTGATTGAATCAGAGTTAGAGTTGAGTATGTGAGTTATTATTCTGGACCAGCTAAGAGGGTGGGAACTTTTACAATTGGAACAGTATGTGTGAACAGCTGCAGGTATTTATCACTTGATTGTCATCTATTTTTTCCATTTACAGGATGAGACACAGGTTGTTGACCAGGGTATAATCTACACTTTCATTGTAGAAGTTACATTATGATTATACATGTCCTAGAAATGCACTGTAGTTAATGACAGTCATGCACTTTGACCCACATGTTTTTTTCTTGCTTTGTCTAAAAAAATCTAATTACAAAACCACATTAAGTATCACGCAAAATAATAGATTAGAATCCAAATTAACATTAGGCTATTAGCCTAAAGCTTCTAATGCAGTGGCTGAACTTTGCAAAAGGATTTTAATAGAGCTTTGACTGCCTTTATCATGGATCTTTTACATTAAATTTACATTAAACACATTATTAAGCAAAGCTATAATCCTGTGACATAATTCTGATTAATAATCTGAAGTATTGCACAATGAACTTGGAGGAGAAGTTCATTCATTTTGTTTTGATAATCATTTAAGGAGGCAAGGTTCACATATTTGTAGCATACTGTATTCAGCTACAACTATGATCCTGACTTAGGATGCACAAATTGTTTTGGATATTAAAAAAAGTCTATGTTTAAAATGATCTCATGAAGAATCTTACATTTGGCAGTTCTCGCAGAATACTGTAATAAGAGAAAATTAGAGTATTCTTGTATCATTTCTTATCAGTGCACCTTCAACAACAGGAGCCACCCGTTTGGAAGATGGGACTTGTCAAAGGAGTCCAGAACGTGGGCTTCATTAAAGGAGCTTTGACAAGGTTTTCAATGTAGATAATATTGTGGCAGGAACAGTGTATCAATGTTTTTCACTATACTATGTTATGATTAGAGTTTTCTTCAATAGTAATAAATGAATATTGAAAATTAATATAATTGTATGTATTTGTGCATAAAAAGCTATCATGATGCAAGAATTCTTCTTCAAAAAGCTTAGAGCTTAATGGATTTTAAAAGGTTGTGAAACAGTAACCTATACAATAAGAGTAGAGCAGTTTGGTGCTACCTAATGAGATTCACAAACAGCCTGTTATCTTGGCAGGAAACCATCTTCTAAAAGGAGGATTCATAAATTTAAGCCTTCTGGGATTAAGATGACTCTCTCTAACTTGGATACAATCACCAATAGACAGATTTATGACCTGGAATACTTGTTTGATAGTAGATACCTAAGCCTTTCAAATATGAAAGGTGGCTGAGGTGGTCAGTACTCTTGCAGATGTATGTTAGAAAGCTGAGAACTCACTCTCATGGGTTCTTCCTTCTCCTGAAGGAGTTGACAAGATGAATTTACAAGAGAGCAAGCCAAGATGGCAGCAATTCTACCTGTGTTCAGGCTGGGGAACTTGGAGGCAGAAATATATCATCTTTGAGATGTTAGCAGCCAAGGGGTTAAATAAAGCTTTTTAGAATCGCTGGCTTGGATTTAAATGCCGAGATTGCATTTTAAAGTCTTGTCCAGATCTGCACCTGATACACTATGATGAAATGGGTCACGTACATATCCAAGGTACGTATCACCAGAGGGCAGTGCTAAACTGGGAACTAAAATTTTATTTTAATATGTAATACATGTGTATGAGAAAAAGCTGCTTTTGTTCTCCTTCAAATATTAATATTTTAAAAAATAGTTATTTTGTTGACACTAGTGTATGTCTGGTTTTAGGAGCAATGAGAAACATGGTGCTTTTAATTACAGCAAGGAATATAACTGTAAAACATTACTTTTTGGAATCCAGAAAAGAGCTTTTGCTATCAAATGCACAGACACACAAAGATATTTTGTTAATATTACTCTTTAAGCACGTGTCAAGATTAAAAAGTAAATTATTTGACAAGTTATTCCAATCTGTTCTTAACCTCCTCAGAAGCCTAAGTGACCTGACAAGGCATGCTATGTGCGCTGCCTGTGCTGCTCATCCTGGGAAATAACTGCTTCGAAAGCCGTGGCCTGTGTCACAGATAGAGGCAGACATGGCACACGAAGAGTTACTGCAATTTGCATCAAAATGCCAGTAAAGTGCAAACGCTGCTTCATTAATATGAATGAAGTTCACAGGATATTTACAAATTACACAAAGCCCCCCATTTAAAAATATATATATTTGATGCAAGTCACACACAGTGTGTATGTGAAGCAGTTTCTGATACTGGCATAACATGGCGTGACAATAAGTAAATATAATGGTTGTCTTCGTCTTCGTTGACACAGGAACTCAGATTGGGTGCTGACAGTAACAGATGTAGCAGTGGATATTAGTTGAAATGAACTCCAGTATAGTATATCATGGTAATAGGCTTTGTCAATATGAAGCATGCTGTAAAAGCAGGGACTTAAATCTGCATGAAGGAGGGAAAAACGGGTCAGACTGAAAAGGACATGTCTTTAGTGGTGATATGAGGCTTGTGCCTTTCTAGGAAGCACGATGAACCATACACAGGAAATAATGAGACTTTGAAGCATTAAAAGTATTTTATTAACAAGAGACTGTTTTCTCATTAGTCTGCGATAATGAGGAAGATGTGTCTGTGAAAAGAATAGGATACCAAACTGTGGTCTGTGCAGTAAAATCATGTAAAATTGTGTCAGGCATCGACTTATTCAAAATACAACATATACAAATAAATATATAGAGTCTTATGCAGCAAAGAGGATGCTTATCTTTCATTCACACTTGTGAATCACCCACATGAGAGTGTATTTTGTCATGAGCTAAATGAAATATAAAATCTCTCTCTGGATAAGATATTATGCATTAATCATTAATTTTTATGTTATGAAAAATACAGTATCTACAGCCAAGTTGGATAATGAATTACATCAACTTCACTCAGAGCTTAAAGGCATTTATTTAAAATACTGCAATCTAATTCAAGAACACTGTGCTCTGGTATCATAGCTATTTAGCTTCACAGCAATGAGCTCATCTTTTCATGAAGAATTAAATTCCTAACCAATCCCACAGATTAAAACAATATCATGAAGACTGGGCCATTTTTTACGCTTTAATTACTACCATAAACCCAAATATCAAACTATAATTTTATAACTATTCAAATTGTTCAGTTGATACTTTGTGAAGAATGGGAATTTGGAGAGTTGGGTGGTCTGTGTTTTATTTTAATAAGAGGCAAAGCTATATTTTTCCATGGATTAAGTCCAACACAGAGAGAACTGTCAGTGTGAAAACAATAGAATTTATCTCCACTGATGTAGCTTGACATATGAACAAGAGCCTGAATTGTTGCCATGGCAATAAATGTGTAGGACTTATGCATGCATTTTCTGCTATAGGATTTTGATTAATGGCATTGACTAAATAGTCTGAAGTAGAAGAAACACTGCGGCAGGCCTGAGAATAGAGATGGCCTGGAATGGGTCTGCACACCCTACTGCACACTTTTACTGATAAAATAAACTGTGGTTGAAATCGGAGTTGTCAAGTCTCCAGTAATGTACGAATTGAGGATTTAGCATTTAGGCTTAGTGTGAGAATTTAAAACAAAATGACAGTCTCTTGATCTGTATTGGAACACGTTTATATTTTCATAGATGATATTTTTATATTTGGGGGGAATGTTTTGGATGATATAGGTAGGCATTTTCCATCACTAGCTGCTATGGGCTCAATAAAGGTCTCGATTCAGAAGACAACTAAGTATCTAACTTCTGATTAATTCATTAAGCCATTGCAGCAGTGGGAGAGGAATGTGTCAATATTCTTCTGAGCCAAGGCCTTCACTGGGAACAGGGAGAAGTGGTTTTCTGGGACAGGAGGACTTAGGCAAGATGCAGAGCACCTCATGGGAGGTGGTTTCGTTAAGGGATTTGTTGAAACTTACCAGGAATTACCCTAAATAACATGTCCTTGCTTTGAATTCAAGTAGATCTAGTTGAAAAAGCATGTTGTTTGTCTGTATTTGTATATATACAATACAGTTATGTATGCTTGTGAATGAGTGTGCTAAGATTGCTATAGTGCATTTGTAATACTAAGTATATTTATTGTGAAAGAAATGGAAGATCCTACCTAGTGTTTTACAAGCCGTATCCATGCTTTTTTTTTTTTTTTTTTTTTTTTTTTTTTTTCCCCCCCCAGTAACTCTGGGCACATATCTTTTTGAATTACATATATTTGTGGGATTTAAAAATAAATTAGGGAGCTTTGAAAACAAACTCAAACAATTCTGCAATGCAGAAAATATCTAGCAAGGAAGATGCTTGTTCTTGACATGATTTTAAATATATTTTCTTCCTATATTTGTTCATTATAAGAGCTATTTGTGTTTAATCAAGGGTTCAGCTTTTCTCCAGCTCATCATCTGTTCCTAATCAACCCTGTCGAGGAATCAGACTGCTGAATTTGTGACGTTGCCATCATTTCTATGGTAATAGGATAGCTGATGAGCACAGTGTTATTGCTTCATTGTAGGATCAGGGAAAAGAAAGACTGGACTGGGGGTGGGGGGACAGACTTAACAGGGACACAAGTGTCTTTAGTTGGAGAAAATGGCAGCATGGGAAATGAAAGGCAATTAAAGGTGTTTTGTGAAAGGGTTCTATTCCAATTTGCCTCAATGCAAAGTTTTCTATTATTTTATAGAATCTTAAGAATTCTCTTGGAAATATTCACTAACTGTTCCTGGATGTTTCGATACCTTTGCCATTAAACCTTATGTAATGTTCTCTTAATTCATGCTGGTGGTAGTTACTCATTGCAAACTTTTAAGGCAAGAAGATGCTAACTACTTAAAAGTTTTAGAAACCTATGATTACCTGATCCTCATGCTCCCAGTCTCATACTGGCATCACTGGTGCTGATGTTCATTATGCTGAAGATCTAACCAGGAAAGATCCTGGAGGTACTGCCCTACTTTCATCTGATCATGAACTGAATGTGTCTTAAGTGAGAAAAACTCATTCGTTTGAGCTTACATGAGAAGCAGAAGTCAAAATAGTTCTTCTGTAGTCATTCATAGGCCTCCAGCAATGAAAGTATTCTGAGTGGTGCTTACCACTATCTGAATAAAAATAATGGGTCAAATATGGAAACTCATACTCGTTTCCTCAAACTCATATTCCCCTTTGTTTCCCTTGGACTTTCAAGGGGTAACTCTGATACCACCCCCACTGTAGGCCAAAAGTGTCTGTCAAAACTGAGGATATCACAGCACATTCATGTATTTGACAGGTTATTACCTCAATAAGATAATGATCACAGCTCTCAGGCAAGAAGACAGACCAGGCCAATTATCCTGATTCAGCATTAAAAAATAATGGACTTGACCAGAATTCCAAAACCTCCTGGAGGACATAGGAAGTGAAGAAGAAGCTGACGATATAGCGAACCATCATCACCATACATTGGCCTTCATACATGCTAGCCAGCAGGAATATGACCAACACTGATGAATATACTCTCCTTATTGCACAGATTTTCTGTTTTCTGACCGCTGTTGCCTGATGAAAAGCAAGGGTAGGAATTCAAGTGACAGTGATAAACAAAAAAACAAACATGAGAATGTGAGATTAAACACAGATTTCTTTCTCCAGAGGCTATACTGAAGTTGCATCACCAATTGACCACTATCTGGTTTTGAATATTGTTTTGAATCTAGAGAAGCTAGTTAATCTGATGTAATTGAAGCAAATATCCCAAGCCTGGCGTGATATTTATTTTAGACTGAACTGTAGAACTGAAACCATCCGTGGAGCATCGGGTCATGTAAGACATAAAGCTTTGCATTGTAGGGAACAGAATTTCTTCTGAAGTCTGATACATCTGGTCACACCTTCTTTGAAGCTTCTTATCTGTAGGGTCCTCAAGGATCTGTCCTGCATTTGTTCCTTTTCAGTACCTATTTGACACCAAATTCTGTGTCTGCGCTACCTTAAGTAGTCCGTCTACAAAGCAGTCAAACTGATATGCAATTGTCTACCTTATTCTCTGTTCACATCAATGCAGTCCAGGCAATTTAATGTTTCGAAGAGATCAGATCATGTGTAAGAGATGACTGGCTGAATCTGAAGTATAATAGAGGCAGTGATCTTTAGCAGAAAAGAGCAACTGGAAGAGTCCCCGGTTGTGCATGAGAACAAACTATAGTCATAGTCTATAGTTTAGTCTTGGATTCTTCACTGACACTGAGCTCTCACGAGCAGCATCTCAACAAACATTTTCTTTCATTGCTGGTTAGCCAAATTCCACTATACCCTGCAATGTAAAAATCTTGTCTTGGTTATTAATACTTGTGTCACCTTTGAGCTGGATTGCAGGAATATAATTTAGGTGAAATCCTCAGTGCTATACTTCTTTAACACTGTTGAACTTTCCACAATCAGGATTAAAGTACAAAGTTGCAGAAGATTGCCTTTTCTCAGTGGCTGGTCCAGACTATGCTGCAAACTCTCCCTAGCAAAAAAACTTGCATCCTAACACCAACTGAGAGTGCAAGGAGTTTTTTTTTTTTTTTAATACATATATATATTTTAAACCTTGACTTCACTAAGAGACACAAAAAGAAAATCTAAATGAAAAATATTTTTCAAAATAAGATTAATCTTGTTTTAATATATCACTAGAAGGTTCTCTGATATAACAGTACAAAAATCTACAGTGGTACAAATGAATTATTTGATAAGCAGATGTTGGTATTTGGATTGCCACTGATGATCTCTGCCTAGTGAAAATATTTTTAATTGCTTTTGCCTTCTAGATAGGCAGTTCTTATCACATCAAATTATCATGTATTCTTCCAGGTTTTATAATGTAGCACATGGGTTTATTAGCTGGTAAAGTCTGATGTGACACAGTTTTAACTATACATTGAGTTAGTCAGGATGTTGGCAACCTTTAGGATCAACATGGTTGATCAGTTTGAGATCCTCTTTTTTTTTTTTTTTTTTTTTTTTTTTGAAATGCATGCAGCTATTCGCAGCAATGTTTACACTTTGGTGCAGTCTTTTATAGCTCTGAACCAAATTAAATGATAAATTACATATAGTAATCACATGTAGTGTAAATTTTATACCACAACAGATTTTTGTAATAGATTTTTCTCTTTAAGGAAGTACCTTTGATCCAGTCTCACCAAACAAAAGAGTCTGCCTTAAAAAAAAAAAAAAAAAAAAAAAAAAAAAAAGCTGTTTCATTTTATATTGGAAAAATACAATGTGACATCTGGAGAATAAATTGTTCAGTCAGCCAGAAATACGCCTTGTAAAAATTGCTTAGGTTTCTGTAACAAGATTATTTACTGCGACTGTTCACCTATAATACAGCACACTTCTGAAATGGACCTTTTATGAAACACATCAAGCACTGTGGAAATGTATTCAGTGCATTAATCTACAACACTACACACTTTACAACACTTTTAGAACAGATTTTGAAACTCAGACCATCTAATGAGACAAAGTTTTTTCTTCATATTCATTCCAGTCACGTTTTATGCTAAACCCTCAGGGTATTTAACATAATGCAATATATATTTATATTTTAATACAAACAAACACAATGTATTACTTTTCAGATGACTAGTGAGCTCAGACTGTTCTCTGCTTGTGCTTCCATTGCCTATACATAAGGCAAATGCCATTTTTTTGCTCTAGAGCTTTATAAATATTTAAGCACCTCAAGACGTGTCAGTTTCTAATCATAGATTTGTGTAATTAATGGCAACAACCCAATTATGATCATGCTTGAGGTAAAGTAAGGACCTGGTATGGAGAGGGTGGAACTGGATTTCTCTGACTCTAGGTGTCTCAAGTGAAAATGGAAGCAATGAAAGGGATGCATTTGTGTTGTGTATTAGCACTGGATCTGCAAGGAGCTGAATGTTTTCTGTAACAAGATGGTTTCTGAGTCTGAGTGAAATCATACCTAGCGACAGGATGAAAGCTGATTCAGGAAATATCCAGATGTAGCAATGACATTCTAAATTCTGTTACTGATATATGTGAGTAGCTAATGTCTAAATCCCAAGCAAGATGACAATGAGGAAGCATTTTTTTTTTTTTCTGTAATGTAGGTCACAGCAAAGTAGGAAGGTGGTGTAGGAGAGGTTTCTTGGTACATGATTCAGAAATCACTGCATTTGAATAGTAAGATGGTCACTGAGTTCGGTTGCTAATGCAACAGAATTGTCACAAAAGTGATTGTCACAAAAGAGGGTATCTTAAAATTTCTGTACATAGATGGCAGTCTTAATTGCTTTCTTGCCTGACAGTACAAAGAGCATTTTCTCGCATGGCAATAACATTGCATGAATGATGTGTTGGAATACTTGATTCAGATATTGGGTCTGCCATATTTTGGCAAGTCAGATTGTCCCAAAACAATATATATTCTCAAGAAATCTATTACAAAAATGAAAATTGAGATCATAAAATTCATGAACTATCAATTGTCATTAGGGGTATAGGTCATAAGAAAAAAGCAGCTGGAGCATAAGAATGCAGTGCAAAAGTGAAAAGCATATAAAAAGGCACTTCTCAGTTTGGCTTTCCCTCTGTTCTAGGAGTATGGTTTATAGGAGGTTCTCAACACAGATAAGCTACAGGTCTGCTTCCAATCTTTGGGATGTGCATTCAAACCTGTCCACATCTCCTGGCTGTTTAAATTAGCTCATTATGGGAAACAGTTAATGATGCTCATCCGTTTATGGCATAGGATCTTGACCTGGAGATTGTAACTGTGGGTCATGTTTATTTCTGATAGCTTATAAAAGATAGTACTTTGTTGTTGTTATTATTGTAAGATTATATTAGGGCAGTGAGGCCCTGGCCCAGGCTGCCCAGAGAAGCTGTGGATGCCCCATCCCTGGAATTGTTCATGACCAGGCTGGATGGGGCTGGGAGCAGCCTGGGCTGGTGGGAGGGGTCGCTGCCCATGGCAGGGGGCTTGGGACTAGGTGATCTTTAAGGTCCCTTCCAACCCAAAACATTCTGTGATTCTATGATGTTACCATATAGAGAAAGCTAAAATTCACCAACTGGAGGAATTGAACTACAGTTCTTGATTTTTTAGCTTCTACTACTGGCACAGTGATTGGTCTGAGATGACTCATGTGTCACCCTGCTAGTCTAATACTTGTTTATCTTGTTTGTGGATTGTATTGTGTTTTGCATATTCAAACTACTATATTAGTGTTTTACCTGTTATTTATATTTAAACAACCCTTTATTAAGAAATAGAAGTAATTTTTGGCAGCATATGGTAATAGAGAGATGATATTTTCAGCCAGAAATTGTCACCTGTCTTCCTGCTTTCAATGATCTCTCTTAATGTTTCTTCTGTGTCTTGCCACTTAAAATTAAATCATCCCAAGATTGTGAAGTATTTTTCTTTAGATGCCTTCTGATGTTGTCATTTTTGTCAGTCTTCAGATGTTCAGTTTTTGCTGTGCTCCTGAATTTCTGCAGATTTTATTCTTTCTTCCCAGAATGATTCATGTCATTTTCTAGAAGTAGTGTCTGCTGCACATTTACTTCTTCTGTCACTGGAATACCCATGCCATTAGAAGTCATACTGCTTCCTGTAATAACCTCTGGTTTCTTGTGCACTTAAAAATGTCATAATTTATCTCTGCTGCTGTTACAACATTCCTTTTATTTTCCACCTTTATTTTGCTTGATTGCTTTTGTACTGCACTCTATTTTGCAGTATTGGTGCTTCAGATGTCATATGGCTTTTTTTTTTTTTTTTAGTTTTGTTTATGTCTTAGTGTGATATCCTTGATTGTCCATATGCACTTTGACTTAGAGTTTGTTAGCCAAGAAAATTAGGCATATGTTAACATATAGTGATGTAATTATAAGTGGAAATAAATGGTATATTACATTTAATACAACATATATTAAAAAAAAAAACAAACTACAAAGAATAAAAGATGGAATAAAGCAATTACTTTACTCAATACATACTTTTATTATTAAAATAGCTGAGAGAACCGAATCAAATCTAATTTCACATATTACTGAGGTTTTATGAACAATTGAATTAAAACTAAAAAAGCTTGTTGAGTATGTGTATATATGACAACAAGAAATAAGAATTAAAAGACAGTTATCCTTACACTACTAAAACTGGTGAGGCTTTTTAATGAAAGAACCACTGAAGGAACTGTTTCCCTATGCTCATTCTGCAGATGGAGTGCAGCAAGATGAATTTGCTAGTGGATTCACAACTATAGTGTCTGACAGCCTTTAAAACTTCCAGAGATTTTTCCTGTTCACGGTCATTAATATATATATATATATATATTTAAACCAAATCCCAATATTAAAGAACAACAACAACAACAAACAAAACAAAACAAAACAAAAAAACAGTAAAAGGATGTGAAGTAAACAAGTTCCTTGTCTGCAAAACTTCATATAAAACACACACAGTAAGCTAGCACACATCATAGCAACTATATTATTAAAACATACAGTAAATCAATCCATACACAGTAAAATGAAAAGACTGCAGAAATGGAAAAATGCTAGTATAATACCTGAAATGGGAAAATATGTAGATTCTGGAATTAGAATTGGTATCCAAACCATATGTAATAGCCATTCCTTAACACAGCACAACTGTCCTCCACTGCACTTGCAGAAAACCAGCTCCTGGTTCTGGAGGAATTTGAGACACTATAGCTGTTATTGTTGTTGCAAGACATCAAAGAAAGATGCTGGTTTTGCTAATCTCATGTTCTCATGCTATAACACCAGTATTTAATATAGCCCTTTGTCCCTTTTCTCACAGTGAGATACCTGTGGTATTACAAAGGGAGGAGGATACACCACTGTACAGTAACTGTGTTGTAGGTTTTCCCTCTGGTACAGACTTCAGCCGACACCTTTCACTACATGGGTGGACACCAGAGAGTCACCTTCAGTCTTCCCTCGGCCACTTTCAACCTTCCCATCTCATTATGTGAATTGTTGAGGGGGGGTCTTGTTTTCGGGGAAGGCAAGGGAGAGTCTAGGACAGCAGAAAGGTGTGCCCTAGCTTAATCCAAAAGGTAGTTGTGATGGGGCTTTGTGAACTGTGTAGCAGCTCCATGAAATATTTGTGGAGACTGTACCAACTCAGGTGATGTGTTGGTGTAAATCAGAATAGAAAAGGCAGTAGACTTGGATTCACAGAAAATGAAAGCTTTGGGTTGGAATAAAATCTATTCATGCTACATTAGTTTTGGGGGATATGGGGTGGAAAGCTATGCTAGGAGGAAATGCATCTGTTCAGTAAGTAGGGAATAACCCAGCTGATAATTTCATTAAAGAATGTAGCTGGAGATGTCATGTTTACAAGGGTTAAAGGAGGAAAAAATTACTTTTTTTTTTTTTTTTTAATAGCTTACTCCAAGTAGTAGTGTATCAGTTCGCTTGTGCAGAAGTTCATCTATGTCATTATGAAAAAGTAAGTCTTCCAACCAGATTAAAAAACCTTAAGGTCTCAGGGAAACTGTGTTGGCTGAAAAACATAACATCAAATAGGAATTTTTATATTTTTTTTT
Source organism: Netta rufina (assembly GCF_964035555.1). Lineage (NCBI taxonomy): Eukaryota > Metazoa > Chordata > Aves > Anseriformes > Anatidae > Netta > Netta rufina. The sequence goes on from NC_140136.1 coordinate 16,269,461, forward strand.
GCTAAAATGTTCATCTTCTTAAAAATTGGCAGTAAACATTCTGAAAAGGACTTTTTTTTTTTTTTTTCCCCTGTAAAATGATCTTAAATATGATTTTCAAAGTTATGTCTGGCTATTCAAACACATGCAAATATTCTGTCAATGTGTGGAAAATAGTTTTGCTCACATAGAAGAAAACTTCAGCTTTCTTATTACATTTTCTCAGCTAGTAAGGAAGCTAATAGCCTGGGTACAAGTTATCCATTTCCCTGATAAAAGTGGGACAAGTTGTCTAGTTTTCACAGCTTGAAGCATGATTTTTGACTGTATAATGCTTATTAGTTTGATCTGTGAGTATTAGATTACTTATTTCAGATAAAACAAATACGGTATAATAAAGGAAAACAGGCAAAATCCAAGAATTAGTGCTATGACTGGCTTTGCAGCTCTATATAAGAAAGTCCAGTCAGGAATTCTGCCTATGTCTGCATATAAAATATATCAAGTGAACTACATTTATAAATAATATATTTCACATAATTGTGAAAGAAGTCAAATTGTTTCCCTACTTACAGCAAGGTATGCTGGCAGGAATTAAAGTTGGAATGGAAGCTGCAAATCTGTGAATACTTCCAATTTTCAGAGTTCATTCCCGTTGAAGCCATTAGAAAAACCTTAATCTTATTTCAGAATTCCCTGAGATTTGTCCTCCCTCAGAATAGCCTTAGCACATACATATCATGCACATACTTAACAGACTGATCTAAAATCACACAACTCTTCCTCCTTCCCTGCTCCCCTTCCTCTTTGAGACAGCTGTAATGAATAGGGTCGTTCTGCTCTAGATATTTTGGTACAGATCATCTATAGAATAATTTGCAGCATTATGCTGTAGTTTAATATTCACTTGAAACAAAAAACACTACTCCAATCATTTATTGATTGACTAGTACTGAAATACTATAGATCTCTGGCACAATGTAAATTACTGTTTTATATCTGATGCCACACTGCAAAATATTAGCATTCAGATTAAAAACAAGTGCACTCTGCCAAGAAAAGCTAGATTTAGGGCCAAAGCAATTGGATTTTGAAATACATTTATGCTTATTTTTTAAAGCATTTCAATTTTGGGAAAATGAAATTGAGGGTAAGCTTTTTGCCTGGTACAGTATACGTCAGGGGTTTACCCGAGGGGATAGAAAACAAGCCATGAAGTTAATTTAGCTTCAGAACTAGACAAAAATCTCTTGGCTCACATAGGCAGTGATAAAGGTTGAGAACAGCTGCAGATCTCTTAAAATCATGCTTTTTCTGCAAAATCAGTTTTTGTATTTCTGTATGCACCATCTATTTATAAACATTTCTATAGCTATGTAGCTTCCTCTTTAGAAATGGGTTATTTTAGTAACCGTTTGATCCACATGGAATTTATTCAGTTTATTTCAAGGTCAGGATTAAATTTAAAGAGAAAAATATCTGGAGTGTAAGATTTTTCATGCATGTTGTTTGAAAAGGTGATCTTTCATAGGAAAACCTAAGTCTTCTGGTTTGAAAAACTTTGTATACATAACTCACTGCACTGAAAATACTTTTAACTAAATAGTTTGGATTTGCTTTGAAAGGTAAGTTAACAGTGTTATTTTTTTATTTTTTATTATTTTATTTTTATGAAAAATCTAAGCCCTGACCAAAACCAAAGCAGTTCCTTGAGAATGCACTTTTGCAAACCGTACTGAACAAAATCTACTTGTCTTTTATAGGATTATAACAATAATTGTAAAAGCAGGAACATAACTATAGAGAACAAAAAAGTTGCAAGCTTCCTTGTCTGTTTTTCTTCTACTAGAAATGAATAAAATTGATGTTAATTCTGTAGAAAATGTTTTTTTTATCTGTAGACATAATTGTTCTTACTGAGTAGAAATTTGAAACAACTAACAACCCCTCCACCATTAATATTTGTAAATGACATAATGTATTGGCTTTCCAGAAATTAAATTTTTGACTAAAGAATATGATTTAATACTATACCTGATATTTATTTATACATGCCGCAGTAATTGAATTGTCAGTAGGAGTTTTTGTAGTCATTAAGAAAAAGTGTCATCTTGTATATACACATCATGCATGTGTTCAGGTTGTTTTTGCTGTTGAGTACAAACCACCTATATACATTCAATTGTATTTCAAGTACACTTAGAGGAAATAAAGTTTGTGTATAAAATACATTGCACCACTCTGATGTCATAGTGTAGGAGGCAATTCATCTTCTGAATTTTTCCAAGCCATATTTATGTTGAATATTGTTATCTACACATAAGCTGTAAACACAATGCAGAGAACAGAGCAGTATGTTCTAATCTGCTGCCCTTTATGTTTTTTGTTTTTTTTTTGTAGTCTTTTATTTTTCTTTTCCCCTCCCAAATGCATTTAGTAATTTTATTTTATTTTATTTTTGTCAGTTTTAGTTCAGACAGAGCCTGTCGCTTTGTAAGTTAGTTTGCAGCATACACTGCTGATCAATGCCAGTAGTTAGCCTGCAGGACTGTGGAGGAAATACAAATTTTCAGGCAACTTGAATGTTTCAAAGTATTCAGTCCTAATGGACAAATATTATTGATACGGCAGTATTAATGGCTATGAACACATTGATATACTTAGAGAAATGGTAAATTGCTTAATATTTTGAAAAACACAATAGGTGATTAGTTATTCCCTTGACTTAGTAGAACATTTGTAACAACATATGTGTTCTTCATGCCTACAGCACATTTTAATTCCTCCTTGTACTAAGTTTACCTTTTGTTATGCTGTGAAGCACAGAGAATAGGAATAGGGATTTTCTTTACCATTTTATATTAGCATGGTATTTATATTAACAAATTAATGAATTGGAAATTGTGATAACTTCAGTGGAAGCTTGTGTTCCTGTTTTAAGATATTGTTCACATGAAGGGCACATAATGCCAGGTACTGCCATATCCCATGCTAGAGCCTGTGTGTGAGCAGAGCTTGACATTGTCACCTGCTTGACTTCTCCAGGGAGTGGAGACATCTTAGCCTCTGCCTCTTCACAGCCACATGATTTGATTCTCAACATGTCATGATAATGTATTTCCACTGCTCAATTTGTAATTATTTTCCTAGTATTTGAAGTTCTGTACTGTAGAATATTAAGTAAAAATACTCATATTATCTTGAGTTATCAGTGGGCTAAATATAATTGATAGTTTCTTCAAATTCTTGATTTATTTTCAAGTCTAGTTCTGATGGTAATTTACAACCATCAACACAATATTGCCCTGCCTCCCCCTTACACAGACACATGTACATGCATGCACACATTTTTACCTGTTAGCGGATGGAGGGCGTAATTTTGTCATTGTTTCTGAAGGCCACATTTAGATATAAAATACAGAACGCTGCTGTATTAAGAACCATCCTAGTAACAGAGTGAATAAAAAATCCATGCGAATTTCTATTTATTTTAAGAGGGTTTTTAATTACCTGATCTTAGGTCAATAGATATCTAAACAGAGCACAACATCAACATTCATGTCTCCAGAATTATTATATATATTACCTTCTCTTTGGCAGTGAGTTAATAATTTTGAAATAAAAAGTCAATTTAGGTCTACAAGGTATTTTTGATAAGATTTTTAAAGAATCAAGTAAAAACAATTTTATATCTAAAAGTTTTCACAAACCATGTTTTGTTCTAAAACTGTAATATTTTTGTTATGCCCTATTCCGCCACCCCAGCATCTTACATTGTCAAGGTCTGACTTTCTCAGACTTGATGTGTTACAATAAAAATCCACGCTGTGAGCCTGTCTCAGTTATCGATTTTATTCCAATATTATTTTAATTCAATGTATTTTAATTCAATGGTCTTTCAAGTGACAAAGGCCAGAACTTCAGATTTGTCCAGAAATCCCAATTATATAATTACAATGAAAACTGGCTTGCAGTGTTAATGTTAGCCAGGGCATGCCAGCCAGCGAACATGCATCTGTTCCTGATCTTTTTTTTTTTTTTGCTTTATTTATCAATTCTACCGTTCATTGGTGTTGGTTTCTGACAGCCCTCCCTGTGAACACTATGAAGAAAAGGGAGTACAGGGACCAAAAAGCAGAGTCCCAGCAGCTCTGTGAACTCAGTATGTATAATTAACCAGTATCACAGCCAGGTTATTGAAGAGACAAGTTCACTTCAGCACAAAGGGCACAGTTACTTTGACATTTTCCCTGAAATCATTAGGGAGGTTAAGTTACCTACTGACAATTACTTCAACATTATATTGAAAAAAAAAATAAAATATATATATATATATATATTTAGGTTGAGTGATCCTGTAATGATCCACAATGTTTTGAGGTCAGAGAAGCAGACAACAAAAGCAGTAAAAATAAATATAGGGCTTTATTTTGGGAAGTCATAACTTTATTTCAGATTCTCCTTTTACGGTAGATACTGTGTGACAGATAATTTTAAAATTCTGCAGGAAGGGATAGGTTTTTAAAGTGTCCTAATAATACTGAAGCAAAAAGTGTGGAAAAGATATTTTCCAGACTGTGCTCCCTTCTCTTAAAATCCACAAAGAGCAACACTGTTAGAATGGAAAATGAGTATTTACTTTGGAAAATTGCTTGCTTTTTGAATAAGTCATGTTGCACAGGCTAGAATGGAATAACACACATCATAAATTAATGCTGTTAAAATGAATACTTGATATGAATCCTGGGAAAGGTTCTTTGCCATCAGTGTCTGAAAAAAGTAGGAGCTGTGCAGAAGCCAAACCAATTTGCATTGCTTGAAATCACATAGGTTTCCCACTACTGATGAATTAGCAAACACTTTGGATCAGCTCCATCTTGTAGTGTTGTTAGTGTTTACCTAAAAAGCAATAGTGCAAGAAGGTACAGTATGTGATTTGGAAGTAAATCAATACTGAAGTTCAATAAAGAATTATAAGTTAGTTAGAAGAGCAAAAAGAAACACAGTTTTGTTGACCTGAGCACTTGATACATACCTGGTCACAGGACATAGGCCAATGAAGGTTGTCTAATATGTCATTTCTGCACACTTGTAAGGAGAGATTTATTTTATTTTGTAAAAGTTCTGTACTCCTGCTAGGCCAAACTGATATCCTATCCAGTTTAGATATCCTATCCAGTTTTGGATCTGTTTTTGCAACTGTCAACCTTTTTCTTTTCCCAATTCCATTATATGTATTTCTCATGTGCTCCTGCCTCTGTCCCCATAAACAGCCAAATTCTTCCTGGTACCTGAAATATTATGATTTACACATTGTGTACTTTGTGATAAATTGATCAAGCAACAAGCAGCTACTCTCTGCCTTTTTTATATGAATCAGTTTTATTTTTCCACTCAGAAAAAATAAAAAGGTATTTAGGTTAACCAATGTAAATTAGGCATGTTATTGGGCTAGGATGGCCAAACATCACCCCTGAGCACTCTAGCACTGAAAAAGAGACATTTGACATTACTGGGCAATGACTTCAACATTCAGGAAAGAAATGTAACAGCCCTTTACTCCTTATGTGTAGGATCTCAGTTTTCAGGGTTTTTAACTAAGCAATTACTAGTGAGATAAGTACCATATTGGAATGTTTCATGGTTGGCATTTAAGAAAGCCAAACTGGTGACAGTAAATGGCTGGTAAAGACGGAGGAGGCAAACAGTCTCTGCAAGTATGCTCTGTGTGGGATCTCTCCTCAGCCGCGGTGTATGTGGCGGTAGGCCTCAGGCAGGCATGGGAAGCCCCTTGGTTTGCTCGTGGAGTTATCTGTCCCCTGCCCTATGACTGCTCGACCCTGACCCTGCTCTGGCAGCCTAACACCATACAATCTACTAGCTCTGCAGCTCTAGCTCATACTAGATCTGCAGCTATGAGGAGTCATGTCTGAAACGTAAATACCTGGGCCTTATTCTACTGGAGGAGAGCTCTGCTGTGGCGCCGTCCAGCATTCTGACTAATAGGGGTCATCTGTGAAGCGCTCGTTAAGTTTGTCTTAATATCTGAAACATGAAGATTTAAATCGCTTCAAGTAATTCTTTGTCAACATTAAGTAAATTTCCTAGTTTAAACCACTGTGTATCTCAAGAATTTATCTATGTGGAATCTAATCCCTCTGTGAATCTTGTTAAATTTATGGCCTTAGCAAAATGCCGTGGCAAGGAGTTCCAAAATCTAATTATGTGTTGTGTGAGAAAAATTATTTTCCTTTTATCAGTTCCTAATTTGCCCCATTTCAATTTAATAACTACCTCATTTTATTGTGTTATGGAAGAGAAGAAGAAAAGCTCCCAGTTGACCTTCTTTATAGCTTTCATTACTTCTTAATACACTTTTTGTCATGCCTGTTCCTATTTGTCTTCTTTTCAAGAAAATAAACAAAATATGAGTTTAAAAAGCAATTTATCCTTATCTAAGAGCTTTTCTTTTCTTTCATCGTATTTGTCTGCTTCTGTGAACCCTATTTCTTCAATATCTTCAATATGAGATGCAGAAAATTTATAATATTTTTATCCACATTATTTCATTGTTTTCCTTGTATATTAAAATGCTTTTTTTTTTTTTCCTTCTTTGTTTCTTTTTCTTTTTTCCTTTTTTTTTTTTTTTTTTTACCACAGTATTGGTTAGATGCCTTTTCTGTAATATATCAGCTTAGAACTTGCTAAGACGAATGACTAATTTCTATTATCTCCACAGTGTACATTAGTTTTCATTTATCAATATTGAATTTTTTTCTGAAGTGGCTTTGACCTAGATTATTAAGCCATTTGAAAGATCCTTATAGTTATCTCAGGACTTGAGAAACCTAAATAACTTTAATTCTTTGTAAATTTGAGTACTTTATTTAATTTAAATTTATTAAGTATACCAAGCACCATATTTGTCATCCTTAGGCACCATTGCTATTTTGTTACCAAAAAAAAATTGAAGCTTATAATATAGAACTAGGAAAAATCTCCATTCTTTCATAACTGTTTTACTGAAGCAGAGAATGAAATCTTTTGTGTTATTTGAACACCTGCCTTTTGGGACTAAAAGGAAGATCTTTCTTTGGTGTTATACTGATGAGATCCTAAAATGGATTTTCCAATCTGGTTTGGCTAATTTGGAGTGGAGTCAAGGTTGGTAAGCTGCCGTGATATTAATTGAAGTGACCTTAGAGTGGACTTTACCTCTGAACTGTAGGTAACATAAATGAGTCATGCTAACTTAGTGATTTATTCTATGTTCTCCCATATCTATTTTTATTTTATTTTTTCAATCTGGCTGACAAATTTTATTCAAAAATCCTAGTACATAGACCTGGAAATTTTCTGTTGAGCTTTGAGTGTTTGCTGACTAAGGTCTGCCTCAGTTCAAGATTCTTTGCAGCTGTTTCTATACTCTGCTTATGAAGTGCCAGGGAAGGGATGCCAGGGTGTCTTCATCATCATGATAGAAATTTGCTGTAGCTCAGCAAGAAAGTACTAAACTGCTTCCAAGGAGTCCAAGAGAGCCTCTTCCTTGTTCATATTTCATGTGACACATAGATTACCTTCCTGACTTCTTATATTTCCTAACTCTAAATGCTGTGCTATTTGTCTGATGTGCATCTTAGTCAGGATTCAGCATAATTCTTATGAATTGATTTAACAATCTTTGTCCTCTGTTTATTGGACTTTAAGGGGTCTAAATCTATCTGTCATTGAGCTGCACCGTTCCTTATCACTTAGCACTGCTTTTTCTTCACCTTCCTCATGTCTCTAGTGTGGCTGGTGCATTTTTGGCACTAAATCTGTCCCTGCTGCTCTCTCGACAGCCTCATTAACTTTATCCTGAGGTGTAGAATTTTGTCAGTAGCCTTTTCTGAACCCAGTCTTATCAGTGGATCAATTGTAATTGTGCTCTGAAATGGTCCTTACTGCAATTATTAAAGCTAGAGTATTTATCCATTTGGTTTTTGGGACTGGGGTGCAAGTAGTACTTGTTCCTCCTGCTTTACAACCTCCTGACATGAGTGGTTATTTTTGGTGTGCAACTGAGGTTGTAAGCATCTGAGGTATAAGGATTGCTTACAGAGCAGGAGTCTGTCATTGCAGAGTGCATACCTACAGTGTGTGTGTGTTCCCATGAATTCCTCACCTTGCTCTTCACTGACACTCCATCTCCATAGTTTCAAGGGCATTTCAGAGTAGCAATGGGGATAGAACCTAGGGAGTGGCTTGCTGCTGACAACTTGGGCATAAGCATTGTTTGTAACGTATATAATTTGTATAACAAGCTGATTTTTTTAACACTAATTAACAGGTTGAGTAACTTCAGCAGTTGTTTATAAAATACCTGCAGAAGTTGTTCTCTAGGGGTGGGCATACTACCTAGGGGTATATACTACCTAGGGGTAAGCAGTGGTTTACCTAGATACAAATTCACATTAAAGTTGAGTTTGGTATGAGCAGGTTCCCCATAAAAACGTTATTTCAAAAAAGAATGTTTTGTGATAAATTTGGAACAAAATGTGAACTCAATAAAATAAGCTTTTATATTTCACACATGCTATTTTCTGGGAGAAATATCGCTAAAAATATTTTGAATTAATACTCTTACGTTCCAGCAAAAGTGAACCTATTGCGGAAGAGAAACATAGAAAATGTGTTTTGAATACATGTACTATAGCAATTGAGCTTTAAAAGATGTCAACTTTTGTTGTGTTTCTAAGGGTATTATGTGAGCATTTTTATGTGTGTCATGTAAAATCACTACTATAATACATTTTTTTGGTCTCGTTTTTTGGAAAGTCTTGAAGTTGGTTTTGTAGAATTAGTGGCAAAATAATGTGCCTGCACACAAAGTGGTCAGAAATTCATTAGTATTTTAGGCCAGAAAGTTAAATATAATCCCAGTCAGTTTGTCAGGTCTTGTATCTTTAAATGAAATGCCTGATGATCAAAATCACCTCCTAACACAGAGACCCAGGACTGCTGAAATTTGTAGGATAAGCACCAGTCTCCAAGATAACCTATTAAAACAAGACAAATAGGTACGAGGTCTATGGGACCTGGGTCCTGTCTCAGGCTTGTAGGGGAACTCCACATGCCTTGGAGTTATTTAATGCAACAGAACTGTAATTTTCTTCTCTGACTCACATGACATTTTGGAAGACTGTAAGCAGCAGGAACATCTTGCTGTAGTGAAAAAGCAGAAACAAAACATAACAATGCCTGCATGCATTTCTGTTGGCACCAACATCTGTTTTTTGTGGATGGTTTTCTTCAGATTTGAAGAGCTAAACCAGCTGGTCGATTTTAACAAGAGAGAAAACAGCTAGGTACAACTGTATTTTGAAATGACAATAATAACCTTTAATAGATTTCAACTAGCAATTGGTATAATTTAGATACAGCGCTGCTGCAGAGGTAAGAACACCTGACCAAGTAAGAGCAAATCAGGCCTGTGATGTGTTTCAAAAGCACTTCCAACAAGCCATCTAGATTCAAGCAGATATCACTATTGATTATCATTTATTTCTACTATATCACTATTGATTATCATTTATTTCTACTGTGAGTATTAAAGAAGATAGCAAAATGTTCCAATATACACCTAAAAGGATCAATGATTTTCTCTTTCAGGTTTTTGTGACTAGAAATAAAATGTACTTCGGTGTGTTTTTATGGGAACATGCATAAAAGAAAGGAAATAGATCAGGCTGGATGTATTCTCAGGGGAAAAAAAAAGCCTAATAATTTCTCTTAAGATATCTTAAGGTATAATCCAAAAGGGTTTGAAAAAAGTCAGAGGCATTAAAACAAAGAGTTTCTGATGTATACATGTATTCATCAGAAGCAGTAAAGTGAGTATACTATGAGTCTTTAAATCCAATGGCATTACTGCAGAAAATACTGCACAAGATTAAAAACTTGAAGTTTACATTTTCAAACTGAGTTACTGTGTTGCAGTATCCTACAATGATGCTATATTGACAAAGCAATGTCCTTTTTGTAAAGGTAAGCAAGTATCACTTCCATACTACTGTGTTAAAAAATTGTGCTGTGTGAGCTTGTTGAAGTTTTACTACTATAAAATAGAAGCATTTAGACTTAAAACTTACCTGTTTCTTGTTCTTGGGATTAAAGGAGATCATTTCTGTGTCCTACCTTCCTTGTCTGGGGGGTATTGCTGTTAGAAGTACTAAAAATCCCCATCGTGGTATGAAAACAATTAGACTATAAACACATCTTTGCCTATGTTTTTGCCTAATAAGGCAAAAGGACTAAGGTTAAGAGAATATTTAACAATGAGTTGAGTCTACGAATGGATAATTTTGTTTAATTCTGTTGGTGTGTAATGGGCTGACAGGGATAGATGCAGTCTCTGACTTTCTGCTGAAAAATACAGGTTTTCAGGACTTGTATAACTGCTCTTATCTCCTTGGTCCTTTGTTATTTTTTTTTTTTAATTCTACTATCTTTCTTTAGGGCTCCATGAAGTACATGTGCCAAAGGGGACCAAAGAATGGCTGTACTAAGGTACAGCATAGCATTTTTTCTCCTGTGATTCAAGCCCAGTTTAAGATGATGATATTGCCAACCCCAACCCCGAATTGACTGGAGTAACTCATGAATATTTATCACGCCAGTGATTTGGCTTCTCAGATTATATTCCATATAATATTGCTGCCGACCAGATTAGCAGTGGCAGTGGTGGCGCTGAGAGGACAAAAGTAAACAGAGACCAAATTCTAGCCAAAAGGAGATTTCAGACTAAATCTTAAACATTGCATATGCTTTTTCCCATTTTGGGGGCTCAAAGTGATAGCTGTGAAATTCAGACATAACTGCAATGGCGGATTATCGTAAAAGACTATCTATTCACAAATGATAAAGAAAAGAGGAATAAAAAGCAGTTATTTCTAACAACATAAGAACTCTGCTGGTATCCCATGACACTGATCAAGTGGCATGTTTAACAGAGATCAAAGGAAGTGCTCACTCACTTGATGCTGAATAATTCACTTGTAGAACTCATTAATATAAGATATTGTGGAGGCCAAAAGTATATATAGATTCATAAAGATGTAACACAAATTAATGGAGTTAACTCTAACTGTTATTAACTGTGATGGTTCGCATGCAGGCACCAGCTCAAGAAGTCTCTAAGTTGCTGATTACTTGGGAGATATGCCTTGAAGAGAAACCCTTGTACAGTCCCAGGTTCCTGGTCTTCTGTTATCCCCTCTTGATCTGTCATATGCAAGAATTTTAGTCTGATTCAGTGTAGCATTTGTCATCTTCGTACAATATGATCTACTGTAAACAGTATCCCAGCTTGCAAATATAAAGATTCTGGCTTTGGGTTTTACGGAGTCCTTTTTGCTTAGCTGAGGTTGCACAGTCCTTCCACAGTCACTGAACCGCTGCACTCGCAGGTCCCTTTCTACTGCTGCAGTGCGTTGCCCATGCATCTATTGTGAAGATGCGATGTATATGTTATCTCCTTAAACATAGGTGCAAAAGCTTATAAACTGCCATTCTGATATTCCTGACTGGGAAACTTGCCCTCCAATACACACATTTGGTACTCATACATTATATTTTGGCTTCCTATCCACATGCCCATCTGTTCTGATGGCATTGTGCCTGCTCACAAGATGGTGTGCCAGCTTCACTAGACAATGATGCCAATCAAATAAGAGTTGCTGCAAGTGCTTTCTTTTCTGGACGTAGACCCTCTCAAGTGAAAGCAATGCTATAATGGTGCCACTCATCTCCTTTTTCCTCTTTACACCTGCTGACACTCACCCTGCAAGATAGTTTTGGAATCATAAAGGAGAGGATGAAATGCATTGTGGTGTGACTGGGCTGTCAGAAAACATAGGCAGAATCACAAGATCAATTTGTGTTTTAATCATAAGGCTTGCTGACCGTGTTGGTCAGGATGCAGATCCAAAAGAAGGCAGAAAAAAGTATCTAACTGGAAAGAAGTATTTTGTAATAAGGGTATTACTGGAGAGAAAAAAAAAAAAAAAAAAAGCAAAAAAAAAAAAAAAGCTTCCTATATATATTACATATATTTTATATATATATATGTACGACTTTGGAGCAGTAACCTTTAAAGCTGAAAGGTCCAAGTGCAGGTAAACCTCTTTATTCTGTTGCCTGCCAGTGAAAGGGTACCCGTTCAACTCTGAAGAAACTGAGAACTATATCTGAACAAAATCTGACACATAAGTCAAATGGTTTGACAGTTTGTTATAAGATGCATAACCAGCTGGGGCTGGAAAGAACCCGCTTTCTTCATTTTCATTTGTTATATAAGCAAGGACATGAGTTCAGTATTCCACATCTGAATGTCTTGTGCCACTTTCCATGTTTTCTGCTTTCTTTTGAAAAGAAATCAACTCTGAGAGCACAAGCTTAGGCAGAATGCAAAACATTTCTATTTAGTCTGCAAAGCTCTCTAAGGTGCTAGTATCCAGAAATTCATCTGAGAACAAAGCAATGATCAAGCAAGGGCTGAGGTTACAAATATTTTCTGCATTTGTGCCACATAAAAATGCTTATGGGCTACAACTGAATATTGTATAATAATTCTGAAAACTGATCAAAGCAAGACCCTTTCAAGAATGTCATCTAATTGTTTCGTTTTGAAGGCTTGCTCACCTTGGTATTTTCCCCATCCCTAAATGGAGTTAGTAGTACCTTATTTTTGAATTCCGAAGTCAAGAGCTAATTATTGAATTTGCATAGCATATGGTAAGAAACCATGAAGCAGTTCCTGAGGTGCACAAACCTTGCATTATTAATCCACAGAATTACTGGGGAAAAAATTAATCTTACAGAGAAACAAAGAATGGCTCTCAGTTCTTACTTATGATGATCATCTTGATACTTGAAAGCCCCTTAATAGCCCATTAGCAACCCATTATTGTGATCTTTCTGCTAAGGTGACCATCTCCTGTAATGACAGATGTGATTAAAAAGAATACAGCTTCATAGCTTTCAGATTGGTTAGCAGTCGATACAGGATGTAGGTATTATGGCAGAAAGAGAAGAAACTTGGATTATTGTTTCTAAGAACAAGCTGGGAAGAAAGAAAATAAAAGCTGACTAATGGAGAACTAACTTTTCACTATTGACATATAATGCAGCCCATAGGGAAACATTTTCCGATTCTCAAGTGTATAAGTAAAACACTGCAACAGGAGAGTGATTATTATTGCCGGTAAACAACAACTAAAAATATCAGCCTCTGTACTGTGTTCTTGTGACTTGTCAAATGAATGTTATCATTATTTCTTTTCTAGTTTTGTTTTTGCATCTATTGATGCTGAAAAACAAATCAGGAGAGGTATCTATATGGAAAAAGAGTTTTTGAGCTCTTACAGTCATTACAGTAAGAAAGGCTGAAGACAAAACAGCCACAGAAGGTAAAGCGAGCTACCTCAAGCGGCTAGCAAATTAAATATCAGATCTAGAAATATTATCTGGCTTCTGAGTTCCAGTTGTGTGTCCTATCTGGGCTAAGCCATTACCTCTCAGGAGCAATAGGTTGGATGGTGTCTAATTAGCTAATATTTTGAAGTAATAGGACCTGGGTAAGAAGTGATAGGCCCTATCACCTATGAAGAGATGAAAAAAGTAACAGTCCATGAACCCTCACTGGCTTTGCAGAGAGATATACAAAGTTTTACATTCCTATATGAAATTGATCTAGGAGAGTATCTGATATTATATAAAAACGCCGTCTGTTCATGACTGAAGTTATTTCACTATGTAAGAGTCCTCTTTATTCATAGAAAATGCATAAAATCTCTATTATGTGAAAAACCTGAAAGCCAACTTTTAAATTTCTCTCTACGGAGAACAATAAAAGTCAATCATTGACACAGAAAAGCTCAAATAAAGCTTTACGTGTAATTTACATCCCAACAAATCACATCAAACGCTTTCTGAAGAAGGGATATGTGAATGAGTCATTGCAAACTGTAATCTGGAATAACCCTTGACCTTCTCCGCTCTCATTCAGGCTGCTGCTACCCATGGCCATTCATTTAATGCACAAGCAGCTCCTTTCTTCTAAGGCTTGAATCCATTGCATACTGGCATTATTTGGGACATGGGATTAGCACACTGTAAACAAGATTTATCTTATCACAGCTCATAGCAAAAGACTGCTATGTAGAACAGTAAATTGTCACAGAGTTGTCTCCTTAATCCTTTCTGCATTCATTTTTATTAGATTTCTTACTGCTTCCTTCAATCATGTTTGCCGATTATTAAAAAGTATGAGTTTGGGAAAATGCAGTTTTTTCAGCTGTCAACTCTGACACTGCTGCATAGACAGAATACATATAAATAAAAGCCCTCCTAATATTTGCTTTGGTATTTTCTGGCATGGAATCGTGTGTAATTGTGCTGTTAGCTGCAAGTCCCTGAGTGAGTTTGGAAGTGATTTTGTCTCCCTTACCATGGTTTGATGACTCTTATAATACTAAAGGAATGCTTATTTATTAGAATGTCAGGCTACGAAAACTATGAGGTTAATACTGAAATCCCTTTGACTAGTTAAATTCATACCTTCATTTCCATTTAAACACCCTGAACTTAGATGTCAGCAGTAAAGCATCTATGACAATAAAAACAAAGAACAGAAAGAAGAGGGGAATTGCGATCATGGCAAGGGAGGAACTCCATACAGAGGTAAGTGAGAGATGTGGAGGACACCGAGGGATAAGCAGAGTTTTCAAAACTGCATGGGAGCTCTGAGAAGTCCTGAACTGAATCAGGTAGGGAAGCAGCCCGAGCACACCTGTGTCTCCGGTGCAGCCTTGTGAAGTTCAGTGCAATCACTTGAGTGCTGCTGCTTTTATTTCCCATCTCTGTGCCATAGCTGCCTGTGAGCTTTGTCCTGGAAGAAGAATGTCCTTGCAACCCTTTCCCTGTACAACTCCTCTGCCCCTTTTGCCAGGAATTCTTGAGCCTTTCCTGGTCAGCTGGCCTGAGTGCTTTCAGAGTGCTCATTTCCACAGCAGGCAGCAAGCAAAGCAGCTTTTGTTAATAACATCATTTTTTTCCCCCTAACTCCTGTGTACCTTTTTTTCCTCTAGAAGGCAACAGCACCCCCAGCCCCCCTATGCAGAAACCTAAGGAAAATTATTTCTTCTTGCTTGCTGTTTTTTTTTATGGGTTTCCCAATCCTGATTCACAACTGGCCTGCCTCCAGGGTAGGAGACTGCCCCTGCAAACACCTCTGTCTGCCATGACTTTGCAATTCTTACAGGGTGGATTTTCCCTAAGCCCAGTCAAGGGACTTGTATAAACTGCCTTGAACTGTTATGCGAGTAGTTAGTGTGTCATTTATAGCAAGCTTTTAGGAATGGTGCACTGCTGCTTCAAAACAATCTAATTAATCACAAGCATGAGTACAAGTGAGTAATTAAACAGAGATAAAAAGTATAATTCACACAAATGTATAATTACTGTCAGAGTATTAAAATTTTTCAAAATCTCATATTTATCTAAGTCACTTTTGAAAGTGGGAATGCAGCTTCTGTCACTTAGGTAGGTATACGCTGGTTATACACAGTTCTCATTTTTCCTTTGAGTCTATTGTATGTATTCATGCTGAATGTTTTATTCGTAGTTATTTGTAACAGCAAAAGCTAGCCCAGTATTAGGGGGCTGGATCATTAAATACTGGACCAACTGTAAGCAATGCCATTGCCAGAGAAGGGAGAAAAGGAGGTTCTCCTGTGCTTTGCAGATGTGTGTTCTATGATGAATGATACTCACATGATTTACATTTTTTAATTTATGAGAGACCGAATGTGTCTAGCACTGTCAGGATAATTAGAGAGAAATAGTTTATGGTTTCCAATGAACAGAGATCTGTTTTCTTTCCAGGGTTAGGCCTGAGTATGAGAGGATAAATGACTCTGGTACTGTAACACAGTACTAGATTCAAAATACGTGGCTTTACACATCTGTGAACTCTGAATGAATTTTCACAGTGTACTTGGAAGGGCAACATCATATGTGTGGGTGCAATCAAATAAGCAGACCTTTTGAAATACACATTTTTACCTGCAGAAGGGGCTTTAAGCAGCAAAAGGACTGGCTGGTTTTCATTGTAGGGGCATTCTTCCATTGGTGTTACTGCCTTAGGTGTTGTTGTTTATTGAGTGGTGAAGCTTTTGAGATACAAAATTGCACTGTTGCTGGCTTACCTTCCAAGTATATGGTATTTCCAAGGAGTCATTGGAAAGGACACACTAAAGCAGGCACGGCCTCCTAGGAAATAGCAAAGCTGAGGCAGCATCTATCTTAAGGTTGCCCAAAGGTTTGAAGACTGGTGCCGGGGTGGACCAGAGGGTGCACCTGTGGGATGGGGCAGGGTCTGGAGGGCAGTGTTCTCATGAGCCAGGTCACCTGCCTTGTGTCCTGCACAGGGATCTTGGACACGGGAGAAAAACTTGGAGAAGGTCCTAGAACAGAGCAGGTCTTTAGAAGAGAGGAGGCACAAGTTCTTGCTCCATTTCTGTCTGCATTAGCACTGCACAGGCTTTAGCCCAAATTGCTCCATTGTCAGGGTTAGGCTATATGCCAATGTCTACTCAGTGACGCTGCATGAAGCACTTTTGGGAAACTAATCTTAACAGAAACAGCTTTTTAAAGTTCATGTAAAAACTGAACGGTTTGGAAACTTCTTACTGGTTTACGTTCGGTGTTGCAGTCAGATACACTGGGGTGGATGTAGTATAGAGTTTAATATCTCATTAATTCTACAGTCAAGCAAAGAGGAATTGAAGTAATAAGGCAAAAAGACTAGCAGTTACAATAAATCAAAAATAGAAGTTGTTTATATTTGGTTGTCCTGCAGCATAGAAGAAGAAATCATGATGCCAAAAGCATTTAATCATAATATCTTTTAGAAAATGAAAAATTTAAGAATGAAAAATCTGTGTTCTTCAAGGCAGAAATTGATGGAATGAGAGGACTCAGTGGCAAAACAGGTTTTTAAATGACAAAAATGGTTTTATACTCCATAGTTTTCACCATACTTAGAAGATGTTATAGTGCTGAAGGACTTAAAAAGAGCAGACTGGAATGGGCCAGGGATTTGAGGAACTTAATTACAGAAAGCTCAGGAAAGCCAAATCCAAGTAAAAAGAAAATAAAAGGTGACTCTACTGGTATATTAAAAATCTGGAAGGAGCAAAAAGCATTGATGTTACAATACACTTTGTACTTGTGCCAAATACAGTTTGTGATGTGAACCACTGCTGGAAAAAGGTCAGTGCAAAAGAAGTAGGAACAAATTTATTTATGTGTGGATTAAAATGAAAAAAGTAAAAATAGTATAGAAGAATCTGACAATGCCGAAAGATGGACAGCAAATGGAAGAGGAGTTATGTATATAGAGGAAGAGATGTTGTGAGACATGGTGGTAAGATGAGGGACCAGCTGAAGTTGGAGGGGGTAATGCAGCCTGCTGTTGTGTCAGTGATTAATGTAGTCTGAGCTGTAACAAATGACCTGGGCAGCTGGTGCGCTCACTCCCCAGCACTCACCCGAAGACACCTTCCTGCTGCGGCTCCTTTTTTATCCCCTGTCCGTGGGCTCATTCCAGACTTTTGGATTGTACAGCAGTGAACAGAGTTTAGCCATACATGGATCATATATTGAAAAGGAGCCTGTCTTAGAAGGACCTTGGGGATACCAGGAAAATTTGGAATTGTGAACTTGCAGAGCCCATGCTAACAACATCAAAAACAAAAAACCCACCTTAATATTCATTAGGTATTAAAAATCTCGCCATTTTAAGCTTACTTATGGTTTATTTATAAACACTGTGAAAATTTTCACCTTCATTCATGCATGCTTGATTAGGTAAGCTAATTTGTATGGTAGAGAAGAGAATTTCAACTCAAAAAAAACTTAGATTGCTACTGTTTTCACTAACAAGGTAGCACAGTATAGCTTTCTGATTGTTAGCACTCAGCCACAAAGGAAATTCTAACTCCATTTCATAGCAGTATTAACCTCAGAAAGTCCAAAGTCTTGATGCCAATGAAAAAAAAAATAAATCATCCATTCTTAAAGATATAATACATGTTGGCTTCCCATTATTTCCTTTGGATTTCTGAGCACAGTTTAGGAAAAGTTCCTGTCACATTTTTCAGACTTTTCCCACAACAAATGAACTGTAGAAATGTATTTTCTGTTTTCCATGTAAGAAAATTAGTGTGTTCAGTAGGTAGAGCATTCTTGTTTCTTATGGTTCTATTTTTGGTTCTGCTGCAGCCCTGCAGGGTGATTTGGATTAGCAGGGTTCCTGTACTTACATGCTTTGCAAAGGAGGTTGAAAGCTTTGGGTGTGAAGTACTAGAGGCCAATCATATTTTAGGGTTATCCAGATCCAGAAGATTTTCTTCTGTCCCAACTTCCTGGTAGGCGAATTTACTGTTCTCTCACATACACCAAGGAACAATGAAAACCACTGGGTACTTCTCACCCTCATCTCTCCTAATCCTTGGCATCATTCCTCAGACAGCCTGTGTATCTACTGGTATAATGCATTACTTAACATTTACCTCACTTACGTTTATATAATCATGATCTTGACTTTCAGAAGTGTGTGTGAACACTCAGCTTGTTTGGAAACAGTCATCTTCATTTAATCTCTCTTCCAAAATAATTAATTTTGAAAATGAACTCCGTATCTTATATTTCCTGGTCAGTTTCTTTTTCTCAGCTCTGCAATCCACACTTTCCATCCCATTGAGCAGTATATTTATATATTTTCCTTTCTACAACTTGGAATTAGAAACAGTATCCATTCATTCAAGTATTTTCATTTTTCTTTCTTGGAGTTGGTCTTTTATTAGTTTTTCTGAAATGTAACAATAAGCACTTCTCAGGGGAAAGTGTGCCAATGAATACCAACTACAACACAGTAATATTAATTTTATTTCCCATCCTTCACCTTTATAAAACTTCATTAAACTTCATTAAGTACCATTTTTATTTTATTTATTTTATTTTATTTTATTTTATTTTATTTTATTTTATTTTATTTTATTTTATTTTATTTATTACAAAGAATATTACAAAGAAGAACCTGCTTCTTTAAACCACTGATATTGTTGGTGAGAGGCGGACTTTGCTTCCAAAAAGCTTTTGTTCTCACTTTGAGTGAAATTGTTGATAGCATTTTAAATGTGAACTACAAACTAACAGTTTCTCCTTAGCAACTGCTGTTTCTGCCAGTGCATGAGCTGTATTCTGAGATTTGAATATGCAAAAGACTAGGTCAGACTGTCTTGAGGATATAAAAAAATATTGGATGAAGTAAAACTTTGTCTGAAATTAAATTTGCGGAAAATCAAATATCTGTTGTTTGGTTCTAAGCAGATGTTGAGAAGGTTTTTCCTGGATGCCATCCTTATTGATAGTATGTCTTTTGATCTGAAGCCAAATAAGAAATCTGGATGTTAGTCTGGATTTGGAAATTTTCTTTAAATAAACATATTAGTTAAGTATGTAAATCTGCTTATCATCACTTAAGGAGCCTTGCCAGAGTAAGAAACATCTGGAGCTTGGTATCAGCTAACTTATTAATGCACTTATTTTAGTATGTTTCATCCAGAATATTGTAGGGTTCTTTTATCTCAATTGCTTAAATCAGCTTTATCTGAAACACCATTAGCTGTACATTCTGGTGTTTACAGTTGGACTTGTATAAAACCCACCCAGTACAGCTTTATGGGCCTAGTTACTCAGTTTTCCAGACTTGTTCAGAAGTAGGCCAATACACATTGTTGTACAAGAACATCAGAGATAAAACAATCGTGGCTTTGGAACACCAGTTCTTTCTTTCACAGGAGATGGATTCCAAAAATTAATTGTTACCATTTAGGATTATGAATTTCACGGTCTGGTTTATTTATCTGAACTCATCACTGTGTAATTCCATGAAAGGATTATTTGACCTGTTCTTGATAAGGACATAAGTACAGATATCAAACAGCTTTCTGCCATAAAGCCTCCTCAGCTTAACCTCCGTAAGGTTAGAAAAGGTTCTCAGTCTCATTCAACTCCTAAACCTACAGCAAACTGTAGATGTGGATGTTAGGATTTTCAAAGCTACTGGATGCTGAATGTGTTACAGGATGCTTTTGCTAACACAGGTAATAGGCTTCATCAACCCATGACATATGTCCTGCTAATCATTGAAGTGAGAATGGCTAGTGGTTGAACCTGTACATGTGAAAAGCCTAGTAAATTAAGGGAACATACTGTTTAAGGAAATATTACTTGTTGGAGAAAAAATACTATAAATCTTTGCATGTTGAAACTATGAGTCAAAACCTTAGAGCTACACAAGCAAGTAAGGAATTTACACTTCTGTATCATTATTACGGCTCACACACTGCGGCTGGCTGGGCAGCTAAGATGAACAAAAAGCTGTATAAATTTATCTGTGTGTGAATTGTCTGCACATAATTCTTGTTACTTAGAAATACTTATTTTAAGAATAAATATCCCTTTGTTTAATTTTTGCAGGGGGGCTTAATAACTGTATTATTGCAAAACTCTGCAGACTTGCTGGAATTTAGGAGGTGCATGAGCTCCAGTTAATATCCTAAACAGGTCTAGCCCTTTCCAAAAACTTGGTAACAATGTAAGATAGTTCAGGTTTGTGCATGTTAAACTTAAAGGCTGTTTTAGCTAACTACTTTCACTAGATACTATTTATGCCTTTATTCCCCCAGAGGAGGAGTTAGGCTCATACCAAGGCATTTTATGAATTCACTTTTCTCAAGTACTGTATTTCAGTGAAGTCAGCCCATAATTATAGATCAGAAGTGTTGATCTCGTGTCCTTGCGCAGATTATATAACAATTTATGATTGCTCGATATGGTATCTGCTGATTAAATGCAGTCTTACAGACAGACCGTAACGATCAGTATTACTATTTTTAATAACTTGATTATGTGTGATGTCTTTGGAGCAAGGATTACTTAGCTGTTGTTTGTACAAGTCACTCTGCAAGCAAATACTGATTCAGACTTTGATTTCCTTGGGGCTGCCATAAACTGAAAGCTAAATAACAATATTTACAATAATTTGGAAATATAAGTCAGTTAGTGTTTTGGTTTCTTTTTAAGTTTCTAGAGATGATTTTCTGTCTTGTTCTCATTGCTGTTCTGAAGATGGACAGTTATAGGAGGGGAAAAAGTTCATCGGTTTTTGATATACAAAAAGGAAATCTGAAATATGGGGAATACATGAAAGAATTTTAATATTAAATGAGCAAACAGAGCTCATGGGGGAATACTTTTGTTATTGTTTAAATGATAATTATATTTCTATCTTTAAATAAGTGAAAGTTGTGCCACAATGCACCTACCCTGTGAATGAAACTGTTCCAAATCTTTTTTCTGACTCAAATCAATTAAGAATATGGTGTTGGAGAATATGATTGTTTATGTACTTGTAAATACAGTTGCAGTCTCCCTCTAGAGAGTTTACATTAGAAGAGAAATTTTCTCATAAGAATAGAAAAAAACAGAACTGGAGGGCAAGAAATTACTAACAGTGTTGAAAATTTGTTTCCTACAGTAAACACAAAAATTATTAATTTGTACCATATCCAGTAATTATTTATTACATTACTGAGAATGACATGTACCTACTTGTTTTATTTCTTTCTAATAGTCTGTGCTTCTATATAATAGATAAGAATTTTCCACCAGTCGAGATGAAAAAACAGGGGGAATATAATAATCTTAAACAAAAGCAATTTTTCCTTGTACAGAAATTTCTAACCACTTATTTTTCAAAGGAATCTCAGTGTTGGAGTGAAAGAAGCCTATCTCATGTTATTTAAAAACCTTTCACTTGCATCTTGACATCAGAAAAAGCAGTAGAGTCAGAGTAATCTTCATACTGTCTTCTTATGTACAGAAAGAATATATTTAGCAAGGAGCATTACTGCCATTTTCTGTTGTGATTTCATTTAATTAATGTTATTTCACCTGTGTACAGATGACATACTGGTTGGGCTCATAATAAGTGTCAGTTATTGTGAATCCATTACCTTCAGGTGATACTGATACAGCAGTATGCACAAGCTGAAACCTGTTCTTTAATCAAATTACACCCACACATAAGCTTATTTGTATTTATGTTAGTTTGGACTCTCTCCTCTTTCTCCTGTCTTCTATTTCTTAAAATATGAGGATGCTTACCCAAACTATAGGGGAAAGCTAATAAATATTGTGTAAAGGGGCTGTTACCTGGAAACAAAGAAATCTGTGATGTGGTGAGTAGTTTTTCATCCACTTTGGGTGAAAGACATGAACTGACTGGTGTTCTCCTTCCCTTACTTGTACTTCTGGAAAGATCATGATAGGAGAATGTGAGTCATTAGTATGTTATATGAAAAAGCAGCTCAGTAGTATGCTCTCTTTTTGATGTAGACTTACTGAAAAACAAGACTTACTGTTAGGAAAATACTATCACATAGGCAGTGAAAGGTCTAAGAATACTTTTCCAGCCCCTAAATGATCAACTGTGTGTGTGTGTAAATGATTGCCAATGTAGAGCTTTTAGCCTGAAAAGTTTTGACAAAGGTGTTCTAACAACTTCCATGGAGCACTGCAAAGACAAATATTCTTCTTAATGTCTTTGTGGGATACAGATTGCTATTTGCTGAATGAAAATGAAAACATTTTTACTTGCACAGAACACAGAATTTCATCACATTCATATATCTTGAATAAGCTGTTGAAAAGGGTGATATTTACTGGAATTCAGAAAGAATTTTCTGGAGTTCTTATGGTGATAATAGGCCCTCTCTCTTTGATGCATCACTCAGCAGATGTCAGCACTGAAAACGAGGGCCTAAAATTTTGGCATGGACATTTTGCTGTTATATTATTATTATTTTTTAGAATAATAAATAGTGTTTTTCTATTGAATCCAAGAAAGAAATTTGTGGAGTGTGTAGAATGTGATTCTGTAGAGGAACAATGTGTAGTAGTAAATAGCCAATGAATCATACTTCCCAAACAAAAAACAGCATATAAAAAAGATCAAGGTTTATTATGCCTCACTTACCATCAAAGAAAAATGTACTGGCAGATGCAATGTTAGCAAATTCATGGTGCACTGTTCACTGTTCCACAGCAGATGAATGGCTGTCATTGACAGACTGGTCAGACAGACTAGAACAAAATCACATTTATCTTCTGTAGATCAAGGATTCACCTGCTTTCATTTCCAAGAAAAGCATGAATGCTGGAATAAAGTTTTATTGGAAGTGACACACCTGCATTGTCAATAGCAGGCAAATGAGTAGTGGAGTGGCAGAAGGTAAACTAAAGTGTTTGTATTTAATATTTTGGAGATAAAAGGCATGGAATTCTTATGAGTCACTCATATTCTTAAGAGCAAGATTGAGCAAGTCTCACTGTTCTCTACCAAGTGATGAGGCCATATGATTTTTCAAAATTTACTTCATGGAACAAAATCTCTGAACTGCTCGCTGTATCTTGGGGTGTGTATCATGGACTCAGCAATACGACTGGAAAATCACTGTGAAGTCCTTCTTCCCTACCATCTTTTCTTTTTTGTGTTGGATTAATATCTGGCATTTGTCTTTATTAGTATACCTGTATTCTTTTGGTGGATATTCTTCCATTTGGTTAAAATGTTCTTGAAAACCACAGCTTGTCTTTGTATGTTGGAGGCAAAGAACCTGCCCATATCAGTACAAAATATTTTTGTTTGTTTGTTTTTTCTTTCTCAGATTAAACTGTACCTTTTTAGTACAGTAGGAATACCATAGTAAAATATTAGTGTAACACTGGATATTGTGGACTTTCTCTTCCCATCTCTCAATTTTCTTGACATAAAGATACTCAGCCTACATAATGTACTGCTTCAGAGAAGATCAAAAACAAGATGATTTATAAAACTAAAAATCAGAGAGCTAGATCTCTGTTTTGGCTTAATTACAGAAAAAGTTTTGTTTGTTTGTTTTAAATCTTTGAGTTCCTGTTGTGCAGACTAACTCATCCTGTTCACATTGGTGCCTTTGTTTTACAATATTAAATGTAAACAAGGGTTGGAGAACTGAATCCAGTGAGTGCTCGAATGGATGTTCACCATATTTGTAGAAGAAAGAGGAAATAATTTAAATCTATTTGAAACAAGAAGGAAATAGGGTTGGTGGTTTTATAGATCTAGTTCTATCCAAAGATTTCCAATTCAAACAACAACTTACAGAACAAAACATTCTTTAAACAAATAACCATTTAAAAAATAAAATAATAATAACATAAAAAAAGGAAGTTAATATATGAGGGGAAAAGACTTTGTTTGCTGCCACGCTAACGAAAGTGCATGGCCTTGGCAATGAAGTTATTCAGTATACAAAGCAACTTTTCTGATGAGAGCTTGAATAAACAATAAGCTAATTGTGTTTCATTTGCAAATTATTAAATTAATGACAACCCTATTTAAACACCATGATTCTAATTTGTACTTATCTAATATAGTTCTTTCAGTATGGCCACATCCTTTCAACATGTGTTGTCACATCTCTGATAAAATGGGGATAAGAGCGATGACAAAACCAGAAACATCTGGGAAATGAGAGCAGAGAAGCTAAGTGTCAGATAGCAATCAATGGATCACTTAGGGCAATTATGCTTAGGAAGTGAAAGTAGTTCCTGTGATGCAATTTGCAAATGATCAGGCTGGTGAAGGGAGTCAGTGCTGCTTCCCTAAGGCTGTAAGGGAGACGTCTGTGCAGATGTCTGTCCCAGAAATGCCACACATTCGGGAGAAGCTGTCAACTCCCTGAGGTGCTACCCACTTGAGACGAGATAGAAGAGGGCACATGCCCTGTGGCAGTGCAATCCATTAGAACGATCTCTGTAAGCTATGCTGCAAAGAAATGAGCAAACTGGAACAGAAAGCAATGTGAATTGTAAACCTCAGAGCTCTCCTTCCAGTCACTTTAAGCTTCCTGGCTCACTCCAGCCTCAACACCTCTCCAGTGAGACATAACTTACTCTGTTTTGCCAGGTCTGTCTTTTCCCATTTGTCCAAGTTTACTTTTTTGTCATTTCAACTTAGCCTGTTCTCCTTCTATATGTTTTCTAGTGCAGTTAATTGAGTGATTTCACCCCCTTGCTTTCCAGATCATGTCAACTAATTGCTTTCCTGTATTTCTCTGTCTCAGTTGGGCTAACGTTTCTTCTATGCAACAATTCAGCTTTATGCTCCCCTCCTCTCCATCCCCCCATTATTATTTATTGATGGATTGTACAAGACTTCACCAAGAACCTTGACTTATCTTAAAGACATTCAATAATTACACCTCACAATGAGTCTATGAAGGATGCAATTATGTTATCTATTTACCAGATGGCTAACCAGGAACAGACAGAAGTTAGGTAAATTGCCCTGGGTTAAAAGTTGGGGAAAGGCAGCACTGGGAATAGAATCCAGAGTCAGTTGAGTTTCTTTGCCAAAAGCTTGTAGTACTACAAAGTATACGTACCAGCTGTTGGCAAATCACTGTGCTGGCCCAGAATCGTCCTTCTCTAGCTTAGAGCATAAGATCTATTATTGAATAGGTTTTCAAGCTCTGGCCTTGCCCTTTTCTTTCCTAAAGGGACAATGGAAACATGAATTTGTGAACTTAAAATAAAAGCTTGTGTATGTTTTCAGGTCACTCCTGTGCTAGTTCTATAGATTATTAAGGTCTGTGCATACCTTGGTGTTTTATTCTGAAGTGTGTATTACCAGCAAAACTATATCAAGAAGAGAAGGTCATTGTCTGTCTGTCTGTCAATCTATCTATCTATCTTGGTGTGAGCCAGTCAGACAGCCTGTCCATAACATCAAAAAGCCAAGCTAGATTTGTTAGCTGTGCTACCATCTGGACTACATACTGAATTATCTGTCACCATTAAACAGATGAATCACACTTTGTAAATAGTGACTTTAAGTTTTTTTTTTTTTCTCTAGAGTTACTTGTTTTGCAAGGCTGGAAAATTCTTAAGCAGTCTTTGTAAGATTAGGTCTCTATGTCCATCCTATTATCACACATCTGAACCTGTTCAATATGCAGGGTATTGAACAGAAAACAACCTGTAGAATATTCCAGTTGAAGGGTTGCCAGCACATTTATGGAAGCATTGACATGGCTCTTTAACTATTTTCATGAAATGTTTTAAGCCTTCTGTGAGTAATTGTTGAACTGCAGACTCATAGTCATTGCATGATCAATTAATACACTGTGATCTTTAAATCTTATTTGATAGTAGACAATATTGACACTGTGAGTTAATCTACACATGATAATTCTTATGAAGTACTCATCCCTCTGCTGCAAGAGCTGCAGGCCAAAGCATGATCACTTCTGTAAGGTTGCTCCATCCATCACCAGGCATCATGTTCCATCTCTCATCATCCTGAAGTGCATCATACCTGTGAGGGAGAGCTGGTGTGCAAAATGTTTTCATTATTCAGTTATAACCATGAAAAAATGCCCTATGGTTGTTTCGCCTTCTGGTTTCTTGCGCCTGACCTGGGATATTTGTGGGTTGCTTTCAGGTATGAACACCAAGGGCAGTAGACTCCAAGAGGTTGGCATCTGTAGCATACTGCCAAATCCCCAGAATTCGTGCTCAAGGCAGCACCTTGCAGTAGGGCTGGTTGTAGTACCTGCATAAACTCAGTGGGGTTGCAGAAGATCTTTTGGGGCCATTTGAGGTTTTGGCATGAGAAAGATTGAATGCTGCAAAGTAGATAGCCTTTTTATTTTGTGGAGGAAAAAAAAAAAAAGCCCATCCATATGAAATTGTGCTCATTACTGAGGAAAATAAATTCCTGTCTGTCAAGCAAATGGCCAGCCTTTAGAACTGGTTAGGCTTCCACATCAATTACTACGGAAAAACAACACCTGTGTACACTAATTATTTCTTTAATGGAAGGTTTTCGGATACAGGGTCAAATTCTCTACTTTCATCAATAGTATGCCAGAAAAATTCCATTGTTGTCAGTGGAATAACTCCTGATTTTCCCTGGTAGGTGTTAGAGTAAATTAGGTGAACAGTATGTTATGGCACACAACAGGAATGTTGTGACAGTTTTAACTTGTAAATATATATTTTATATATTCTTACGTGATCAGTGTCCCTTTAAATACTGTTTGATTTAAATTGAGTAGTTTTGTTTCTTGTCTGTCTCATGTTTATTGACTTTTTACTATCCTTATTTCTGTCAAAAACATTTTGATGCTATAAATAAGAGAATAGATTAAATACATTCTTTGTGACAAGCAATGTGCACTGTACTCACTTCTTTCTTCTAGAAGATACATTATTCTTTTTATTATTTTGAATCTGTACGGTTCCATTATTCTGAAGATCAGTAGAAGTACATCTGAGACCCAGTTATGAAAAAAATAATGTCTGTGTATACACACACACACAAATATATATCCTGCTTGTGACAGATGTATGCCTGGACCTAAAAATATCCAGTCATACAAAGTACAATTTCAATAAAGTTGCAGACTTTATTTTCTTATTCTTTTTGTTATTATTTTTTTTAATTTATGAAATGAACATATGCTGTGATGCAAAACCTTGAGCTATGAGATTGTATATGATTAATCGGATGAATCAGTTAGTCTTGAAGTTTTCCTTCTGGCTTAAACAGTAGGTGTAGGAGAACAAAACCTGAGAGGTCATCATGCGTTGGTTGTACCTCCCTGTGCCCAAGTACTTGGGGAGTTGTGTCCTAATTCCCACTGCAGCCAAGAATTCTACAACAAGTCTGATGTTCAGGCAGGGTTTGTTTGATTTACACAGATGTGGCCAAATCTTTTGCAGGTGTAAGCTGACTTGAGTGAAGCTGTGTCTGTCTGCATTAAAGGAAAGCTTCACCCGTGGTGTGTGTTGTACCCACTGTGCAGGGAGACTGGTGCTTTTTGAAAATCTGACCTTGTCACTCTCTGCAGTGCATGGTACAATGGGAATTCACTTTAAATAAAACTGAGACACACACAGGAGGAAATATCAAGGACGGTTAGGTTTACATTTTAGGTGCAGATAGCAGACGTTGTTATATATTTTCAAGTTGCATATTTGCACAGAATACCATGTTAGGCCAGTGATTTGCAGGCAGGAGAAAGATTCTTTCTCTGTTAAGTGTCCCATAGCTTGCAGAAGTCCAGTGACTGTGAAGTCTAGTCCAATCTCAGGCAATTTTAGTTTGTATTTGTCTTCATTATTGAGCATGCTTCACGTTCTCTTCTTCAGCTCACTGCAGCTTCATTTTTCCACTTTATGTATCAGGAAACTGGATGAAGTCAGCTCAACTGGCAGCAGGATTTATTATTAAGTCAGAAATCATCTCACTCAGTAATCTGGAAAGATGGTGAGAATTTGTGGGTTTGGCATGATAGTCTTTTTAAATTTCTGTGGATTTCTGTTCTTATACATTTCCCTGCAGTATAGCATCTAGTTATGAACTTGCAACACGAGTGTCAAACTCCCCTCTAGTGGTTGCTCTACACAGAGGATAAACATTAATTTAGCTCGATGACAAGTATTTAACTCTGGACTGAATAAGATGACAGTTCGCATGAGATTCTGATGATTGCGCATGGCACATTTATTTAGTTATTTATTTTTTGCTTTCTCCCTCTTTTTAATTATTTAGTTACTTCACATGTTGAAATACTGTAATTAAAACATGAATCATTGTAAAAGCAAACAAACAAACAAAAACAAACAAACAAAAAGAACTGTGACACTATTCTCTGCAAAATGCAAATGTGCCACCTATTGGTGATGGCTTTGCACTTCTTGATCGCTCCTTCCAACAGGTCAGCAGCAATGTCACGACGAACAATGTCATTTGTGCCGCACGATACAATAGATCCACGCACAGCTCTGCACAGAGCTGTATTAAAACAGTACCAGTACTGCCATAATATAAAAGCAAGAATTGAGCAATAAGTGTGAAATAAAGAACTGAGTGTTAAAAATGTGCAAAGAATAGAGTGATTCATTAAGTGTCATTAAGATTAAAGAGTTCCATTTCTTGCTAACAGAGTTCTCAGCAGCAGATTGTGAAACCAGAAATATACTCTACAAGGCAGAAGTTTTTTGCTATGTGTGAAGAAGAAAGATATGGTGAACTTGTATGTTTCTCAGCCATCTGAGCTGTAAATTTGCACCTCTACAATCCTCTCAGAGAATCTGTTAATAACTTTTTGGAAGCCATTCTGCTAGAATCTTATAAGGCAGGAAGATTGGACCCTGCCTGCACAGGGTCTGTGTGTGGAAAGGAAAAAGCCTCAGGACATCTGACTTTGCAAACTCTTTTGTGAAGGTTTTATTCTCCTGTTTTCAAAAGGAGCCCTCATTCACCCTTTGTGTGTATTCAGTACAGTAGATTTGTTCATCATGTTTTACACAGGTACCTCTGGTCTTCTGTAAGTGCCAGTAATTACATTTGTATGTGCGGAAGTGGAGGTTATATTTTAAAACTGTAGTTCTTCTAATTTAATTTTCTTATGGTTTACATAGCAGTTAACAATTTTGCCTGCTCACCAGGAAAGCATTAGATTACTGCTTGTGGTACAGTATCACCTTGACTTCATCTTATTTAGTAGAGAAAATTGTAGTGGTTATGTTAATAGTTTCCTCACCCTTATAAAAAAAAAAAAAAAAAAAAAAGGCACATTTGTTGACGATTTTTGAAGCATGCTTTTGCTCATAATCTTGCTGCTTCCTTAGTGCTTAGCTTTGGTTGGTGTTTTTGTTGTTGTTTTTCTTTTGCATGGCTCAGCTTAGTGAAAGGACAGAGTCAACCCTGGCTGGCTGCAATAAGCTAAGCACTGGTGTGTGACATTAAATGTACACACGAGAATGTAAGATGTCAATGAAAACAAAACCAGGTTTGGAGAGATAAGGTAATAACAATAGCTAGCTTACTGCAGTCCTGGTTAAAATACACCATATTGCAATATTTGACTAATAGTTTAAAAGTATTGTTTTTCCTCAAATTTAAGATTTTCCAGAATAAGACAACAAGCCAGCAACCTAGATAAAACTTGGAATGAGGAACTAGAAAAGCACATTTGAAAATATGGGGTATGTTGTTAAACCCATAAAGATCATAAAGCAATAGCTGTGTCAGGTCCTCTTAAAAATAATATGCTTTCATCTTATGTCTTAATGTAAGACTGTCTTTTATAGCAGATGTTCTGGGAGCGCTCCCTCCCTTACGCAATGACAGAAGCATACCAATGCTCCTAGAGAGGTTTACCTTTCAGAACTGACAAGTGTTAAAAGAAAAGAGGGGTGTGAACAGGTTTACAATCTACATCACAGATATGTGGGAAAGGGTTTTAAAATATACTGTGTAAGAGAGAGGAGAAAAATCAGACACATTAAATAAAATCTATATAAATAGTAACAGTGAAGTCATACAATGATCTTTAGCAAAATAAGCCCCACTAAAGCGGGCCATGAGCAGTGAGAGCCTGCTATTTCTTATGGGATGCAGTGATAAAGAAATTACATACTTATTTGAGAGGAACATAAATAAAGATTAATAGGTTAATGAGTTATTTTCCTTTCATTACTATACTATTGTACTTTATTATAATTGCTTTGCACTCATTTAATTAAATTTGAACTAGGGCCAACACAAGATAATTTGTTTTCCCTGTACTAAACAATGAGTATGCAGATTGGAAGTACTGAAGCAGTAATCAGCCCTCTGTTTGCAACACTTTTCTACTCTGAGTAGACATTATAATTGATAATTTGATTGTTGCAGCACTCCGTGCAATATATTTTAAAGCAACATTAACATAATGGAAATTATGTTGTGTGCCTAATCCGAGCTTTTTACTGTGTAAGTATATGAATCCCATTCTGTAATAAATTAGGGCACTATCCACTAAACGTTTGTACAACCTTTACGTGCCTCATTTTGGAATAGAGCTATCTGCTTCTAGTCTCCATTCAGTGCCTTCTCTATCAGGTTCTATCGCTTAAATTGTGCACAAAAAGAGCAAGAGTCACAACCTAAAACAGCTAAGCTTTTCAGTAAAACTAGATTTATTGACTTATATCTTTCATTAAAATTAAGTAGTTTTTGTATAGTTCCTTTATAATTCTTGTATTATTTTAAGGGAAGATGCTAGTCCAGTTCATTAGAATTTAATTTTCCATTGTCTCTT
The DNA here is from genome assembly GCF_964035555.1 of Netta rufina. NCBI lineage: Eukaryota > Metazoa > Chordata > Aves > Anseriformes > Anatidae > Netta > Netta rufina. The sequence continues at coordinate 16,300,747 of NC_140136.1, forward strand.
TCCAGCTGCTGAGAAACCTGGTAGCAATTGACCTAAATAGTGAAAAAATAATGGTGTGACTCAGCTATGGAGGTAGGACTTTTCAATGTCTGTAATGTAAGCAAAATTACTGCAGGCTCTCTTTTTTATATTTTTAAATATATAGGGGTCATATAAGAAAAAGAGTAGTATCATTTGTGTGTGATCTACCTAGAGGAAAAAAAAAAAAAAGGCTGGGCTTTGTTTGACCTTCTCTTTATTCCAAGCATGTGCCCAACATGCAACGTGCCTTGCTTTCTGTTGCCACCAGTACCTGCTGAGGTGCTGAGGAGTTGGCTTCCATATGTCCTGACCAAATGAAGTCCTGAGGGCTGTGGGACAGTTTTGAGCAGCTGCGTGGGACCTCAGCAGTCACCAAGGTTACCTTGCCTTTCAAGTTTGGGTTGTGAAAAAGAAGTGGAAAAACAAAGTGAAGTGTGATGGATTATAAAACTCTGCCAACAGTGAACTTTGTTTTCTGACAAAATAAGAGTGGTTTTGCTTGCGTAAATGTTTGAGTCACCTCACTTAATATTTGCCTATTTACTTTTATGGACTGAAGTGTCCCTGTACTAAAAAAGCGAGTTGTGGGTTTGCAAAATAAATTCAACTTGTTTGAGAAAAGCGTTGTAGAGGAGAGTCCTTTAGGACTGAGTCTGCAAAGCCTCCTGTGATCTTCATTGTGCAAGGGATCCTGCTGAAAATAATCACATGATTAGTATTTGAGAGAAGATGTGCTGAGGTTAAATGCGCACGTTGGTCTGGATGGAGGATGCTGCCAGTGAGCATGGGGTGGTCCAGGCTGCCTGCAGAGGCAGGAGACATGATGATAGGCTTGACTTGAGGAGATTTCTAGGATCCACACAGGCTGCTTGAGCCATTTGCTTAGGAGAACGGCTGGTTTACACCTGAAGCAGAGCAGCAGAAGAGAAATCCAAGTTAGAAGACCAAAAGCCTATGGGTAGGTTTCTTTCACACAGATAGGAGCAGAAAGCAGAGGACTAACCAAAAAGTTATTTATAAAGGTTGCAATTGTCCTCAGTGAGGTTCAGTATTGCAATAAAGGCTGGTGCATCTCAGTCACTTATGAGTTTCCCAATAACAGACTTTGCCCGAGTGAGAAGACATGAAGATGGGGCATCATTCAGCCTTCCTCTTGGGGAGCAGTGTTTTTTTTGTTTGTTTGTTTGTTTTTGTACTACCTTGGAATTAGCTACAGTGGGTTATGTCTTCAGAAAAACTAATTTATATGCCTCAAGTAGAAAGTGGATCTTAAGTGCTCTCTCTTTTTATACAGAGCCACTGCTATCAGCCCACAAGGCAAATCTAGGGAGGTTTCTGTTTTCCATTTATCGTACTTTTCAATTGATTGGTCAGTGGTGTGTATCCTTTTTCAGTTTCCTTATTCCCTCTCTTTCAGACTTGGAATATCACTGCCTGAAATCCTGAGGGTAACATTATAGATTTCTTTTTCTTTCACACAGAGAACTTTAAACACACAACATACCTGAATTGCCATTCCATCTGGCTTTAATTCAGTCTGGGTGTGTAGCCCAAATCACAAATTGAACACTGTAATATTGCTTCTTTACGCAATTTAAAAGGATACACTAAAAAGGAAACAATCCTCATCATAGATGTGCATAATAAATATAGCATGACAAGAGATGTAAGAATGTGAAAATATATTGATATAAGGTGTTACAAGCAAGTTAGATTTATAATTAAAAATTGCATGAAGAAAGAAACTATATAAAGCAAGAGGATCATGGCAAGGTATATATGGGAAAATAAAATTGGAGTATTCAAATACAAAGTTTTGTAGCTGGAGAATTATACCTGGTATACCAAAGATATTTATTTGGGATAAATAAAAGAGCAGTTGAGACTGTTGAAGTGCATGTATCAATCATCTGTAAAATAAAGCTGGTTGGGAAGATTGAAAGATTAGAGAACAAAGTGAAGGGTGTAAGCAAAAAGGTACAAAATAAGTCTGTGCAAAGGGGTAGGATAAAAGATTTTCTGAATACAAAAAGAAACAAGGTCAACGGAGAAAGCAGCAGAGTTTCAAACATAATAAAGGTAACTTACAGAAATGTATTTCAGATGTTAAACATTTTGACTCAGTTTTCTCAATGAAGATAAGGATAATACAAATAAAGGAGACACAGAAACAGAAAAAAAATAAGGAGTTATTGTAGTTTCTGAATACTGACAAAATCCAGGACATTAAAAGATCAACTCAGATTTCTGGGAGAAGTTAAAACATGCAGGGGGAGACGTGAAGATGCTGAGCATGTCATGGGAAACAGTGGCTTGCTGGAAATGCCTGATGACTTGAAATATAGTTGAAGTCTTCTAATTCTTGGCAGATTTTAAGTCATGACGTGTTTCATATAGTCTGTGGTTACAAGAGCATAGTTATGCCTCCTCAGTTTTGGACGAAGCAGTTTCCATTATCCTTGTGCACTATGTTCTTTTTCCTAGTTTGCTGTAGAGAGAAGGGCACAAAAATGGGACTGAGTTACGGCTGGTGCAGAGGTGTATTGAGGGAGAGGACACATCCTCATTGCTTCTAAGTGGAATACTTAATGACAAATTTAACAAGTCAAGCAGTCCAAAAGGAGAAAGATTCTGCCAAACAAGATCACCCAGTGCTTTGTTAGTGCTCATAGTGTTGTGTTCATTGCATTCATTGTGCCATACATAATCTAGCCCATATTCTTCCATTGTAAAAAAAATAAAAAAAAAATCAGACATATGGAATTTCTGTACAGGCAATTTTGGATTGTATAAACTGTTTACTGATTTATATCCTATGATCCCGTACAGTTTTCCATATAGTCAATATATGTTAATCTTCCCTAAGAAAGAACACAAAGATATGTACAATTACTTTTTTTTTTTTTTTTATGAGTAATTTTCAGAAGCTGAAAGAAGACACACTGAACAGTACTTTAGAGGACAGAAAAGACCATGACCTCACAATTAAGTAAAGAAAGTATAAAATATGTTTTTGGAGACCAGGCAAACCAACTGGCAGATGTAAGGCTGAATAATTTTCAACAACAATAAAAACAAATAATGTAGAATCAGGGCAAATCATGAAATGCAAATAAAGAGGCTTCACCTCTTTTGTAGTTTGTTATCAGTGAGAAATGACAGTATTGTGATAATACTGAAGAGACCAGTCTCCTATTCTAGTTGTTAAAATATAAAAATAATAAATCGTACAAACAGCCAAGGTTCAAAACTGGTACTAGTATGATGCAAGGGCAGAGAGACCTTTGTTGTTTGTTGAAGTTAGAGAAAGTAGGTCTGTAAATTAAGAGGTCATCTCATTGAGCCAAAGATAATTCTGAAAGGAACTGGCAGAATAAATGCTACTAGGCTACTTGAACTCTTCTGAGATGCAAGAACAAGGGAGTGTGAACTAAGAAATGTCTGTCAAAAATATTTATTTGGAATTTCTTACACAAACAGGGAACAAGTACAGATATAAAATAATTCACTAATGACAGCAAGAGGAAGAAATAATTAAAGCAATACTTTAAAGGTTTAAGGTACCTACATTTTAAATATAATGACTTTTAACATTTGCAGTTCCAGTGAGCTGTTATCTTTGTAAAAAATTATGCATGTATATATGTATTTGCAGTACAGCTCTATTTTAAGAATTAGTAAAAGAAGGGAGAACAACTTTGGGATAGGGATTTTAAATTAAAGGTGGTCATAATTCTGGATTTTGGACATTTTCCTGCCACAAATTCACTAGCCACACAAACATGTTGCGTGGAAAGAGGGAGTAAAAATGGCTTTTTGCATCTACTATCTACCCTGCTTGAAAACATTTATAGCAAAAGGGATTACGTGATGTCTGGGTCATCAGATTATTTATTTGTTCTTTTTAAATTTGAAGTCACACGTCTGTGCATACAAGTACACAAATGCACACACCCACTAAAACACAACGCAGGAATTTGCCTGTTGTACCTCTGAGGAAAAATGTGCAAGCACTTCAGAGAGGGGTGCTTCCTGAGAGCCGCCCTGTTTAACACTTTGCTTCAGCTGTTGTTCTCTTTGGTAGCACAGTCCTTACTGGAAAAGTACTGACTGACATTTGAAATAAAAAGGGAGACATATGTTAATCATATAAGAGCAACAGACAAACTCCTGTTTAAATGACAAAATGGAGAATTCTGTCTGTATTTGCCACAGACTGATATGTGTGGTATTTGTTGTTACACTCAGGAGATGATCAGAAGCTCAGATGAAGCAATAGCATCTTGCCTGGCAATGGGAGCCTATCCACCACACTGACAATGGATCATCAGATTCAGTTTATTAGAAATCTTGCTTTTGAATAACTGAAGCTCAGGTATTGTGGAAGACCACTTCTGTTCATCCAAAGATGAACGTTGGCATAGAAGCTGTCAGCAGAGGTCCCTACGGTCTGCTGAAACCTGCATCTTCCATTTTTCTTGTCCTTGAGGATATGAAGATGGGCAAAAATGTAAGTTAATAGCAAATTACAAAACAAACTGAAGAGTGGAGAGTGGCGTGTTGTTGTAAAGATGAATTAATATTGAATTGTTTTACATTGATGTAGTTTGGAGCGATGATTACTGTTGGTTTTAAATGTTAGAGGGAGGGGCATCCAGTACTCAGGACCTGTGCTTCTAGTATGTTTGCCTGAAAAATGAAATAAATGTGCATAACCCTAGAAAACAAAACAAAATGAAAAACATAGACTCAAAGCCATTCCTGAAGCATGCGTGGTCTGGGTTCTGCTCCACTAAACTCAAAGAAAAGATAGGGTTCTCCCTCCTCTTGCTTCTCAGGCAAAGTGGGCCCCAAATTGGTTCAAATCCTGGGAATCCAGCCTGAAGAACTAAATATTCCTGAAAAAAAGGGGTATGCTGCCTACAGTACAGTGCTATCCCAGGGGCTGCCGCTTGTACAAGCACATCCAAGCTGGCTTTAAATTAGGTTGCTCAGCCAGTAATGTAGCCACAGCAGCACAGAGCCAGTACAGGGCAAGCTGTTTACCCAGTTTTTCAGCCATGGAACAACATTCACATCAGTGAATGCAGCGAAGACATACCCAGAATAAGAATGTGATTTATTCTTTCAATGTGAGAAGCAGCTATATGTTCAACAAAGGCTTTCCTGAGACTAATGGCCAAAGTAGGCCCCAGTGCAGCTCCTCTATAGAACGAGAAGAAAGGATTGTTTGTTGAGGCCCAACTGTCCCCAAAAAATAGTCTGCTTAGTGGATTCCGTCATGTATGAGTTCTCTGCTCGCTTCATTGTCAAGGGTGTTTCCGCAAGTTTGCCATGCACAGCATAACTGGGGAATTTACTATAGCAGTAGCTGATAGAGCAAATAATTCAAAGTCCTGTCACATCTTGAAAAGAACAGATGACTACTATAAACCAGTTTAATATATATAAGATATTGTTTACCGATAGAATACACTACAATGTGATTTTCTGTAAAACCTCTCCTTCTCAAGGAATGGCAAAGCATTTAATGAAGGAGTGAGTTAGAGTTGTGGTTGTTCAGGCCACAGCATGGCTGGTTTAGCGTTTCAATGCAAAAATCATTGTGTGCTCGGCAGTGGCTGTGGCTGGTAAGGGCCGTCGTGCTGAGCCAGGGGACACTGGCCCTGACACTGTCTTTGTCCTCTTGAACTGTTCGTGGTATTGCTTACCCTCTGCTTTGATGGGAACCAGAGAAAAGAAGGAAATTTGTTAATTCTTAGCATTTCCCTAATACTAGTGGTGGTAACTTTGTTAGTATAGCACCTTTAATGCTTAATTGCAAGGGCAGAAATCGGCTGAGCCCCGGTTTCTATGTAGGAACTCTGTTCTCCAGAACTATTTTCTTGGTCAACATGTGCCTCCTGTATGTTTGTGAAACACGTATGTGCTCTCCTGCTCCAGTGCAGGATGCTACCTTTCCTGTGTGTAGTTGAAGCAAAGAAGTGGTAATAGTACGCAATGTTTTTCCTGGGGGACCTGACTTCAGACAAATTTGAAAGGCATTTATGCATCTAATTCATGCAAACTAATGCTCCTGAAAATTGCTGCTTTTTAAACCAAGTTTATAATATCACTCATTTTGGACGCTAATCATTTCCAACCATTTGGAATGCTGTTTTTATTTGCATATCTCCATGTATGCATGCTGATCATGACTAGCATTGATTCTTGGATGTAATACTGCTGTGTTCTTTGCCTGCCTTAATATTCAGTTTACTGTTACAGAAAAGCCAGACCACTCTTCCGAGCAATGAGGTGTGTCTCACCGATGTAATGCAAGGACATTCAAGTAAGTGGTGCAGAGCAAGAGCTGTGCTTGCACAACCAGCTTGCATGTCTGAACTGCACATTTAACATGGTTTTGGTGCTTGCACAATCTGCAGTGTGCTTGTCTGCGGGTGTAGGATGGGAGTAATTTGTCTAAAATAAGGGTGATCAGCTGAAGAAGGCAGCACAAATCTGGGAAGCTTGCAGAAGAAAAAAAATGCATGTACTGTTGTATTGGGTGAAGCCTGGTTCTAAAGCACAGGCGAGAGCATAGCCCAGTGCAAAAAGGGGTAGAGCTGCTGAGCCAGATCACACTGCTTATGTGTAACATGGAAAATGGCTTTGCTCTCTTCTACTGCCTGCCATCTCTAAATAGCCCATGCAAGTTTTCCACTAGTGTGGAAACTTTATTTAGTTGGACTAACATTGTTATTCTTCTGTCTGTAAATAATATCAAGGTGGCACTGAAGTTATTGGGTTTAGCCTTTGGGATCTATGTGGCTTGAAAATAATGGAAATCGCTTTTTTTCCTGTGCTGCTGGTATCAGGGACACTCAAATCACTCTCCTTAGCCTGTGATAGACTGGATAGTTTTTATAAGACTCTGGGAGACTGAACCACTGCGGTGTGGGTTCAGCAAAGCCTACCTAAGCCTGGCTGAGCAGATGCACAGCCTTGCATGTGGCAGGCAGTGTGGCAGAGTATCTGTGTGCATTTAGCCACGGGATGTCCCTGTAAGGGCAGCTTGGCTTTCTGTTGGCAGCATGCTGTAGGGAGGTGAATGTTGGGTTTCAAATGGAGGTGGCTGGAGGCAGAGTTTCAGTCCAGAATGCTCTGCAGCTTCTTGTAGTTGCTATGGTCTTAATGAATTATTAATTAGTGCAGTATCAGTTTTCTGGTAATTGTTTAAATACAAACTAAAAAAAAAAAAAAGAAAATGCTCCATTCTGCTTTTTCTAACGCTTCTACTCACTGATCTTTCAGGCAGTTTGCAGGTATCGTGGAGCTTTGTCTTGAACAAATACATAACAATATAGTATTTACAATATTCTTTTACTCGTTTAAATCATCATATATTGAGGTTGTAATAAAGCAAATGTGGGGGAGCTAATAGACTTCTGTTAAGAGCTCTGAATTTGTTCTGCCAGGAATGAAATGCTTTTTAAGCTCAACTTCCACAAATGCTTCAATGAGTAAGTTTGAGGACAGATACTAAACACGTAAATTTAAAGCTGCTTGTTGGAGAATATTCATCTAGAGTTTATTCTGAATGGCTAAATGTGAGACTTCGCAGAAGTCAATCATTTCCACTTATCCCTCACAAAGAGGAGGTGACTACTGAAGTCATTAAAAGCCAACAAAAGGAACCCAATCTAGGCTTTTCACGATAGACAGTCATATGAATATTCACAATCTATAGGTCAACAAGGTCTCATACCTTCAGCACGAGTCACGTTAATGGATCCCCAGCTTTGCTCTCACCATCCTTGTGCACGTGTGCTGGTGGCTGGGACAGAGCCACAGCCCTGCTCCACTTGCAGGCCCACATGTGCTAGCCCATGAGGTGGGGGCTCCAGGCTCCACAAACCAGAATTTCTCCTGGCTTTCACCAGCTCTCAGGGTTGGTGTGCAGGTTCTCTTCCTCCTCCTGGTTTGCCACGCAGGGCCTCACAGGTCAGGGTTTAGAAATGTGAGTGGTCTGGTTTCGATCCATGGGGGCAGATCCAGGTTTATTGAGGAGACCATACTTGTAAGTGCTCTGATGCAATCAAACGTTTGTGCATATCCCTACCTTCAGCCATGTGGGCCATTTAGTTTTAATAATCCATACATTTAAAAAAAAACACAAGCTGTTCATGACGCTTCGTGAGCACAAAGTGAGGCAGTGTTCATCAACTATTTTTCTGCTGGAAATTATTCATTTAGGTCAACCTTTTACTGTAAAAGTATGGGAACAGGCGAGCTGCTGAATCAGTACAGGTGTGGAGTTGCTCCATGGCATACGGAGCCTCTCCTGTGTAGTCCAGGGGAATGGCTGGGAGGAAATGAGCTGCTCCATCCTTGCAGCACGGAGTCCACATTAACATGCTCCCATTGCTGGCCTGGTGGAAGAGACTGACCTCACTGTACCTCTCTGACATTTTTGCCTGCCTTCCCTGTGCTGTCCCATGACACCAGCAGCCCTCGGTGCTGCCCTGTGGGTACTGCAGGTGGAGCTGCCCTCCTCAGCCCCCTGCCCCACGCACTTCGCTGGGAGCAGAAGGGACATTTGTAGAGCTGAGGTCCTAATTGGCATGAAGGGTCTTGCAGCGTGCGTCAGCAGCTGGATGGATGTCATGGTAAGTGAGAAAAGGGGGGAAAAAAAAAAGGCAAACAAGTTTTGGAAAAATCCTTGTCAAACAATACCTGTTGTGGGCACTGCTTTCAGTGAGATGCAAATGCGTTATCCTTTCATTTCTGCAACGGTTCTGAGTTGCATCATTAATAACAGACTTGTTTTAGAGAGTGACAAGATGGGAACCAGCACTATAATTACACACTGTTCTTTTTGCGAGGACTGCCACAAAAACAACTGTATGTTCTCATTACCTCCAAAGACAAGCAGTGAAACAAATTTCTAACACCTTGCCCTCCATTACAGCTGGACACTGTTCCACAATGACATGAATCATTCAAAAGTGAAAATGTAGCCCATAGAAATGTTATTCAGTAGACTTTGTACGAAAGAAGGTATTTCTGCTTGCCTAATCAAAGGATAATGATTTTTTTTTTTTTTCCTGTAGTAGTTGTGGAAGTACATTACTTTTTTCTCAAGTCAGATCATCATAGCACAAAGGTTTTACAAAGGAAAAATGCTTCCTTGTCTTGGAATTGGGTAATTAAATGCTTTTTTTTCCTGACCACTTCACTGAACACCGAAGAAGACATTTTCCATGTCTCTTTAGTACCTGGAATTCCATTTTTTTTTCCAGTGGAAAAGCTGTAATATAGTGAACTAACACACACATGACTTACCTGTGCTCTTTAAATAAAGCAGTGATAATCTTTATCATCGCACTCTTGACTTTGTTTCAACATGCTTTTTAATGCAAATTTCCTAATCTAACTTGTAAAACATTTAATATTTAGAATATACTCCTTTAAAATCCATCAAAAGAGGCAAAGCTGCATAACAATGCCTGGTGCTGGCGCATTGTGAGCCTGCTACAAAGGAATGAGGTGATTCTTTCTTTCAGGTCAGAAGGTCAGGCTTCACTGCATTAATTTTGCTGAGTCTCTTTGTTATTTATAACAAACAAGGTCATTTATTTTCATTTCCTTGTTTCTAATTGCATGCATCTCCTTTGGAGTATGAACTCAGTAAACAGGTGGCTGAAATGCTGGGGAAAATGCTTGAAGCTGTTCCAGAAAAAAGGGCATGTCCCACACTGGTAAAGCAATTTGATGAGTTAGAGATTTAGTCATAGCAGGATGTGCACCTGCTTGAAAGCAAACACGCTTCTCTTTGGCACACACAGATACATGCAAATTAAAAGAGATTATTTCACTCTGAATAGTGGGTTGATATTTGATCAAATTTAACATTGTATATTTTAAATAAAGCCTTGGTGTATATTAGTGAAACACAATCTCTTTTCAGCCGCTTTTGATTTTTTTCCACTTCTCTTTGATGAGTATTACAAATGAATGATATTTCTTCACTAGCTGAGCCTACAAAAAGAGTACGTCTCCAGAGGAGAACTTTATCAGAGAATCTTTATGATGAGAACTAACTCTGTGCACTGAAAAACGGAATAATGAAAAGCTGCGATGTTTGACTGACAAGGAATAAACCAGACCTTAAATTTTTAATTCTAAAATGAATTCCCACAAATTAAAGGGCATTCTACTGGTGTGAAAGTAATATGTCTTTTTAATCCAGTAAGAGCTACGTTTCCCAAACAGAAACCCTAAATATATTCACGGGCAGCTTTTGCATAGGTAGTTACTGATTTGGCATTAGAAAATACAGGCCCTGTAGAGATAAACTCGTGCTGCTTTGTCCTGAAAGATGAGATAGATTATGGACTACCTTGATTTCAGTGGCAGTTGAGAATATAGCAGGAAGCAGTAATTGTCTGGCATGACTGAGCTTTTGTTGGTGGTAGTTGAAAATGGGACCAGGGCTGAATCCACAAGAGAAACAGAGGGAGCTTTTTTAGCAAGATCTGTTTCCCCAGAGAAGGGGGGACACTGTGCCCAATGTCCATAGGCTCTGCACAGAGCTCTGGGGCTTAAGAAACTCCCCCTGAGGAAGGGAAAAATGTGGGAGGAAAGCTGGAGAGGTGGACGTGCCACTCCACAGGACAATTGTTTTGTCCATTTTGCAAGATTGGGCGTTGGGGGGGGCTGGGGGGGGGAGTTTGGAGGAGGCTCTGCAAGGTCACGAATCCCCCTGCTCTCCCTGTCATTTGTCTGCAGATTATTTCCTAAGAGTGGGGCAGGGAAGGCAATTTGGTTGTAAGGATTATGCTAGAGCTTTCATTGTTTAGGATGCATACTGTAGCCTTTCTATGAGAAGATTACTGTCCCAGGTTTCTCTTTCCATGCATATGAAAATACACTTTGTAATTTCAGGGAGAAAATGTCTTTAAAAGGTACGTTGAAGGAAGAAAAATATTTTGTATCTCTAAAAACAGATAAAAATCCCAAACCTTTCTTTGAGCAAAATATTTGTTTTTTGAATGTAATTATAAATGTCATTGTACATTCTTCCTGACTTAGATGCTTATCTTGAAGAGTTCAGTGAAAATAAATTGTTTTCATGAAAGCAGAGAAGCCATTTGATAAACACTCTGTCTCAGAAAATTGTTCCTGAAGCAGAGGTCGTTCTCTCACTTTAGAAGAAAGAGAATATGTTTTAGAAAACAAGCAAGGCAGCAGAAATAAACATTTTTTGTTTCAGTCAATTCATTTTAAAAAGCAATGTGTAAATCACATGGAAAATTCCGCATTGATTATTTCGACTGCTGTAGAACCCTGGAATAAATGGAGTTGAAATGGACTTATATTAAAGAACATTGTATTCAGCACCAAGTTGGAGTGTTATTTTAGTACTCCTTTGTAGATTTGGTTTTGTGATCAGATCTTTTATTAAATATTATTCATTCATGGCAATGAGGGCTGATTCTTTAAGAATCAGGTTGGTACACAGCATTTATGAGCTTGGGGAAATAGTCTAAAGAACTGGATGAAATCTGTTTTTCAGTCTTTGACTGCTGAAAACCTCATCCATGGAAGCATCAAAAAAGGGAGTTCAGCTCTGTAAACTGAGCTTAAGTCTCCTGAATAAAAGCATAGCAGTTCTTTTTGGAGGTGATGGTGCGGTCCCTAGATCATACTTGTAGGAATCTGTTAATTTTTAATCTGATGAATTTATGTATGTGTCTATCATTAAGTCCCAAACTCTATTGTACAAGTACTTACAAAAATGTTTTATTTTCTAATTCTCAGCTAGAATCATGCTGCTGTAAATACTGGAGTTACTAATGCACTCTCAGAACAATACATTAATTAGGAGACCTGGAGGACAACTTACAAGTCCTTTGAAAGACTAGTTCCAGTTATTGTATGGATCTGATCCATGCCAGGAAAGCTGTATGTCTGCAGTCCTATCAAATGTAGGTAAATGTTTGTATATCTTCACATGTTCTCTAGCACTGGTCACTAATTACACGTAATTACTAATTACGTGTGCTGGTGAAAGGTGACGTGAATATCATGATAAGGCAGTGTCACATTAGAAAGGGACATGAGATCAGCAGCCTTACATTTGTTACTTCTTCCTACAACACAGGAAGGAAATAATTATATATTATTGGGGCAGGAAATAATTATGGGGAGAACGAGATGATAGCAAATGGCCATTCCTGCCTAAAAAAAGTCCATGAGACATGTCATCCCTCTCTTTCCTAACAATGTTGGGGCTCAGCATCTCACAGCACCTTGTTTTTATCTGCAGCACTCCCTACTTGCCTTTTAACATAATGACTTTTATTTTTAAGGAATGACCTCGCCTTTTATGCTGAATCTGAGCAGTGTCTCATCGAGTCCTTCAGTGGCTTCCAAGTGATGACCAAAAGCCCAACTCTTCCCCACCTATCAGCAAAAGATGCGAAATGTGGTCACTGAGAGTATATGCACCTGCTTCCAGGAGACAACCAGGGCACAAGCTTCTCACATCTCCCCAGGGTCCATGCAGGATCTTAAGGGTAAGTTTGCCCTCTTTTGGGTGCTACTGTATGGGAGTTATAGTATTTTTGCATCAAACCCACAAAAACACCAAAAGCTGTTTTCTCAGTTGTTCCAGGCACTCCAGCATCCTTGTTTAGTTGCTTTATAATGAAATGTGTACACCTGAAAATATATTTTGGGTCATATGCTGTATTTTTCAACTAATTACCTAATAGAACATTGGATGAAATTAAAACTGAAAAATATGTATGAGCAAATCTGGTGCAGAGACAAGGATTAAATGTAACCTTTGTCATTGGGAAATACTGTTCACAGTATCTCACCAAGACTTTTCAGATAAGTTTCATTAAAATAATTCTTTCAGTAATTAGATTTGGTTCTACTGTCAAATGAAAGTTTCTGTCTGACAAATTCCTTTAGATTAATGCAGAAATTCAAAGAAGAATTTGAGTTGCTTTTGATGAGCATCTATATTTTTCTGTTGATGTTGTACTCGTATATTCCCTTTATAAAGTGGATGCCAGAAGCTTTTTTTCCCCTCTTTTAATAAATCTTTTAGTTTAAATTCAAAAAGTATATGAATGTGAAGTTGGCCAGAGGGGAAAAAAGAAACCAAACCACCCTCCCTCCCCTCCAAAAAAAAAAAAAACACAACAAAATAATAATACTAATAAAAAAACAACACACACACACACAAAAAAAAAAAAAAAAAGAGAGACACATACCAACAGCTTGATATCAACAGGTGATACAAATGAAAAACATACATACAGAACCATCTCTAACCATTTTTTTCCATTTTGCTTAAAAGTGGTATCCCAAAAAGAAAGAAATATTTTGCAGCATTCTCTTAGTTTCAGTTAAAGCTTTTATTTTTTAATGCTTATTCTAGAAATTACACTGTTTCTGCCATTGTAGTCTTAATTTTTATATTACTGGACAGTTCCTTTTCTGTTTTCAGTACTGCAATCAGTTTGTTTTTCAACGTGGTCTTTATCTCACAATAGCTGTATACTAGTATGTCAGGATACTGTAGCTCTGCAGTCAATAGCAACAGGATATTCATGCTGCCAAAAAGTAATCCTATATTATCCATTACACACAGGTTATTTTGGAGGGTTGAGGAATACTTTCTTTAAAGCGACAGAAGCCTTTTTGCTTTTGCACTTCAGCAGCATTAGTGGTTGTCCTTGCTCTGTAAATGGCTAATAAATTTAAATACTTATTTTTCTGTTAGAATAAGGTTAAATTTGTTAGATATGAGTTGAGGTGGTAAAATACTTAAGGTAAAATGAGACTTCAGTAATGCACAGAAATATCAAATCAGGTACATGTAGATGTCTGAAAAGCTTAATCATTTTGTTTTTCCCTTTTTCATAAAGTCCTGTGTTTCTTGACTTGGGCCCAAAAGAAATCAAATTTTCACAAACCAAGAACTTTCATTTTGATTTTTTTTTTTTTTCCTGCAGCACTCCATGTTTGTATTGTTAAATAATAATTTGTATTTTTAAGGAATGACTATAAAAATAGATTTTTCTTTGTTATTATTCTTTGATCTATAGTTTTCTAGCTGTGGCAACTGAGACAAAGAGAAGGTAAACGATCAGCTGGCAGACAAGTATGAAACTCCAGCTTCCCAGATTACTTGGCTGCTCCCATCTGCTGGCTGACATTCTTTCCTTTACTGCAGGAAACATGGTCAGTGACTAATAAGTATTTATTGATCTCTGCTGGAGATACTTGCTGAGAAATGTAGATATCAATGAATATTTGATCTGAATTAATGCTAACAACAACAGTTTTTCCTTTATTGCCTCATTTATGTAGGACATTCATGCCTGCATGATCACTTGTAAACAGTAGCTGACCCTACAATCTGAGGAGAAGGGTATATCAGTGGGATAAACTCTAATGAATTAAAATGCATTGCACTATTTCTTAGCCAAAAGTTACCATTGTAGTTGTTGTTTGAGGGGCAAGTCAAAATATTATTGATTCTCAGCAGCTGTACTTGATAAGTAGAATATAGGTCTAATTCAAAGCCCATTGCAATCAATTAAAGGGACTTCCTATTGATTGTAGGAGGCTTTAGATTCTTTTCTAAACCAGACCTGCTTGCTGCTCTATCTCTTTCTCCTTCTGTGTTCCATTCTTTTTGTTTCGTGCCCTTTCATTCTCCACAGCTGCTCTGGTGGGAAGGAACCAAGGCAGTGTTCCTTAGGAGGTAACATTAAGGATGCTGTGCTCTCCCACCTCATCTTGTTCCTCCCAGTTCTCCGAGGAGCCATCAGATGTGGAGCCTGCACCCTGAAAATGAGTGGTGGTGCTTTATTTGTGTTGATTCCTCTGACTGAAGGATCTCAGTCTAACCTTTGTTCATCCCACCACCTCTCCCCTTATTCCTCATTTTTCTGTCCCCTCTCATGTTTGTTGTCTGTGTCTGCCAGCGTTACTACTACTGGTTGCTGCTATACTAGTACTCGTGGCACACTTCAGGGGCTATCTGAATGTTTGGATGTAAGGGTGCTGGTGTGTCTGCTCTTCTCTCTAGGGTTACTTCCCAGCTCTGCTGTTTGGAGGAGTAAATCTCATCCCAGTGCTTTTGGCTTCTCTGTAGTAAAAAGAAAGAAAATATTACTGAGTCTGTGGTGCTGTATCTGTATTACATCCTGGGAGCCTGACACAGGGTTTGCAAAGTAGTTTGCAGAGGTTTTAAGGGTAATAGCTGAAGATCACTGGATAAAGCAATTCAACCATAACCATTGAACACATTCCCTTCCTATGTCCTGGTCCTTAGAAAAGGACATGCCAGGCCTGTATGGAAATCAGCAAGACCTGAAATGTTGGTATTTACCTATGCAAGTTGAAAGGTTTCTGGGCAGCAGTGAGAATTTGTGCATGCACATTTTCAAGTTTGTATATGACTGATTCACTCCAATACAATTTCTGCTCTTACATCAGAAAAGCAGCTTGAGTGTTCTTAATGGCTTTTAAAATTGAATTGTGATGATGACTCAGAAGAGAGTATAGCTGAAGATGGAACAAAGTCACAGTTTGTGTGTTACTGTCTGAATCATAATTGTTGGCATTAGTAGGCATACATTCAAATCTTTATGGAACAGAGCTTTTCAAAAAGTTTCTTCAAAATCAAGGCTACCAAGGAAACTATTGGAATACTGCATGTATAGTAGGTAGGTGCTTACTTTTATTAAATCAACAGAAAAGAAGGGAATACTTAAAGTTGAAAATACTTCATTCTTCCAACTGCCCTGAAAGAAAAAACAAAAGTAGAATTCCAAAGCCATAGTTTTATTGAAAGATCTGCAAGTGAATAGCTTGAGAGAAGAAATTGTTGGATTCCTTTCAAGTGATATGTACAGAAAGATATACATTCTTTGGCTCCTATTCCATCTTTAATGTACTCCTGAGATAAATACATTGTTATTAACAACCAGATTTGACGTCATGTATATGGATTTAAAGTGTAGCAGAGATTACTCAAGTTTACTGATTTAATAAACTATGTTGAAGAGGTTTCAAGAAAAGCAAACACGCTTGCCTGATTTTTTAGATTGTAAAATTCCCTCTGGTGCATTATCACATCGAACACAATATTTTGTTTAAAAAGAAAAAAACAAATTAGCACATATATCCCAGTTTCACTTCTGTTCCTTTTCAAATCACTCTTTAATTTCACTGCAGTCTTATTACTTTTGCGAAAGACTGAATTTTGGCACTTGGCAGAGATCTCAATTATGGTCAGGAGAAGGAATTTTTTTTTTAGTTGGAAAAATCACTAAATTTTTACATTTTAGTTTCATAATTGTAAAAATAGCCAGTATTTCAAAGCCCTTCACCGAGTAATATTTTGGAGATACCATGCTGGAATTAAAAAAAAAAAAAAAAAAGCAAATAAATACATCTTTTCTTCATTTCAATTTTATATGAACTCCCTGCTCCAGCGAGGACAAGATGGAATATTTTGGGCTTTTCCTCCTGTGCTTGTTCTTTTAGTTTCTGAAGAAACTGTGCTGGGAACAGCATATTGCACTGCAATACTTCGATTCATCCTTTACCATCATCTGCTTAGCTCCTGAATGAAGCCTTATAACCTGAAGGTCGCCTGCTGCCCTGTGTGCTCCTTTTTCTGCCTTCGTGTCAGGGGCATGGGATGGGAGAGAGGAGCTAAGCTGTTCAGACTGGGTAGCACCTTGGGGGGCACCCAAAGCACCCCTCACCAGCCACACCTGGAGTCCTGCAGCAGCCTGAGTGCTTTGGAGGTTATGAGTAGCCCAGGAGCCATAGGCTGTGTAGGGCTGCAGCCCTTCAGGACCTCCTTTCAGTAAGACAACGGGATCAAGTCCTAAACTTGCAACCATTTGCTGTTTGTTCCTTGCTCAATTTCCATCTGAATTCTAAGGGAGCGTGCTTTCAGATTGCATTAAAAGAGTAGAGAACCAGAGCAAGGCAGTCTGGAAATGCCTGTATTTATGTAGCGGAGCACATCAGGACTCAGTGCCAATAATTTCTTCCTGTACCTGAGAATCTGCTTATTCTAACTTGTACACTTGATTTCAGAAATGTTTGCCACCCAATGAATAAAACAAAGCAAGTATTACTTTATTAACCTCAGCTGGAATGTCAAAAGGAGTTTGCTGTGCCTGTACATTACCACTTTTCTGCCACTGCTGTTGGAGGAAAGCAAAGTTGTGTTCTGATATGGATTCAGTGCTGGGCTGTCTTTATTTCTGAACAATTTCTTTCTCTAAGAAGTATAAATAATTTTTGCCGTAGGTATGGGATGTGCCTGCAAGAACGCTCTGAAGTGTGTGCTCCTCAACTGTTCCCCTTCTAGCAACAGAGTCGATTTCTGCAGTTTTCCCCTTTGGTTAGAAATGGTTGACAGTGAATGAATATGAAATTGGATTAAGTATCTGGCTGAATATGCCTGCTTTCTTTTCTACTTAGGCATTTACCAGTTCATACACATTTTTCTAGAAAGCTAGATTATAAATACTCCATGTAAATACAGATGTACATCCACGCTATGTTTAATTCTGCTCTTAGAGCAAAATGTCACTTCAGAGATCTTTCCTGGCTTCAAACTACGACACTTGGGTACCAACACCCTGAACAAAGGCATTACTGATTCTGCGATCTGGCGCCTCCTGTGCCAGCAGGAACCTGCCACAATATTTGTGCCACAAAAATCTGCAAGACTTCTAGGAACGGAGTTGGGAAGATGTTCCCTTTCTCCACACGTTGTGATTGTTGACTTGGAGTGTGCTCCCCCATCTATCTACCCAGTGCAAACTCTCGCGGGGCAGGGCAGTGCAGGGTGTTAAGCCCCTGGGGCAGGTTTTGGGCAGAGGTGGGACTGCAGCGTTGGTCCCTGACCCCTGGCCCCTGTTGCCACAGCAGAAATGTGGGCAAACAGCCTTCGGAGGTCTTGCTGGTGTTATTCAGCTAAACCTGGTATAGTTCTGTTGTCGTTGGTGTTTTGGAGTAAACCAGAGACAGTCAAGGTTGGGACACAGCCCTGGGCCCAAAGGACAGGTCTCTCCCCAGCACAGAACTTTTGAAGCCTTGACTCAAGGGCGCTTCCATCCTTTTTCTCCCTCGCCCCTTGTTTGCGGGGCACGGGTGCGAGGCCAAACAGCCTTTCCTCCTGCCTTAGCGGTTCTCTCAAAAGTTCTGCCGCAAGATGCCGGGACTGGGCAGCCCGGCGGCTAAACAAACGTGGCTCCTCGGTGCGTGTTTTGCACGGGCACCCACCGACTTGGCGCCTTCGGGACGGTGCCCGCAGCCCGCTACAAAGCTCTCCTCCGCGCCCCCCGCCCCGCCGGGCAGCGGGACCGATCGATAAGGCGCCTTACGGAGAGCCCGAAGGAGGGCAGGGAGCCGGCAGCGGGGCACATCTCCGCCTCACCGCCCAGCCAGGACGGCCATGGGCAGCGGCTCCGGGGCTCGGGGCTCCGGGCTCCGGCACCGGCCGCGGGGGGCGGCAGCGGGCGGGCGGCGGGAGGGGCGGCGGCGGGGCGGGGAGGGGCGCGGGGCCCGGCCGCTCCTCCCGGGGAGCGCTGCCAGCGCCCAGCCGGCTCCTCCGGCACTTCGCACCCGCGCAGCCCCCGCTGCATCCAACTCCGGGGGCGCTGCCCCTCTTTCTCCCCCTCCTTTCCCCAGCCCGCATCGCGTTCCCTCTGTTCTCCCCCCGCCCCTCCCCGTTCCCCTCCGGTTGGAGCCGCTGGGGAGGTCCGTGTGGCTGGCTGGCTGTGTGTCTGTCCGGCCGGCCGTCGGTCGGTGCTGGGCGCGTGGCTCCTTTGTGTACGGCAGCTGCTCCTGAATGCGGAGGCAAAGCCTGTGGCTTGGCACCGGGCTCTCCCAAAGCAGCAGCCCTCCTCCCGGCCGCCCCGGCGGACGGGCACCCACCTGGGCTCCGCGCCCGCCACCCCTGCTCCCCGCTCCTCTCCTCTTCTTCCTCCTCCTCCTCCTCCTCCCCGTTTACCTGCACTTTGCCGCCGCCTCTCCCCCTCGCAGCCCCCTGCCGCCCCCCGTCCGTGCCCGCTGCCGGCGAAGGCACCTGAAGGTGGATCTATCAAAGCCCCCGGCGCTCTCTCCAAGTGCACTTCTGGGACCAAAGCACCGGCATGGATGTAAGATTTTACCCGGCTGCGGCGGGCAGCTCGCTTCCCGGAGACCCCTCCAACCTGGACTTTGCCCAGTGCTTGGGTTACTACAGCTACAACAAGGTGATTATGCCCGCGGTCGTTAATTGCCCGTGTCCCGCCGGGCCGGGGATGCTCTGGGGGCTCCCGGCGGTGGGGAGGGCTCGGGGGGCGGCAGGGACCCTCCCGGGCGCCCCGCTGGGCTGCGGAGCCCGGCCCCGGCCCGCCGGCAACTTTGGGGTGCCGCAGCCAGGGGGACACGGGCAGGGGCTTCCCGGGCCGGGCATTGCATGGCTTGTCCCGGGCTGCCGTCCGGGTCCGGCAGAGCCCCGGCGGAGCTTGGGCGACCCCGGCAGGGATCGAAGGGGGCGGCTGCCCCCGCTCCGCACCTCCGGGTAGCTCCATCTCTGCCCCGGCCAGCCCCTAACCCCAGCGGAGCGGAGGGTGGGATGTCTGGAGGGGCACCGGCTGCTAGCACCCAAGGGTAACGAGCGCTTTAATTCCGCCAGGGCTGTCGAAGAAGTTGCAGTCCCACTTGTGTTTATTCACACCTTCTCTGCGGCGCGTGTAGTTTATGGAGCAAACGTTACAGTCAGGCGCTAGGCATTCCCCGGTGGCTACCTTCATTTACAGAAAATATGTTTTAATAATATGGAGATGATTTGTTCCACAAATTACCCAAATCTGGGAAAGGCGAAGTTAAGAATGACACTGTGACTCATGCTATTTTGAAAAAGCCTTAGCTGTTTGCACTGTGATGTGTCAATAGCACATTGAGCTATTAGCACTGGGCCCTCACACATGCACATAAAGATCCCTTTCACACTGTGTTTTTCCTGGTGCTATGTTTGTCCAACCTCTGGGGCCTTTTGTGAGGCACTGTGTGAGATGCTGGGGAACAGAAGGGTGCTGCACAAAGTCTAAGCTTATGTTAAAATCAGTTTTGTTTTGTTTTGTTTGTTTTTAAGAATCCTTTCCAAATACCTAGATAAAGTTTGCTGAAACGCAAAGATCATGTTCAGAGAGAGAAATAACGTGGGTTCAAGTAAAGAGGTTTAGTAGCTGAACAAAACTTTCTCCCAGATAAATTGTTTTCAAGTAGAAGTCACGAGTGTCCTTCTCTGTTGTTATTTGCGATCATCTTTATGATCATCTTGGTCTCAGCTGCTGCAACGTTCAAGTTTGTCAGTAGTGACTTAGAGCCTGCCTCCCTTTCCAAAATGCACAGATCTACTCTCAGCAGAGATGCAGAGCCGTGCTCCCGTGGAGTGTGCACAGCCGAGCCCTGCGCATGCTCTGTGCGGAGGCTATTAGCATGCTGCTTTGTTAGTAGTTAATATAGAAAGACACGGGAGCATGAATTAAAGATGAAATGTCAACCTTAACTTTGAATGCTGCTAAGGACTTCAAGAGCTCTAAAACACGCAGTAAATATTCACTGTTGTCTGATATGCCAACTAATTTAGGAAACTTACAACACTTACTGACAAACAGCATGCTTACTGTAAATTTCACTTATTCGGTAACTTTATTGTTATGCATGGTATGTATTTATTTCAGGAGCCGTTACAGTTTGCTGTACAGGTTCTTTCTGATTTTCTTTTTTTACATCCAAAATGTGAATGGTTGCAAAACCAGAAGTTTATTTTGACCACTAACTTGCAGCAAATGCACAGAGTTAGATATAACCTTTTGACTGTATTTCCCTTCCTCATACAATGAGAACAGAGCGCACATTCAGAAGTCAGAAGTAACTAACTTTTGACCTATTCAAAAATGCAATTCAGTTTCTGTGCTCCTGAACATAATTTTGGCAAGTATCTTGTAGGCCAGGCTTCCAGTGTGTGGCAGAAAATATTTTAATTAACAGAGTACAGCTCATAATGTATGTGGCTTATAATAGATGTCTTTGCATGTGGAAGGCCTGATCCTGAGCAGGCTGCCACAGGCGAAGCTGTGTTGCTGTTGCTGTGCTCAGTCAGGAAACCAGAGTGTGGTGTACAGGTGTTTCAAGGACAGAAGGGGAATCTGCAAGTGAGTTCCTAGAAAGATTCTCAGCTACATTGATCTAACCTCTTCTTCTGTATTGCTTATAATCTGTAACTGTAGCAATTATTGTTAGGCTTGTTTTTTTTTTTTTATCCACAAAAAGAAGAATACATTTATTTTGAAATAATCTTCCCTCTCTCCCTGCTTTCTTCCCTCCCTCACTTTCCATCCATTCTCTCCTTTTCCTATGTTCCTAAGAAAAAATAAATGATTACTCTGGTCGGCACTGAGACGACCAGAAGGCACAGAAAAAAGAGCTGAAATATTTACTCCACTGAAGTAAATGGGAGAACTGTTATTGATTTCACTGGGGACGGTATTTCACCTCAAGTCTTTCTGAAACTCATTTGAGTATCCTGCCCGCTCATCCATACCCGCCTCATCGTTACACTCCGAATCCATATTCTTCTTGTGACAGTGACATCGCCTGTGACGAGTGCCGGGCAGCAGGAAGCATGATGGCACGAGTAAATGTGTTGCCTGTTTGTGTACATATGCAAAACCACAATTGTTTATCTGAAAACGTTCTTGGGATCATCAAGGCGTAGAGTTGATGGCACATGGTCTACCTCTGGAAAACTGCATGCTATATTCAATTGTCTAAAAATACTGAATGTGAGGCCTTTTGATATCACCGCCCTGCACCCTATGGATCAATTCTGCCTTCCAGCTGCCTTCTGGTTTTCCTAGGACTGCCCCATTTGTGCCTTAGGGGCTGCAGCCCCCCAGCAGGGTGCAGTCCCACCTGGGCACCCCGGCCAGGCCTGGCCTCCGACAGTGCTGGGATGGGAACAGGCCCAGTGACCGCAGGACGTGGGGACCTGTCCGAGCCCTTGTGCAGGTATCCTGCAGCCGGGGTCCCTCCCCAACGCATGTTCTTAAACTCAAAGTTATGATTTTGAGGTCTCTTGTCAGTACTGGATAAGTACACCTAAGGGTAGGGGATGTCATTGTGATTTTGGGGGGGAACGTTACTTCCAAGCATGTGGTAAGCAGTTGAAAAGGGGCCAGAAGGAAGTATCCCTGACATTATTTGCAGCACAGTATTTTCCAGAAGATTCCAGATTGGGATTATTTTTGTCTAGATAGTGTGCAATGCCGTAAACATGCAGAAAGTGCGAAAGAGGAAATAGAAAGACAGCGATTTGTCCAAGGTTACGCAGTCGGTCACTGACATAATCAGGGCTGCAACCAAGGTATTCTGAGACTCAGCCCAGTGGTTTATGCTGAATCTCATTTGCTCTAATAGGATTACTTACATGTTTAAAGTAAAGCATGTGCTTAAGTGCTTTGCTGGATCAGGGCCATACTTGATAAGTTTTCAGAGCTGGTGTGAGAGTACAGAACTTGACCCCGCGTGTGTCTGGCTGGTGGTGGTTTGGGATAGCAGCGATCCACCTCTGTTTCAGAGTTGCATGAGCGAGATCACGGTCTGCCTGTTTCTAGAACTGCCTGCTGCTCTGTATACAAAACAAACAACAAAAAAAGCCACCATCAAGAAGTAGCTATAAAAATTACAAAAGTTGAAAGAGAGCAGCTGTTGTAAAACATCCTGCTTCTGTTTTGAGCCCTTCTATGGTTCTGCTGATGGAAAGCAATTTTGGACATTTGCTATAGTTTAGTAGTGGTGTGTTGTTTTTTTTTTTTTTTTTTCCCTAAACAAACTTTTTCACTTATTGAGTAAATTACTTGTCTTGTACTAAAAATATTTGGGAACTTCTATTCATCATAGCAAACACATTTCTTTTTTGTTAGAGTAACCATCATTTTCATAATGCAATTTGCAAAAGGAAAAAGAAATCTCCAAACCCTAAACACATACAGCTCAGTGCTTGAGTTATCATTATATTAAATTCCAGAATCTTTACTTCATTATTTAGCTGTCTACATTTTATAATGTTTATCTCTTCTGCACAGATTGTCCTTGAAGGATACAAATTTCAAACATCCATACCTTAATTTAGGCACCAGCATACATATGTGAATGTCAGAGCTTGAAGTTTTTGGCTGAAATATTTTGCATTTTACAAAGGAAGCTCCGGAAGGTTATCTTGTTCTTCCAGAGGTAAAGCATAGATAGCAGTAGTTTAGTAGTATGCTAAACTGGGCTATAAGCCATTCCTATTAGTGTGTGTTAGTAGGAAAAATGGATTAGAGTTATGCAAAGGATTGAGAATTACTCTTCTCGCAAATTTAAAGTGGCTATATATGCATAGGTTTTTCTTTCATATAGCAGATGGTGAGAGACAATGGGTGCATGTATGCTGTAAAGACAGAAAACTGCTCACTCACTCATCATCTGCTCTGCATATATGCTGCTTCACATCTGGGCTCTGCTGTGGTGCAGACGGGGTGGTTTTTCTTCTGATGAAACCAGGCTGTGAGCTGGAAGCTGATGCATGTACCTCCAGTCTGACCCTGGCAAGGCTGGCCCTCGCAGTTAGGGTTCTTGCTGGAGGCAGTGTAACCAAGGGATTGGGAACTTGCTGTTGTTTTGAGTATCAGCTTAGTAAATGCCATTTTACCTTCGCTATTTCCCATTGATCTTCTGGCACACGTGACAAGTGTGCTGACCTGTTTCTTTCTCAGAACTGCCCTCCCCTGCCTCTCGTATCTCAGAACCTCAGGACTATACAAGCAACTACTGCTGGCAGAGGAAAAAGCTCTCCAAATATTTGGCTGTCCATTCCAGCACTAAAAATGTTGGATATGTGATTCCCTGTGCTTGCAAGAGGAAGTGTAATGATGCGATGACTATATCTGCAAGAACACAAATTACCCTTTGTATCATCATCACTGCTTGCGTTATGCTGTTTTACAGGAGCAGTCATCCCACAGGTTTTGTGACGTAGCTCTCTTGAAGAGCTTGCTTTGAAAAGAAACCCATGTATGCCAAGGGCAGCGATCGTGCAAGAACCCACATTGTCTAGAATGAGATCGTATAATGGAAAAACAAATTGGATTGTGCAGTGCAACTTGTCCGTTGTTCTAATACTGCAGATATGGTCCTGATTGCACCTTTTTGTTATCAAGACATGAGGAGAAATTGGATGTGTATGAAGTTTACTTAGGGGAAGCCATTTCATCCTGGTGATTAAAAAAAAAAATTTAGCTGCTTTCTTTACGATGGATTATAATTGTATTAGGGAGATACTTGTACTAATATACAGCAATAGCAATCTGTTGGAAGAGTTTGAGCTTAATGCTTAGAGGTAATCTAAGCATTTGTACTTTTGGTAGGTGTGGAAATAAGTGTGGGTATTCTTAAAATAATGATAACTTTTAGCAACAGCAATTCTGAAGCATGCATGTCAGGGACAGGGGCAGCTGCTCACACCTCTGGCTCTAGAGCAATAAAATACTCAGCAAATCCTCTGGGATGAGCACAGCCTCATTCCCACAGCTCTGCCTGCACCCAGCATCGTGCATTGTATGAGGTACCACGTCTAGCCTGAGCCTATAATGAATTATCATGAATTTGTAATAAAATCTAAAATAGAAACAGGGGAAATAACAGCTTACATTCTTTGGCAGATACTTGAAGTGAGAGTAGCTCACATAGAATCCAAGTTCTCTGTGACTCATTTGTCACAGTTTCGTACAGTGTCTAGCAAAGCGAGGCCCATCAAATTGTGACCTTTGGGTTGTGCTGCAGGCTTTTATTAAATTTACGGTTAATACATGCCTATGTATTTGTCGAATTCCGACACTCCCAAAATACCTAACTAATGCTATTGAGTGATGATAATCTAATTTAAGAGGAAAAGAATTTGTACAGCACTAATCCTACCTTTTTATCTGTAATCACATTTCTCCTGCCATAAAATTGAGTACTGTTATACAGACCTAATGGCAGGGTTGAATTCTCAAATGCTTCAAACTCTTATCTGATAGCCGTCTTCTATACTGTTACCTGTCTGTATGATGTATTTATAGAGTGCCAGTCACCATAGTATCTTTGCGATGATTGCTACCAAAATTGAGAACTCTGAGGTGAAAATCTAATCAGGACTTTAGATAACAATGTCACACAAGAGCCTTCTGGTCTTTGCCACTGTGCTGTGTTAAGATGAAGACTTTGATGAGATCATGCTTGCAGCCACGTTTTTCATTATTTATTTTAGTAACAAGATTACTATTTCATATCTTCTCCACTGCGTGTTAGCACCTGTCAAACCGATCTAAATTCTGTTTCGAGTGCATTCTCTGTTTGTACCTGAAACAATATATTGAAAACCATAAGTGTTTACAGGACTGCTGAACTGGCAGAAACAAAAGGGGAGGCTGTCATTTCTGAGTGGCTTCTGAAATATGCACCTTGGGTATCTGAATAGCTGTTTTCATGAACTTTTTCAGATGTGTCATGCTAATGGGCAAGCAGGCTGAAAATATGGACTGTTTTCATCACATTAAAAATAGCTGAGTTTTCTGAGCAGAGTACTGTAGATACGACTGACCATGGCTGCAGCCTCGGTTCTGTTTGAAAAGGTGCTCTACTGAAAGTAGCAAATATTGGTTTGTTATTGAAAATGAGAAATGTTTTAAACAAACAGTTCTTTCAGTTTGTTGTTTGTTTGTGTAGTTCATGTGCCAGCTATTGACATCGATGTTCTCCATTTCCTCCTCCATGGCCAGTTTGCCCAGCAGCCTGTGTTCTGTTGAAAATCCCTGTATAAATATCAAGAGGGAAAAGAAAAAAAAAATCTTTAGAAAGATGAAGAAGCCTCCAAATTGTCATCTATACTTGAGGATATGCTATCAAAACAAAACAAGATTTTTAAAGCAAGTCATTCTCAAAAACAGACACTTGAGAGTATGTCTTAATGTCTTCTAAGCTTGATTTAAAAAATAAAAACCTCGGATAGAAATTATTCTTTCTTTCTTTCTGCCACTTGTTTCTCGGTTTTGTTTATGCTCATTGGAGATCGAATCAATGTGGACATCTTTCATTTACTTATATGGACATTAGATCAGGCCAACCCTTGGCATTTAATGGGGGAAACTGTTAGCAATTCAACACTTTATTTTTGCTATTGTAAACTTGTAATCATTCTTACTGTCTGGGTCACTGTGACCATATATTATCGCTCCTGGCCACAGGCTTGTGAGAGGTAAGACTAAATCTTAAGCAGAGGAGTGAGTTGTGACATAGCGAAGGTAAAAATGAAGAGGGTATTTGGATGAAAGGCCAGGATTAGGACTGGCAACCTCTGAAGCAAGGGATCTGATTGTCTTCAGATTTTTTTTTTTAAATTTTTTTTTGGCATGACATTGTTTATTACAGGCAAAGAAACTGGAGATGAGTGAAAGCTGCAGAAGCACAGCTATCTCCTCACTTTCCTGTTTGGTTTTATGAAGTATGCAATTGGTGATGATGAAATAAATCATTAGTTAAAGCGGAATATTGCTTTCAGAGAGACACTTGCATTTGAATTTTCTGTAGATTTAGCATTGTAATGAGTTCAGATCAACTGGACAACCTAATAAGAGCTTGCAAGTATGTAAAATTACCAATAGGGTAGGATTTCTGGAAGATGAAGACTACATTTAGATGATTTGGGTCACTTGAAGTAAGTTGCCTTCATCTGTATGTAAAAGATCAACCCCCAGATTTTGGAATGATTACCTTCTAATTTTTCAAGAGTCCTTCAGCATTGAACTTTGTTGGAGTTATTACTGTGATTCGGTAGACTTGAGTTCCACAAAATTTATAGCAATAAAAGTAAGGTGCAGTTTTCAATCTGAAAAAATCTTTTCCACATCTTCATTGTGATATTGCCTTCTGAGAACTGATGCCAAGGTGACATCTCCCCATTTCGTTTTCTGAACAGAAAGAGAAACTTTTTTGCATTTAGCATTGAAAACAACATAATTTACACTACAATTCTGTAAGCAGGAAATACTGGAGAAATCAGATAGGGATTAAAGAATGAAATAATTTGTTAGATATGTAAATTATTATTGGCTTCTTGAGGTTTGTTTTGTTTTGTTATTGCAAGGAACCCATGCATGGAAACAACCTGAGCTGTGTGAAGCATCCTTTCTGTCCCAATGGGGCAACTCTTATATTTAGTCAGTGAATTATGTAAGGGTTTGTAGGTTCAGGACATATTTAAACACCTCTGTATTGATTAGCTGTCTAATTTTGATATGAAAAATTGTGTTAAAACCATGCAAAAATCAATTGCTGCATAGTGGAGTAGCTTATTTTCAGAGCAGATCATATTTATCTCCAGTTCTGCTTTTTATACTACTCTTCATAGTCTTTAGGCTTATACAAATAGATGAATTTTGAATGGTTTTGGGGACTGTATTTCAGTATTATTGTTATTCACAGAAGTGCATTTTTTTTAAGCTGTACTTTTATCAAACTGATCAAGGGTTAGCAATCCTCTGTATTTTTTTTTAGCAATTTGTTTTATTGAATAAATAAAAATTTGATTAGGCATAAGAAAATAGTCATTCTGTTTGCTTTAGTAGGTTACTACAGTTACTTTTGTGGGTTCTTAGTAAATGTGTGGATGAAATGATTATATTAGGTGGCCATGTAAATACGGGGATATCATACTGTTGATTTGTTCAAGTGAAAAACTTTGATAGCTGTGGTTTCTCACCACAACCCAATGGGGCTCTTTTTCTTCTATTGTTTTTCTTGATATGGTTAGAAATACACTAACCTTACAGTTAAAAAAAAAAAAAAAAAAAAAAAAAAAAGGGGGTGGTGGTGGTGGAGGAGGGCAGCTCTAAACATGAGGCAAAATAGATAGAATTTTACAATGATTTTTCTGCACTTTTTCCACAGGGGAGCTATAGGTAAAAATAAGGTTGGTTGCAAGGCTGTACACTGAATGTACCATAAAGCTAAGCATATTATGAGGTGCAAACATGAGAAGTTTATTTAGATGCACAAGTGAAAACATTTGTACTAAAAGTAATCGTTGAACCAAACAATGTGCTTGTGTGCACGACTTCGCGTTTGCGATTTTCTAAGTGTCCAGTAACTGTATTTCAAATGATAAATCGATACAAGTTGCTTCATTTTATTCTGTTCTGCCAAATAATTTACAAGTGCAAGATATATATATATATTTTTAAAATAAACGTATTGATCAGATGCTTTGTGCTGAGGTCTTGGATGCTGCTGCTGTAATGTGCACAGGTATAGTATGGCTTGTTGAAAATAGGTAATTGTTGTTTCAAGGATTTGACAAGCCATATGGACATACTTTCTCTGTGCTCAGTTTTGGATGGTTTTCATACTTTGGTCTTTTAAAAATGTTTGAGTCAAATGTGCGCATCAGTGGCTTCCATGAAGTGTGATAGTACCCCATGCTCTCCCACTAGTCATGTCATGAGATGACGACTTGTTTCAGAGATTTGGCCTTTGTGGGATCAGCTTTGTGGGTGCCTTTTCTGTGAGAGCATCCCTGGAGCTTGCTCAGTCAGCACATTCCTGGGGCTGCTTTCTTGTGCCCCCTTGGCTCTGCTGCCTGCTTTGGCTTGGACTGGCTGGCTCAAGTCATTGGAGCCACCCACAACAGCTGACATGCAGTGAAAGGTAGGCAGTGTAATCTAGGGCTAAACATAGCTCAATGAAAGGAAAACATCAGTTCTGTTCATTAAATGCATGCTTGAGTAGACAAAACAATAGTGCTTCAGAATTTTGCATATACAGATTTGTGTTATGCCCAGTGTACAGTTTAGTGATGAATACTGCTCTTTTTACCTGTAATTCTGCTTAAAAAAAAGGCAAAAACAAAACAACAACAACAACAACAAAAAAACACCAAAAAAAAAAAAAGCTATTATCTTGTATTGTAAGATCCTGAGTATATTTTGTCTCAATCTGCAGCCATAGTTTACCCACTTTAAGTAGCAAATTATTTTTTCTAAATTTAGTCAGCAAATAACTTGTGGTAGGATAGCAGCCTTTTTTTGTCTTCTCTGTTAGAAAATGTTTGAGAAAGGATGGCGAGGCTTGGCTTTGAATTCTATCAGCACAAATATATTACTGGCGATAACATATCACGCAAGTGTGCTGCCTATCTTCCTGTATTCTCATCTCTAGTAAATAGCAGCTTTTTCAGGGAAGGTCTGAGAATTTGCCCTTTTGTTAATAGTCTGGTGGAGAGTTTACATACCAGAAAATAATCCTGATTCTTTACTTGATAATGTAGTAAAGAGGTTTTGTGAGCTTTGTATTGGTTTTTGTAAAGAAAATTTGGCAGCTGTTACTTGTCATACATGTAACTAATAAACATTGAATCGAAAATGTGACTCTTGTACAGCCACACATTTTTAAAACATAGACAACAAGTATTGGTCTGAATCAGTTGCAACAATCTTCCACTGCTAGAAAAAAGGTGGGAAGAGGCTTTTTGTTACTGTCCAGGATGTATACATCAGGATACATGCCATGCGTCTACTGTTGAGGTCATGGGTCTCCTTGTCATTGCTTCTGCTTTCACTAATTAACTGAATTCTGCTATCGCCGTCTCTGCATCGTGTACCATGTTGTTTGACTGTATGCTTATGCAAAATTACTTATAAACAAAATTTTTTAAGGTTATCCTATCACAAGAAGTAAGTGAGAGACAGTGGTGATAAAGAGCTTGATTCATATTATGACTAACTGCAGGTGAACATTATGTTGTTATGCCTCACTCTGTTTCTGTGACTCAAAAATGATATTAAACTCCATTAACATCTCATGACATCAATAGAGTAATTAAAATGCATAGGAAAGGATAAAGTCTAGAAATCATAAGAACATAATGGCTTTCTATAAAATTTTAGACTATATCAAGTATTTATAGGGCTTTTGAGTTTCATTTATACTCTGCATGGGAAGGAACTGATACCAAACATACACCTTGCTCTCTGCCCCCCAGGTGTAACCTTTTTCTTTTAAAATAAATGTGAAAGTAAAAAAGACAGAAGAATTTCAATGGAGGAAAATCAGTCCTGGTCCTTCAGAATCATGAACTCAGGTTGATTCTTTGCAGCTGCAGTGAGTACGAGCAATGCACAGCATAGCCCTGGCACAGAATTTTAACAGTGAAAAATTGTCCATCCTGCTTCATTTTAACTACATCTTTTCAATTTATTCTTATTTAGATGAATCTTCATTCCACACTGCTATGGTAGGAAGCAGTCATTGCATTCTCTGGTGCCAGAGGAAGTAACCGTTTGTTAATTTAGGCAGGGAAGAGGGAAGAAATGCATGCTCTTTCATTTAAAGATTTCCTAAAAGCTTTGGAGAACTGATCTTTGGTCCTCATTTGGTTAAAAAAGTGAGATTCTTCTCTTACTTTCCCCTTCCACTGCCTTATGGTATCCAAGTGAAGGATCTATCTCCTATCTGCAGCCTTTTTCTGATGCTCCAGTTGCCTGGGATCTTTGAATGTAGAAAGAAGAAATAACAAGATTCTAGATGATGAATCTCAGTATGAATGCTAGAAAGAGGGCAGTTGCTTTATTGATCCCAGCTGCTGAAATTTTCCCTGTGAAGATGATTTATGTTTATCTTAAATAAATAAATAAATAAAAATCAATGAGAAAAACAAGCAAACTGAACTTCATATAAGAACTGATTTGAAACATACTCAACATTTTCTTTCTCATCCTACTTTCCAAAACCTTCTATAGATTCAAAGAAGCGGGTGCAGTCCTGCTCTTGCACATACCCTCTTTGAAGAAGAGAGATGTTTCTGCTTCTCAGTTGAGCTTCATAAACTTGCTGGAGAAAATTCAGCTTAGCGGATGTGTTTTGAAGTGGTAGTTTCTTGGGCACTGAACCATTCATTTCCTAAAAGGATAAAGTCAATTCTTTGTACCTGCTGACAAAACAAAAGAAGCAATTCTAATAATGTGTTATGTGTGGATGGGCTGTAGCATTGGTAAGTGTTCCTCTGGCTGCTAAAAAGCACCAGCTTTATCCAGCCTCTCGTCTTTACCAGAAGAAGCATCTGCCTCACTAGAAAGCATAAAAATGGTCTCCAGTTGGTTTTGTCTGCATTTTTACTAAACAAATGAATCATCATGATGTTTTCCTCCAGCTTAGATACCGACTGAAAATGAAGCTACATTCAGCTGCCTCAAGTTGGGAAGGTGTAGATAATCTTCATCTCTGAAGTGTGAAAGAACTGACACATAAAATTGCAGGTCTGGCAGCAAAGATTTATTTATTTATTTTTTAAATAAATACCTTACAGTTGGAGAATCGATTTTCCTTAAGAAAAGAAGACATAAGAGACCCAAAGTATCAATGCTTTAACAGTAATACTGGTAACATAGCAAAGTGAGAGGGAAGACAGTGTTATTACAGGCATGCCTGTAAAAATGCCGGCTGTGAGCTTAGGCTGGGAATGAGGGGGAAAAAAACCTTTCACTTCTGGAGTATGATGGTGAAGCAGCCTTCCCATCCGAGTGGGGATAGATAAAGGAATGGCAGGTACTTCTAAGGCTCTGAGTTAATGCTAAATGTTATGTGGTGTGGTTGGCTGAAAGAAAGAGGGACCCTGAGGTTGTCTGTACTTTCAACCTTGTTCAACGTGGTTCTTTTAGATTCCCTGCTTATGTTCTTGACCATATGATATAGAAGTTTTGTTATGCACTCTGATCTGAAGTGTGCCTCTGAGTTGGACAAAGCAGCCATAGATGTGATAGTTAGAGTCAGCAAAGATTTTGGAGTAATGCATGACAGCTAAATAATACTTGTCTGAAGTCTAATTTGGCAGTGGAAAAGTGTTATTTCTGAGATTTAGGCTGGGGAATTATCCAGTATCTGTGAGCATGGGGGAACCACTTGTTTATTCCATGAGGAATGCTTTTTCCTTGCTTGCATGAGGAATGCCTGCTTTTCCTTGGTGGTGGTAGGGATGCTGTGTAGGGGAGGAAAAGGCCTTTATGCATCTGGAAGAGGTGATGGAAAACTCGCATCTAAAAGTTTGACAGACTGTACAAACGTGATATCAAGTTATCGGATGATTTGTCTCAGTGGGAGTGTTTGCAAAGCATGTGTCAGATAATCATCTCCTTCCTTACCTCCATGCTCTGGTAACTGCTGCACTTCCAAGGTTCTGAAAAATAATCTGGTCTTAGGGGTCTGAGTGAGAACTTCATTGTCGTTTGGACAATGGGGCTAAGCAGCCCTTCAGATAGGTATGCAGAATGCTGGCAAAATTTTGCAGCCTGTCTTAGCATCCAGTTGTGTTCACGAACAAGTCTGTTTCTCTTCTCTAGAGGGCATAAAAACTGAGACTGATCATAGTTGGTATCTGTGGTTTTCCTCTAGACTGTGAATGAAGCCAAGGTATGGCTTCTTGTCTGCATAAAAAGTGCCATCTGCTATCACCATTGTAAA
Source organism: Netta rufina (assembly GCF_964035555.1). Lineage (NCBI taxonomy): Eukaryota > Metazoa > Chordata > Aves > Anseriformes > Anatidae > Netta > Netta rufina. The sequence continues at coordinate 16,333,390 of NC_140136.1, forward strand.
TATTCCAGCCTTGCAAGAGCAGCTAGTACAACCAAGGGGTTCTTCGAAGCTCTGCTCCTTCCTTTCCACCCCACAAGTTGGGACACTGAATTCCTCATAACCTGACCTGGCTGGTTTGTGTGGCAAAGGCTCAGATTCCCTAATGTAGTCAGTAGTTTCTGCCATTGCAGAGCATAGCCTCTACATTTTTAAAATGAAGCAAAACTGTTGACAGTACCAGATGTTTTTACTGTAATTCCACTTTCATCATATCTATAGAGTAAATAAAGGATTAGAGGTAAATTATAGATCAGTGGTTAATATCAAAGGTACATAGGAGCAGCATAATTCCATTTTTTCGATCTTTCCTTGAAAAGTCCAGTTTATAATCCTATTTAGGTAGGAAAATGATGCATTTTATACGACTCTTTATATCATTTTATACAGTATTTGTGCTTGCAACCGTAGTGATGAAATGCATGTTTTTGGCTGGAGTTGCAAATTGCAAGGGTCCTTCTATCTTAGTTTGATTTCACTAAATAAGTATGTTAATTGAAAAGGAATTCAGTTCAAGAAGAGCCTTTGTATCATTTTTCTGCAAGCAAATCTGAAGTTTTTCATAGTGCAGCATTCCCATGAAATATGCTTTATCCTATAATGTTCATTTGCATCTGTTTTTAGTACAGTGTACAAAAATAACAACATAATTTCTTACCCATATAGGAAAATTTATTCTGTCCTCTGTGATTATTAATATGTCCTTCTAATCACTCTTAGGATTTTTTTTTTTTTTTGGCATATTTCCATTTCTGGCCCATTGTATGATAGAAAAATGTAGGTGGCATATTTGTTCATTTTAAACTGAGATTATCTGATGACTTCCTGAGAGGGTCACCTGGTTGGAGTATATAAAATGAACTTCTTCCAGTAACTTTCTTTGAAAAGATGCACTAAATAAAGGTAAAGTTGAGCTGAACTTCAGTGTTTACAAAAAGTATCTTGACAATTCACCAGGGGTGGGATTAGTTTAGTTATTGTTTAGAAAAAAGGTGGATTGAATGTCTGGTACAATAGTCTACAACACAGGTAAAAGGCCTGGTAAATCATAGTTCTCTTGACACCTTCTTATCTGTAGCACTGCATTCGGTAGATAATTTTTTTTTTTTTTTTTTGTACACAAACATTTGTTTTTAGCTGGTTTTGGGTCTCAGACTCCAGAATTCTGGAGAGAAATTTAAGAAGTCCAGAACAATTTAAGCAGCAGCACATATCCACTAGCTCTGAGTTTTTAAGGATTGGCTGGTCTTCCAGTAGCCTAGTTTTTCAGGGTGCTGATTATTTGCAGCTGCAGCACGATTTCCTGGGAGTTACTGAACTCTGAAATGTACTTTGATGATCTGCTGTTATAAGTCAGTTTGGGTGTAAAAGTCTTATTTTCAAGTTTTATTGCTGTTATTTCTTAATATGTCTTGGGACAGGTACATAATTTTGTGCAATTAAAGTGTCAGTAAGTATAGTTTGTAAAAATAGGGTTCCAGGTTTGTCACTTGTGTGAATTGTGTTGTTCGTTTGTTGTTGGAGTTAAGCTTAGAAGCAGGTGGCTATAGCTGGTGTAAAAGTTTTCTTCAAAGCCTCAATTACCCAAAGTAATGGTTCTTCCTACTTTTGTTGCTTAATAATAACAGTATGATTTTATTTGCTTACTCTCGCATGTCAAATTGGGAATTAAGTATTTTCTATGGAGGAAAAAATAATTTGTTTATTTTTCTTGTAAGGCAGACCTTAAAAAACAAACCAAAACCAAAACAAAAAAGGCCTGTGAGATCTGTGAGAGCTCTTGAGGGTCGTAGAACACTAAGGTCCTGTGTCAGTGCTTCCCTTCTCTTTGTTGATTATGTAGGGTGCTTGTACTCCAAAATTATGTCCTCTGCTTCGCAAGTACATTAAATGCCCAAGGAAATGTCTTTCAATGGTGGTATTACCCCTCATAGGCTTGCACGTTTATCCTTAGCCTAATGTATCAAAACCCTTCCATGGTATATTGGTTTGACACGGGCTGGGGTCTGACTGGCTGGGGAGCAGACCTGTTGAGGAGCGCAGGCAGGTTCTAGTGGCTAGTTGGCTGAATAAACTGTCCAGAGCAAGTTCGTGGAGGGCCAGCAACATGGGCAGTGTCTGGAGCACTTGCTCTGCGAGGAGAAGCTCAGGGAGTGGGACTGAATTCAATGCTGCCTGTGCTCTGAGCAGAGGTTGGATTGGAGATCTCCCTATTTCCTTTCCAACCTGAACGACTCAAAGATTGCACAAAGTGAATAGGTAGCTGAGATTAACTTGCTCCTCCCTGTACTAGGAAAAAACAGATCTGTAGCAGGAAAACACAGATCTGGAAGAGTGGCAGTGTTTCAGCCTTCAATTGAAAGGTCCATGCAGTGTGAAACCAGTGCTTGGTTTTCTCATTCTGGATAGCTATCCAAACGCTGTTGGTAAAAGAGTTGGTTTCCAAGTTAAAGAATGAGGATGGGAATCCCATTCTGCAGGTTGTGCATGTATTGGTGCGAGTGAGTCCATAATTATGACCTGTCTAAAGCATATGGATTTAATACAGCCAGCTGGATAGCACTGCCTTTGTAGTTGTGTCTTAACTTGTGACATCCTAAAAGCAATGATTTTTGTTTAGCTCCACATCATCTTGGTTTAAGGGATTGCTAGTTGGAGCCCATCAGTTTGAGCTGGCAGATGTAACAGTGTAGAAAATGACAATGTGTAAAGCCTGTATCTGTCAAACTCCAATCTGGAATGCATGTCCCTGGTACCTGTTAACTGTTTGTATGTGACTGTTGCTTCTGTAATTAAGTTTTAGAGTTTCTTCCTTCTTTTTCAGAATTGTAGTCATGTGGTAATGCAATTTCTATTCTCATAGTACTCTTTAGAAAATTTCATCCAGAGCAAGGCAGTTCAAGCAACAAAATTTTCTGGAAACTCTGTTACTTTTTACACACAGAAGAATAAATCACAGTGGTTTAGCAAAAATTTGGAGATGCAAAGTAGTTCTAGAAAATAAAACTGTTTGTTGTGCACAACATTTGTGGAGGAAAGTGTTCTGAATGGAGCTTTGAACTTACATGAGCACTAATTACTGCATTCTTCTTCTCTAATTTGGTGCCAGTTTCTGGTCGCATAGAGGCTTAAGTGCCCTTGGGTGAGAGGAATGGGGAGTATGGTGACCTTTCAAATTAGTGACTGAATAAATTGATACCTTTTCACATCCTAATTCCAAATTAAATCTTTGTGGTACCTAATGCTACTGAGGTGTGGTACCACAAATGACTGCATATGTTAGGGTATTTTGGATTCTGTGTTTACAACACTAGGAATTTATCTGATTTTTCAGAGAACTAGATGTTACAGTTATGAAAGTGAAACACTTGAAAATGAAAAATGTCTGTGGCCCGCTCCTTCCCAGCCTCTCGTCACCCTCTCTGTGGTAATAAACTAAGCGTTGACCATTTAGTGCAGCCTGTAAATAGGAGGTGGTAGTGATTCAGGTCCCTTATTGCAAGAGTGTAACCACGTTGCTTTATTTGGGCGAGGGGGAACCCAAACAGTAAAACTGAAAAGAAATTGTCATTTGTCTTCCAAAACCAAAGTCATGGAAATCTACTTCAAACATTTAAAGGAGCAGTAGGTTGGAAAGAAACTATTACCACTTTTATTTCTTAGTATGTTTCAAATCAGCTTCTTAATTCGTACTAAAGTATTTTAGTCACATCCATTTAATCAGAAATAATGAGCATTTCCAGATATAATAGACTTCAGTTACAGAAGTCCTATATGTATCAGGTTTTCTTACATCTGGCAGAAACATGGCACTACCTTTCTGGAAACGGAGCTTTCCTTGTGTTCTTTTGTATTAGTTAATAGAAACCCTCCTTGAAAAAGGATACTCATCAAAGAATGTTTTATGAAACAGAAAACAGTGCTCATAAACCCCATTGGATTCCAAGAGTTATTACATTTTACATCATATATGGTTTATTTTTCCAGATGCCACAGTTCAAAATAATGTATTTTTAATACTACTTGCAGAATTCTACAGATTCATAATAGCACATGACATGTTAATATCCTCTGTGACATCCTACTGGTCATATCCAACTGTGATAAACAGTTGTATATGCTGTAAAAATGACATCTATTATAAAAATAAAGATAATGCAAAAGGATACAAACAATCCCTTAAATTTGTAAAGACTGTTACAAATCTTGAATGTTAATTTGAAGAAAAAAAGTACATGCTAATGCTAAGTTTATGCCTTCAGTTAATAATCCTTTATTCCTTCAGGAAAAAAAAATCAAGCAGCTATGCTTTAAATGAATTTAATGAACTGCAAAGACTGACATTTTCACTATAAAAGTCACACTTCATTTAATGAAGTAGTTAAATATTGATGCTATATTAAAATACAGGCTGAATAAAAATGGCAATATGGTTTTCAAAATAGGAATGTGAACTGTTTTTTTTTTTTTTTCTTGTTATATTGAAAATTTCATGAACTGAGAAAAGGGAAATATAGCAGAATATTTCCATAATAAACACAAAGCACTGTTGAAATAACATTAAAGTTGAGAGACACAAACCCATAAAAGCAAGGAAATTAAGTCACTCTTACCTCAGTGGTCTTTGTGCTTAAGCACTGAATCTCTTAAATGAATGGAACCAACACTCAATGTTCAATATTTCCTAAAATTCACAAAAATGAAGACAGATTGTAACCCTGTAGTACAGGTGGCACATAAAAGAGCTAGCCATGTGTCCACCTAAGGTGACTACTTATGCCATGGTATAGTGTGACCTTAATTCAAGTAATTGTGTTTTAAATACTGTGATTTTGCTGGCAGTATTCTGGCATGTTGACTGTGGTTTGCATATGCTTCCATTGATATAATTTGGATTTTTAACTTCCTTTCTATTCCTGCACTGTAACTGTAACAATATAATATTGATAATGGATAAAGGAACATTGGTGATGAACATGCCTGAGGTTTTTCTCAGGTCAAACACCTATGTGATGATGATGGGAAAATAAAGCAAGAGTCTTATAGATGTGGGTGGGAGCCACAACTGAGTGATGGCATGATCGGCTTCCCTGTGATGAATTGAATTACGTTGTATTGTACTTCGTAAAGCTGTACTAATTCTGACATCAGGCCTCCGTGTATAGTAAAATACTGAGAATGACATCTTTGGCCCATTGAAGTCAATGGCAAAACTCACATTAATTTCAGCAGTCTGTGATTTCATCCTCAGTGGCTGACTTGTAAAACAATGGTAAATTGATTTAGCACATATTTTTTTTCCCTTGGGAAAGATCTCTGCTTCATGTAAAATGACTTGTCTTTTGACTTATATGCTCTTACTGTGAAAATGTGAATTTTAATTCAAGATAAATATAGTCTGATTTTTTTCCCCACACCTATCATTATTTAAGTATCAAAAAAATGGGAGAAAATGGAGCTACTTTGAAAGTGGTAGGTTGTATGCACAGTTCTATACACAATTACTAGCAGAAACCAAAGATAAGGAATGCAGACTTCTTAATGAAGACTAATGAATCACTTCTGTAAGTATCAGCTGTCAAGTATGGTCTCTGTGTGCATCATTCGAAATGTGTGTTTGTTTTTTTTTCTCATGCAGAGTGTCTCTTTAAAGCAAACAACAACAACAACAAAAACACATTGGAATCTGAAGAAATAATTGTATAATGTATATATGCATTTAGAAGACATGTCATATTCCTAGTGGTCCTCCAAATTCTGTATAACGTGGCAAGATCACCATCTTTTTGTGTAGTCATGTCTCCTGGTATTTTGCCACAGTAAGCATGAAAATGATCTACTTAGTAGAACATACAATTTCGTAGGGTGTTATGGAGGCTCACCAGAATTTATCTAGAATTAATAGAGCATTGAAGAATTTCTTTCTTTCCCTGCCATCAGAAGTAAGAAGATGGATGCCAAGTCTATGTTCATGCTAACTGTGGTCTGAAGTGAGTTCTGGTTGCACAATGGCAGTGGCCCCATTGACTACAAAGGATCAGGGGTAACCCTAGAGAAACTGTTGGTGGCATGTTTAGCGATATGTGCCCTCGAGTGGGTTCATTTTTAAACAATTACAAAAGGTACCTGAAAAGGTATTTGTATACTTGTAACATTCAGTAGTTAGATATCAGAATGCCAGACCAATGTTCCCAATCAGAATTGAAACCATAGCAGTGCTGCTATCTCCAACAGTAGTATAGGGAAAAATGTTTTATTAAACACTAATTTCACTTGTTATTTAAGAAGTAGCTGGCTTTGCACACATTAATCTCTTTTTCTTTTTAATTCAAGGTTGATGGTCTAGGTCTTAGACATTGTATTTATGAATAGGGCACTCAATAACTATGCAAAATATCTATTTCTCCCATGGGAATTTGTGCTTTGATATATTCTGATCCTTATTAAATTTAAACAGGATCAAATTTATACAGCTTTGGCAGAGATTTATTAAAATACACTGAGTGGACAGCTTGTGGGAGTGCAGTGTGCTGTAATAACATATGCCTCTTACCAGAGAATAGTAATTATTGAGAATCAAATAAATCTGTAGGAGGTTAAGTATATATGGAAAAGATATCAATTGTAGTTTTCTACAGCTAGACAGAAGTACTGTCTGAAGATTTGTTGCCGTATAAAGAAATGAACCACATCCTTTTAAAACCCTAAATATTCAATGTCCTTTACTAACAAAGCCAATATTCATTCAGTCTTCAATAAAAAAAAAGGCATTTGCTCAGTAACATTAAATTAATTGTTTAGTGCTTTTCATCTACATAAGGACTTATTTACATTTATACCAAAGGTTTAATAAAAATAGATGAATTTATTAAATGAAAAATGTTTGCTTTAAAGTTTTGTAAATTAATCAGAATCATCCTATCCTTGGAAAGGACAACCCAAGTAATGCATGCAGATTAACCAGAGAATTTTTCTAAAATTACAAATAGACTGTATAACATCCATTATTCATCCAAGTTTCAGCAGTGGTCTGTGGTGGTTCAGCAGTGGCCTTTAACCTTTTAGTTGATTGTATGTAGTAATTTCACTAGGATAAGAATTGAAAAAATGATGGTTGAGTCAGTAAAAGCCATACCTTCTGGAATAGTTGTGGTTTGGATGAAGCTTCTGTATTTTGTGATAAAATTCTTTGGGCTTTCAAAGCTTGAGACATGTAAAAATGGTAATTTTGTCACTGAACACAGAATAAGGACAAACAGTATGTATCTTATCCCTTTCTTCACTGCTCCTGGTAAAAAGATTCAGAGTTGTTTGTTAAGACAGGAGGACTTAAAGGCAAGTGTTCAAGTTTGTAAGTCTTGAGGTTGTCCTATGCCCTCAGGGAACTTATCAGAAACATTGAGGTGGTTTGGGGTCTTTAATGGTTTGGATATTTCACATTTTCTTTGGAAAGCCAAAAGACACCATAGTATTTTTTTTTTTCAGTTGTGTGGATTTCACTGCCTTGTTTTTCCATCTGAGTCTTCCCTACTGACAATGTCAATGTAGAACAGATTTCTTTGAGAAGTAGTAGTTGAAAATCTGTAATTTTGCTTCTGCAGTAATATGTAATAAGCCATTATTACCATTTTTAAGGGTTAAGAATCTTTCAAAATTAGTAGTATCCATGTAGACTACGTGGTATGTTTGAGCCTGTGTATGATTCAGCACTGATGTGACCTTCGGGCTCTGGCTTTGCTGGAGACTGTAAGCAGAACGAGGACTATATGATATGCACTTCTCCTTGTCTTATGAAAGGAACAAGTCATTTCAGCAGGAAATGTATTTCTCAGGGCTTCTTATATTAAGAAAATGATCTTTGTTTATTTTTAAAAAGAAAATGTGTTTAGATTATGATTGTAGTTAACTTAAAATTAGTATCAGAATATGTCTGCATTTTATCATGAATATCTCATGAAAGCTGTCTACTTTTTGCTAAGCAGTGTAGAAGATATTTATTTTGGTGCTAATGCTTAGGCAATTATATCCTTAATTAAAAAAAATGCACTGATTCACATTGCTCTGAATGTGATTCAAATCCATTTCACTCTTTATCACTTTGGTGGTGGATTGACTTTATTAGTAGCCTCAACCTTCTTTCATCCTACAGTTCTAAAATAGTTCTAGATTTTTTTTGAAATAAACTAATATAACCTGATTATTTCAAGTTAGCAAGAGTATTCTCTTAAAATAATAGATATTCTTAAAATAATAGATGTTCTGTTTCTGTCCTTTATTCTAACAGAAGAAACACTTTGTATTTGTTAAAATAAAAGTCAGGGTGTTTGGGTTCCAATCCCATTTTGGTTATTACACTTCTGTATGACCTTGGGCAAGTCGTTTATTGTGCCTGTCCCTTGCTGATTTTTTTTCTATGAAAATAGAGATAATATATAGGGACCTCTTGGTAATGCTCAACCTTAATTCATTGCTGTCTGTGGAGGGCTCTGGGAGACCTGTCTAAGGCACTACTGCAGACGTTTCTATCCATACGTGCATATTATGACAGCTCATAATATGTATTTTTAGATATGAAGTAGATATGAATATATAATGTGTATCAGCATGTTTGACTACTCTCCTGTATAATTACAGTTTATATTAATGAGTCATGCTGTGACACTACTGATGATTTTGTTCCCATTCATGACTGTAGTAGAAAGAGATGTTCAAAGCAGGAGCTAATTCTTTTCTTTAGGATCACAGGTGTTTTAACTCAGAATGTCTGTTTCTGTGGGGTTTCAGGATCTCTTTTGGTACATGTAAAAATATATACATAGATCTTAATGTATACTGGGTTAATAAAAACTGACTAATTTTGCTGAAAAGAAGAATTGCAAAGTAAAATCACTAGAATAAGTCTACTCTACAGTGTGATATTATTTACATGTAGATAACAAAGCTATCTAGGTAGGTATCTGCCCAAGTACCCTACATTTTTGGATTTAGGGCTGTGTAGAATCAAGTAATTGGAATGAAACTCAGATTATGACGTACTGCAGTTCAAAGAAAATCTTCATCTCATCTGTTAAATATTTCTAGGTCATACTTCTCATTTTCTCTGAAGCAATTCAAGAAAATCCAGTGTTTTGCAACTGATTTCTGTTTCTGTGTTGTCTTGGAAATAGACTAATTTTCTTTGGTGTAATATAGATTAAGGAGTCCTTTGCTTATAAACAGACATAAAGCAGTTCCTAGTTTAAGCATGGAAAATTTATCATTAAGTGGATAGTTTTATTTGTTGATGCAGACTACATAATGTGTCTGCATTATGCTGTTTTGTATTTACTTTTATTAATTCTTTTATTCTTCTTTTATTATTTAATTCTTCTTTAATTTTAATTATTCTTTTTTATTACATTTATTACTCTTAATATTTTATTATTGTTAATTATTCTGAGTAATAGTACAATTGTATATATTTGTGTTTTTTAAAGTATTTAATAAGGACACATCTTTTGAAATTATTTTCTCTTTTAACTTCTCATATCAAGTGTTGTGACAAGCTATTAGGTAACAAATTTATTCATCCATCACAGCAAATCAAGTTGGCACAGTGGCTTATAAACGATCATCATCTGTACTGATATCTTCAGGGTAAAGCAGTCAGATCACTTCTTACCTTTAGCTGGTGCTACTGCTTGTGAACTTTGCTACAGGCCCTCATAGAAGAATATTCTTGAGTGTATCGAGGGAATTATTAAGGATTTTAAAAAATACCTATACATTTGCTCTTTCACTATTTTTTTCTTTACTGATGTACTTTGATATTTTTGTGTAGGGCAAGGAAGAATTGTTTTAGATGCAAAAAGCATGTTTGTAATATTTATTTATTTATTTATTTATTTATTTTGTGCAAGGACAGTGTAAGCTGAAGGTAACATTTATTATTTGAAGGAAGCTAAATAACTGCTCTAAAATGTCAGTGGCTGCGACATTCTAAAAACACTGACTTTCTCTTGAATGATGTCTGTTCCCTCTTAGAGCTGCATTGATTAATTAATATGGCTCACGCAGTAAAAGTTTTAATTTGAAGATAACATATGAGGTACAAGATATTAATTGCACCAAAGATAACATGCTAATTAAAAGGTTCATGCACAGTTGTCTGAGGTTAACAGCATGTATTGAAATACTTGGAACAGAAACCTAATTATAATCTAGTATCTGCTGTATTTTTGCAAAGGTAACATCCTTTGTATTTCTCAATTCTCTTTTTCCAGGGAAGAATTCTTTGTGTGATGTTCCTTTTGTAGTGAAGCTAGATCAGTAAGAAAACAAGCATTGTAAGCCAGTGATTTAGAGCAATGTAAATAATTCTGCATTGAGCGGTAGTTCCAAATACTGTTGCAAAGATTGTGTCAAAACAAATGCATTTGAGCTTTAGAGGAGAAACAAAATGCAAACTTCTCACCTCTATAAAGCGAGGAAGCTGTTTTTACCTATTAAGTATTCTTTTTTTAGGTGGGCGAATAGTACGTGGTGCCAGGAAGCTTGTTGATAAAAGTCTTAGATATTAGTGCCTACAGTTTATGTGGCAATCTGGAGTCAGTCTCCTGGGCCAACCTCTGTCACATTCTCTTAGCAAAAATGGAAAGGAGAAAAATGCAACTCCTGTGGCTCTCCTATGATTTATTCTGTTGCAGTGCAATTTTCCAGCACAGCAGTTTCTACATTTCCTTCCTCTGTCCTCAGCAACCTTTTGGAAGTTTCAGTGTCACCTTATCTAGCTCACAGGAGTGAAGCAAAAGCTTCTAGCTCTGGAAAGCATTGGCCTTCATCTACGAGAAGGCTGCATGTCAGTGCTGGCTTCAGGTTCAATGAGATGTCTGCTACTTCTGTTGTGTGTAATATAAATAAATGGAGTATGTAATGCAAATGTCATAGTTTAAGATACAAAGATTATCTCACATTGAAAATTCATGACTTTTCTTATGTGTTCTCCACTCAGGGCAATGCAGAGGAAATGCACCTTTATGTACTCCCTAGATTAAAATAAAAACAACTTCACACCATAATGAAACCCAATTAAATGGTAGTGAAGTGGCTTCTGAATCTTTACCTATGTGAAGGAATGGCTCCAGACATTGACTGTGATCTCACGCCAGTATTAGCATCGATTGTTTGTTGGCTCTGAGGGAGCAGCCGTTCTTCAGCTTTATAAACCGTTCATAACATTCATTAACTCAAAATGCAGAGGAACTACCACTTATATTTTAAATCACCAAAGGGGGGCGGGGGGGAACACTGCCTCTCTGTGCAGTATAATTAAGCAAATATTTAAAGAACATTGGTCTTAAGTCTTGTTTCAGTGCTGCCATAGAGAGCAGCAGTTGCTGCTCAGTGTAGTTATGTTCATATGTAGGGGGAGGTATTGAGTTGCACAAGAATAGTATGTGTACAGCTGAAATAGCTTCGTAACACTAATATTCTGCATTGTACAGTCATTCTTGTGCTAGGAAAAAATAAGTCTTTAAATTATTTGACTCAGCTAGCTGAGTTACCAGAATAAAATCCATCAGTCACTTCTTAGGAGTGGTTGTTTCATTATGTGGTTCTGCAGGACCAAGAACTAATTCAACAAGTAATATTTCTGTCATTTCAAAACCTAAATAGTTTAGAAGCCTATAGCCTGGTGCATAGGTCTAAGGTCTAGACAGAAAATGTCTAAATCCTGAAGTATGAGGTTTAAAAATGCCTGCTTCGGTGTTCGTTTCCCTAAAGCCCGTATGAACCTGAGCTTTTCTCAGAAGTGTTAAATACACAGAAAAAATTTCCCTTGTTTCTGCAGGTAGCCAACAATACCAAAATTTTGCAGAGAGCCTGGAAAAGAGAAGACCATAGGTTGATAAGACCTAGATCAAAGATAAACTTTAAGATTCTGAATCCTGGCTTCGTTCAGGGCTGCAGCCTCTGCTCTTGACTCGAATGCCTAAAAGCTATGTGCAGGCAAGATTCAAAGCACAGTCCTTTGGTGATCTAGCCCTCAGCCAATAAATGGGGACCAAATGTTTTTAATTTGGCACTGTTACACTTACAGAGTTAACAAATGCCAGGATATCTCCAAAGTAAGACCACTATGTATTATCTCAGGCTGTGTCTGGACTTCTGCTGTTATTTTTGGTTGCTTAACAAACTCTAGGAGGAGGTAGAAGCAAATACAGAGAATTTGTTTCTAACCATCAATTTTCTCTAAATTGAGGCAGGATGAATATTATTGCCTTTTTTTTTTTTTTTTTCCTCCCTAATTTAATACTCAACTGGATATTAGCATATGGCCTGATTAAATTTTGATGCCTGATGTAGCCTTTATCCTTAGGTTTTCCTGCTTTTGGAGCAACAATCCTTTAAATTTTCTTGTTTATACTCCTGTGTTACCTAAAAATCTATTCCCTGTGGGGCAACATGCTTTTTACATCTCATTAGATGCTCAGAACTAAGAGCTCTAATGTTAAGTAACTTAACCAAGGTCACACAGACTGAACTTGCGGAATTGTCTTGCATGTGTTTTATCTTGGCTGTAATGCCATAGAATGGGTTGGGTTGGAAGGAACCTTAAAGATTATCTACTTCCAACTCCTCTGCCATCCTTCCTTTCCTAGTAAGTGTTTCCTAGCAAGATGCAGAAGCCCGTAGGTAACTCCCATGGGAATGTTCCATGCGCATCAGTGGCTCCCAGGAAAGAAGTTGAAAAGCTGCATTGGACTGGAATCGGTAAGCCTCCCAGGCTGGTTTCAGTTCTCTTGGCACATGGGATTGCACTGTGGCATCAAAAACAATTCCCCTCCACCCCTTTGGCACAGGTCGGGTTTTCCTGGGATATCCCATTTGTGTGACTGAGGCCTCCCTAACTCTTTGGGGAATTAAGCTAACGAAATAAGTGACAGAGTCTGTCTTCCCAGAGTAGTGTTTCCAAATCAACTAGCAGATGTGAAGATAACTTCTTGTGCCAGAAAAATAAAGAATTCAGGAATATGTTCCAACAGGAATATGTTCCTGTTGGTTATTGCTCAGGGATAGACAATTTCAGATTTGATCTCAACTTAAATGACACATACCATTGTTCAAAAAAAAGCTCAAAATGAAGATTTGGCTTTCAGCTATGAGTTCAACCAAAGCTCCTGCACAGAGCATACACAGATACAAGTTAGCAGGTTTTTGTTTGTTTGTTGTCCATAGGGTATTTGTACTTTTAGTAATGTGCTTTTACTTGAACTGGGCATTGTCTCAGTGCTTTTCATTTTCTTTTTTCTTCTACTTTCAAGAACAGACCTTACCATCCACTAAGATGCAAATTAATTTATTTCAAAATAAAAAGATATCTGAGCTACCAGTTATTTACCTAAGTAATGAAAGACCCTTTGGAAATCTATGTTTTTGCTCATGTGTTTTCTTATGTATATTTTAAAATACACAAAGCTCTCTCTTTAAAAATAAATAAATAAATAAAATATTTTCCTGAAAAGTACTGAAATACGTGTTCTGCATCACACAAAATTCAATCATTTTCTTATCATTCCAATTACTGGTTTTGGTTTTCTTTTCCAAGACAGTTCATTTGTAGTGCTGGGGTTTTTGAACATAAAGAATCCATGTTTCATAGGCAATAACATCACAGGCCTCACCAGCCTGTGGATAAGTGGGTAGCAAAAACATGGTGAGGCTTGTGCTTCATTTCAGCAGCTGCCAGAATTCTTCACTGCTCATGATTTATTTATTTATTTTTAATTATTGTCATTCATTGTATGAAGGTGCTCTTCTGTAGAGAGTGCTTACCATCTTCCCTACAGAACTGAGTTTAACATTCTTTGAAAGAGACTTCAGAAAGAGTTTATTTGAGTGTAAGAGGCCGACTTGTCCTATCATATCTAGCAAGTGATGTTCAGCATGTTTCCCAATGGTGTGACAACTTGAAGGCTTAGAAAAGACAGCCTTTAGGGCAGTTTGTCTAACTGCGGTAACAGCAGCAGTTAAGGCAGTTATCTAAAAGCTCTGTCTTTAAATATTTCACAGAGGTTATTATTTTGCCATCATTGCTATTATTCCAGAGATCATCATTTTGTTATAACAGAGGTTCACATCAGCAAATCTGAAAGAAGATACTTCCAGCAGTTCTGATCCTGGCAAGTCATAAATGGATGTTTCATTTCAAAGCTGGTGAGACACCAGTCAAATTTCACGTGAGAGAATATTGAGGGGGCAACAGGAAAAGGACCTTTTGCAGCACCTTTTGATCAGCTGCCTCTGAAAAGAAATGTTGTTACAAGTACTACTGAAAACAATGTCTCCTAGAAGTGGTCATCAGCAACTCCTAGCACAGCAAATTATGTCAGAAGTAATACAGACAGTGTAGTAGGTATTAGCTACAAAAATTGTCTGAGAACAGTTTAAACAAGCTGTAACAACAACAGCAGATAAAGCTACTACACCAAATGGGAAAGAGGTGCTGAATGAAATCCTGAGGACATTGGGGTCAGATGCAAATATATTACTGCCTCTAAAGGAAAGCAGATTTATTTTATTTCAGTTTTAAAATTTGCATAACTGTTATATAAATTTGACATAACTAACTGGATTGGCAATTCAAGGCTGATTATTGGGGTGAGGAAAAGAACTTGAACTGTAGTATCCTACTTGTAACACGGCTGCACAGAAGACAGAAGCTGCATCATCTGTGTCTGATGCAGTCATTGCTCCTCTTGAGGTTACAGCACTGCTCCCGTGGAAGTGGCTGAAATAGTGGACAAACACTTGTCAAAATCTGCACTTGTCTAACAAAATCTGGGCTTATCTAAATGATACCTGTAAACGAGGCTGATGCAGACTGCTTGAAGGTCAGGAGAAGTCCTTTTCCTCCATAGCTAAAGTTGTTCCAAGCATACTGAATGTAACTTGGAAAGAATTCCTCCTTCTGCAGGAACTGGAGGTGTACACTTCTGCTAGTAAAGCTCTCAAAGAAGTCAGTGAGTTGTTAAGCATGATGTTGTGACGTGTGTAAATTTTGAACCTAGGCATTGAGTCTTTCCTTGCAGGCTCTTCTATTGATGCAGATTTCATAACTGAATGGGTTCAGTGTCACAATTCAGTGTCATTGGATTTGGTAAAAGAGTTGGTGTGTAAAAGTCCAATTTTGAACAAGGGAAGGCTGTAGCTGTGCATGCATAATGGTTTGAAAGTCCAAGCCTGCATTGTATGTGCAGTCTACTCTGACAGCAAGTGTTATTGTTCACTGGGTAATTAGTCAGCCTTATACCTTGCATGTACTACTTATTCTTTTTAATGTTATAGTTACTATTAAATGTACTCCTGATCAGTATTTTTTGATGCCCTGCTAATATAGCACTAGTATATTCAATTTAAATTATAAATGTATTTCTTTTTATTTTTTTCCTGTAATATCACCTGGTGTGTCACAAAGTGGG
Source organism: Netta rufina (assembly GCF_964035555.1). Classification (NCBI taxonomy): domain Eukaryota; kingdom Metazoa; phylum Chordata; class Aves; order Anseriformes; family Anatidae; genus Netta; species Netta rufina. Next base: position 16,348,887 of record NC_140136.1, read on the forward strand.
GGGGGGAGAGAAGAGAAAAGCTGTGATAGCTTATATTTTCTACTACTTTGTATTGTACAGTGCTTAAAAAGTATTCCAAAAAGGACAAAAAAAGGCGTTGCAATGAAAACATGCTCCTCTATATTTATATGTTTGAATTTCTATTGAAATAAGTGCATCAAGAGGGAAGAACAAGGGTCTTAATTTTTAATATATTTTCCTATGGTAAAAATACTTCTCTTCAGATTTTCTGAAGTTATTGTAATATCTTCAGACGCTGCATTAAATTTCAGATTTTTCCCATTGTTATAAGCTCTGCTAATGAAAATGTCCATTAAAGTGCCACGAATATTTTAAATACATATTCATGCTGTGCTTGGAATCTTGCACATCATTTTCTAAGCTAAGCCATTAGCATCGAGATAGATACTGTTATTTTGCAAGTCTTCACTTCAGCAATTTGTACATGTCAAATTTAACCACTGCACAATACCTATATAGAGTAATAAAAACATTTGAGTTTAGTGCTGTCTGTACACACAGCTCTCACTATCTCTTTTGATGGTTGATAATAATCATGCTGCTAGATGTTTTTCACTGTATAATGCAGAACACAGGTCACTGTTGGTAAACCTATTCTAATCATGGCTTCTCAGAACACAAATCCATTAACCTATGGTGATAACCCTGCTGCAGAGATTTGACACAAACAATGCTGCACTATAAATGATAGAGTTCATGACTGAACTGCATTTGAAAGAGCATTCTGAATAAAGTTAAGAAAGTAATGTAGAAGAAAAGTTAATGAAATTTAAGATGTCATCTTCTGTCTGTGTACAACTGCTCACTGAGGTTTCTGCTCAGAGGAAGGCTAATTCCAAATAGGATATTGCACTGATGTATGCATAGCCTAATTCAATCCATGTAGAGTTTTTTGTTGTTGTGTTGGTTGTTTGTTTTTTAAAGGTGCTTAGCAAATACTTTTTCTGGTTGCTTTGGAGTTGCTCAGTCTTGAAGAAGTGAAGAACTTATATCATCAAGAGCTATAGAATAGTCCTGGCATGACAGATAATGGTGGTGGTAAAGCTGACATTATCGTAACACATCATCATCACTTTTGATGAAACATTTCACAGCAAACATCAGCTAGCTGAGGTGAAAATCTGCATCTCTTCTTGTGTGACGCCACTTCTTGGAATATCTATTGTTTGCTTGTCTTTTTCCTCTTAGCTGTAGCATATAGGGCTATAGAGATATTCTTTCTCTAATATGGCTTCTTGGAAGCAGGGGAAATTACTTTTTTTTTTTCTTCCCCCTTAGTCAGGTCTCCTGAAACCTGAGGGTGGTTTCCCTGACATACCTTCTTAGACCTGTAACGTTACATCTCTTGCTATGCATGGGATCATCTCCGGAGCTGTGCTGAGATCTTTAATACCTTAACACCCCCCCCCCCCCCCCCCCAGGCTCCTTGAAAACTGCCTCAGGCCTCTCTTTTTCATTGTGTAGTGTTTTCTCACTTTAGACCTTGGCAAAACTCTTGTTTTAATCTTGTTGGAATCAGGTTTCATTCACAAACTGAATTTTGTATAACACTAAAAAGTCTTTGTCATATTGTATCTGGAAATTCAGTTTAGGGCAGTTTGTTTCATTATTAACTTAGGTATTAATCTTATGGCAGAAGTCAGCTCAGACAAACTGAAGTGGTAGATGATGGACATGTGGCCTATTTCGAGAACCACTGGATCCAAAAGCTGATCTTTAGAGGATGCTTTATGTTGAGAATAAACTGCTGCAGCTGTAGACTGACCCACACCTGAAAACCACTTGTGAGGTTTTTTATTCTCTCTGTCATCGCAGAGACATTCATTCATTCTTGAGAAGAATCCCTTTGTATGAAGAAAATGGCCAAGGCCTGTGTTGTCAGCAGTGAAGAAAACATGACACACTTTGAACTTGGAATCAGTGCAGAGGGCCTGAAATCTTCAGCATCTCAGACAAGCAAGTAAGAGAGAACCCATTTTGTTCACTTCCAGAAAGGCTCAGATACCAATGCAGATAATACTACTACAGCAAGATGCTGGATTGGCTCAGGTGAAACCTACTGCCACGGATGGCGTTCTTGTGAATCGTTCATTGTCTTGTAAAAGCCTGATGAAAATGTTGCCAGTGATTGTTATGTGACTGCTTTAATGCAGATGTGAGAACATATAATTATATGATTACAAAGAGAATTGGATCAACATTTAAGCTCATAGACCAGCATTTATTGTGTTGTGCAGGAAAGCGCACCATGTTATTAGTTAATACTTCCTTACTACCTGTAACAGTTGCTGTAGTCAAGAAATTATTCATCTATACCAGATCTTGATCTTAAATTTTACGTCGTGTTAATAAATTTTCTTGGCCATGCTTTCAGAAACGTACTCAGTATTTCAGCACAGTCTTTGATATTGCAGAGATCTGTAAAGTAATGACAGAAAATAAGATGTGTTCTTTGTTTTCCCTTGAAGTCAGTTGCAATCTGAATGCATTTAAACAGAAAAGTAAAAATTTTAGTGCAATAAATCCAGTCTAGCATAACGGAAATATCCATTCATGAAAGGACTGTTTGGTTTGCATAGAAGTCATCTCTGTTCATTTTCTGGTGATCACAGTGAAATCCATCTTACCTCTATCTATCATACTTTCATGTTTTCTGTTTGACTCTGCAGTCTTTACTTGTATTCAGTGATGTTTTCCTGGATGAGTAAGTCCCTGGTGTGCTTAGCAGCTGTATGGAACCACTCATGTAAGACCTGATCAACATGAAAAAGGGTTGAAGAACTTAATGCCTAAAAGGAATCTATGTGGGTGTATTTTAATTGCTACATTACCATGACAGTCTGCACTATTTATAATTCTAAAGACTTCTTTAAAAAAGAAAGATAAGAGGCTTGTGTGCTATAGAAAAACATAGTTAATACATCAGATGTTTGTCAGATAAGCATTGTAGATCTACCCTAACTAAGGTATTGCAACTGCATGAATGCTTGAGATGGTTTTAATGTCAAAAGCTTAATGCTTTTTGGTGCCTTCAGCCTTTCTGATTTCCCTAAGTGATCATAAAGTTATAAACAGTCTTTCTAGGAGGTCTCTAAGAATCCTGTTAGGAGCTTTTTATTATACTGGCAAATTCATATTGAATTGGTATTCATTTTCACTATTACAGAATAATCAAATCAGTGCTGCTATTATTGTACTGTTGAAAAAGAAAATAATGGGAATGTAATGTAAAACTGCTAATGTGATGAAATGCTCTTATTATGGTAGGTTAAGAATGCTATGGCTGCTTGTTCCAGCTTGCTTCAAACAGTGATTGAGTGAGGAAATGGAGGGTGTTTCATTTGTGGCAAGAGGTTATGTACAGTCTCATTTGAATGTGTAATTGTCTTTCGATGGCCAAAAGGGTGATTTGCTTTTGCCTGTTTGTGGTTTCTTCTAGGCTGTGCATTGGTTTTGGACTTCTAAGAACACTACTGTGCATACTGTCGCATGTACAGTCCTGTGATTTCTTTTTTTAAATCATGACTAACATCTGATGGTTCTCTCTCCAGAAAAAAAATGGCTCTCATACTCTTTCATGTTCATCTGAGCCTTTTTTCCAAAAGGGAACGGAGCTTTTAGAGTACATTGTTAGAAAGTACAACCAGCCCCCTGAAGGTTCAAATTTGACAGGGATGTTAGGAGGCAGGTCAAGTGACTGCCTAATGAAGATGAATGGAGAAAATTGCTGGTACAAGAATCACGTGGTGGGCGCTTAGCCCAGGTTGCTGAAAGTGTGATGGAATCTCACAGCTTCATTTATCAGTGTCATATTTGGGCTAAAAGTGAGCAGTATTGTTCTCATTTCTTCCAGATGGATAGGTCAACTTTAATATTTATTGCTCTTGTAGAACATTTGTTTGATGTATTTCCATTAGCTAGGCAATAATAGAAAAGCAGTGGAGAGAAACATAAAGCAGCTCCCTTCCTCTTCAGCTGAAATATGGCGTACAGTAACGTGTAAATATTTCTAAGACTGTCACTGACTTTTTTCCTTTTTTAATTTGATGACACGATCACATATATTAAAAGAGTTTTGTAGAAATAATGGGAAACATCATCAAGGAAATATAAAATATTTGGCTTCTGGTGTGTAATTTTTAACCTCTTCATAAGCTTGTTGTGCCTTTCAGGAGTGGCTTTTGCATAAGAATGTCAACTTTTACTGTGATACACTATGACACAGTAACACTGTATTTGAATGACTGTTAAAGGAAGAGAAGCACATTTTAGCAAAATCAACACACTGTTCTGGATTGCTTAAGTGGAATATAATGATGGTTGTTTCTGTCATCTTTTTTTTCCTTCAGTTCTGTTGTTGCCAATTACTTTTACTATGATGGGAAAAGACAAGTTGATGTGGTTTGATGTTAAAACTTAAAATAAATAAGGGACCTAGCCATTACAGAATGGTGGCTTTGAGCTAATAGTGGTAACCTCTGGTTAATGTTTATTAACTGATTTTTCCCATTTATAGGAATCAGATTTAAGGTGTTTGACATGTATTATTTTATACTGTGGAAGGAAATTTAGCTGTTTGTGAAGCAGGTGTTGTGTTAAGTGCAGTGCAAACATCCTAGCCATATGTTTCTATAATTTAAATTAATTTGGTACAGTCATACTGTTAATCTTTAGTGACTTGTTGATTGGCATTTTGCAGACATATTTCTGGAAGGCACCCAATACCATTTTCTGTAGCCTTTCTGGCAGTAGCAGAGAGTAACATTTCCACAAATTGGAATCTTGTACAGCTCTGGGAAGTGAGCCAAGATTTAAATTAGACAATAACCTCTGCTCTGTATATAGCTTCTATTCTTCAGCTGTAGGGAAAGTGATTTGTTTAATACAGTCAGCTCTGTAGCATATAATAGACTGATATATGAGTCACTCCTTGGCAATGTGTGTTTCTTAAATTTATATAGATTGAACAACTAGTTGGTAATGTACTTAGTTACAGTTGTGCAAACAATAACTATTAGCAGAGCTGAGCAGACCTAAAAAAAAAAAAAAAAAAAGCAACCTGCATTTGGTTGGTGTTTGTTAAGGATTCTGCAGAGTTTTAGAACAATACTTCTCTTCAGGTGCAGAAGAAAATTTTGTAAACATGACTACTCTTAGAAAATCAATAATAGCACTTTCATATCATAGCTTTATATTTATTATGCTTTGCACATGGACGTACATGTAGGTACACAATGTTTCTTAAAAATTAACCTTAGCATCAATCTGTGTTGTAGCTACACAATTAGGTTGTGGCTCTTTTTGTTTTGCCCTTGTATATTTTTTTTCTCTCTTCATGTTAAAATGTGTTGCTGTCAATTGATATCTGTGAATGTGAAGAATGCTTTTCTTTCCAAACTGCAAAGATCTTTTCTTAAAAGGGAGCTCTTTACACCATTTGGTTCATGTTTATTTAAAAGCTTAAAATCATTAGACCAAATCTCACTTTTTGTCCAACAGAAAATTGATTTTGCTAGCAAAAATGGTGTGGGCCTGAAAGAGAATATTCAGAAATATGCAAATAAGCAGAGATAGAAATCTGTTTGAGCAGCTGAACAAAGCAATCAAATTTTTTCCGTTGAAAGTTTATTTAGCTTCACCGTGAACATTTTTGAACAGAATTATCAACTGCTGTTAGTGAAATACTTCTTTTTATAGGGAAAAGGGGATTCTTTTTAAACAGAACTATTTTAATACTCAACTTTTTTACTTTTTTTTTTTTTTTCCTTTGGCCAGGTCTTATATTTACAAAATAAAGCACACTGTAAATATTGAACAATACACAGATATATTTCCTAACAGTTTCTAGTACGCTGCATATTCTGGATGGGTTCCAAGCAGTAGTTAGTATAAATGATATGCCAATCAAAATTATTTTTGCAACTATAACCTGTTATAATGCAGTCTCTTATCTGAAGCGTCAACTTGATATAAGCCAGATCTCTTTTCTTAAGCTTTAACTCTTACGTGTATAATTTTCCTTGTCCTGAACTAATCCTGCTTCTGTTCCATAAGCTTCTTGGTAGTGCATGATAGCAAAGGATAATTTATCTACTTGTTACATAAATTTTAATCATTGCTGCTTCCATTAGGCCATATGCATTTTATTCCTTAGTAGGAGTGAATTGTGTATAGAATATCTGATATATTTTAATGAGTGAGTAAGTTTTGTAAGTGTCCAGCATCTCCCTTCAAGGCAAGTTTTCTCATAATTCAGCTTCTGTATAGAATCTGACTTTTTCAAAAAACCTCCATGTAGTCAGCAAGTTGGTTACTGAAAATTTGACCATTTGCATCGGTAAGTAAATATGTGGTTTCATGATACAAAAGGTTTGTCTTTATAGCTCGCCTAAGCTAAGGAGTTCGTTCCTCAGCTCTTTATTCATGCTGTATGTTAAATCGCATTTACCCCCAAATCCCAATGCGTTTAGTGTTTCATTTTGCAGTGTGACCTCAGCAAAAGTTGTAATGGCATAAGCAAGGGTTTATGAATTACAGAAAGAACAGAAAATGCACAGGAGGTTTGAAGCATGATGCAAGATACGAACCTCTTGGAACCTGGGGTCACTTAACAACATGGTAGCAGGTTCCAGCGCTGACATTGTAGTCACTGGAATGTCCTTTAGTTTGGTCGTCATTGCTGCTGATAGCTGAAATCAAACCTCACATATAACCAGTTTTTGGAAGCTGGAGATAGGTTGTAAATCTCATTCACTGTTGTTGATGCTGAGTTTAAATGTTGAAGGTTGTTTAGATGACTTGGGAACTTCTGGTGTGAGAGGGGTGTGTGAAAATGCCGGTTTTTAAGATCCTGATAATAAAAGTATCCATTAATGAGGCTGAAGTATTGTGAGATTCACAAACTGAATACCATTCTATATCTCTGAAGAAGACAGGTTATGGAGCCAGCAACATGAGTCTTGCTTCAGAGAGGAGGAAGGGAGCAGAAAGGGGCCTGACTTCCCCAAATCTGTATTTATGGAGCAAAACATAAGAAGAGTGAACACAGCAGAAAGAGAATTAGCATTTGAGAATGCTGCAGGGTTTATATAGGGAGTGTAAGACTTGCCGTATAACAGAGACAGGCTTTCAATTTAGCATTCTTTTTATGAAGCATTTAGTGTATACGTCTGTAAGGAATGTAATCAATACATGCACACTCACTCCTCATCCCCCTTTCACACATGCATAGTTAAATATTACAACATGGCAGAAACTTATCCTTTTCCCAGAAGGGAAAATATTTATATGTCAACATGAAAATTGATAGCCCTTTTATTTTTCTTATAGTAGCTAGTTAGATACAGATGATATTCCACTTACTGGAATATAGTGCACAACCACCACTATCTGAATCAAATCGAAAAGCCCAATTCATGCTGGCAAATAACCTTTCACCATTTTTCTCCCTGGTAAAGTACCACTACAGAGCTCTTGTTTTCCTACTGTTCCTTGGTTTCCTAGATAACCCTTACACAAATTTCTGTTTGCTTAAAAACAAACAAACAAAAACTTCACCATAATGTTGCACAACACAAAAAATGAGGGTTAATTTATATCGAATGGAGAGAGCCTGCTCTTGTCAAATATCCCAGGGGTACACAGCATAGAAGTGGAGGTGTTTCTTATAACCAATAGTTTGTATATGTGATTGGATGAAAGTGAGATTATAGCACTGAAAGACGTTCCGGTCTCCCTTGTAACCTACCTGGCCTGGGTTCAGTATTAGTAAGGACAGGTCAGCAGAGAGAGATGTGTGAAGGACTATCATGGATATGCTACCCAGAATTTTCTCTGTGCTTGAGCACAAGGTTCCAAGGTTGCGAGGAGGTGAAAATATATAATGTATGTACGGGTATATGTATAAATAAGATATATGTACTGGAGATGAAAGAAAAACACATTTTTCTTTACAAGTTCTAGTTGTCTGGAATTAGCAGATTAGTTTAGGTTTCTATTCACTGTTACAAGCTGTACATTCTTTCAAATTATAAAAAAAACCCACAACATTCATATGAAAGTGTATGAATGCTTTGAATTGCTTCTAAATGCTTTCAAAATCATTTCTTTTACAACATATCACGAACTGCTGTTTTTCTTTTAATTTTGAATGCTGAACTGTCCTTTGCTGTGAATTAATTTCCTCAAAGTTTTTCATTCCTTTGTTCTTACTATTTTCAAGTTTCTTTTCTTATCTTCCTGCTAAGCTAATTTTTATTAACCTGTTTTGATAACCATTGTCTCACTGTACCTCTCTTCCAACCTTTGTCTGCTTTCAGCACTTGTACAGCATCTTATAGCAGTGCTGTAACATTCCTCTCAAAAGCAGGCTATATGTGTATATATGTATATATATATATATATATATATATAATATTTCACAACTCAGTTCTCCCATTAAAAATATGTATATATTTTATGTTATTCTTAACAAATTCTGGAAGAACCACTGAGAAATCTTGTTTTGATCAGCAAAGGAAATGTCTTACTGGGGAACTGTACTGATGATTCCAGGACAGATCAGGCAAAGCAATTAGCTTGAGGATGTTGGTTTTTTTTAATTATTTTATAAGACATTTTGTGTGTGTGTGTGTGTGGTGGTGGTGTTTTAAGTTTTAAGATCACTGGACAATGATATTACCAGAAATGATTGTAGATGCTTGTACAAAATAAGAGAAAATAATTATTTATAATAATACTCGTTTTTCACTGTGACCAGATAGGTGTTGCTTGGTTGGTGTTTTCTTCTTGTAGTGGTGAGAGAACTACCAGAGCATCATATTCTATTCCTCTGCTTCTGCCTTTTCCTTTGCATTCATACTGATGCTGTACAGTGTCTTTCAAGTCAGGTCAAAACCAAACAAACAAATAACAACAAAAACTGGGTAGTGCAAAATCTCCCATTTTGCAGACAAGGAAGCAACCAACCTTTGTGGATTTACTGTGATTTGTTCTTACTGTGAACTCATTAAGCAGTGTTTATGTTTCATGCTCCCTTGCATTGTTTAGCATTATTTCACTTGCTCACCAGAACTGGACGTTGGAATAGTAGTTCTCAACTCTTATGCAAGGTAAGAGTTTGATATCAGGGAAACATAATCTGACTGGCAAAAAAAAAAAAAAAAAAAAAAAGGGGGTGGGGGTTAAAGTTATTATATGAGGCAAAATATAATAAGGTAATGAGACAGTTTTTGCCATGGGGAAAAAAAAAAAGAAAAAAGTTGTATGTAGGACTTTTCCAGGAGTGCACTCAGAGCAAGTCTCCTTTTCCTTTACAAAATTTTCTGATGTCTGGGCAATTGAAAGTGGGATCAAAATGGAAGAGAAATGTGAGAGAACTCCTGGTCTTTTTTAGCTAGTTGTAGCAGACTACTGTCTGCCAGAAGCATGCTGTTATGGCCCAAGGTATTTTTCTGTTCTCATCAGAATGTGAAGAAGATACTGTCTTGGAGACACCATAACAAATGTTTCTGTAGAGTTCAGATCACCATCAGGTAATGAGGAACAGCGAGGAGTGCTACGTGAGTATAAGCTTGGGAGTTCTCCCATTTGACCTCCAGTTATTTGACCTGACATGTATTTAACAGGTATTCCTAGGAATATTTGTCATAACTTCAACATTCAGACAAGGCAGGTTCATATAAATCTCATGGCAAGATTTCAGCTAATTTTGTAGATACAGTTTGAATTCATACTAAAATTAAATCTGATGATTTTAAATTCAACTAAGAAATATTCAACTTTTTTCACATCTTTAGTGTGAATAGCATAAGACACTGAAATGTCTCAGTCCGCTAAACTAGAATATTTTCAGAGCATGAGTTGTGAGCTGTGGAACAACTCTGCAGAGGAAATGCCACTGTGATCTGGTGTCTCTTATACTTCAAGAAAAGAAACTCAAAAATGTACATGTATCGAAGTTCAGATTTACTTATATCAAGACATTAAGAGAAGCACTTGACTGTTCAAGAGAGCTTTTATTACCATTTTTGGTCTTATATAGCAACCAATGTTTTTTCTCTGGCATCTGAGAATTATGAGGCCAAATTACATTACTCAGATGCCTGGTGTGCTACTTAATATGCTCTTTAATGCTAATTAGTGGTTAGCATTCTGAAACACTGGAGCTGAGTATCACCTGAAAACTCGCAAGGCCTAGCTTTTGTGTGGTGCAGCACACTCCCAGCCTGTGCGGGTGAGGCCATCAGTCAGGATGCATTTTAGATAAGATTATAAACAGAATCACCTGAATTTTCCTAACTGGCATTGACCTGTATAATATATACTGTTAATATTTCAATGTTAGGAATTTTCATGTTCTTTTCGTTGGTTTGGTTGTTTGTTTATTATTACCGGAAGTGGAGGCTTTGAGGGAAACTGGAATCTTTTCACAAGTCATAAATGGAGTTCGCAGTGTACCCTTCGTGTGTCCTCATCTCTCAGCAGAACCTCAGGGGCTGCAATCAATATCAGAAGTAATTTCTGTGCCCACTTATAAGAAGAAATAGTGACCCAATTAAGTGAAGAAAATGCTAGACTTTTAGTAGTGGATGAAAATGCAATTAAAGTAGGTTACTCACCTACAAAATAAGTTTGTGCTGCCCAAAACATTGCCTTTAGGATGGAATGGAACAGTGGGAAGCTAAAGATAGATAAATTAAGCCTGATTAGTCTCAGTGGCATAAATTAAGAATACAAGCTAGCATGAGGGATTATTCCACTCTTAAATTTAATTCTCCTCTACTGTTATTGCAGAGCATTGCATCCAATTCAATCTTGCATGTTTAAATAAAGTTAGTTGTTGCTGAAGACTCTCCAGAGGCCTCCCTGCTGTGGGATTTGTAATCCAGCCCCAACTAAAAGCAGTGGAGAGATCTACCAGGTTTAAGGTTGATGTAAGATGAAGAAACAGGAGCAAGTGATGTTATATTCCTGTTTCAAACATGCACCTATATTGATACTATATCGACACATAATTTTTGCAAAACTGGAAAACCTCTTTACCTCAGCAAAATTCCTGAATCTTTTGACTGGCATTCAGTTTCTTGTACAGCCACTTCATGCTTTCTCTTATGAGATTATCACAGGAAATCCCTGGGCCTCATCTGTGCTTTCCTGTTTGTTCCACATAGAGCGGCACTGTTATTACATACTGCAGCTTAGAGGGGTGACACTCCCCCTAGTTTTAACACAGCTTGGCCTGGGTACTGCAAGCAGCCGAGTTATCACCGAGCAGAGCTTCACGAGAGATGACAACCTGGTGTTTCCCAGGTCTGCCTGGTAAACGGAACAGGCTTTATGTACTTATTATTATTTTATTATATATACTTTTTTTTGCTGTTGTTTCTTCTTCTTTTTCCTGTATCTGCTTGTGAGATGATTCTTAATTTATGAGGCCTACAAAACAGGGATCATCACTTTTTCAGAGCTTAGAAAACATTTGTCATGTAAAGAATGCTTTGGAAATCAGTAATAAATAATCAAGTGAGAAATCTCCCTTAGGAAGCTTATGAAGGGACAAAGAAACCAAGTGTAAAATTCCCTTGCTGCCACCAACCCCATCTTGGCTGAGGGTAACAACCACTGGAACAATTGGTTGGAACCACTGGTGTATTTCTGGGTGGCTTTTCTCCAGTTCTCATTCAGAGAGTGAGAGCAATGTTGCATTTTTCAGGCTGTCTTTGCAATAGATGGTATTGCTTTGTACAGCCTTGCATATAATGAGTAGAATTAATACTCTTTAAAATGCTTTTTGTGTGTATGTGTGCTGTTTGATTTTAGTTATATTTTCTAAAGTGGAAAGTGTTTAGTCTCAGAAAAAAATGCTTGAACCAGGGGTATCAACATGGCTGCAAGTTGAGATACTTATGAATTCATGCATGTACTGACTTTATCCTGAAAGTGTCTTGAATAATCCTCCATTATGATTATTATAAAATGTCTGCATCTGCTTCACCCTTTCTCTATCAATTTTATATTTAAAACCTGATATAATTTGCTAGTGTAGTAGAGCTGAATCACAGTCTAGAATGGAATTTATGATTTTTGCTGGAGTGAGTGAAATTTGATATAAGATTCAAAGAAAAGCTACTTATAGCCCAATTGCAGTATAATCACATCACTTTAAATTTCGTGTGAGAAAATGTTACAGTAATCTTGAATATAGTGATATTAAACTATTTCTTAGGATTCTAAGAATAAAATGTTGTCATTATGTTAAGAAATGCTTAGATTAAATGCTTAGACAGCTTATATGAAATAAATATGGGGGTAGACATGATTAACACATTGGCTGTATGAACTCAATGCCTGAAAGAAGAAGGTGAAACAGAAATGTTCATATGGCAAAACCAGTTTTGTATTTGTGAATTCTCCATCCCCTCTCCCCCTATAAAAGTATTCCTTACAGCAGTTAAACTCAAGCTGTTGGGTAGAGAAAGGGACTCTGGTGTAGCATGTTTTCATATCCCTGCTGGGGGGAGTTAAAGAAGGACCCTTAATGTTGTGTTTTGGGACAGGAGGAGGATGTGGCTGCTCTCCCTTCAGTCCCCAGTGTGCCAGCGGGCTCCTGTCCCTTAGAAGGACGCAAGGTATGGGCCTCTATCCATGAACCAGGAGCCAGCACCAGTGCTGCTATTGCAGTCTTGGGGCATGTGGGAAGGTAGTCTGGCGGGAAAGTCCCAAAATTTGGTTCACAGATTTCATTTGGGTCTTCCTGGCAAGCTATTTTGTCCACGTTTGAGGCCATTCTGAGAGGCTGTTGATCTCCTCCCGTTTGGTAAATGTCATGGAATATAGAGACATTTCAACTGTCTCACAGGGCCGTGGAAAGGGAGCAATTATGCTTTAATCTTGCTGTGGTTCTTTAGAGCAGTTGTGGAAAAAAATGTAATTCATCTTCCTTCTAGCCTCTGATGTTATCAGAAATGAGATCTTATGTATAATGTGAGCTGTTTAGATAATTGTAACTCATAAAATACATACATTGAATAGATGCTTTGAAACTGCATGTTTGATGAGACCTTTTTCATTTGAAATCGAAATTGCTACAAAGTAGTAAAAATTAAACAAAAAATACACATATATATGTAGAAGCAAGAGACATATCTCTATAAGTAAGTTCTTTTTGCATTTTAGCAATATATTCCTTCCATGGTATTTGCATCTGATCTGGTTTAATTCAGCAACATGTATGCGATCATGAAAATAATTTCATAGCTTACCACCACAAACAACTCTAGGTTAAAAAGCAAAGAAAAAAAATAATATAGTTTTTAGCAAATACTTAAAATTACATTTGCCTCTCCTTGCCTTTGTTAATGGTTGTAGTTATCTTAACATTCGGTCTCTTGTATTTTTAACCTTCAGGCAACAACAGGGTACGGTGATAGTGATTGCACATCAGAACTCTTTGAAGTAACATCTGTAGATCTTGTGGAGCTCTTTTTTTTTTCATGGAAATTAGTGGATTGGTCTAAACTTGATATTTTTATTAGCCTTCTACAGAGGAAAAATAGTCTGAATATATGTAGGTGGATACAGAGAGATACCCAGAATCCACGTATAATTCTCAGTTTTACTTTCTTTGAACCAAGGTGGGTGGAATGGAAAATACATCCTTGTCTGCAACTTGCTAACATGGTAAATTGGAGCTCTGAACATGTGACAGCAAAGCATTTGGTATGTTTGTCTTGGAGAGAAATGTCAAGATTCAAACTAATTTTATAACACCTTAATCTTGTATGAATATTAGGGCCAGTACTGCACTTTAGACCACCTTTTAATATTTATGCATTTAAATATGGAATAAGTAGCATTAAGAGTCTGGAATAAATTGAATTACCCTGACTGTCAGTCAACAGAATAATAATATCGTGTATATTCATACAAAGTTATTTCTTGCATATAAAAACTTTTATAGACTGTATCCTTCTTAAGAGATCTGAAAATGTCTAACATGAGACCATTAAATATTCCTTTCATTACTGTTCCTAAGATTGCACAGTATCACACTTGGCAAAATATCATTCAGTTACTGCTTTTGGCCATGGAATTCACTGAAGGAATTCATATTAAAGAGTTTGGCTGGAATTAGAGAGATTAAGTCAGTGCTTTTTATTGTTATTGTTGAAGTTTTTATTTGTTGGCTGAAAGCTTTTAAAGTAATTTCAAATATTTTCATTCTAATTGCTTTCCTAAAACTTTTAAATCTGTAATATTTGCAAACAGTGTGTGTGATGGAGATTTGAGGATATATGAATAAAATATAAATGTCTGTTTTCTTTAGGATCTTGCTCAAGTATTTCATCCCACTGATTTTTTTTTAAATATATATATTTTTTTTCTGGTGGTAAGCAAACAGTACAAGTGTGTGTATACATACATTCATATGTTTATGTGTAAAAACACACATATATGAAAATTAGTGTGGCAGGTGTTTAAGACTCAAATCAAATTTGAATGGTTGCCTGAATTAAAGGTTTTTAAGAATTAAATATCAAAAGACTGTCAAATATATGATGGTACAAACACTTATATAGAGATTCAATAATTAACGAACCACTAATGAGATTATTCATTTGCCCAAAATTCAACATTGGAGATGTGATTTCAAAACTGGGTACTAAAAATATTCATTCTAATATTTTGTGTTCCTGTTTGTTGTTGGTTGCTCATCAGCAATGTGTTCGTAAGCAAACGAAGCTTCTAGAAACACTGTAGGAACTCCTTTTGTTTTCAGTGGGACCTGCGTTTCCTCGTAAGTATTAAGCAGTTGATTAAAGGTTAGGAATCTGATGTGGTGTTTTAGGGAATCTTTAGGAGTTGGAAAATAATAGAAATATCTGTAGTGTAGTAAGTTCTGGTGGGTGAAGTCACTAAACCTAGCACTTCCCAGGTAGTTTTTCACACATGCACTAGGATCTTTCCTAGAAAATTTATAGCAGAATGTAGCAGGAATTGAGCCTACTTCCAGAAGGTACTTCTGGAAATCTTCTGAAAAAGTCTGGAAATAAGCAGAATGTAGTAAGCTGATTTTTATTGTGCCATTTTACAGTAATCACTGATCATAATTTTGCTGTAAGAATATGAGTGCAAAGGCTCAAGTATGAATGTGGCATATTAACAAGTGGCCCACTACATCATGATATTCATCTGAAAGTGTAGCTTTTATGTATTGTGTCTGTGCATATATAAATACCCTATGCACACACACCTAGTGACTTGTTCTTTAATGTAGTTGTGGTACCTCATCTACTTAGGCATTTGGTCAAACGCTGACCCAAATGCAAGGCCTTTTGCCTGCATCTGGTCAAACTGGCCGTCTCTTTTCAACTCAGTGAATCAGCACAACCTCCAATGCCTACAACTCCAGTAGCTACTTGTTGTCTGTGGTAAATAATACATTTTGTAATTGGCAGAAAGTGGTGTTCAAAAACATTAGAGTTGTGCCAGAGAAGTTCAGATATTTCTAAGCATAGCTATGTAGCATCAAAATTGAGTATACCGTTTTGTATCCCTTCTGAGGTAAAATTAGTTCTCATCTATTTACAAGGTTTTAAATTTCATGTTTTAAGAGATGCTTCATTCATTTATGAGTATAAATCCCTAGTAGATTTAGTGATGTTACATTTGTGAACCAGCCTTATAGTTACTAGTAGCAAAAATAAAATAGAGTACTTGTATTTTATAAAATAATATGAATGCCACCTACTGTTTCTGAAGTATTGAAACTGTCGCGAAGGACTTGCTCTTCCAAAAAAGAACACTCTGCTCCTGCTATGAACACATCACAGTTAAAAGTAAAGCCTTTACAGAGATTAACTGGAAATCTATCCAGAATAGAAATGTTATTTTTACTTTCACTAAGAAAATAAATTGTGTTTCCTGAGGACAAAAACCAGTATTTAATGTAATGCATCTGATGAAACACTTGTTTGTAGATGCTGATAGCTGATGATTTAACCCCTTCCCCCTCCCCCCAAAAAAAAAAAAAAAAAAAAAGCTTCCTCCCACTCCATCTACTTCTGTTGCCAGAATAATTTTAGTGTATATTGTTTTGTTTGGAGTAATCAGGCTGAAGTAGCATTAGTCCAGCTTCTCATCTTTTAATTACAGACAGTTTATTGTCTATGCTGTCCCACTTTCTGCATGGTTCCCCACCAGTCAGCTAGACTTAGCAATCTCCATTAATTTAATTTGGCATTTCATTCAATCAGACGGGCTGTGAACATGATGATTTTTTTTTTTTTTTTAAATAACACAATGCTCATTCTTAATTGATGTCCTTATCAGGCATTGTATTTGCCAGAGCTGTAATTATTGGTCAGGCAGCAAAATCAAATCTGCCCAAATGCGGTGAGGATGTTCTCTGGTGAAATTATTAAGATACAGTACTTAGACCTGCAAAGTAATTTAGTTTTGGTCTGTAATTACATCTTTTGGGATCGTTATCTTTCTTTTCACTCATAAGGATAGTGTAACCTCTGAGGAATTAATTTACCAAATCTGAAGATAGAACTGAGATTCTTGCCATAATATATATTTGTGCAAGTAGATATTATTCTATATATTTTATATGTTCACACCATAAAAGAATGATTCGTATTAATGGCTGTATTTAAAAAACAAAAAATATGTCTCTTAATATTATTGCAGAACTGCTGGAAATGTGATCAGTTGAGGCTCCTGTTTTCCTTAAGCAATAAATTGACATTAAAAATGATAGAATTCAGGTGTGCAACTATCTAAAATACATATCCAAGTGAATATGTAGTGCTGTGACATAACTAATTTAGCACTAGTTCTTCAAGCAGGAGTTGAACATCAAGCCACTGAAAATTTTTGTTGGAAGATACTATCCTGAGAAACTTTAAAATATTTGTTTTGACTAAACATTAACTAATAATTATGTAAGGATTCTTAGAGTCATGGTAGCCAGGTCCGAGTTCTGTTTTGAAGTAAGGGTTGGGATAAGGCTTTATTTAAAAAACAAAACAAAATAACAAACCCAAAAACTACAGGGGGAGGAGGGGAAATCTGTAATCATTTATAATGAATCTTTTACTTATTCTCAGATTTATGATTTGTAATCTTTGAGTAAGGAATTACAATCTCAATATTGAGTAAGGAATTTAATCTCAATATTTTATAAATCTCCTGGTATGTTCTGAGAAGACAAAATGTGTTTCATTTGTGTGTTCTGTAAATATTTTGGTTGATTTTTTTTCTTTTGTTCATTTGGAACATTTATTCACATTCTATGGTTTTGCTCTTATTCTGTGCTGGAACAATAACCCATCCAATGGTTTCTTTTTGATTGCATTATTAAAATAACTAGCATTATTATGAAAGGAGTTATTTAGAGAATGTTTTGTAGTTGCCCAATGAATCTAATTTTAATGTGAAGCATAAAATAGCAGTTCTATAAAAATTCTTGTTTGTTCCATTGAGATGCTCTGGGCTCCTGTATGTTTTAAGTTCCATAGGTATTTCTCTATTTGCCTTGTTTTGGTAATGAGTAGCGGGGCTCTAATGTTTTTCAAATTAGAGTAGCATCACAATTGGGTTGACTTAAAGGCAGAAATGTACAAAGCTTAAATAAACAATACTGATTAAATATTGCAAGTAAAATAATCCCTCCATTAAAATTAGTGGCAAAATTCCCATTAACTTTTATAGGTTCATAATGTTATTCTGTGTGTCCATAACATCTTCAGAATTAGTTATTAGCTTTAGTCTTTATACTTCTGTTTATTGTGGCTTTGTGATGTAAACTTCTGTTGCCTATTTCTTGCTGTGGCTTTTGACTCATCAAAGTTGCAAAAGGACAAGAACTCAGATAGTAGCTCCTATTTAACCTTTTGGGATTTGTCTGAAGATATTTTTTGGCAGTCATTAAATGTCCACAGAGTCTGAGTTCCTGATCTGTATCTCCAGCTGCCAAGGCTTTTTTTTAATGAAGCCCACCATCAGGTTTCTTTCTTAAAACATTGGTTCCTTGATTCATGTGAATTCATTAGTCTCAGAGCTTTCATAACCAAACAATTTTTATGTTCTAGTAGCTACAGAGGGTAGCTTGGAAACCCAAGTAGCATTCAACTTTGATTAAACATGCTTAATTCCTTGATTCACAAACAGGAAGTCATAATGTCTGGCCTATGTTTGGCCAAAGAAAATGTGCAGTTTGCTGAAGTGGGGCAGTGATGTGCTTTTTAAAGCTTGGCCAGAAGTTGTTTTGGTCTTCATTTGGGCATGTGATAGAATAGAGGGCATGAATTCTCTTTTGGCATTACAAATACAGACCCTTCCTACAAAAGAGGTCTAGATGTTGGACTTTGGTTTGGGTAGTCAAAGCTAACAGAAGAGCTTCAACAAGTGATTTTAGAATCAATCAGCTTTCTTGACATTATTTATACAAGGTGTTAGTAAGCAAACACTTGGTCTCTCATAACAGCCTTCTTGTTAGTGCTTACAGATTTCAGCAGAGACAGTTCAAGGGCCTTTCAAAGAGTATAGGACTGAACTGTCATACTTTTAGTGCAACAATTTTCATGAACAGCAAAAGCTGTATATCAGAACAAGTTCAGAAGAGTATTCATTTGTTTGCAGTCTATTTTGTGCAATCAGCATGTGTGTATGGTTCGCATTGATTTGCTGCAGCAGAAAGTTATGGTACTCAGGTTTAGTATGTTTATTGAAACTTAAGATGGAGTCTGTTGAATTCCTAGAAACAAAGGAAACGAGTAGTTTCTTAGCGCCTCATTTTTGTTGATGTTGCAGATATTACTTGAAAGGCCAAAGCTACTTTTGTATAAATGGGTTGATGGTATATGTTGCCAGAGGAAGACGGAAAAAAAAAAAGTCTGCTTTTGTAGTTACAGACCTGGGGTGCTCTAGGATCTTTAGATACAAAAGTTTATGCAAAACCTTGCTCATAACTCATTTAACTAACTCATTTGCAAAACATCACAAAGCCAGCATGAAATTAAAAGATAGCTGGACTACGTACTGCATCTTAATCTTGTTCTGTCCCAAGGAAACACAAGAGATGGAACCCCACAGGACTGTACCTGGGCAGACCTAATTGGGGGATCTAGCCTTTAATTTGGATGTCCGCTGTCAAGTGTCGGAATGCTCCGTCATGTTTATGAGGGGTCTGGGCAAGTGATCCTTCAGAAAATAAATGGAGAAAAGTGTTGATTGTAACAAGAGTCATTTCACAGAAAACATCTTTCCCAAATTATTTTACTAAAATAGACAAGAACCCTTTGTTCTATTTAGAATGATTTATAACTGTTCCCAGCTGATCACAAAGTGTTTCTAAATTAAAAGCCATTAATTATAGCCTTATATAGATACAAAGATATGCAAGGGGTGCTTTGTAATTCCAGCTCCGCACTTCAGGTGAGAGCTTTTTAAATTACTTGGACCATTGGAGCCACCTGCTTGACTAAATGCTGAGGGCCCTGTGTTTCAGTACTCATCAGTGCATTGCAGTGTTAACATTGTTACTGATTTTTCTCATTTCTCCAGGGCAAATACTAATTAATGGATACAATTCACAGCTGATTAGCTGTAGTTTCTTCAGTAATTACATTCGCAGACTAACTGTTCAGAAGAGGATTTCTAACCCAGTTCTTATTTCACTCTAAGCTTAATTTGTTTTTTGAATTGTTTAGGTCCTTAAGATAATAACCATTTTATTTTCTTTTGTTGTTATAGGTACCATTAGATAATAAGGAAGTTTAATCTTAGCAATACTCACTGATAATTGTTGTGTGCCTTAAATGGATTTCTAGTTCAGAGAGAAAAAATAAATTTCAGCGATATTAGTTGGGACCCACACTAACAAAAGCTTAAATGTGCCAGGCTCTGACATCAGTGCCTGAGTCATATACAATAGAGTCCTAAATATTGTACTCCAATAACAGAGTGAATTTAAGGGCATATAGTTGCAACTTCTAGCTATGACATTCCTCATTATATAATTTGCCTCCACAGCCTTAATAAAATGGAAAAGTATGCTGTCATAAGTTAAAAATGGTTGGCATTCAAACCAGCAGCAGTTGTGATGTGAGGAACACATGTAGATCAAAACATTATAGAAGTTTACCCTCTGAGGTAAAAAATAAAAAATAAATAAAAATCAGCTGCATTCCCATTTTGAGGTTCTGGAGTCCCTAAGACTCTAAGCTCATGAAAATAGGATTGGGTTTGTTCCAATTTATTTATCCAGTATTAGAGCTAGTGCAGGTTATGCCTTTGCATTTGGGTATTATTTGAAAAAAATAATATATATTTCTTGTTACTGTAGAAAGAACAGCTCTACTGGAACCATTGATGTGCCTTCTTAGTTTGCCACTGTCTGACATGAAAAAATCTATCCTGTCAACCTCTGTGTTGAGCTGACGTAGTATATCTTTGTGCCCCAAATCCACACACACGCATCCTTCCATGCCAAGACAGTAACTTCAATATGCAATTTCTTTTTTTTTTTTTTTTTAATTCTCCCCAAAATGGGTGACATCTGGGCTTTTAAAGGTGGATGACATTATTTCAGTAGCTGAGGATAACAGTTTAAATAATTATGAGGCAGCCTACTTATCATTTTAAGGCCTCTGTTGCTTTAATGCGTGATACAGGTTGAAAGAATCAGCATTTTAAGCATATATTAAGTATGGAATTTGATAGAACTTGATCTCTTTGGTTTTGTTGATCAGGACTCAAAGACAGTATATTCGCAAGGGACGTGAGGCTCCAGTTCTTTGTGTCCACGTTCCTTTTTTCATCCTCTGTCATTACAGTTTCCTCAACTTCTCTTTTTTCATTCATTTGGCTTTTAGTCTTATTTTGTGAAATGGATTTTGGAGTTTTCAGGGAAAGAACCTCTCTTGAAAGGATCACTCTCTGGCCCCCCACTGCTCCAGGATGCTGCAGGAACTGGAGAGAGTCACGGTCTGAAACATTTCCCTGCTAAAAACAGTCAGGCATCAAGCACTACAAGAGCAAATTGAGCTGGAGCAAAGTGGTTTTCCTTTCAGGACGGGTTCACCTGCTCTGGGAGCACAACAGGGTTTCTTGCTTGGAAAGAAAAACAATCTCTGCAAGTGTATGGTTACCAATCATCAAGTACTTGTTGCAGAGCTTCTGCTGCTGCTGGTACTCTTTGCTGTTGTACTTCGTTGTTGTCCTTTGTTTGGTTTGGGTGGGGGGAGTTGTGATTTTTTGTGATTGGTATTGTTTTCTCTGGCAAGGGCTGGCAAGATAAAAACCTCCGAAAAAGTTTGCTTTACAGAAGTAAAAAATGAGAGCTTAGGGAAGAATGCTTAGTGTGGTTCAGCAGCAGTAAAACACGGTAGGGCACTGTAGCAGCAGCACTTTGTTCTCATTTGATGCTCTTGCAATGTGCCTGACACTAGAAATTTGAAAATGCAAAAAATTTAATTTAGTGTCTTATATGGTAGCTGCATGACATGCATGGTGTCTGTTCCTTGAAGCAAGGACTTGAGGCACCTGCTTGCCTTTGGAAGTGCCATTTAAGGGAATAAGGCACGCTAACTACCAATTAACCAAATGCTGATAATCTCTTCCTTTCTGTGCTCAGTCTGTAGAAGAAAAAGTACTTATCCACATCCACAAATGTTCATACTTGGGCGTTTGGAGGAAATGACTTAATGGCATCTGTGAGGATCCTTTCTGATCACTCATTTGGGAGAGGAGTTGTACCCCAGCAGGAGCAAGCGGTCACCCAGCCCGGGTAGATCTTGGAGTCTCCATGTGATGCCATTCCTCTGATGTGAAAAATCCTCAGCAAAGTCTTCTGGCCTTAAAGATCAGTGGGGGTGGGAGCTCAACTGGAATGAAGGATAGACAAAGGGGGATTGTTTGGCTTTTTAATTTTATGGAAAGAATGGGATTTTAAAAGCAATGCTGCAGATGCTCTTTCTTCTCCTTCTTACCTTCATCTCTTTTAAGCCAGCTCTGCTTGGAACAGTAATACAAAAGCTACTTCTAGCTACAGCTGTCCCCAAGATCAAGATCATCTGCAGAAATATAATTATGTGTGTCAGGAGAAGTGTAGCAGATTTGAAATGCCTTTTCTGGGAAATAGTCTATTTGTAATGGGCACTTAATTTCCAGACATCCCTAGGCCTGTGGGATGGCTTTGTGACACAGAAAGTTGAAAAGGTATGCTTGGAGATCGTCCACGTACAGACCTGGGGATGCAGAAGATATAATAATAATAATGTTAAATAATAATGTTCTAACTTCAAAGAACACCTGCAAAATCACATCTTATCTATTTTGCTTTTCTTAAACTTTTCTATGCTGATGATGGGGTAAAGAAAAGTTTATTGTGGCATGCATTAAAATCTGAATATTTATTTTTCTTTCAGTTTGGAAACAATAACAACTACATGAACATGGCAGAGGCAAATAATGCATTTCTTGCTGCAAATGAGGTAGATGTTTTTCTTTTTTTTTTTTTTTTTTTTATCTATGCTCATATTCTGCTGTTTGCTTTGATAATTTAACAGACTTGGAATGGATGAAGAGTGAAGTGCTGAATTTCTGTGTGTTTTATGGAGCACAAAATAAAGACTTTAATGAGAAAGAAAATAACCTGACAGCTCTCCATTACTAGTCAATTTAGCTGTCCATAAGGCTGTTACTTACATAGCATGTCAATAGAAACAAATCTGCTTTACGTATGAAAAAAAAGTCATAAACAGAAGGAAACAAAGGCACAGTAGGTGTACATTTTCAAAACAAGCTTAGTACTAGTCAATAGCAGCTAATGTGCTAATTTCTATTATAGATACAAATATTTTGATTTGGGTTCTTAATGCTCATATAAGTTAGAAAAGCAAAGCCAACTTTGTTGCCTAAAGTGTGCTGGGTGAGGGAAATGTCTGATCAGGATTAAGAGCAAACCTGGGCGTTGGGCTGGTGGAGGCTGGCTGGGCTGCAGAGGTGATGGATTTGAGCACTGGCTTTTCAAAGGGAAACAGGATAAAGGTACGGCAGCTGCAGTCTGTGTATTTGTTGTTACAGTGGTGCCTCCTTCCAGCCAGTTAATAGACTATCAACATGCTAATATTGACCCCAGCTCCAGTTAGAAACACCTTTTGCTTGTCACTAAAAATCAACAGCTTTTATTCCAAAGGGAGTGGGAAGGATGGAAAATGCATGATGCACTGCCTAGCAGTGTGTGTGGCAATATAAAGAAAAAGAACTCAATATTTATATCAGGTGTATGCCATAAATGATCTTCCAGACATAAGAAAAGGTTAAAACCTGGGCAGCTTTGACTTTACATATTGTAAGCGGTGATTCAGCCAGAGGTATTCTTATGCACTTTTAAAAAAATGATCTTGGAGAAAATAAGTAGAAAGGTGTAACAATAAATACGAAGGTTAGAATTAGGAGTCATATTTTATGAATCATTTATACAATGGTCACCATCTCTTTTTACCCAGCAAGACTGCTTAGATAAGGGAATATTGTTTGGCACTAGCTCCAGTGTTATTTGTGATAATGAACACAAACCCCATCTGTAATGACAACATGATGTTTCTTTCTGTAGAATTTCTTTCCTACATTTGAATCAAACATTGATGAAAGCTCTGCTGCCAGCAGCTGTTCAGAGACAATTTAATTCCAGCTGTGATAATTCACCGTGTCAGACATTGGCTGTTATATGTTGATACAACAGTTCTCCAGATTTGCATTTTTATCAAAAGGAACAAATGTTTTGAACATTTCAGTACAGATGGCATTTAACTGTGCACACAGTTTTTTTTGTTTTTTTTTTTTTTTTAAACATGTAAGATATAAATATTTGAAAAGTTAATAACTTAAAAAAAATATATATGATTGGTAAGATAAATCCCACAAATGTTAGACCATCTCTTGGTCATAACAGCACCTTTCTGCAATCCCAAATTGCATACTATTCAGACCATTTCTGCAGGCTGAATAGCTCAGTGATTTGGATTTAAGACTACTTCACTAAGGGGCTTTCTTTTTTCTTAGATTACATCTATTTCATCTTCGTTCTTAGGCCCTTGATATGTTTTTAAAAAAGATATATACACACTTGGAAAAGTTATATTGTAAGAATTAAATCTACATTTAAAAAATGTTATGTTATACATCAATTTGCTCTTCCATTTGTAGTAAGCCATGACTATTAAGATGAGTGGGCCTTCTCTAAATAAAATATTGTATTATCGTGCAACTGTGTTATATATTTATACAGATGCCCTAGATTTATTGTTAGATGAGGAAAGAAGATCCAATTCTTTTAATTACTACTATCTTATAAACACAAGTAAAGAGAGGTTGAAGCGCACTGATATACTGATTTCACTGACCCCCTTTGCTTGAACAAGGAATAGAAATATCATTAAGTGTTACTGCTTGCATTAAAGCATGAACCTAACTTTGCAATTACTGCATTACAATGTATTTAATTATAGTGTTTTTACATTAACACGAATGTAGCTTTCCTGCTAGGATTTTGGGCATGATCACTGCTGAGCTAGAAGCCCATTTTGTTCCTGTAAATAATGCCTTAAGAGAGTAATCCTAGAGCACATTCAGGCTAAGAAGCCACACATTTGCTTTATGTTTTCTGTCTCTATGTCATGATTACCACGACCCATTTTAAAGCACCTTAAATATTTATTGAAATAATATTTCAAGTGTTAATTACAGTGGTAATGAAAACAGCCAAATGCCACATATCAAGAATGAGTGTTTATCCGTATTGTTAATGTGATATGTTAGATTTCATTAAGCAGTAATGGGGTAGCAAATGAGTCACAAATTACAGTTGCATCTGTTACTAGACCACATTAGTGCCAAAATAACTGCAAATGCAGCCATAGGGTTATGTTCATTAGCCAACCACTTCTCGTGGCCAATCCATCCTTTGTGTTTGTGAACTAAGGGATACACAGGAATCAAAATTTACACCTTTTGTGATATAGCAGAGGGGAAGTCAAATGGCTCCCTGTCACTGGCCCAGCTTTCAGGTCCAGAATTAAGTTACAGTATTGCACCTCGTGTCTCGGCAGACTGACAGTAGTGCAGACTGCAGCAGTCTGGGACCTCATCATTTCTGGTGTGAGACCAATAATGACAGCTGACAGGTTCTATATGCAAGCAAAGGTTTTACTTGTGTTTCAGTTTCCATCTTTTCTCAAGCGGTTATTAATTTGTATCATCATTAACAGTTTGAAGGATGACAATTTGCAGCAGTTAATGAGATCTTTCACTGAACATATCATTTTTAAATTAACTGGCATTAAGTCACTCTTTCAAATAATGTAAATAATACATAAAACAATTTCCCCTGCTCTCAACTAGGATCCTGAACTAATGCAAACAAACAAATCCCAGAGCAGTGTTGCATGTCCAGAACAAGACAGAGTGCCTATTTTGGGATTGCCAACTGCCTGACTTGATCAAGACTGTCCTGATTTGGGTACATTTAAAATGGCCTAATTTCAAGCACTGGATTTCTATTATTAAGTAGCAGTGGAGCCGAAATAATATATGAAAGTTAATTTGACTCACAAGAAATTTGAATCAGCACAGCTCATTTGTTTCCCAAATAAATATCGGCAGTGTTGAAGCCAGATACAGACTCTACTTGAATAAAGATCTCTGACAGACACATGCACACGTACAAACACGCACAGACCCTGAAGATAACTGGCAGTAAACGTTTTGCTCAAGGCATCTTAACAGGTGTTTAGTTCGTAACAAACCTACTGTTCAAACAAAGCTGGCTGGCTTTAAAAAGCACTGGAAGCTGCTGTAATCACCCACACTCCTTTGTACATTTCTCTTCTCCAAATTATAACGCCTATATAGAAGGATGCATTGTACTTTGGGGATGGAAAAGAAAAGAAATAAAGACCAGAATTATAGTATTTCATGTTTATTAGTGGATAAAATGGAAACAAAAGATGTGAAATGGTCAGTGCTGAATTAATGTTGTGTGTGTGCTACAAAATTGTTAGTATTTTATGAAGCATGAGAGTAATATAAGCTGTTTGTGCTATTTTACTAACATATCAATAAAGTGGTAATTTGTTATACAGCCAAATCCAATGTAGCTGATATTCAGACTAACAACAAAGACAGATGTTGCTAATTAAGTACGCATTAAAAAACTGTTAATACTGATACTCCATTAAAGCCATATGATAATGAGACTTAAATCTTTAATCAGTATGTATCAGTATACAAACTCCTTTAGTATATGAAACTTTTTTTTTTATTTATTAATATATAGAGTTTGCATTTGAGAACAAAGCAAGATTTGGATGGCAGGTCCAAAGATGACTTTGGAGAACAGTGTGCCCTAACATGGTGCATGTTGTCCTGTCCTTTTTTAGCAGACGTTCCACACACCGAGCCTTGGGGATGAGGAGTTTGAAATCCCACCCATTACGCCCCCACCGGAATCAGACCCTGCACTAGGGATGGCAGATATACTGCTGCCCTTTCAGGGCCTTGGCGACCAGCTGCCTGCACAAGGAAATGAATTTACGCCTCAGTTTCCCCCACAGAGTTTGGATCTTCCCTCTATTACGATATCCCGAAATCTTGTGGAGCAAGATGGCATCATCCACAACAATGGATTGCATATGGTAGGTGCAGTTCTTTTTGTGTTTTGGTTGCAAAATATCGTTTGTCAAAGCATAGTAACGTAGATTTGTGTCGTGTATCAGTTTTAATTGACTTCTCCAAAGATGTGTGCCATTTCTTGGTGTTATGGTCCGACCAAGCATTTGCCAATGTTCTGCATTATGTGCAGCCATATTCTGTTTGAGTGATGACACATGTTGTCAGTGTTGCACAGCGAACAATGATATGTTATTATTTAGTTCCCTAAGGCAGTTGGCAAATGTTTAAGGGTTTAATATTGGTGGATTCAGGAAGATAAACATGGTTGTTAATGTACAGTGCAATGCTATACTGTGTGTAAACAGATCTCTTGTAAAAAAGCAGTCAGGCTTTATAAACATAGAATTTTAATTTTGGGAACAGAGTTGGAAGCCCATGTCATTGGCATCACGTGAATCCTGACTGGTGTTAGATTTCAAGAAATTGTTGTACAGTTGATAATGGGCAGCATGAGTTGAAGCACCATGGTGTTGGCCAGGGTGAACTATGGCATTTAGAAGGAATTGTTTGACCACATTTCACGTATAGGACCCACACTTGACGGCCTGCAGGATATTCTGAAAGCACATTATTGAAAGTAGTTCAGAAAGGGATCCAGACACCTTATACCAGCAGTAGTATACATATATATTTCTGTTTTCTTTATACTTCATGGGCTAGATCTTTATAATTATTATTATTTTTTAACTACTAACAGAGTGGTGGGGATTAATTAACTGGACATATACTCAGAAATACAGGGCCATAAAAAGACTTGTCCAGTGCTCCTGTTGACCCGAGACTGTGGCCTCACTTCTGTGTTCCTGCGACATTTTGGAGCCCCCCAGAAAGGGGAGGAATGATCTGACTGTGGGGAAGAGATGAGGGATGGGGCTACTAGGCCAATTTCAGTGATAGTTCCTGGCAATTAGAGCACTAAAAACCAAGGCTGTATTAAGTCATCTCCAGAATCTGTTCACACTGTGTGGCTGCAATTGTGGTGGGAGAGTATATGGGGGCAGTTTCCACTTTCTTGGTGCATTACCCTTTCAGCTTTGGAGGGTCTCCCCACCTTTGGAGAGTCTTCTTTTGTGAGTTTCTCTAAGGTTCGTGCAGTAACATTCCTACTCCCAGGCATGAGACATAGCTGTGAGTCAGTTTATCATACTTAGCATTTTAAACTCAATGGTTGCCATTAGAATTAGTTTCTGTATTGCATATTAAAGCCAGGGTGGATGTTTAGCTTCAACAGTTAAGTTATTCTGTTTCATAGACCTTTTGCTAAACTTGTTGAAATGAAAATACAAATTTACTGCTGGACTATAATAAAGCCCACTATGTTATTATAATTTCATGTACTTTTTTTTTTTTTCTTCCTTTTTATTATTCTGGCGAGTGACAATTAATTAAAGAATTACAAATCAACACACGGCAAATTTCTCAGGATTTTTCCAGGCTTCTGGCTCCATCGCAATGTTTAATATTTCCTTTGAGGTAATGCAGAGTAGCTAGCCCTAATACAGAAATAAACACAAACTGCTCACTCTTTAGGAGGTACAGAGTTCAGTAATTCCACAGGCACAAAGCAGGGACTGCCTGAAACAAGCCTTGAAGGATATGATACTTCTTTTCAGATCTCATTATGCATGGGCTTTTGTATGCCCTGGCCATGTTGGGTGACGTACTGAGTGCCAAACACAGAAAAAAAATAATAAAACTTTAGAGTCGGGAATGTATTGCCTGAAAACTAAAGCAGTGGAGTGCATGTGTGCTGAATGCAAAGGAACTTGTTCAGAAATATGTAATAAATACCATAAGCTGGATCAGTCTTGTGTTACATGAGAGAGTCCCCCCAGTGTTACCAAGTGGTTTGTAACCTGACCTTGAGTTGCCTTGTCATTTTGCATATTTTCACTGAATGCCATTCTTCCATTAAATCAAGGTTTACATTAACTGCAATGGTAAGAATTTCTTCCCATAGCGGTCAAAGGGAAGATGTAGAGAAGCTCCAGCCTTCATATCCCAATAATCCAATGATATTTTCGAGGGTGACTGCCAATTCAAAGCTGTGGGTTTGGGACTTGTGAGCAGTTTTGTCAAAGAGAATTGATGAGGAATGGGGGGATTTGATACAGAGGAGCCACGCGGGGAGGTTCATGTGTCAGACACTTCCTGACAACTGCTAGATTTGTTTTGTACTGTGAGATGGAGTGACCCCTACCACTGCATTTTAGTCAGTGATCTTTTTCTCCTCTGCTCATAAATGCTGGGTGACATCAGGAACTTTAAAAATACTAACAGAGGGTCCATGCATAGGTTTCCCCTGAACTCATATAATGCTCCTTAGTTCTCAAATTTTCCAGCCATTAATCTGTATTTTAAAAATAGAAAATGAAAACAGTACATATTTTAGGTGAAAAATGTGCACTTTATTAGACTGGTAAATATTTATTAATAATATTAGAATTCATCTTTAAATTAGACATTTCATGAATTACCTTGCCTTGGAGCTATAAAAACTTTATTGCAGCAATAAAAAAAATGTAAAGGAGGCATTTTGACTATGAAATTTCATTTCATGGTCAATTGAATTTACTATATCAGAAAGAACTAAAGATGAGGCTGTAAAATAATTATGATGTTCGTATACACTTATAGAACAATGTTCTTATCCAGCGATACTAGGATAGTCTTATTTAAAGACTGTATTAATAATGTATTGCTAATCACTAAAGCTTCTTTAGCTGAATACAAACTTATTTTTTTTTTTTTTTAATATGAACTGCATTGAGTTTATTGGTTATCTTGTGAAGCATTAGAGAGCTTTACTGTAAGCCATATTTAATTTAGATAAATGTAGTCCTACCCTGTTGAAAAGTCCAGTAGAAGAATTTCACCTTGAAGAAATGTCATGAGATTTTAAATCACAAATGTTGAAAAAATAAAATGGGCTCGGACAGAATTATGATTAATACTGTGTGTCTTTGGCTTTTTGCTATGTACTACCTGACATGTTCACCTATAAACTTGAATGCAGAATCACCAGAGGCATGGTTAAAAATAGGTTATGTCAAGGTTTTCCTATGTCTCCCTTAGGGTATGGAGTTGGCTAGCTACTTCATAATACTTCTGCAAGTATCTCACATATTTCCCACAGGAAGACAGACAAAAAAAAAATATAATTCTTTTTTAACATATTCTTTGTGCATTGTTATATTGAAAAATTCATTCACAGTGCAAGGAAGATATTTATTCACTGCATAAAAATGTGTCCTAGCAATTATTAAAAGCTTGTATTGATGAATTAACAATTGCTCATACTGTTAAGAATAAGGCAGTTCTGGACACAGAGAAGCTGGATCCAGGCATGCTGAATTATACTGTGGAAGGAGTGTCAATTTGTCACAATGCTGATTAACTTCATTATTATTGGCAACAAACACAACACATTTATCTTACTTAACATCATTTTTTTTACGTTTAAAAACAGACAACGGCAAGAAAAAGAAAGGTGGAAAATGGAGGAAGGTAGATTCGTTTTCATATTTTAATAACATACAAAAAAATCCTTATATTCAAAAAAAATCGCTGAAAAGTGAAGTGCTGATGTACGTTTGACTCCAAAGAACATACGGATTTAAATGATGCAAATAATATTCTTGTAAATGCTTGAATATAAGTAAATAGAAATCAACAGGAATATCCTCATTAAAAATCAACCCCCAGTATTTTATATTAATGCTCTGTTTTCTGTTGAGCTGACCATAGAAAAATTATTTTAATCTGCAAACTGTGGCAATTCTATATAACTACAACTTGTGCTCCTGAGGGTTCCTTTTTTTTTTTAACACCTCTCTATAATCTGCCCAGCCTGCTGAGTAGCATTGACATCAGTAGTACATCAATTTCAGAAAGTGGATTATTTTTACTAGACAGCTATTGTGACATATTGGGTCAGTCATAAATGAAAGATATTCATGCAAGCATGCAATACTTGTAATGAAGTCTCACTCTGACCTTCTGTATGATTGATTCTGTAATTTAGTTTTCTCAGGCAGTGCCTGAAATGAAATGAAATCATGTTGAACAAGTTTTGAATACCCACAGTGCACCAGGAGAAGAAAAATCTGCAGCCCCAGAGGCTTGAGAGAGAGCAGCTGAACGATTTATCTCCATGCTATTATAGCCTTTGCCAGCATTCAACATTTTTTTTTTTTTTTTTTTTTTTTTTTCTTATTTGGCTTAAGTACTTAATTCTGCAGGTAGCTGTAAATGGGAAAATAAAATGCTGTTCAGATTTAAAATGACAGGACAGGAGTATGTGCAGGGGACTGATAAAATATCTTGAATAGAACTGACCTTTCATGTAGCTGAAAGTTACTGGGGGATTCATCCTCATAATTACCATATAGATTATTTTTATTTCTTTCCTGCAATGAAACATTTCAGAGAGCAGTAGTGCTGATTGAATGAAAATTGAACTTGTTAACATTCTTTTCAGCTTAGCCTGTTGTACATAACAGAAGGTTAGCTTTGATGAATTTCAAAATTCTCTTTCTGGTATCTAAGAAACAGTAAAAAAAAAGACAGTAAAATAATTGTCTCTTTTCAGTCAGATTTTTCTCTTTTATTCAAAAAAGTACAGATGTTACAAAAACAGACTGATAATTTTACATGTATTGCTCCCTATATTCCTTATGCTGCTGTAGAAAATGTGTTTCCTATTTGATGAAGATTTGAGCCTGTTTATATTTTATAATTGTTGCAATGCTTTCAGGGCATTCAGGATTCTGCACAGATAAGGCTAATTCATAGTGGAATAAGCTCATCTTTAATTACATTACTACTTAAGAGTGGCGCTGTGCTCAAACTAAAGGCATGATGGTGGGTATTGCTTTTATTTCAAGAAGACTTTTTAAGTAAACAGCACAATGATGTGGCTTTAAAGATCCAAGTTGCAAATTTCAGCTTATTAAAGGCTGCATAAAACAGAAATATTATTAATGTTTCAAAATAGTGGTACCTTTTATGTAAAGGTCAAAATCTTACAGAGTTTATTCCCAGATTATTAATTTAACTTTTCAAGGAACAGATTAACAGAAGATTAAAAATTGCTTTCCAGATAATTATTTCACTACTCACCTTCATGGCTTTAATTTATATGTTTAATTTTCCTATTACAAATAAACTAGTTTGTAAATCTCTCTTCTAATATCCAGTCTGTAATCTTATATTTAGAGAGAATGCAGTTGGTTTTCAATTAATACAACATTATAACAACATTGTTTAATGTGTTGCAGATGAAGCAGTTGTTTCATGGGTCATTAATGTGTTTAAGGCCTGGAACAGTCTTTTAAAACAAGCGCTTGTTATTGTTATGAACGTGTTTATTGTCATCCCTAATCCAAAACATACAACTGATTCTGGGAGGTTAAAATTATTCATTTATAGGAATAGCAGCTATTCTTACTAGGAATTATCTTCAGTTTTCTCATCTGTGTTTGTCCTTTGAGAAAAGTGGGCTACTGAACTTAAATTCCAGATTAACATCATAAATCTGGTTTGCATTGGACTTTGTGGCTGTTTAATAATTTGTGGTACCAGGAAAAAATAATCTCAAGACTAGGTAGTCATAAATTAAATGATGTTCTCTTGGCTCAGATAGGTGACATTTGGTCATATACAGAATCTTTCAAATGGTGGCTCATGCTTCATGAAATTAGGTTGTTTGGGCTCATTTGGGATTTTGTAACTCCGGTGCCTGTTACCAGGCAGGAAGTGTGTCCCTCTGTCTTCTGCCTGCAGATCTGGGCTATGGGCATCACTGATGAGCTTTCAAGTCTTTACAGAGATTTTTATTTATTTATTTATTTATTTATTTATTAAAATTTGTATGTGGTTAAATATTTTGCGTCTAATGACATAGCTGTGCATTTTTAGTCACTGTTCAGAGAGCATGTATGCCCACTTCACAGGGCCCCGGGGGAGGTGGACAATGGGCTGCAGCCCCGGAGGCCGTAGGCAGCAGTTGTTTCTGTACAGAAACTGCTACAACTTCCATGGGATATGAAGACAGCACAGCCTAATGATATATTGAATAATAGAGTTTTTAATAGTGTGTAGATTCTTGTGTCCTTGGTGACATTGTAATGCTTAGAGTAGATAATATAGTCACTTTTCTGTGAGACGTGCTCTTTCCTCCTATCTCATCGATACGGAGACAATAGGCCATCTGTTAATGAGCTGCTATGGTTGGAGAAGGAAACGGATTCTCGCGTTCTTTTCAAAAGTTGGTAATTCAAAGCAGAACAAAATCCTTAACCGAATCTTTATTCGTCGTCTGTTGGTCTGTGTAAACTATTTCCTGTCCGAGTAACCACGAGAAAGGACCTGTCCGTAGGAAACAGCGGCAGCCATTCCCAAAGATACCTGTCTGAATAGCAGGTGCTACGGATGCTGGGGGGAAAAGTAATGGAAGCAGGTTATTAACCTACCCAGCTAAGAGGGACTTCCACGTGGAAATAGAAAAATACACAAATATTGGCAGAAGAGTCTGGGGAAAAAAGACTATGCCTGCGTGATATTCATAATACCTACATCAGGATCCATTAACTCAACAAGATACTGGGAGGTGCCAAATGAAGGCATGGAAAGTGCTGCATCCACTAGGAAGCTGTCAGGAACTGGCGATATGCCTAAGAAGTGAGCTCAGAAGGAGTGTGGACATACCTGACTGTGGGCAACAGCTGTGTTTTAAGCCTGGGCCATGGCTTTGAACTCTTCTGCCTCCCGTGTTTCAAGTCAGGTGTGAGCAAACCCTGACCTGCTGCTTCCTGAAGTCAACCAGATGAGGCAGGTGCTGGTGCTGCTCTGCTGCATGTGTTGTACCTGGACAAAGGCTGCATTGGGTCCAGCTGCCTTCATTCTTGGGTCAGTTGAAAACTGCCTTTGCAATTCCTCCTGTTCTCTATTGTTACCAGCCACGTTTTCTCATGGACGGCTTACCCAATCCTCAGCTTTCACCTCCAGTTCTCAAGCCATAAAGAAATATGGAGTCTTTGTAGAGTTTTAGGTTGTATTCTGTGTTGCCAGGTAGCTGGAAAAAAAAAAAAAAAGGAAAAAAAAAAAGAAAAGAAAAAAAAAAGCTTGGTTCTGATAATATGGAAAATAATGAGACCTACTTTTATGATTTGCTTAAAAAAAAACAAACAACAAACAGAAGAAAAAAAAAATCCCAAAGACAAAAGCACAACACATCAGTACCAGCACTTGCAGCAGTGTTAAACAAATGTCACCCAACACCTGAGTGTGTCATTTGTCCCTCCCTGCCCCCCTCCCCACCCCACATTTCTCGCACAATTTATGTTACCTTTGGTAATGCTTTGGTAATGTTTGTTGGTTGTCATGCTTCCTTGCAGTCTCTCCCGATGATGCTTTCTGCATAATAAGGACCTTTGAAGTCTGCCTTTGATTTGGTAGCTGAAGCACCTGGAGTTGCAGGGGTTGTAACAAAACTGCTACAGCACTTATCTGACATTGCAGGACTTCATTTCAACTCTCCAGTGTTTGTTTGCAATGTGCCTTCACTGTTTGCATACAGCAGACCTAAGCTTGTACTGCTAATTTGGATAGAAGCTCCTCGTGCCAACAGACTGATCAGATCAGAGCCCAGATCTGTGATCTGAGTCACATGCGCCTTGTGATCATGCTGTTGGATCCCATGTCCAAAAGGAGTGTGATTCAGAATGGCTTAAAGAATGGTAGGCAGCTGGGGGGGAGGGGATATGGGGGAAGCAGCAGGGTACCTGCTTTTAAAAGTGTCTGCAAAGTGGTGTAAAACTTGAACTATGAGTAAGTTGTGAATGAGGTGATGCTAAAGCATCAGTCAGTGGTGGCCGCTGTGGGTGGATTCAGGGCTATAGCAAGCCCGAGTGTCAGCCATCTGCAAGAGCAGAGGCCCTTTCAGAACAGAAAGGCTCAACATGCAGCTGACACAACCAAGAAGAATTGGTCCCCTTCAGCCCACTTTGGGGACTGTAAGAGGAACATTTCAGGTCATTTTCAGACAGATGTGGTTCGACAGGAAAGTAGATGGGTGAGAACAAGTCTCCCAAACCGCAAGAGCTCTGTGCCAGGCTGGCTGGGTGACCTGCTTAAGCATTATGAGCATTATGAGGAAAGTTTTTTATCGCTTGCTTTGGTTGTGTGATTTTGCCCAGCTGTGAGCGTTTAGTGATTCCTCACCAGGTAATGCAGGTAACGTTAGAGATACTTGAGGCTGTTGTGAACAAGCTGGTACTGGTGGGGGCACAGAGCAGCAGGGCAGGGGGAGCCAGAGCTGGGGCTCAGGGCCATGTCGGTGTGGCAGGCGCCCAGGCTGCTTGGCTCCATCTCTTGGCTCCAGCTGCATCTCTGAGGTGGTGCTGCACCACCTGGCATAGGTGTGCTCCTCCTGCCTGCTCCCTGAACATCATTCCATAGAAGGAATCATTTTAACTTGTCTTTTGGTGGTCTCTCAGCATTGTAACCACCCGACACCACGGGTCAGGCTGTCTGCTGAGAAAGAAGTTCTGCAGTGCCCAGGGGTAGAACAAACACCAGCCACAGGAGAGGTCACTGACCTGAAAGAAAAACAAGTGGGGGGGGAGGGGGGAGGGGGGGGAAGAAAATCAAGGGACAGCAGATGAGAAAGATTCAAAGAAAACATGGTAAATTAGCTTGGAGGTGGTAGCTATAGAAGAAAATCATATAGGAAAAATTTATTTCTAGACAGAGGAATTTCTACAGACATCTGAGACTCGCAGAAAAAAAGGAGATGCTCAGTTTTGAGGAATGATTCAGTGGGCCCAAATGTTATTATTTTTTTTTCTCTTTCGTGCCCCTTCTCTGGGTTATGTGCTCTTTCTGTGTGTACAGAACACAGTAATTTCTGATGTATTGGGACTGGGGGAGCGCACAGACCAGGAGATTGCATGCTCTTCATGTCTTTCAAGCAGCAGAATGTGCGTAAGCCTCCTGTCACCAACCAATCTTTCAAATCCATCTGCAGATATCATTTTTTTTTCTCTGACATGTACTGTGTGTTGTTGTAGCCTTTATTTGGGAATTAAATTAGGTAAGGTTTACTTTACTACAGAGACACAAAGGAAAACCTAGTAGTGTTCTCATTGCTAGAAAAAAAGAAGCTGCTGCTTGTAGTGGATCTCCTGATAACTGTAGTTTGACAAATCATCACTGATCACAGTATCTGAAGGGGGGAGAGGAAGGACACTTCTGCAGTGGTGGCATTACCAAGTGCAACTGTTTTATACTCTATTAAGTAAGGATTTAATCTCTGACAGAGAAAAGCATCCTGTTAGTTTGATTTGTTTTGACTGGCAGTGAATTCCAATCTTGTAAAAATTTAGATTAATGGATTCTTTTATCTCTATTTTGCTCGTGGAGAAAAAGAGTATTGAGGATTTCTTCTGGAGATATGCTGACTTGCCCAAAACTAAAGGGAGTAATTTACAGACAAGCACAACTGAGGATTCCACTCTGTACATTGAAGTGCATTTGCTTCAACTCGAATACTTCAAAGCATTACATCAGCTTATGTTACATTGACAGTGACAAATTCCTAAGGCAAAAGAATATATAATGTTTTAAGTCAACTTCCAAAACCAGGGCACAGTGAGCATGAACATAAATGTTAGCTTTTGTGTAGTTATTTTTACTGGCAGATTTACCACAGACTTGACCACTTTTCTTAAAAACCTGGCTCATCTAGTATAGGGTCAAATCGCAGCCCTACATCTTGGTGGAGGTGTTGCCTATTTGCACGATTGAATATTGTAGACATTGATTTTAATTGAGACACCATTATTACACAAAGTGGTCTAAAAAACATTTTCCTAGTTATATTTCATATATCCTGTTGAATGTTTGTGGAGTTCAAAATTTTGTTGGTGTAGAAATTATCTGCAAACAATTCTCAAAATGCAGGAAAAGTGGAAATTATGTCATCTCTAGAAGTCATGGCTGGACCTCTGTACCATTTATCTATCAAAATAAATACTAGCTCTGTTAGTGGCTCTATTATCTACTGGATGCCTAATGACTTGGTATCAGAACAAGTAACTATCCTTTATTACCATAGTTTTTCCCTTTATTCTCAGGGGTATGCTTCACTTTGGCTGGATGAGGTACAGAATTTATTGAAAAACACCTTTAACTGTATACACTGTATAAATTAAAGTACTAGAGTTCACACCTTAATTTAAAGTCTCATTACTCTGTTTGCTTTCTTGGCTGTAGAGGAATTGATTTTTATCAAATTTTGAGAACCTAATACTTCTGCAGATCAAACTAAAATAATCTACATATTTTGCATATGCTGTGAGATGTCCTTTGGCATGACTTCTAAATATGACTAAATAGGACTTCTTTGACGTGACTCTAAATAGATTAGAATAGTTGAAAGTAGGATAATTTGTTGGATAGGTAACCTCACGATGCCTTTGATGTCTTCAACACATCAAATGATAAAACTCTTCATAATGGGTGCTATTGGAGCTATTCAGGAGTGATGACAGAAAGCCAATTAATTTTCAGAGGGACCATTAATTTTCAGTTTTGGACCATATTTTGCTTTTATTTAATAAATTTATCTAAACCATATTTTTTTGCAGTGCTATGTAGGATTATGATAGAGACCTGAGATAGTCACTTCAGTCTGTAGGGGAATCACACAAGTCATTTCTCTTTGGTTTTCCATTTCATCCATTAAGTCCTTTTTTGATTGTTAAACTGAGTAAAGTTTTGCATAACTTCAGTCCAAAACAGTACAGCATATCAGGTTCACTCAACACTTCCTTCTGTTCACTTGAGGAGTCCATGATTATTATTATTTTTTTTTTCAGAACTAATCTGTCATTTCTGCATTATGTGATGAAAATCCTGAATGCTTATGATGTTCATAAGCAGTCCTGGCGATCGGGGGAGGTCCCAGTTGACTGGCGGCTAGCAAATGTGACGCCCATCTACAAGAAGGGCCAGAGGGCAGACCCGGGAAACTACAGGCCTGTCAGTTTGACCTCAGTGCCAGGGAAGCTCATGGAGCAGATCCTCCTGAGAGTCATCACGCAGCACTTGCAGGGCAAGCAGGCGATCAGGCCCAGTCAGCATGGGTTTATGAAAGGCAGATCCTGCCTGACGAACCTGATCTCCTTCTATGACAAAGTGATGCGCTGGGTGGATGAGGGAAAGGCTGCGGATGTGGTCTACCTTGACTTCAGCAAGGCTTTTGACACCGTCTCCCACAGCATTCTCCTCAAGAAACTGGCTGCTCTTGGCTTGGACTGGCGCACGCTTCGTTGGGTTAGAAACTGGCTGGATAGCCGGGCCCAAAGAGTCGTGGTGAATGGAGCCAAGTCCAGTTGGAGGCCAGTCACTAGTGGCATCCCCCAGGGCTCGGTGCTGGGGCCAGTTCTCTTTAATATCTTCATTGATGATCTGGACGAGGGCATTGAGTGCACCCTCAGTAAGTTTGCAGATGACACCAAGTTATGTGCGTGTGTCGATCTGCTTGAGGGTAGGAAAGCTCTGCAGGAGGATCTGGATAGGCTGCACCGATGGGCTGAGGTCAACTGCATGAAGTTCAACAAGGCCAAGTGCCGGGTCCTGCAGCTGGGGCGCAATAACCCCAAGCAGAGCTACAGGCTAGGAGAGGAATGGTTGGAGAGCTGCCAGGCAGAGAAGGACCTGGGAGTGATGGTGGATAGTCGGCTGAATATGAGCCAGCAGTGTGCTCAGGTGGCCAAGAAGGCCAACAGCATCCTGGCTTGTATCAGGAACAGTGTGACCAGCAGGGCTAGGGAGGTGATCGTCCCCCTGTACTCAGCTCTGGTGAGGCCGCACCTCGAGTACTGTGTTCAGTTTTGGGCCCCTCGCTACAAGAAGGACATCGAGGTGCTTGAGCGGGTGCAGAGAAGGGCGACGAAGCTGGTGAGGGGCCTGGAGAACAAGTCCTACGAGGAGCGGCTGAGGGAGCTGGGCTTGTTCAGCCTGTAGAAGAGGAGGCTCAGGGGCGACCTTATTGCTCTCTATAGGTACCTCAAGGGAGGCTGTAGCAAGGTGGGGGTTGGTCTGTTCTCCCACGTGCCTGGTGACAGGACGAGGGGGAATGGGCTTAAGTTGAGCCAGGGGAGTTTTAGGTTAGATGTTAGGAAGAACTTCTTTACTGAAAGGGTTGTGAGGCATTGGAACAGGCTGCCCAGGGAAGTGGTGGAGTCACCATCCCTGGAAGTCTTCAAAAGACGTTTAGATGTAGAGCTTAGGGATATGGTTTAGTGGGGACTGCTAGCGTTAGGTCAGAGGTTGGACTCGATGATCTTGAGGTCTCTTCCAACCTAGAAATTCTGTGAAATTCTGTGAAATTCATAATGCTTACACACTGCTTCTACTTCTAGTTAAGTTTATATAAGAAATGAGCATGTGTTACTCTCTAAAATTTTCACAGTATTCTCAGTGGATTATTTTAAATGCACAAGCTTTGCCTTTTCAATTTTTATGTAGTAATATAATTAGGGTGTCTTGTGGATGTTTTACTGTAATAGTACTTCCATGCATTCTCTTGATATAAGATGTTTTTTGTTGTTGTTAAACATTTCTTTGTTTAACATTTCATGCATAATGAAATGCTGATCCTTTTGTTTCAATACTGGTCTTCATAAAATATGGGAAAAAAATAAGAGGTGAGATAACTGATGGAAAACTTGCTTTCTTGAGTATATACTCCTCCTTAGATAGATTTTGTTTACTCAGAATTTATATACAAATGCTGCGAACCTCGTTGTTACTATTGACCACCCTGCTTTCTTGCTACATACCAAACCACTGTATAGCCATAAACAATGGCTTATGCTTCCTTGTCTGAAAGCTCCTCTGCAGATACCAGAGACTATTGAGGCCCACAACACCAAACCGCAAAATAAAAATGAGATTCCCATTCCATTTTTTTTTTATTAATTAGTCACATAACTTTAATTCTAAGGGCAGAAAACAGATGAATTCCTGGTTATCATATGCACATAGGATGTAATGAGAAATGATTGGAAATGTTATGAAATATCTTCTTTTATATAGTAAGTCTTACCTGCTTGGTGCTGGAGAGCCAATTACAAGATGATGTTGTTCCTAATTTTAGCTTCTAGTGAAGTTTTTAAAGATTAAAAATTGGGAAGAGGTATAGAAGAGAAAAACAGGAATTAAATAAGTTGATGAAAAAACACAGAAGCATCAAATAGCCTCAGAAGTAGTCTCAGAAGAAGTGACAGTTAAGAATTCATGGGCTTTTGTATAAAATTAGATTCTGGGTCAATGCAAGTCAAGAGAATTTAGTCTCAATAAAATCGTACATGCAACTGAAATGACAAGACTTAGAGTAAATCGTTTGTAACCCATGTCATCATATTTCGTTGCCTTGGTGTAAAGGCCCAAAAGGCCTGTTTTGTGTAACAATAGAGAGAGAGCAAAGGCTAGCCTTTTAGGCCATAGAACAGCCCTACGAAAGTACTGCCTGCAATATAATGAAGAAAGTTGCTTTTTATGAGAGAAGGTAATTCTGAAGATATCCACCTTTGCTTTAACAACACATTTTTTCTTCTTAATGCAATAAAGCAATGTCTGTAAACTAGAAAAGAATGGAGTAATATGCAGAAAGTGATATCCTTTTAAAAAGACTTCATACGACTTCCAGATGCCGCTGCCAATACAATTCTGAATCAAAATGACCCTCTAGTTAACGGTCGTAAATTTTCACAGAAAGGTGCCCTGAAGCAAATGGGTATTTCAGTCAGTAAGTCTGATGTTTTGATCTTTCTGTATCAGTGCTTCACTTGTGGCACATGCATTCATCTCTAAGGAACTATGCTCCTTTACTGAAAATATTAAAAGACCCCAAGAGGTAGGAAAAGCAGCATGGTCCAGTATGGATGATGAACCGAGGGGCAATGGCTTGGCAAGTAGGGAGAAAATGAAGATGAGACCTAGTAGATAGGACCTGGATCATGAGCATGTGGAGTTAACTTCATCTATACTGGGTCCAGGTGCAACACAATACGCGTGCTTTTATGCTACAAAGTCTTTCTTTTCTATATCTGGGTTTCAGCAGAAAGACACAGGCATGCCAAATTCAGAATTAATAAGTTATTGCTATAAGGAAGTGGTGTGCTGCAGCACTTATACATAAGATGGATGAGGCAAGGGGAAGCTTCTTCTTTAAGAAGTGCATTGCTTCTTTGCACTACTGCACTTGTCCCAGATAAGAGGTTTCCAGAAGAACAGAGCCCACTGCCTCCACTGGGAAAGAGTAAGAGCAAAGTCACTTGGGATAAACCTCAGTGTTGATGCAGATTTTTGAACACCTATCTGAGCTTATACAAACTTAATAAGAGAGCACTGGAAAAGTCGAAATCTGCTGTGGAAGTCAGGTGGGCTCTATGCTGGGCTCTCAAGCATTGCAGTTTTGCTTAGTGGCATTTCATTAAAGATCACTGTACCTGCTACTAATTAGGTTATTAATAACGTGGGTTATTAATAATGAGGGAGTTTTCAAAATCTAGTGTACTTGTCATGGTTGTGTCTGTTTGAACAATGGCTATAGATTGATCAAGTTGCTAAATCAATTTGTGAGCTATTTTTCTTCACTTACTAATTGGTTTTAAAATCTTCTATTTAAATGTTCCCTTATTGTGTATTGGTCTGTGTATGGTTAAAAAAATAACAAAACTGAGTTGTTCATAGTCAGATTCCAGTTGACTTTTACCTTTGGGGTCTGACTTCCTTTTATTTACAACTGTGATAAGTGTTGTGTAGATGAAGAAGGCAACTTAGTTTTTGCCCTCAAAAAACAGTAGAGACAAAAACATGCAAGCACTTGAGTTTCCAAGACATGAAGTACAAGAAAAATAAACTGGTGATTGGTGCATAGCTTGCTACTTCCACATGTGTTTGATTGTTGGATTAAAGATAAAAACGTATCATTTTGTATGTTGTTGGCAAAAAAAGGATTTTTAGGAGTGATTAGGATTACTTGAACAGTCTTCTAGAGTGCTGCTGTGTCTGCACTCAAGATGTGGCAGGGCGATGTTCTTTGTCTGAAGGGGATTTAAAAGTTATTTTAAACAGGGTTGTTTTATACCTACTGCTGTTACTGGTAACAGCTATGAATAATTGAATGTCAGTATAGGAAGATGCTTTTCTCTCCACACTCCCTCTCTGTTTTGTTTGCTTTCTGCATTTGACAGCAGTTTGTCTACTCAGTTGCAATGTTTTCCCTGTGTCATCAGTCAGCCAGTTGTTTATGTGGGTATTTCACATGGCATCAAGAGAAAAACTGTTTAAAAATGGGGAAATACAATTTTTATTACCCCCAAAAAATGACTGGGGGAGAAGCAAAGTCTGAAGCAAGTGTGGTAACTGTTGCTGTGTTTCATTTATTAAAAATATATATAATTTGTTAAAAAAAAAAAAAAAAAAAAACACAAGCAGACAGTTTCAGTTGTGTGAGCCTGTAAAAATAACTTTACTTGCTAATGCTATAATGGTCACTGTTAATGACTACTGTTTCAATCTCTTTCAGGATCAGAGTCACACACAAGTTTCTCAGTACCGCCAAGACCATTCTTTGATTATGAGATCCATTGTCCACATGACTGATGCTGCTCATTCAGGAATTATGCCTCCCTCTCAGCTTACCACCATTAACCAGTCTCAGCTAAGCGCACAGCTGGGGCTAAATTTAGGAGGCACTAACTTGCCACACACTTCTCCCTCCCCTCCTGCAAGTAAATCAGCCACTCCTTCCCCATCCAGCTCTATAAATGAAGAAGATGCAGATGAATCAAATAGAGTAAGTTATTCTCTGCTTTGTAGTGAGTAAGCTTTACATGTCTGTATTCTGTGTTTTCATGAATGTGGCGATGTCATCCCTGCTGCAGTGTGGTCATATAAAACACACACTTTACTGTATTGTGGGATATGTGACCCATTTGCTGTTTAGCTTCTTAGGAAGTTTCCATGACACCTCCAAGATAGCAGAGGTCGGAATATGCTTATCTATCTATTTTCAGCTGAATACATTAATAATCCATTTTAGATTTATAGATCTGGTGAATCTCTTTGCTCATCAGCTTTGGACAGTTTTGTCATATTGTCATGTTCACTGGAGTCATTTAAAATATGGAGTGTTCAGAAGGAAATAAAATAAGCTTTCTTCTATCTGAAAGTGTAGTTAATTTACAGTTTAACTTATTAGAAATGGAAAAAAAATATCAACAAAATAGAGCAAAAATCTTATTATAGCAGTATATTTAAATGGTTAACTTAGACTGTTCTGTGATAGGTTTTCTCATTAAGTTAATGGAAAGAATATTGTACAGGATCCTGAAAATATCAAAGTAAAAGGACTGTGAGAGGTATATTTAGAGCCACATTATCCATTTGCTGCCATAAGTCATTCACCAGAATTGGGTATGGGACATGAGGTGCAACGAGGACTGGAGGTACCCCCATCCTTGGGGTGCTACTCCAGGTTCCTGTGTTCTGTGTGGGCTACTCCAGGTCCTGTGTGGGCAGGAGGAGGTGTTAGGTGTGGGGGACCCCCCTGCTGGGGGTAGGTGGTGGGCGCAGGGCGTGTTCGCTGCAGGTGGAGAGAAAGTGCAAAGCTGCTGCTGCTGCTTCTTGCCTCAAGGGTAAGGTTTTTTTAACCCTTGACCTGTGTCAAAGCTGGCAGCCATAGGTCTGGAAGCCAGGAAATGCCTCCAAGCTCTTGTCT
Source organism: Netta rufina (assembly GCF_964035555.1). Classification (NCBI taxonomy): domain Eukaryota; kingdom Metazoa; phylum Chordata; class Aves; order Anseriformes; family Anatidae; genus Netta; species Netta rufina. The sequence goes on from NC_140136.1 coordinate 16,392,445, forward strand.
TTTGAGTCTGTGCTGCAGGAATTGCATCTTATTGGAAAAACATAGATCGCCTATTCAAAACACACTATAGATTTTTTTTTTTTTTTTTTTTAATAGAAATTCAGGATGTCAGGGTGTACTTTTTCAGGTCAAGCTTGTACAATTGATTCTGAGCCATGCTTACGATAGGTGGTAGCTCTTTAGGCATTTAGTTCCAGTACATCTGATGAGAATAACTGAGAGTAATGCTATTTGGTAGGAGAAAGGCTTGCACAACAGGATTCTCCAAAACGTTGCCTACACAGTAGTTTTATCCATATACTATTAAGCCAGACCATCAATAATTTTTCAGTATTCTTATATTTCATGCATATATAGACTGTTATTGTTACTGCTGTTTCTCAGGCTACTGGAGAAAAAAGAGCTGCCCCAGATTCTGGCAAGAAGCCCAAGACTCCAAAGAAGAAGAAAAAGAAAGATCCCAACGAGCCACAAAAGCCAGTGTCAGCATATGCCCTTTTCTTCAGAGATACGCAAGCTGCAATTAAAGGGCAGAACCCGAATGCTACGTTTGGAGAGGTTTCAAAAATAGTGGCATCAATGTGGGACAGTTTAGGAGAAGAACAAAAACAGGTAAAAACAAACAAAAAAAAAAAAAAACAAAAAAAAAAAACAGGTGCAGGGATGTCTTACAAGAAGTAATATAGTAATCCTTGTAAAGAATCCTCCTACCTCTGCTCTGAGGGAAAGACTGCTTGCTGATGTAGACCTCTTACTCTATAGAGCTGCATTGATTTTTTTGAACCTGCTGAAGATCTGGCATCTAAAAAGCATTTTGTTATAAGAGCCAGTAGGTAATATCGAATGGATGCATTTGTCTTTAAATTTTAAAAGGCAGTTTGTAAAAAGCTCAGGTGATACTGTCCTGGAGTCCTGTTAAGACAATCTTTTGATGATTCCTATTTCAAAGCTCTTGTTTCCTATTAATCAGACGTTAGAATAGGAAAGGGGAAGGTACAGCACATTTACCTTTTCCTTTGATCTGCCTTATGAATTTGTTACAAAGCGTGTTGATTTCAAACCTTTGAAGCCAATCCTCTGTGCCTCATTACAATGTCGTGTGTGAAATGTTATCTCCAACTCAAACTTGGTACAGAATGATGAGTTTTGTTCTTCCTTGAGGGTTATTCTTCTTACTATACACATATAACTCCTACACATGGATTGGAAAAAAAATCCTTTGGGGCTCTTTGCCTGTTGATATGCAGCTCCTAGTCATACTTAATAGTCTGACAGATGATGATCATTTAACAGATGATGATCATGATTTAAGGATGAACTTTAAATTTTCTGATGATCAGAGATATAGATTTATTCAATTTTTGCTTAACTGTTTTTCTTAAGCTCTGTGGGATTCTCTAATACTGACTTTGGGGAAACTGAATTGTCAAAACTCTGTGAACCACGTTTTCTAAATGTATGATTTTTTAAAGTGCAGTTTGAATACTTTTCAAACAAAATTACTGCTTAGGTGCCCCCTTTTTTTTTCTACTTTATACTACTGCAGATACTTTTCAGCATCTGAAACACTCAGTGTCAGTAAAATATCATTTCCTAGGGAGGTGAAGTGTGCATAGCTGGTCTTGTCAAACAGTCGGCTGCTTGAGCAGGTTTTTTCCTTCATGATAAATTGACATAAATTGTGGTGAAAGTCCAGCAAATAGACCTGGAAGTCTGTGGCCACCTGCAAAAATATTTAATATTACATGGGCTTTTTCTTCCCATGGAGCATTTTCTGTTTTTTAATCTGAGCTGTTTGTTTCTTTGCAAGTGATTCTGGGAACATTCTGGCAAAAATTTCTTAATAACTGAAGTTGGTGAAATTGTGGTCTCTTTTAATAGGTTTATAAAAGAAAAACTGAAGCTGCCAAAAAAGAATACCTAAAGGCACTCGCAGCCTATAGAGCAAGCCTTGTTTCCAAGGTAAGCCTAATAATGTCTTCAATATAATGCAAGTTAGCTTTTGGCAATCTTGTTTTAAATATGGAGGCAGGGGTGTGCTGTTATGCAGAACAAAAGTAGAATCCTAGGATTTCTGTAATACGGTTCTGAAACTCATTGTGCTGCTGCTTGAACCCTGCAACAGAAATTTAATCTCTCTAATGGCACAATAATGATTACCAAACAATAAGTTTGCAAATGTACATCATCCATTATCTTTGGAAGCAAAATAATGCACTTCACAATAGAAGTAAAATTTAGTCATGAAAAATACAGCGACCTTTTGACATTAAGATTTACAGGGTATTCACAGAAGTTTTTTTTCCTTTCCTCAAGTGCTACTTCTCCAAAGACAAACTTGTTTGGCATGGACTTGGAGAGCAGTTACTGTATGACAAAGCTTAAGTATTTCTTGCAGGTGAGGGGGAAAAATAATAAGTCTTGTGGCTCTGAATTTGGAGAGTACTTACAAATGGACTAGCTGGCAGTGAGCCACACTAAATATTGCAGCGGATCCCTAGTTAATATAAAACTCATGTGAAGAAAACAAAGCTCTGTTGTCTTATTTGACAATTTACCTTTTTAGCTGCCAGCACTAGGTTGATTGTATATCTGTTGCTTCTGAGTATTGTAAATAGAAGTATGTTTATGTCCATCTGATATATGTATGGAAATCAAGATGGCTATTTCTCATGTAATACTTTGTAAAGATCAACTACAAAAATATCCTTGATCACTAGAAAGCAATAAACTAAACTGATGAGATCCACCTCCTGAGAATGAAGAATACTTATTTGAATACACAACTGCAGAGCATTAGTAAATTGTATAGAAAGTTTCTGTGTATTTTAATTAATGCTTAGAAATACAACAACAGAAATTAGGCATACATAGCTGTGTTTTTCTGTTGTCTCTAGGACTTAGATAATATCCACAAAGTTTTTAATAATGCAATGCTAAGTGAAATGGCAGCTGGAATTCTAAATACCTTTAAGGGAATTTATCTTGTCAGTCCTAAAGTCGCTTTTAAAAAACATCCGAAATCGTATTTTCTCCTTAAATCTGTGAAACCTGGGTTGCTGAGTGACTTGCAAGAAGATAGGAAGATAGGGTGGAAAGTCCAGAATTCATCTGTCCTTACTTATGACATCCTTGCTATAGCTTTGCTACTGAAGGTTCTTGTTGAGAGTAGGGATAGTACAGGCATTTCTGAGGCAAGTTTTGACACATTCTAAGGTAAATGTCTAAAATAGATCAATTAATTGTACTGGAAGAGAGTTTTTCTCTCCATTGTCTTTAAAGGGATTCTAGGCAACTAGGTTACATGCTGTGTACAATGCAGATGTATAAAACTGTGCAAGATGAATCCTACTTGTTGGAGCTTTAGTCTGTAAGCAGTATTTTGAGAAGTTGGGTGTTTGTACACTGTTCTTATACCATGATAATTGGTGCATAGGGGTATGCTTCTGTTTGGATTTGTCTCCCAAAGAACAGCGTTGTTTTGTTGTTGTTGTTTTTAAGCATATAGAGAGTGTTGGGCTCTTTCAGCCCAAAGATCTACTGTGAATTTCTAGTGTTGAACCAGGGTGTACATGCATGGTTTTTTTTGTTTGTTTGTTTGTTTTTGTCCAATAAAGAATTGGCATTCAGGTAAGAACTGGAGGTACTGTGTACAGAGACAGACGAAGGTGTGATGTAATGGATCAGTGGATCAGTGGCCTTTCTCAGACTGCTGATTAATGCTTCCTGATAGAAAACTGAAGATGAAAGTCTCCCTGAGTAGCTGTAGCTTTTCTTTCCCTGTAACTGTTTACTTTCTGTAAACAGAAACAAAGTTTTCTCTTTAAAAAGGCAGGATAACTTAAACTGATCAGGTCATACTGAGCCAGGATCTGTACCTTTCTGAATACCTTAAGTGCAAGCAGATAGATTTAAGTATTGAAAGAGGACAAGCAAGAAACAAGGTGGTAAAAGCTTGTAATGGGTGAATAAAGTGGGCAACTCAGAGGATGTTCTGAACTGTGTTTCCTAAATGAACCATTACAATAATTGGATAAACTCTCGAGGGCAAAGTCTTCCCCCTTCCCACTGAATTACGTACATTGAAGGAAGAGAGAGCAGGAGGGGATTTTGATAATTTTTTTAAGTTTTATAGGGGATGATGTCTGTTTTTACCAATACAAGTTTTTGAATTCCTTTTCCAAACACAGGCTGCTGCAGAGTCTGCTGAGGCCCAGACAATTCGTTCTGTCCAGCAAACGTTGGCATCCACAAATTTGTCTTCCTCCCTTATTCTGAATACTTCCCTCTCTCAACATGCAACAGTATCGGCATCTCCTCAAAGTCTTCAACAGTCCCTTCCCAGAGCAATTGCTCCAAAACCTCTAACCATGAGACTGCCAATGAATCAGATTGTAGCATCTGTTACCATTGCACCAAACATGCCAACAAACATTGCAGCTCCATTGATAAGCTCTATGGGAACAAATATGGTGGCAACACCATCTTCATCTCAAGTAAGTCCCTCAATGCAAAGCCAGCAGCACCAGATACAGCAGCTCCAGCAGCAACAGATGCAGCAGATGCAGCAACAGCAGCTACATCAGCATCAAATGCATCAGCAAATACAACAACAAATGCAACAGCAGCATTTCCAGCACCACATGCAACAACATTTGCAGCAGCAGCAGCAGCATCTTCAGCAGCAAATTAATCAACAGCAAATGCAACAGCAGCTTCAGCACATACAGCTTCAGCAAATGCAGCAGCAGCAAATGCAGCATATGCAACACCAGTCACAGCCTTCTCCTCAGCAGCACTCTCCAGTAGCCTCTCAGATCACATCTCCAATCCCTGCCATTGGGAGCCCTCAGCCAGCACCTCAGCAGCACCAGTCACAAATACAATCCCAGACACAGACTCAAGTATTATCACAGGTCAGTATTTTCTGAAGATAAATGATCTTGCAGCATCGCTTTGTGTTGATGGAGGGGGTAGGGGTAAACCACGTTTGGCTGAAAACTGTAAATTGTTGATGGTAGTTATGCAGGGATGCATAACAGATCAAATGATCCTCTAAAGTGTCTATTAGATAGGCAATAAAGAACTACAATGTAGCTGTGTATCATCTTTTAGCTGACTATAAATCATTTTGTTTAAAAAAAAAAAAAAAAAAGCTGTGCTCTTTTTCATGTGATGCCTTTTTAATTTATTTAAGCTTTACCTACAATATGTGAATCAAATGGCCTGATACATACCTGGACCTTATGACTGCAAAATGGCCTTTCAGAGTTATATGATACAACCCTTCTTTCTCTAAAAGTGAATAATGCACTTCAAGGCAGTACGAACTCATGAAGCCCTTAAAGCACAGTTGTAACTACCTGTAAAATGATGATGATTGGTTTTCATACAATCATACTTGTATGACATGAGTTAGGTGATGGCATTTTTTGTCATGAAAAGAAATAGAGTAAATCACAGATTTTTTGCCAAAGCTCTTAATTTTCTGTCCTAAATATCTTCAGAAAAACAAATGCAAGTAACTGAACTTAAATGTTTGATCCATCCTTTCACTACATTTCTCCAAATAAACGTACCATAGTTTGTAACAAAAAATATATATTGACAGTTACCCTATTACGTTAATTCCAATTACAGAACAAATGTGAATATTATATTCTGTGTCGAAGTGATGAGTTTCAGATTTAATACACTGTATTTTTAAAAGGGAAATGCACTTAAATAAAACTGTTATTACAAAAAGCTAAGATGAAAAATGCAAGAGTTTTTAATATGCTGTAAAACCGGTAGAATATTTAAAAGAAACTCCACAGCTGAATAATCAATGTAAATATTTTCTTTAAAAGTTGTAAGTTTTCATATCATGTGTTGTAAAGTTTTCATAAATGAGGCTTTAATGTAAACACTGGTAACATGAATTATTAATTGCTACATTGCTTATTGTGTTTTTATGCTGTTTTATACTTTTTTATGAGTTACGATAGCAGCAATTAAGTTGTTTGTATTTTGCTTATCTAAAATAAATGCTTTTATCTTGCTATAGAATAAACACATTTCAGTAAAACTGATGGGCCACAAGTCTTTGATAGAAAAAATAAAACCATCAATATTTCCTTATAAAAACACATTCTTAGAAACTTTAGTTAACTTTTTGGATTTTTATTTTCTCAGCCACTGTGTGTAGATGGGTACTGATCTGGATCAGGGTTGCAATCAGCTCCTGTGTCCATAAATGCACAAGGCTGAAGAGTCCCACACAACTTCTTTGAGGTTTCTGTGACTTCAGAGAGAGAAAATGGGTGGTGGAGTTATAAAGCAGTCATCCTGCCCTGTGCTACATATGTCAGCAGGAACAGGATAGGGAACCTGTTTGAGCTGTGGTGGTCACAGATGAAAATAAACACAAATTGTGGTTTTCTTCAAATTGCTTTTCAGTTGCAAACGTAGCCATTGCCCTGGGCCTCCTGCCTCTGAACCCCTGGCTCTGGCTGGTCCAGGCTATCTGATTTGTATTTTATTGTGGAGGTAGGAAGTGATGGAGAGGGAGATATTTCATGGGAAAGATTTGGTAACATTTGCATCCAGCATGTTGTCAAGATGTTAGTGCTGTTTGTACATTTTTACTCTTGACAGAGGGGAGAAATCCTTTTTCTTCTTTGCCTGCAATAGCTGTGCTGTGGGTGCAGTCTGACCACTATCCCCAGTTGTCTTGCATGATTAATTACAGCATCTGTCCTGTCAGAAGCTATAATGAAGAGGTCTTGATAAAAATTGCAAATTACCACTGGCAACAATCTTAAACTGCTTATGATAAAATGAAAATTAAAAACAGCAAGTGTCAAACCTGAGCAGAATCCTAATCCTGTTTCAGGCCGTGTCCATGGCTACCATGCTCGGGCCACAACCAAAAAATAATGGAATATAGATTCCCCAAAAGTTGCAGCCAGACTCGTGGGTGGAGGTACTATACAGTGTGAGTTTATTAATAATGAATTCAGCTTTCAATATTTCATAATCCTCAGGTACTGTTTATTATGTACAAATATTGAACAGCGAGAGATTCTAATTAGAAATGTATAGATTTCTTGGAGCAGAAAAAAACGTGTATAAATTGAAGCTTTTCATAATAGGTGTTAGTTGACAGCTACCCATGCTCATAATAGCCTTAGTATGATATCTAATCATGTCTGGGGTGGAGGGTGTTTATTCCAGGAGCGAGGAAGCCTGCGTGCATTAGAAATGGCACAGCAGAGGCTGGCTGTGAGGGATGGTTTTGTGTGTCAGTTTTAAGCAATGTTACATAACAAAAGGAACCATTTTATAGTCTTTTTGAAACCTTTAGACAACTGTCTTCAGAAATAATTGCTAAACTGCATGTGACAGTAATTGTGTATTAGTTCTGTAATTGTCATTTTGAAGACCTATGAAGTATCGTTGGAAAAATGTCACTAATGATAAGAGTTAATTACAACTGAAGTCTGTTTTCAACTATTTGCAGCGAGAAGCAGGTGTTATTACACTCATTTAATGATTTAATAAATCCTGAGTTTTATCACGTTTGATTAAGAGCTGCTGAACTACTGATGGTCAATTCCAGGAAAAATAGTTTTAATTACTCCAGCTAAAAAAAAATTAATCATCGAGCAGGACTACATTTTATATATCGAAATCTGAATCATGAAAAACTGCAGCATCCCCCTCCTTGCTACAAAATTATATTTTATATTACCCACAATAGCATATTGCAGAACATCTTGTGTTTCAAACTGTGCAAGTTGGTGTTCATATTCTCTACGTCTAAGTGAATAACTTTGCTATCAGAGGTCATAAATAAAACTGTTAATTTAAATCACTTAATATGCAATTTATACAGGGAAAATGCAGTATCCATATGATTTCAGTGTCATACACATTTTAGAGAACGTTTTCCTTCATATCATTTACAAGTACTTAACTGCTCCCTTCTTTTCCCAAGGTTTCAGATGCTTTATCACCCCGGTTAACCACATTCTACTTTCACATTAACCCAGGTTGACACATGATGAAAGAACATAAGGAGGTTTAATTTTTAGCTGACACAGGGTCATTAGTTTCTAACTTGGAGAACAAAGGCTTTAAATACCACTATGCAACATAATCTCAATTTTATATTATCACCTGACCATTGTGGTTTGCAGGACAGATGGATTAAATATCTCAAGTTTAACCAGAAGTCTTGCACTGACTCTTTTCAATGGGGATTGGACGTTTGAATGGCTCCTTTTCCATTTCTCACTTCATGGAGTATTTTGCAGCACTGGACTTCATTCTAACCTTTCCCTCCCCCCTTTGTTTGGCTTTTGTTTTGCAACAGCTGTTATTATCGTTTTTGGTCAGCTGTGATTGCTGGAGGCAAAATAGGACCAGATGGTGTTTTGCTATGCATGAATGGAGAGTTAGAGGAGTTTAGATTGAATAGGCCAAGTTTGAATGGTGTCTATGCACCACCTGCCCTCTTCAGCAGCAGCATACACATCATAGGAGCATGATCTGTCTCAGACCTACTAGAATTGGATGGGAATGGAGAGAGCCTTGTTGGATTTTCTCCATATTTATTGATCTTCCATGCACTAACAGCATAATGCAGTACACAGTCAATTTGAGTTAATTGGATATGACACAGCATGTACATGTAATCTATCACTGTAGTCTCTGGGTACACTTTAGTTTTTGCTGCCATGAGAACATGCAGTATTAGCCTGCATTAATAGGCTAAGTGGATGGAAGTAAAACAGGATCATTGTGCCGTTTGATTTAAAAAAAGTACCAGAATCCTAAAACAATGTCCTTAAAACTGTTGGAGATGCAGTGAGATACAAACGTTTCTGATTTGATAGGGCGGACTGGGTATTCTGGCACAGAAAAAAAAAGGATACCTCATTCCCATACTTTTCTAAGAGGTTTGCCAGGGAAATTTAAATGAACAGTTCACTAAAAGGATAGCATCATTAAAGATGAGCCTGTGCAGCTCAGGAAGGACTGTGTGTTTATGTGGAGGAATCTATTTCAGGGCAGAATAGACATTATGTTAAGCCAATTCTGATTACCATCCCCTAAAACACAGAAAATAAAATGAGGCATCCAAATCAGCTTTAGAGTAGCAAAGGGCTTTTTTGGTGTCCTAGAACTGGCCATTGAAGTAGAATTTAAATGCTACAAAAATGTAAGATCTGTTGTACCTGCCATTAAGGTTGATTGAAAGACATCCGGTGCGCAAGAGCTGTGTTTGGATGTTTTGGGATAAAGGACATGGGCACTTGTACACATAAATTGCTTGAATTGTTGCAGCAATTGGAGGTTTAAAAGCTGACCTACGTATGTGACTGGGGGGAGATTGCGCTCTGCCGAAGTTGGCAGTAGCTGCTTGCTTGGTGTCTTTGTCTGTGGTGTCAGGTAGCCAAGTGAGCTACTTTATTATGAAAATTGCATTCAACTGAAAAAATGCTAAATATTTTCAAGTGCCTGTGGGAAAAGCTAGGTTTGTATTAAAGGATTTGGTTCTTAAAGTCACCAAGAAACTAATGCTTCTCAGGTGCATCTGAGGGAGAGAATTTTCGATTATAATACTAAAATCTTTCAGAAGAGAATGTATGACTTTGAATGAGCTGTTCTGACACTTCAATAGGCTACGCTGGAGATTTATAATGTACTCTGTTTACCACTGTTAAAAAGTAGAAGTGGTATTTTAAATCATGGTTTTATCCAAGTTCCTGCAGTGTTAACTTCTTCAGCTTCTACACAAACTGAAGTAGTGCGGAGTTTTGTTACAAGGTTTGAAACGAAATGCAGTTTAATCTTTTAGGGAAAAAAAGTTGAACTGATAATAGTATTTGATGTAGAGTAGTTATATGGGTGCTTAATACAGGTCTCATATATTCTCCTTCCCTTCTGGAATATCTATATTGATACAGATACCTTTGGTCTGTTATTTTCTCCAAACTGGATATGTTACATTACTTTAACTCTGCTGCTCTAATTGAAAAAGAAAGGCTTTGATCCAGCAAATCACTTAAAATGAGTGGATAATTCATGTATATAAGTAGTAATTTCATTAAAGTGACTACTCGTATGCTTACAGTTGTACAGTTGCTCAAGTGCTTTCATAGATCAGGGGTCTAATTGCAAAAATGTTGTATTTGTTTTCCAAGCAATTCCAAACAGCAGTAATGACAACCTAAAACTAACATAACCAAACTTACATTTTCTGCATTGCCGTTTATTAAATTCTACTCTGAACAAACCACAGGCCTGATTTTCAAGTACAGGTATCTAACCTTTGTGCTGGTTCACTGACTGCACATCATCATAGATGTGTAAAGAATTAACCACCTGATTGGTAATTTGCATACTCAGTCGTTTAGATGTGTTTCTACTGTGCACAGGTCTGAAAATGTGCACCTGGATCAGCAGTCACAGTTCTTGACTAAGCAGATGCCTTGACCAAATATTTGTATTTACAAAACAGAGAAGTAAATGCAGGCAAACAAAGCAGCATTATACCTATTGGCAATATTTGTGAAACCTAAAGGGTATAGTTACTTGAGACTGGTTTATTTTTAATGCTAGATCCCAGAGTGTACTGATAACAAACGTACACATTGCATTAACACAAAGCAAATAAATAATAAATCCCATGTGTTGTACTTCTCTTACTGGTGGTTATAGGTACTTAATTTTGGAATTGCTGTTCTATGCATCATGATGACCACACAACATGGATATTTAAAATTGATAAGTAACATTGCTTAATTTCTTTCTTACTCCCGATTTCTGGGAATACTAAATATTCAGCATCTGAAAATCAGAGGTTCCTTTTGAAAATTCTGCCTCATCAGCTGTTGACCAGGTGATTCTCACTGCTGCACCATATGTATGTGTGCATATGTAAGTTGGATATGCAAGCAATCCATGGATGTGTTCCAGGCCTAAATGTGTGTTCCATTACTAACAAGTATTGTGCTATTGACTTCAGTGATATGGGACCAAACATCTGTGGAGCTGCACTGTGGCTACTACCAAATTGTATCCCCCCAGCCTCGTCTCTCTTATTGTCCCTTGCCACATTCCTCTCTGCTCTGCTAATCACAGGAGCAGCCAGTGGTGGAATCTCCTCCTGAAGAGCTTCTCCTCTTCCTCACCCCTTCTTGTCCCTCCTGTTCCTCATAGTCACGAGAAAATGAATAATAGGCAGCCCAAATGTGATAGGTGTTTAAATGGAGAGATGTCCAGATATGTACATAACACATGTAAAAATTAGGCATACATTTAGGGATCTTGGGGGTAATTTTCTAGGTGCTTTGTAGCAAGGGCTACTGTAGGATTTGGTTACTACTTAGCACACTGAGGCATTGGCAGAATATAGATGATGACAAATATAATTTTATAAACATAGCTTTCTCCTTTACAGTGTTGTGGCAGATAAATCTAAGTGTTTGGGCCTTTTACAGCAGATAGTGTATTAAGGAAGCTCTTGAGCTTCAGGTGAAATCCATGTAATTCTGAGCGTCAATTTACAGATACTTGTGCTTCTATAAGGAATCAGCAGGTTTTTTTTTTTGTTGTTGTTTGTTTGGTGTTTTTTTTTTTTTTTTTTTTTGTTTTTTTTTTGTGTGTGTGTGTGTGTGTGTGTGTGTGTGTGTGTGTGCGCTTTTTTGTTTTGTTTTGTTTTATCCTAATGCAAATAAAATCCTTATCCTTCACTGCAGAAAACAGACAGGGCTTGCTAGCAGCTTTGGACAAATTAAACGTCTTTGAACAAAAATAGTAGTGAAAATCTAGTCAAAATCATGTTCAGTTCTGTTTAAGTCTGCTGAAGCTGTACTTGGCTTTAAATCCAGGCTGAATTTGTTCAGATAAATTCATTCCATTTTCAAAGCTGCTGATCAGCAAAAATTAATTGATCCATGATTGTGCATCTCTGGCAGTCCAGCTGCACTCACAGATACCCTCTGGGAACCTGTGCCAGGAGCAGCGTCCACTGGATGGCTGTGAGATGCTGCAGGTGGTGAGTGCAGCCCCATCAGCACAGGCTCCATTCTCAACTCGCCTCTGTTTAGTGTTAAAAACCAAAGCAAGATTTTTCCCCTGACAATTCCAAAGGGAGAAAGAGCAGCCAGTCTTGGACTACTCTATCTCCTTGGCCCTGTCACAGTTGGTGGCATGGCTGCAGTCACTTCAGTGGGACAGGATTTCACTTCTATGCTATTAGGCCAAATTCTCTGCATAAGTGACTCCACTGAGCAATTTTTAATATCCTATTAAAAATTAGAACCAGCTTTGTAGCAACCTTGGGGATAAATAAGAGGTCATGAAGTCAGGAGAAATAATCCCGGTGATTTGAGGGGACTTTGGGTCAGGGCTTAGCTGAAGATGGGCACAGAAATGCAGCTATCACAAGCAGGCTTATTATTTTCTCCAATGATGTTGGAATGAGTCTTTTACAAAGAGAGATAATTCTAAGGAGAGGGAGGGACAGCAATTTTCCTTCTGAATTGAGAAAATGAAAACTGTTGGGTATGTGTTGCTATCACAGCAAAGTGTTTCTATCCACGCTCAGTGCTTCAGCATGTAAACAACTTCCACTGAAATCTGCAAAGTGACTGTGCAGAGCATCTGGGAGACCAGTCATGATTTAAATGCATTAAGAAAAATGATAATGTTATTTGACTTTGGTTAATCAATAACAGAGGAGAAATGTAACACTTTAGTTTGATTAACCTTCTGCCATACAACACAAAGTCAATGAAATCAGAAATACTTTTTCTTTTTTTTTTTAAGTTTGCATCACTTACAATGGGGGTTTCACTTCTGGGAGGGTCTTTTTTATTTCCTGACATTATCTGTATGTTTTATCTGAGGTTTGTTTGTTGCTTTAGAACAACATATTCATCCTGTGTAGACAAAATATGCACTTTGTTCAATGCCTTACTCGAGGTCAAATTCTCTTGAGGAGAACAAGTGTAGCTGTCAAAAGAGGTTTTAGTGCTTGACCCTAAGAAGCATTGAAAGCCCGGATCTCTTTTTTTATTGCTTTTCATTTTCATTGTTTGCACTTTATACTTAAGATGGGGCCTCTGCAGAGGGAAAAGACCCTGCTTTGGTATTCACTGCGAGCAGCCTTCTGCTGAAACACCTCAAAAGCACTGCAAGAATTTGGAAACTATCACCCTGTACCTACCTCAGGTGCACTATTGTAACTGTGCACTGAGGGTGCGGGCAGAGCATGGTGGGGCAGGCACAGAATGGAGCCAAGGGAAGACCCCGTGGAAGCAGGGTCACAGACACGAGGTATCTGCACGGAGCATTGTGCAGCGAGCAGAAGTCCTTCAGGTGAGTAAGCATGAATGCAAAGAAGCAGGACCTTGAATAGAAAAGGGTAAGTTGTTGAATGAAGGTAGTCTAGAGGAAGATGCAACCAATAACTTTAACTGGGTGCTCACTGGAAAGTTGGTGATACAGTTTTACATAGCTGTGCCTTACATTTCCTACAGATGGTGCTTATACAGTGAATGCAAACTCAGTGTTAGAACGAGCCATAAAAAAGCCTGAGGTTTTTGTTTAATTATTCACAATTTCTATTGTGTAATTGGAAAGTGCAAGTACTATATTACATTTTATTTTATAGAATTACAGTGCAATTATCCTTGGTAACAGTTGTTAACAATATGAGGTGCCTCTTTTGTAAAAAATGCAAGATGCATGCAGTGTTCTAACTGAACGTGAGTTTCATCTAACATATATCTGTAGTAAAGGTGGATTTCAAGTCCTTTCCATCCCACTTGGCAAGACTGCTGGCCTTATCTGCTTTATCTCCAGCAGTAGCTCCTAGCTCTCCAGGGCCATTCCAGGGGAGCCAGGAGCACAAGAGGACAGCACAAACAGATGGGCTGCGATAACACAGACCCAGGCAGCAGAGGAAGGTCACCTCTTGGAAGTTACACAGCCCTTGGTCCAGCCTTCCCATGACAGGGGTTGCTCTGGGCACTGCCTGCATGGGGCTCGAGGGCATCATGGGGAGGGGACGACACCAGCCCTTACCCCTGCTGGTGAGGGCACAGCACGGGAGTGAGCCCAGGAGAAAGAACCAAGTGTGTATTGCCTCCTCTACATGTCTTGGGATAGACTATGTACAGTATATTTTCTGGGATAGATTGCACCCTTAAGGGACCCTAACAAGGAACAGTTCCTGCCCTACCCAGAGCAGAGACTGCAAATAAGCATTTGTAGGGGCATGCCTGGCTTTAATTACACAAATCACCAGCTAGGGTTCAGTAGCCAAGGAAATATAAGGGTAGCACGCTGTGGCAGCATCGTCTGGTTTAGCAAACCAGAAGCATTTCACATGGCAGCATCTCAGCTGAGCACTCAGGCAAATAAAAGTTGAATAAGCCAAGAAACCATATAGAGAAGTAGCTTTCAGGTTCCTTGAAAATACCAGAAACCCAAACTTTCCTTTTGCTCTCAAAATTATGAGCTTTTATGTGCAGCAAGAATTCCTCCAGAATTGTGTTTGGTGCTCATAAAACTCAGAATAAACATGACAGACTCAAGGAGTCCCTGCAGGGTGCAACGCACATGTAGGCACTATCCAAGCTACGTTCTTGGGGGCAAATGTTACTTTGTGGTTATTCCTGTTGGTTCAGTGCTCTCATTCTTTATGCAGACTTGAGGCCATATCATCAGTCTCTGATGCCTGTTCTCAGCAAGCAGACGGTCCCAACCAGGCAATGTGGATGGCAAAGTGATTTTCAAGATCATCCCAGGAAGTCCCTGAGACACAAACAACCCTCACCTGTGAAACAGGGAGGGTAGGCTGCATGCTGGCCTTGCTCTGGGTCAGTCCTGGTGGCATGTTGGCTGCTGGCTGAGTCAGGTGTGTAAAAGTAGGAAGGAGCTGGGAGCTGCACCTGCTTTGCAGGTCTCCACTGAGCACTTCAGCTTGGGAGCTCATTTAAAGGTTCCTGTCCATCTGCTTGGAAGTGTCATGTGAGCAGGGTAACATAGGGAAAAGAAGAAAAAAGGAAAAAAAAAAGAAGAGCTGTCCTGAGTTGGAACGCTGTGTGTTGAGCTGCTGCTTGCAGTGTTTGCAGCCTCTGGGGACCGTCATTTGAGGAGGGGAGCTGGCTGTGGCTGTGAGCCCAACCCAAGGCAGCAAAGCACCACAAAGCATGTAAGCTGCATGGCAGCATCCTTGGGCAAGCAGAAAACCAGGTGGTGGCTGGCTGTTTTTTGCCTTCAGACACGTCCACTGGAGGATCCAGATCTATGAATTTATTGGAAAGGACTAGTTCAATGCACATGCAAAAAAATATTTTTTGTCTTCTGCAGGATTAAAAGCCTTGGGAGGAGAAGGAAGGGACAGGAGAGGTGTGCTGTTTAGCCTGGAATCCTGCATTCTTGAAAACGTGGGCTGGTTGATGTTTTTTCTATTTCTGTTGCAGATTGTTAGCTGTTTGAATTGCAGTGTCTTTGGGTCATGGGCAGTCTTTTCTGGAGATGGTGTGTCCTGTGGTGTGGCACAGATCTGTCCTGGGGCCTTTGGATGTTACTGAAAAAATAAAGGGAAACAAATGTGGAAAAAGGCAGCTACTGAGTGTAATTGATTGGAAATGTCTAGAAAAAGGCAACAGATCACAGCCAACTTCCCTGGTGGTGTATTTGGATCAGTGAGAAGAAGGGTGTAGCTAACAGGCACGTTCTGCTGGCTGATTTTGTGACGGAAGTGGGGATTGGGGTTGAGGATGGGACGCTAACCTCTGCAGGCTGGCGTAATTACATCTGAGCCCTTTTTGTACAGTGCAAAAGCATATGTTCAGGCCTATTGATATTGATTTGACACGAGTTTATGAGTACAAGTCTGCTTGAATTTCATAGACTTTATTGAAGAAAAACTGCAGACATTAATAAAAGCCCACACCTCATCTAAGTTATCTAAATATTTCACGGGCACGAGTGGCCTCAGGTGCTTTTTCAACCTGGAGAGAAGTGAATGCTGTCTGTAGCTCACTAAGAGACCATTTCTGGTGTCCTGCATCCTGACCATACCTTCTGCTTCTTGGATTCAATGATTCTTAAGTACGTGCTTAAAGTTAAGCTGCTTATAAAGTATGTTCCTGAACAGGAAAGATAATTAAGATTTGGGAACAGTAGAGAAGCCTGTAACTGCTCATAATCCATCACATCTTCCTTCAGGCCTTGGGAACAGAAATAATGAGAATTCCCAAAGGATTTATGTTTTATTTAGGTTTTTGATACTGCTAAAGATTTTGCTCCATGAAAGTGAAGTGTGAAGGCAAGTTTGTTGATTTTTTAAATTTTTTTATTTTTTATTTTTTTGTTAAAACTGAAGCAGCAGATTAAACAGGTGACTTCATGAACAGCTGAACCAGGTTGCTGTTATTCTTGGTGATTAATTAGAGTTTGGGGTGTTTATGTGCTGATAACTCCACCTGTTTCTTTAAAAATGCCCTCCTGGGTTTCATGTGGGGAAAAGCAGAGGGTGAATGGTGAATCCCCTGCAGCTTGGGCAGGTATAGCTGGGAGTGAGATTTGCTGGTCAGGTATGGAGAGGAACTCAGTCCTTGAAGCAGTTCTGCTAATGTGAAACATTGATAGATGATTCCTCTGGGAGTTAAACAGCAAGTGAATAAAGATTCATTAACTCGTTATGGTGTCACATAGAGCATTTCTGTCTTATAGTTTAGCACCAGTGGCATTTTAGCCCTCACCTCCTGATATTCAGTGTAAAGCCCTTGGTGGCTCTGGTGCTACCGGACCAAATCCTGACAGAGGGGCTCTGCTATCTTTATGAAATAGAAGAATTACCCTAACTTGGAGCTGTGCCTCAGTAAGGCTCAGGCTCCTCTGGCTGGGAGCCTGATGCTGTCTGGGGATGTGTTAGGAGGGCTTGGGTGCTCCTGCCCTGCTCTGCACCCACTGCGTGCAGCACTGCAGCCCTGCACCTTTGCAGCTCTGCTTAGCCTTGCAGCCCTGCCTGGATGGTAGTTAGCAATGTTGGACATGGAGAAAATGTGGGGATGTGGTTGGTGCTGAAAGAGCTGATGTCTCAACATTGTTTCCTCCAGAAGCATGGTTTGATTCACATCTTGGTATGCGTGGTGCCTCATGTTCTGAGGCAGTTAAGCAGCTATTCATTACAAAAAGGACACTGTCCCGGTATTTGGTCACAAAGCCAAATCAATCTTGCTATGTTTTTGTCCAGTGAACCCCTCTCTTCCTCCTGGTGACATTGCCCCAGCACACCTAGTGCTGTAGAGCCCTTCCTGTGCCTCTTCACATTGCTGTGGCATTCAGCTTTCCCTACTCCTGTTCTTACTTTTAGTCCACATTCAGCTCTCTAAAGCAATACAGGTTTGCTTAAAAACAAAACAAAACAAAAAACTAAAACCACCAGCAGCATGAAACAAAAACAACTGTGTTCATTGAAGTGTTTTGTACATCATAGCTGCTGCTTACCATTTTTATTCAACTTGCATTTATAGAGAGAGCCTATCTTGGTATCTTGAAGGCACTTTTAATGAGTACACATCATGAATTTTCCAACTGCTTTTAGATTGAGAATGATTTGCCTTCTATTCGTCACAGAATCGTGTTACTTTACATTTAAAAAGGTTCTTGCACACCTCCCTGGCACCTGGGTTGTAAGTGATTATTGTAAGTGATTATTGGCCATTGTAGTTTGAAGATGGAAGTTGGCAGAATTTGCCTCAAGCCTGTTGAACTAAAAAAAAAAGTTAACTTCTGCTCAAAAAAAAAAAAAAAAAAAAAAAGGCAAGAAAGAGAAGAAAACTTCCAAATAGCTACTTGTACTCTCAACTGAAGACCTGTAATGACATATTTATGAGCAAGGTCAAATCCTGCACTACTTGTCTGTAAAGCACCTCTGACTGCCATCCCATTGTGCTTTGCAGAATATGTTCTTAAACTGCTGGACTCCTCCTGCACGATGCTGGAAGTGTATGTGGGTTCAAAGGGTGTACTGGTCAGACTTCTCAAGGAAAATAATTGTTTCCTCATTCAATACAAAGATGAAATTTCTGGCTTGGGAAGCCTCTAGAAGAGATTTGTTGCGTTCTGGAAGGCAATCTGGTAAAATGTCATGTTGTGATTGTCTTCTGCTTCCCACGCTGTCGCAGCCTGTTTTGGACACTGGAGAATGGGCCAGGTAAACCTTTACCATGACTATTTGTAGACCTGAAGTTTGGAGGACTCAATTTAAAACCACTGCAAAATTTAAATGAACTGAAGCACAACAATTGAAATGACAATGACCAAAATCCTTTTGCGTATCTCGTAGCTCACGCAGGGCTAGGCCTTGGGTAGTTATTGATACTTTTATGATATCTTCCTCTTCATCTTCCTGTTTGTACGATGGCCCAGCCACTGTGGAGTAGCTATCATGTCATCATCTTCCTCCCCCATCTGAGTAGGAGTTCCTCTGCATTCTAAACAACCTGACTTTCTCATCCGTTGTTTCGTCTTGGTTACAGAGACAGCTTGCACTGCTACAGTCTGTTTCCCTGACCCAGCTGCAGGGCCTGTCACTGGGGTTGCAACAGCCACAGGTCCTGTCACGGGGTTGGAACAGACACAGGGCCAGACACAGGTGTTGGCAGAGCCAAAGTGCCCAACAAAGGGGTTAGAACAGCCACAGGGCCTGTCACGGGTTGGAAGGGCTACTGGGCCTCTCACAGGGGTTGCAACAGCCACAGGCCCTGTCACAGGGGTTGGAATGACCATTGAGTATGTCACAGAGGTTGGAACAGCTGTAGGGCCTGTCACAGGGGTTGGAACAGCTGCAGGGCCCATCATGGCATAGAACAGCTACAGGGCCCAATACAGGGGTTGTAACAGCCTCAGGGCCTGTCACAGAGTTTGGAACAGGCACAGGGCCTGTCACAGGGGTTGGAACAGCCACTGGGACCGTCACAGGGGTCGGAACAGCTGTAGAGCCCAACACAGGGTTTGGAACAGCCACAGGGCCCAATACAGGGGTTGTAATAGCCGCAGGGCCTGTCACAGGGGGTTGGAATAGCCACAGGGCCCAATACAGGAGTTGGAACAGGCACAGGGCCTGTCACAGGGGTTGGAATGACCACTGGGACCGTTACAGTGGTCGGAACAGCCACTGGGACCGTCACAGGGACTGGAGTGACCGCAGGGTCCATGGTAGGGGTTGGAGTGGCCATTGGGCCTATCACAGGACTTGTAGTACGTGCAGGGTCTGTCACTAGGGTTATAGTGCCATCGATTGCAGCTCGATAGGCATAGGCCAGTCCCTGGCACATTGCAGTGTCTCTCTGGTATTGCCAGGTTGATGATACACCTTTTTCAAGCATTCTAACAGTTTTTTTTTTTTTTTTTTTTTTTTTTTAGTTTTTTTTTTTTTTGCGGTTGTTCAGGGGTGAATTTTCAAAGCACTGAAGGTGCCCACAGCTCTGTATGCCTGCCCATATCCTTCCACACTCCCTGCCACTCGTAACTATCCTGCCTCAGGACAGATCTCTGGATGGCATTCCTAAGTAGTTGTTTAACCTTAAACAAAATCAGAAGTGCAGTCAGGAGACATAGCAATAACAACATGCTGCTGAAACCACAACATGAACAAATTCTATAGGCAAAATCTGTGAAAATGGGAGTTGAAGAAGATGTGAAAATGTACTCATCTGAATTACATTAGTCTCTTCTGAACAATAAGTCCAGTTGCCAAGCACTGACCAGCAGCTAGTCACCTCAAATTGGATGATTTTAGTGACCTTCACACATCAGAGTAAGACAATTTTGGTCATAACCCTGTAAAATTTTAGTTGTATTTTAAAATATTTGGAGTCAATTATTCCAAGAACAGGAATAATTGACTTCTGCTATCCACATTAAATAGATAATTAGGAATATGAATATTAAGAAAACAAGTTTAATGTGCTGCCGATGGATTTGTTGCAAGTTACTGTGAATAAGCTTGCAAGGAGGAAAACAAGCTTACAATTTAAACATTATAATTAAATGGGTTAGAATTTGTACCGTTTCCCATTCTCATTACATTAGCGGGAATAAAGGACTTCTGTCACACATTCTTTAACAATTACTAGGGTAAAAGACTTATTTTTTCAGTTGATGATATTTTGATGATCATACAATCAAAGACAGAAAGCAGCCAAAGCTTTTTTATTTTTATTTTTATTTTTATTTTTATTTTTATTTTTATTTTTATTTTTATTTTTATTTTTATTTTTATTTTTATTTTTATTTTTATTTTTATTTAATGTAGGTTAATGGCATGCTTTATTGTCTGGACATGTATATTGTCATATACATGGCATACAGTTGTAAGAACCACATCCCGTGGATGGGTATGTGATGGATATATGAAACGAAAACTCCCTTAAATGATATACGGAAATTAAAGAAGAAATCTTCTGGATGCTTCCCACCACAACCCCGGGGAAGGCAAATACTTGCAGCATGGTGGGGCTGACATAATTAATGGCTCCTGGGTTTCTGTGGTGTGGTTCTCCACACTTTGAGCACTTCTCAAGCATTCCCACTCTGAATCAATTTGGGCGGATTTGTGGTCAGACCACTAACAGTGGCCTTTGAATGGGTTCCTTGAAATCAGGGGCTTGGCAGACTGCTGGCTGTTCTTCGGTCTTAGGCAATGCAAGCCTGACGCCTGATGCCCAGGATCTAACGTGCAGTCTGCTCTGTGTTCATATTTAAGGACAAATGTGCAGACAGGGAGCAGTGAAATGACTTGTTTTTTAGCTAGCTATCACATATGGCTGTTCAGTTTTTGTGTGAGGTCTTTGCACAGAGATCTAAGACTTGTTTTCCAAAACTCACCAGCTGAGAATATGATGGCAGTTCTTATTAGGAAACAAACACAGCTCTATTTATGCAGAAAAGCTGTCTGTTCGTTAATGATCTTATGTAGGTAATAGCTAGCAGTAGTGATGGTAATTTATTGCTTGGAACACATTTACCCAACATACTTATATTTATTTTCAGAGAGGATGACATATACTGACTTGTTCAATACAGCTATAAAGAAATATCTGTTGTGTTTTACAGAACAACTGTCTTTATTCTCTCTTCTCCTTTGTCCCTTGAGCTTTAGAGTATGACTATTTAATTAAAGATTGAATGAGAGACCAAGTTTAATTTTTTTCTAAACAATAAACTCCAACATATTCAACAATGTCTCATGCCTTCCTGGCATTTTGACGTACGCCTGCAGCAGAGAGTCTATTGAATTTGGTATGTGACTAAAATCTAACAAAGAACACTGTCTACTGAACTCTAAATCTGCTTGGTTAAATCATTCAATGTGCTGTACAAGTTGTACAGCTGAAACTGAAAATAAGCAGAGCCCTTACAACACACAGCCAAGAAGAAGCTTGGCTAAAATTCTCTAGACATGAGTTAAAAGCTTTGGGGTAGTTTTGACAGGACAAAAACAAACTGAAGTTGTTACTTTATATGAATTCATCTTCTTTCTTTTCCTTTTTGCTTTCCACTACTTAAATTAAAACTGGGAGAAATATGTTTTGTTGGATGCTTGCAACCGATTTCCACAGTGGTTGTAATCTTGGTAAGTACATTATTGTAGTAAGAACCTTGTTTGAGTGAGACATGGAATCAGCCCAGTATTGACATCTGTGCAGTTAGACAATAAATCTTTATTGTGCAAGATGTAAATAAATAAAAGGAAAAAAAAAAAAAAAGGAACAAGAAAGAAAGCTCTACTGAAAAATAAAGTCTTTTTTTTTTTTCTTTTTTTTTTTTTTTTCACCTCCAGTACATCTGTCTGACTGTACTTTGCAGGGAACACATTTCCATACATTGACACAACACAAATAATACATAAAAATGACAATAGGATTGTATGTTATCACATTTAAATAGTAAAAAAAGAAAATAGGAAGAAAAATCCATGAAACTTTGAGAGATCTATAAAGACTGCATTTCATACTAAATAGGACCTAAAGGAATTGGAAGCAAAGAAACAAATACAAAAGGAGATGAATCTTCTAGTAACATGGTGAAACACTTTGTTATAAATCCTGAGCTAAGTATTCTTCTTTGGTCAAACTCTGTTGGAATCAGTCATTGGAAATAAAAGGTGAGGACATTTATGAGCTGTTTAATATGATAATCTGAAGCCATGTTAAACCTAAATGACCTGTTCCACATAGAGATTGCACCCTGAATTATTTTGGGGCAGTTATAATGAAAATAGCAGGTGTCGTACTGTTTTTTTTGGTCAATTACCATAGTTAATGAATGAAGCGATTTTTTTTATTACAATTTAATTACCCAAGATTGTTCAGCTCACTTTCAGCATCTGTTTTTCTGCAAGGGCCTACTTTTGACCCCCCTCCTTTTTTTTTTTTTTTTTTTTTTTTTGCAAGTAGGTCATCTAGAGCACAAAGAGTTTGCTCAAGCACAGTGCATATGAACTTCTGTCCCTAGGAGGATAGGAGATGAGCCCAGAGGTCAGTGGTTGCATTTTCCATGTTTCAGGCTGAGACTATTGCATCCCCCTTAGAGCTGAAGTCTGAAGTCTTCCCACCTCCTCATTTTTGCCAAAGCTGTTTCTCAGAAGCGTTTCTTTCCGCCAATGACCATGACTATGATGGGACATGGGATTAATATAAGTATGATCTGTGGTTTCTGGCATTTGTCTTAACCAGAAGTTTCCTCTTAACAACTCTTTTTTTTTTTTTTTTTTTTTTTTTCTTTTCTTTTCCAGAATAACTCTCCTCACCACTGTCTGTGCTGCTGCACCCCATCTGAAATGCTGAAGCAAAGCTATGAGCCTGAGGGTTCCCAACCTGTTGTGACCCATTCCAAACCCAAGGAACCCAGAACTTAAAACAGGACACCTGAATACCACAAAACTGCTTCACTACTTGTGTAGCCTTGACATATGCATTGCAAAGTATTCTTTGGGCTCACTGTGCAGTAAATACCTGTGGCACAGAGATGCACTCCTGTGAAGAGAAGGCATCAGCTTGATAAATGAATTATTGAGTAAAACTATGATCAGACTAGATAATCACAGTGATCCCTTCTGGCCTTAAAATCTATTATCTTAATTCTCATTTACCCTGAGGCTGTTTTACCTCTTTCTAGCTATATAAATGGACCTTGAGGTTTGAATATTTATATCCCCTTTGAGGTATCTTTATGTTGCCAGAGTGATGCCTCGGTAACCTTTGTGTGAATGAGAATGAGGAGCTCCATGGCCCTGGATTGCCAGGGTGGAAGCTGGCTCAGGGGCTGGGGTTCTGCTCATTTCTGTGGTTTTCCTTGTATGATCAATACATGTAGACTGTTTGGGAGTCCTTGTTTTAATATTTTATTAACATCAATTCACTTTGCTTATGCCTTTTGTGCTGAGGATTGACTAATTACTGACATAAGCCAATCCACCTGCATTTGGCTAAAATCAGGGTATACACGTTTCTCAGGTGTTATATGATATAGGACCCACCTGAGGAGTGAAAAGAAGTCATAGAGTAAACTGGTAAGGACTATAAGCTTGGAAATGAGTTCTAATGACCCACAGCTGGACATCGGTCAGCATCAGAGGACCATGTGCTGGGAGGTTGTTCCCAGTGCCTAGAAAAGTCTGTCCAGTCCAGTCAAGGCTGCAGTACATAGTAAGGCTTATGTAACAGTAATCTGGCCCTTGTGTGATGGAAACCACACTTCTTAGTGACAGTAGTGAAATATATGACTCTGTAGTGCTAGTGACTCTCAGCTGGGGCACCAGGAGCTTGCTGTGAAGGTAGAACAGCTTGATCCAGCGACTACCTTTTAATGGCATCGTGGCTGTGTTGCCAAGGTTGGGTTTTCTGCACTAGACCCTGCAGCAGGATGGCCCTGATGAGCAGCACAAGTGTGCACACTCTCATCACAGCTTCGTGGTGTAAACATGGTGTAATAATAAACAAAAATCATGGTGGGTACTTGGTTTAGAAGAACATCTGCTCACTAATCTGTTTTTAAACTGTGTAGTGGCTCTTCCCCATAAGCCTTTCACTTGGATGAAAAGATAGTAAAGGAGGAAAAAAACAAAACAAAACACAAAAGAGAACTTCAGATGCTCCAGATTCCTGCTGGATAAACACTGGCATTCATCGCTTCCTGGAGCACAGCACACTGCTCCCTGCATGGAGCCCTTCACACTGTTAAAGTTGACCCAAATGCCTCCTACAGAGAGGGGCTCTTTTTGTTTCGTTGGGTATTGAATGCAACGTTACAAGCCATGACTTATGGCAGGAGAAAAGCAGACACCCGAGGACAGATTCCTCTGTTGCATAATTCCGCAGCTGAGAAATGTGCCAGGGAATGCAGAATTATGACCGAGACTTTTCCAGCTTTCCTCCTTGTTGTCTTCATGGCCCAGCAGAAAATTGTGACAGCTGTAAGTGAGGAAGAATGGAGCTTTATTGCTTTCTGGACTAGTCAGATGGCCCTTCTACAATTGTTGTAAGAAGTGAGAACTGGTGCTCTTAATGGATCTATAGCAAAGCCATTGACTTGGTCAGCCTATCTATAGTGATTGTTCTCCTAGCCTAGAAGTGCTCCCTGGGGCTCTCTGTAAATGCCTCCAGCATCTTCCCACTTGCAAATCAACAGTTGCCGTGCCTTCCTGCAGAAGTCCAGACCATCGCTATGCCTTGTCGGTGCAAGTGAAAACAAATGGGACAAGCTAAACTTAAAACTACATGTCTGGTAAAGCACCAACCCAACAGGCAGAATTTATTCAAAGCAAACAGCAGGGAATAACTTCTGTTGATGCTATTAAATTATTATTTTGAAATATGAGAATTGCCAGCCAGACCGTGACAGGGCATGTGCCCATGGTGCTCCCTCCAGTCCCCGTGCCCAGGACTGCTGGGAAAGTGTTTGCAGTGTATTCTGGCCACCTTGTTTTGGAGACTGGTGCTGGGTCCATGCTGTCCCTTCCCAAATCAGGGTGCAGGGCTCGGCAGACCAGGATTATTGGTTGTGGCAGCACCCACTTCTGCTGCACAAGCACCTTAGTGAAGTGGTGGGCTTCTTTGAGCTTATTCCTTTGGATGTCGCCTCCTACTATGCTGCATGGAGCCCTAATGTGGTGTAACTTGATGTGGGATGATGTTACATGATGCACTGTGTGAGAAAAGCCAACTTGGCCTCTCCTGGCATCAACCACTTGCTGCCGGTTCCCACTGTGGCGGCACAGGTCAGCTTTTGGATGGCGAGCAGCAGCATGGGTGTTTGGAAGAACCAGGAAATTTCCATTAAGCAAGTCTAAATCCCATTAGCAAATTTTCATAAAGTGGTAACACAGGGGCAATATTAGCCTTATTAATCCAATATGAGAGTCGCTCTTATGACAGAGGAAAGTGCCAATAAAAGTCTTTTATTTTGTACAGGCTATGTTCACTTGTGTGCCCTTAGTGACGGGATGCAGAATTCTGTTCTCACAGAGTCAGTTCAAAGCTTTGGAGTACAGGGGATGAACATGAAGGCCATGGGCCTTGCTGACAAACCAGGGATCAGGGCTGTGGGGCTTTGTGGGCTCAGCCAGTCTTCAATCTGAATAGAAAAATGGGCTGCCACCTATTTCTGATTTCATCTTCAGATCTTAAAGCTTTTTATACGGAGATATATTATGAAATAAGCCCAAACATTTGTACATTTTGCGAGCTACTGGCTTTCCTCTTGCTTGATTGCTTTGCTTGTGGTATAAAACTTGTTCTGTAGGCTGCACCACACGATCCCAGATGAAATGGGAAGCCTCGCCTGGACAGACAGTGGGTTGCTGGAGTAGAGGGACTGTGTGTGGGGCAGCTCCCTGCCTGCCTATGTCTCACCACTGGCCCCATCCCAGTGGGTCACAGCAAGGGATCCAGCCCTGCCAGCAGGGAGCTGAACCCTCTACCACTGTGTGCTTCCCCCCGTTCTGATATCCTGCCATAAATTCAAGCTCATGTACAAGCAGACACCTTGAGGAAGGCATACAATGAACAGTATTTGAGGCTCCAACCCACATTCTGCCCATGCACAGACCATCAGCTGGTGCCAAGGCAGGGTTTGCTTTTTATTTTCTTTTATTTTCTTTTTAAAACCCAACTGCTGCAGTCATTAATTCCAGCAGTAGGTATTGCTGTGGAGGAGGACTTGTTAAATCCCAACAAATTTAATTAGGTGCTGGTTTCTCTTCACTGTTTCATCAATTAGTGCAAGCACATACTGGTTTGTAAAACAATCAATAGGGTGGGGTTTTAATCACTTAAGAACATTATTTATCCCATGGTCAGCCAGGTGGCTTGTGTTTATAAAAGGGACTTGAAAGCTGTAGGACTGCTTCTATAGAGCAGTGCGGCTGGTTCACCATGTGTCATGTAAGTAATGCTGCTCACGTGAGGACGTGCTATGCAGTTTTGTCAAGAGATGTAGATAAATGCTTCCTAGAAGTAATCAGTTTCCTTAGTTTTGTTCTGCATAAAGAGTTTCCAACTTTAAAGACTCTTTTCATGAACGGGAAAATATGAAATCAATTCCATTTATCTGAATGAATCTTTCAGCAAGCTCTGGATTTAGTGTGGGGGCACCGCAGGCAAAATGTAAAAAATGCAGTAGCATAAAAATGATTAAAACATGATGAGCAAGGTTATAGAGATAAAAAATGAGATGGAAGGAGTTGGAGAAGTGAAAACAAGAAATCTGTTTGATACTAAAGGGTTTGTCTATTTTTCATGTTTACTTCTTCTGTGTTCATAATTTCTTCTCCATCATCAATCATTGTCAATTTGAAAAAGTACTATACTTAGGGTCATTTATCCAGGGCTATTGGAGGCTAAAATTATGCAGTTTCAGTCAAATATACATGAATAAAGACTGTCATTTCTGATTAATGACATGTGACTTCAGTGTCTTACAGAATCATCTTGCCATCCAAGCTTTACAAAAAGGTTATTATGTAAGGCCTTTCCCATAATATTTCTACTTTTCCTCTAAGAACACTGAAAAAGCCATTTTGTTCATGTTAAAATCAGTGTTGATATCCCTTATTATTCTGGCAGTAATTGTTCCTCAGGCTTTGAGATTTATGCCAGTGTAAGTATATTTTTGTGGGGCTTTAAATTGCATTACCGAGGGTGGTCACCAAGCCTGTGCTGTTTCATAGTTTACTTTTATTTTAGTTATGAGAGATAGCTTGGTCTCTTGTTTGAGGGGAAAAAAATAATCCCTATAAGACACTGAATTCATGTAATGTGCTTAAAAAAAAAAAAAAGTACTGCATGTAACATTTTCACATTAATTGCTCTTTTTCGTGATTCGCCGTTTCCCTCAACCCTCTGTGCATACTGGTGCCCTTGCATGTGCTCATCTAAGAGAGGAGCAGGAATGTGAGTTTAGAAACTTGAAGGAAATGTCACAAAGGTGAAGAAACAGAGAGAAGAAGGGGCAAGGTGCTCTTGCCAGGGCTGCAAGTGCCTATGCCCAGGGAGCTGTGTGCGTGTTGGAGTTGCAGGGAGCACTTCGAGGTGCTGAGCATGCTGCATGGGCTGCTGCAGCCTCTCAGCTCCCTCCTGCTTTGTAAGAGGACTGTGTGTAGCAGCCATTGTACCAGCTCCCTCATTTCCAAGCAGTTTGTGCGCTGTAAGACAAACCATCCCTCTCACAGGAGGGCTATGCTTTGAAGATAAAGGAAAGCTTCTCTTTACTGTTTTGATACCCATAGCAGGAGAAAGGTTTATGGTTATGCTCGGGGCCCTGAAGTCTCCAGGCACCCCCAGACGATGCTGCAGAGGTCCCCCTATACTGCTGCATTGCTGTGAGGCCCCTTCTTCAGCTCCTCCTGTTCCTATGAGTAGTGTTAGTGACTGCGGCCCTCCAAACTCCCAGTTCTGGAGCAGCTGTGATAGTGGTCAGGATGCAGCTGTATTTATTAGCCATTGAAACCTCTTTTGTTTTTTCATGGTGCTGTTGCTGGTAACAAGTGCTGCTATATCAAAATATATAAGGGTTTCTTTTTTATTCTTTGAGTGCTGTTAGCAAGATGCACTCCTTCACTTGGGAAGCCAGAGAACAGGGGAAGGCTGGGTGCAGGACAGAGGGGGTACCACAGGCACTGAGGTGCTTGCTCTCCCCCATTGCCCATGCAGCTGAGAACCCTTAGAATGACCTTTTGTGCTCCCTGGTGCTCAGAGGAAAAAGTCCACTGAGGAATTCTGTCCAGCACCTTCCCCTTGCCCTTCTTTTATCTCTATACCCTGACAGAGATGACTCGATGCTAGCCAATGGTATGATTGCAGGGTCTGTGTATTTGAGCTTGCATCTTCTAGAAGAATTTTCTGGTCTTAAGCCTCCAGTGTCAAAGCCCAGCAGAGCTGCAGGGAGCAGGCTCATAGGGCCCCTGATTGTGCTGCTGCCCCAGCTGCAACCCCTGCCCTGGGAGCCCAGGCTGTCCCTGTGTTCAACCTGCTGCTTGCTACCTGCTTGTGTGCACAGTAATAAAAACAGGCTCGGGATAATCCTGTAGAAAGGCCTAACAGCCAGGTGAATCAATATTTATCATATCATGGCTGAACAGAGCTATTGGCCCAGTTTTTTTTCCCTTGAAATCTCTTTATTTATTTATTTATTGGTTTTTTTACTACTTATTGCACTTTTTACTGTGGTTTATAAGACTGGAATTTGTAATTCATGTGAATTCCACATGTCAAATGCAAGGAATGACAAAAGCAGGGATTATAAAAGTAACTAACATGTGGAAAATAATAAAAAAAAAATCTCTCTAAGGCATAAAATCATATCTATATTTCTTAAGAAGATTAAGGCAGAACTTGGTGTTATATAGATAGACAATAGATTTTACACTTGTATCCTTGTATTTTGTTTGTTCAGATTACTTCAACTTTATGGGAAACTCTTTTACTACAGCTAGGTATTGTCAATGAGCTAATTCAATAATCTCTTGCCATCTGAGATGTTACGAGAATTTGTTCATCCAGGTCCTTTACCATGTCATTCCATGATGTGTTGCTCTGCTGGTACATGTCTGTATCTATCTGTATAAGTGGACATGTGTTTCAGGAGATGGGCTACGTAGGAACTGCCTTGAGAGTTTGGATGCTGTCAACACAAATTTATGATTTCCTTGCAAATTAGCCTATGTGATGTACATAGAATCTCCACTTATTAATACATATACCTATATTAGCATCTGAAATGTGTATGCATGCACATACAAAATGTCTATTATGTGCATTAGCATTAAATTACAAGTGGTATTAATGCACAAATTTACCTGGTGGGAAAAAAAACATAGTGCTTTAAATGTGAAGGTCTTGCTAGAAAAACAGAATACACAAAGGAAGAGAAAATAAAAACAAGGGGGAAAGGAGGAGGAAAACAGATCATGGGGCAAGGGAAAAAGATCTTGGTGATCAATAGACAACAATGGTAAGAGCAGTAAGGAATGTGCAAAACCTCCTATTTGCATTGCATAGTGCATCATTGTCCTATTTTATGTGACTTTTTTTCTCTGCAAATCAAATGTTATCTAGAATCATGGCGTGATATAGTTGAACCATCTCTCATCCATTATGTTTAAAGACCACAGCACAGGGCATCTGTAATATAAGGCTGTACATATTTCTTGTGCTTCTGATACTATTAAAGCTACTTAAGTGTCATGACGTGTTTATTTATGAGATCATCAAAGCCACTTAATAACTTTCTCTTGGTTACTTGTTTACATCTGTGTAATACAGAGCCAGATTGTGCAGCCCACAGTCACATCAGTGAGCACTTAGTCATGCAAGTTGTGCCACTGACATAAGGGTTTCCCAATCTGGCCCATAATGTATCAAAATACGTGAGGCCAAGATCTTATCACTTACAATCATGTAAATCTGGCTTTAATCCATTTAAGCTCTGAGTTAGGTACCTAGATATAAATCAGTGAAATTTCATTGGCTTCAGTGTTTGATTCACTGGAGCTATTCTGATTTACGCTGAGAAGATCAGGCCCATTAGATTTGCAATTTAGAAATGCATTTGCTCTGCTGCATGTATAAACGTTAGGATAGCTGAAATTAACATTGCCACAAAGAAGATTATTTTCAATACTAGCTATTTAAAATATCTCTTTGCACAATATAAACAAAGAATTGTGTTAGAGTTAGAAGCAAGGAGGTTTAAGAGTCACATATGTTTTAACCTTTACATTGGCTATGAGTACATCAGTTCCTACAAGATGAACTGCATTATAAAGTAAATAGATCTGCTTTAAAGAAAGGTCAGGACACATGTTCTGCTAAAATCTAATTTCAGTCTATTGCCCTATAACCTACTGCTCTCTGGAATACAACAGATATAATAGTAAAGAGACTGCATTTAATTATCTGTGATATAAAGCCTTGTTATGCCCCTGAGAATATTCACAAGAATAATAAAGGTATTCTCAAAATACTGTATTTACTTCAGTATAATGATTGCATTCTGTTTTAACTTTCTTCTAACTGTCTTTCCTGCTTTCTGCAAATATTATTCTAGCACCCCTTGCATCCTTAATCCAATATTCTATTACTTTTATGCCATGAAAATGTGGATTGTTTTACAGAACCAAGCAAACTGCTTTGCATGCTATTAGCTGGTGGTAGGTTTCTGGGAGCTTATTAAGAGCAAGCGTTGCTCATCATACCTATGTATTAATTGTTTGCTGCTGTTTCTTTTTAAGAGGAATTATGTTAAGATTCAGCAACTCAATAATAACATTGTTTTTGCTTGATAAAATCCAGAACTTTAAACTGAAGGATACTTGCCACAATCTGTGTTAACCTGACAGAGAAACAACTAATGATAATTTGTAAACTTAAATAAAAGAATAATTAAGACAGGCTCAGTCATGTCACTAATGTGCATGCAGTACTAAATCAACATGTCATTTAGAAAGGAGATAAATGGTAAGTTAGCTTTTAATGGCAATCATTCAAGCACCTGCCTGAAATATTTAAACAATTTTTGGGACATGAGACAAACACCTGTCTAGGGCTCACATCTAAATGTGTAAATTTTTGTCTTGTGTCTGACACAGCATATATCACGGGAAACAGGCATGTACAAGCTATATTCTGAACTGATATCAACTGGCCTAATTACTGAAGAAATTAGAGCAACTCCCCCAAAGCACAATATGTGAGAATCAGGCCTGAACTAGCTGACTGTAGCAATCTATCTCACATGGTTCCCAGGCAGGGCTGTACTGGAGGATGTACAGAAAGTAAACTTGACCTCAGAATTAACATGTTAGCAGAGTTTAAAGGGCTTTAACTTGACTTTTGTGGATAGGAAAGGATCAATTCCCTATAGTTTGGCTCCAGAAAATGACCAAGCTGACCGCAATCATAGCGGACACTTCCACTTTTGCCCTTTGTTCATCACTAACTCCATTATCTTTAGGTGATTTTTCAGTATGTAGTTGAATTGAAACTTCATTTATTTATAAATATACTTCCCTGGAGTCTTTCCTGTGGAAGACAGCAATGGTCATTTAATGAAGTGTTTTGTCATCATTTGAAACCTGTCCTCCACGTTCAAGTCCAGGGTGTTCTGTGAAGAGAAGGAAAATGATGGGAAAGGAAGAGAAGAAAGAAGGGAAGAAAACAAGATGGCTCCTAAAGCTGTCCCAGGAAAATGAAGAGTCTGATTTTGTACACCTGTGAGTAACCTGGGAAAAGGATTGGACATGCCTACAGAAGTGTTGCACAAATTACATGAAATTCTTTCCCTATGAAACTTTTCACTGTACTGTTGACTCATTGGAACATGCTGCTTTGGTGTAGTTTATGGCAGAAACTCATGCAAAGGAGCCCTTTGCCTTTGCTACCATTGTGCAGATAGCGGATGTTAGATCCATTAAATTTGTCCCTCCTGCTGATCCCCCAGCAGCTGGAGTACTTGGAAAGTCTTGCAGGAACCCAAATGACTAAGTATTTTGCTACAGGTTCTGCCAGGCAAATGGTGATGAGCTTGATAGCTCTCTTAGAATTTTTCAAGGCATAGGAAAAAAATACCACAAAATAGTAAATACTTAACCTTACATCAACTGTTTCAGCCTTGCTGCCTTTGATAGCTTATTGAATTCCTGGCCACATCTCCAGAAGAACTTTACACTTGGTGAAATGCTGTACTACACAATGAGTTACTGGCCCATTTAAGATTTTTTTTAAATTTTTTGGGATCACCATGGGGCACGCTTCCAGCCTGGCACAGCTCTAGCATGATTCCTTTATGGAGCAAAAGTGCTGAGATGACCTGGGGGAGGGGGAGGGGTGGGGGGGCTCTGAGTGACAGCCCCCCCCCCCCCCCCCCCCCATACCAAACAAAACAAGAGAATGCCCACAAGTGTAAGTCCATAAAGCTGTTGCAATCTGATGCACTTTAGACATATAAAAGATGTTAAGACATATGACTGTACTGGTGAAGTTGGTTTAATCGTACCCAGAGGAGAACAATCAATTCCACCTAGAAGCAAGAAAAATGCCTCTAATTCTCCTTTAGGGAGCATCTCTATAACTAACTTTCCTATTTCAGAGCAATGAGACCCAGAAGTCTCTGCAGAGACTCATGGTTTTACTGTTCCAAGTTTTCTTAGAAACCTTAATGCTTCCACTCAGGAGAATTCCTTCTGGGACACAAAAATACAGATCCCTAGGACCTATCTTCTGTTTCTTGCAAAATTAATAGTAATTACCAAGAATGATTAGCAGGTTCAGTGCTTATTAGTCATCTTAAAATTCTGAAACATTTGTTTTTTCTTCCACTGTAACGGATCATTTTAATTTTCCTTCTTTGTCTGTAATAAAAATTGACGTTAAAAGATGCCTGAGGCAGTGTAATGAGAAAATGAAATTAGTTTTTCAGTTGACTGGTCAAAAGCATTTTATACATGATAATAAACAGTTTATTTTACTCTTTTGCTTATGACATAATAAATGATAAAAACATTTTCTTGAAATAGATATCGCCCACTCTGCTACAGAGAACTCAAGCTGGGATCTTTTCCATTCATGAGGTCATGTAACTCTGAGGAGTGCTTGCTTTCTTCATCTGTTTTCCTCACTCTTTTTTGAGTTGTTTGCAACAGTGGATCCCCAGACTGAATCAAATTTTTTAGTTTTTTCTTCCTTCTTGAAGTACTTGGAAACATAAGGTCAATTAAGCTGTGTAAACTAGGAACAAATCTGTGTCAAGGCATTTCTGAAGAGGTGCTCAGAATGTATATCATACCCTTGAAGCCAAACTAAACCCTGTATTTAAAGCAAATCATGCTGTTTCATACATTCAGTATGGGTGTGAGCCTGAACAGGAGTGCTGCTCTCAGCCAAGAAATCCCACTATGATGGATGAGCCTGTTTCTTCCCCTCTGTCTTTAAGTATGGGTGAAATCTGTGATTGCCAATGTTTTGCATAGATTTATTTTCAAACTATCTACTGATTTCGGAGACCACATTGGAAATGTTTGCTGATAAGGGGGAGAAAAGATGCTCAGATGGTTATTCTGAAGAACTGTTCAGGATTCAGGGAAAGTCTATAACCACTTAGGTAACTGGAACTAGGCAAATCTACCCCTGCATTCATGTTTTGTTTGAATTTTGAAAACTGTTTCTTCACAGAAGCTCTTTCTGAAGTGAACATATGAGACACTGAATTGTTTAGATTGGTTTAGATTGATTATAGCAGCTTCTTCAAAGCAAGAAATCAAAATAGGCGAGATGAACACATAACATATTGATAAATGTAGTTACATATATGAACTGGGCAAGAAAAGGAAAAAAGTGGAGGTTTTTACGTATGATTCTTACAGTTCTTGACAGCTCAAACTCCCACATGCTTGACTAGTTCAATACTGGATTAGTGTGATGGCTGCTTGGCAGATCCTGTGGGGCATAGACTCAGCAAGAAACACATCATTCAGGATTTTGGGGACAGCTTGTAAACTATCCAACACTACTGGCAATCCCATTCCAATCAAAGTCAAACTTGAAGATGGAACAAGGGAGGAAAAGAGAAGCTCTCTTAAATTATGGGAGCATAAATATATTCTAAATCAAGTGTAGTCCGTTTCTCTAGAATAGTGCTACTGAAAGATTGCTTAGTAAAATAATATCAACAGTATTGAACAAGCTATAACATGCTTAATTACAAAAGCAAGAAGGAAAATCAGAATGGACGTGTAAGGACTGGACTGGAATTGTGATTATTTTTTGCTGAAGCCCATTGCAAAACTAACAGTGTCTTTAGTAAAGCCAGGGCATTAGCTATTAACATCAGGGCCTGATTATTTTTTTTTTTCCGTGCTTAGAGAAAAGGAATATATACAAGTACATACACAACTTGTTGTAAATGGCAGGCAGTTATTTCCTTTTGGTGGAGAAAACATTGTTTTTATTAGTGTTAGTAATACTAATATTCCTATTAACATGTTTATAGTACTACTTTTAATATCTGCTAAGTTAGTTTTCATTAGAATAATCAGGGTTTAAGAGCAAAGAACCAGTTTGCATAATCTTGTGGAAACTCTCCCATTGATACTGCTAGGGCTGTTCATGAAAGTGAGGAGTGTTTTTGGTAAGAGTACACTAAGGTAAGGAATGCTGTAACTGTATGATTTTTGAAAGTTTAAAACGTAATATAGGTGTCAGTATATCAGCAGAGACCTGACACTATAAGGCTCACACAACCAGCAAACCAAACCAAGACATCCAGCAACAGCTGAACACCAAAATTTAAAATGAAGCATGACACAAGTTTATAGTGGAAAGATCCCTGAAGTGGTCACCTGGTCCAGTTATAAGGGCAGACACATAAGGCCAAGGGTTTATTTTTTTCTTTCCCAACAGATGTTTTTGAATCTGTCCACAAAAACATTAGCAGGGAGAGCCATTGCATATTACTCTTAAGAGGCTAATTTTCCTTCTTGGAGTGAGTGGAATTTAAACCCAGCTGAGATGCCACATCTCAGCAGGATATAATAAGGATAATTAAAGAGCAGAAATGA
Source organism: Netta rufina (assembly GCF_964035555.1). NCBI lineage: Eukaryota > Metazoa > Chordata > Aves > Anseriformes > Anatidae > Netta > Netta rufina. The sequence goes on from NC_140136.1 coordinate 16,427,573, forward strand.
TTAACAAGATGCAGTAATCTGTCCATTCTTTAATGTCTTTAAATCACAGCATATCTCCAAGTATAGATGCAAACTGTGAATTACTGGGTGAGATTTGGTGGTCTCTGTTCTGCTCACAATTACAAAAATGAGTTTGGAAACCTTAGCTATAGCTGTTTCACAGCTTTTAGGAAGTAGTTTGCTTGTTATCCAGATAGCTGTGTCACTCTTCAGATATATGTGTATATATATATATATATATATATATATATATATATATGAGGAATCCCAAAGAACATGAAAAGGAATGCGACTCTTATGCCCGAGGTCCCTTTTCCATCTTGATAATGGGTATTCTGTTTTTTTGGTATATCTGTGCTGGGATGAGGCTGTGCAGAGTGGGACAACAGTTTTACTTCCTCTGCTCTAAATCCAAACCTGAACTGGTGATTTTTTGTCTTGGGCTCAGCATAGACCTAGAGATGGTGAAGGAAGTCAGGAACATGAAATATCAAGTGAAACTAATGCAGTAAAGAAGGCTGATTACCTAACTTATGCCTTTAAACTTACTCCATTAAACTCCAAATTAATTATCTTTTGTCATTCCAGATGTTTCCTGAGAGTGGTCTAATTTTGGAGGCAGTGAATTCTCCCTATTCTATTTCTGATAGCATAGATCACATAATTATTCAGGAGTTTCCTTTGGATAGTCAAAAAAACATTTTAGCAAAAGAACATGGCAGCAATAGCAACCTTGAACCCATACAGGGCTACAATTTAAATAGGGGTTGTTCCATAGATATTCTATATTTTTCACCAGTGGTGAAAGCTGAGTGAATTTCTGAAGGAAACATCATTCATGCTCTGTATTCTTTCTTTTTGTAAGACCTTCAGTAAATCCCAAATTACTGAAGATCTTTTTCTAGGCAAAAAAAAAGAAGGCTAATTTTCCTGAAAATGATCAAATTGATATTGTTGGTAAAATAACATCTACCTATGCTAACCATTTAATATCAAAATATTATTACAGATATCCCCAAAATATTTTATTTCAGATGTTTGTTATAAGTGTTAGATGGAAAATTGAGTTAAGAATTGTACCTGGTTGCCCCCTCATAGGGTGTCTGAAAGAGGTCACACATCTCTGACTTCCAATAATTTTCCAGGATGCCTAAGGATGAGCAGAGTAACCTCCCTTTCATTTTGAAACTCAATTATAGGAAATAGAAATGTGGGAGGGAAAAACCCAACTTTTTTGGATGGGGATCAGCCACTTTTCAGCTCCTTTTCTGGATCAAGCCCCATGTGTGTGCGGTGTCCATATGGATGAGGTTTAAGGGTATATATGCTCTTCTAACATATCAAAATATTTACCTTGTGCATTTCAGTACAACATCATTCATTTTACTAACCTCCCGTTCTCTGTAAGTGCCAGCTGTCTTTGGGTTTCCAAGGCACTCGGATCTGATAAGTGAGCTCTTGTGTTAGCGCTGTGACGGTCAAAGGTCCATGTCAGGTCAGGACCTCTGCACTGTGGGAGAGAGAAACTGATTTAAAACTACTAGAGGAAACAGCTAAAGGGAAAAATGGAATTTATAAAGCTTATGAAATGTCATGAGACATGTTGCAGCCTTTCGGACAAATGCTGTATGCAGCCAACCTGGAAGAAAGAGGGGGAGATCAAAAGATCGCCTACTACTAGGAAAAGACCTGGTCCTAAAGATGTAATGAGATCTTTTTTAGCTGTATCAGCAATGATGCTTCAATTTCCTTGTAAGAGACTGGAAAGGTATAATTAGGAACATATTTTTCCTCTACAAATGTATCTTGTGAGCTTTATTTTGTACAATAAAAAATCCAGAGGAATAAAACTATCTTATTTGAGTTTACTGTTTAATATTTATTAATATTTGTCTTTTTTTGGTTAAGTGGATAAATCATACAACTATTAAATACACATGATATAAGCCACAGTCAATTAAATGATTGACAAGGTACTGTGGCAGACCTGATTAAATTGGTGTGTTATTAAGATGATATACACACCATCTGTGGAACACCACAGGTATGGGCTGTGAAAGTGAAGAGGATGTTCGCAGAGGTCCCAGACACCCAGACGTGGCTCCCCTATGTCAAATAAGGGCACTGCACCCTGGAACTACCTGGTCTGGTCTGAAAGAACCTGCAAGTTATACCACCAACTGAGATGATCAGCATCTCCTTGTCATTATTTGTACCAGTTGCCACCAAGGGGAAGGGCAGGAGACCCAATTGCACCAAGCTTAGGTGCAGTTATTCCCCTTTCCTTCTCAAATGCAGCCAGATGTGGCCCTGCCTGGGAAAATGCTCACCGAAGTCAGGGAGATGATGAACCTTTAAAAGCAGTGCTTGCCTTATTGCAGAGCAAGATTTAGCCCTAGATGTTCAGGGGTTCACAAGCATGAGCACTGCTTCATCTCTCTATTTTCCCAAACAGGAAGCTCTCACAATAGAAGTTCAAATATAACTTTTAAAATCCTTACTCAAGTCCTGTACTTAAGGTACAATGGAAAGATTTATGCTGGTAATAGTGGATTTAATTTTTTTTTTCAAACTGTCAAATCTGGAACAATATTAAATGTGTCACAGCAGAAATAGTATGATGTCTTCTCAAATTCTTTTCCTAAGGTTTTCTTGATGTGAACTAATGAAGATAGTGGGGAAAAGTGAAGTAATTAAGAAAAATCTAACTAAATTGTGGATAAATACTTGAATCAGAAATAAATTTTACACATCACAATAATAAAATCATAGCACCTTGTTCCAGTTTTGCACTTTGAGACTTCTGTTAACATCAGTAGGAGGCATTATAATTTGGTGTGGTATATCATTCTTGTGGGGTTTTGTCCACCAGAAAAAATGGATCAGAATAACATCATGTTTTCTTTTTGTCCTTTCCTAATAAAATTTTACATATTTGGATTAGTAGGAGACTGATTCTACAGAACCCAAGCTAATCAAATCTAAACAAAATGCTTTTGTTTGAAATTGTAACTAGATTGAGTGATATCATCAATTGCTTAGTCTTCAAGCATGTTCTGAGACATTTGAATATGATATTATAAACTTTAGAACATTTTTTTGAGTGAAAAAAGATTTTGATAGGTCCTTTACCCTTCCTAAGACATTTGCACAGGAGTAAAATTGCTGGAATAGAGGGAAATCTGCCCCAAGATTTCTGTAACTCACCGTTTCCAAAGCAGAAACAAGAGCATCAGAGTTGCAGCATCTCCCCAGGTACAACACGCACGGATGGCTTTTGTTTCTGCTCTGCCAGCCTTTCCAGCATATACAAAGTAAAATTGCATTATCTTGGCACTTCCTATCTTAATTTCTGCATGGCTAGATTGCTTTTCTCCTCCATTTTTGTTAAGAGGGGATAGAATGGTGTAGAGTTCTGCTAAGCTTTGCCAGGAGATGTTTCTTGACTATCAAGAAAATTGGGCACAAGCGTGATCAGACAAGTGTGTTCATTTGCCATCTTGCTCTGCTCCTGCAGTGCTCACTGCTTTGTCAGTGATGATAACATCAGGGAGATGACCTTACAAGGTATGCCACACATTTATTTAGTCTCCAAGCTTTGCTAGCATGTTGGTTGAAGTATGATCTTTGTCAAGCTGGGAGATGTAGTTACCCTGAGAGTTAATGTTAATTGTTTTATTGAGTTCAATTGGACATAATTAAAAATACTGTTTTAATGCAGGAACTAAGACAATATATTTTTAAAGGAAGAATGATTATTGTAACTTTTTCATTTGTATATAACTTTAATTTAACTTATTTATTTATTTATTATTTTCCATCACGTCCTGTATCTTGAATGAATACAGTCTACCACTAAGGTTATTTTATGTGGTCAAGCTCTATTTTTAGTTCTGCCTACTATTCTTGACCTTTTCTAAAGTTTTGGGTGAAGAACTTGATAAAATGTTTGATGATATCGCTAAGGTTAATTACAATTTCAGCTATGGCAAGAGACATGCTGTAAATGATTTAAAGAATAATAAAACTGTAGAGGTCAAAACAGCTGATAAAGGAGGTTTCAGTAGTCATAATGAATAATGAGTTGGAATAATTAGACAGTTTTAGTGATGATTATCAGAAATTAACATGTGATCTCACTGAAGAGTTTCAACTGCTCTTAGATGGGATTACTGATAAGGTTTTGAAAAAGGGGCAGTTAACAATTAATAAGGATATTTTTTTGACATTTGTGGGACTGCTGTTCAGTGTGGTATATATGACTTAAGGACACAAATGTAGGTTGTCCTAGATAAAGTTGGAGACAGTTTTGGTTTGGGATGTGTAAAGTAGGAAAGTGCCACCATTAGGGGGGCACTTTTTTGGAATTAAGACATCTATTAAAAAGGTGTAATCCTTTTTTGGGGGCTCAGAGTAAAAATAAATAAATAATTTTCTAAAGCAGCAGTATCATATCTCAGGCAAATGGTTAGTTAGACAGCTACATTATAGCTGGGGAACTGAGATTCTGGGGAATTGTCCACGAAGTCCAACTCCTCTGTGCCAAGGAGAGACTTCAAAACAACCTATACTTTGTTCTGTTACTCTAACAGAAGGGAAAGAGTGACCTGCATGTCAATTTATTTTGTTTCAGATAGGACAGGGCTAGACCAGAATCCTAAACCCCAGCTTTGCCCCAAGCTGCATTAGGGAAGACACCGGCGACTTCTTGCAGAGCACTCACTGCATTGGACTGCTTCTGCTGATTTCAAGTAATCTTCAGCCCTTTGGGGAATGAAATTTTGCAGGATTGGGTCCTGGTGTGGTAACCAGTGGAAGATGGGACATACTGAGCTTCCTCATTTTTCAGAATATATGATGCTGTAGCATAATAAAGATAAGGATCACAGAGTGTAAATCCTTTATAAAACTTAATTTAAGCTTTCTATTTAATATTAAAATTTTATTAGTATTTCATTCCTCTCTAAGGCCTGTATAGTTGGTTCTTTTTAGTTCCTCTGACTTGCAGTTACTAAGGCAACTCTGGCCTTAGAGGGAGGACTACAGTAGAACATTTGTTATTTATTTAAATTTAAAGACATTTGTTTTAAAAGATATTTATTGATATTAAAGATACTTATTGCATTTTAGTTATAAAATTTATATATATAAAAATTAATTATGCAAAACACAATGATGGTGTTAATCCTGGTTTAGTGTTTAAACCAAAGACAACATTACACAGATTTTCTCCCAGATGTGTGGGACAAAGAGAATCCATGTAAGGAGAAGCAAGTGTTTAATAGCAGAATTTAGCATGAGTTTTAAAAGCAGCTGTGTGGGAATGCCTTTGTGCCTTATCCACATCACCAGCTGTACATAAACCTCTGTCCTAAGGCAAACTCTGGTATAACCGCCCTCTGCTAGGCCATCAGGGTTACAGCTGAGCAGAGCCTGTGCTGCTCAGAGTGGGGCTGCCCCTCTGCTGCCTGGGGAGGTGCTGGCAAAGGCAGTGGAAATCAGCTGAGTCTTACTTTGACTTCAGCTGAGCTTGAGTGATGGAAAGTTATAAAGAAGTTCATCATAAAGCAGCAGCAAGGGCTTCACTGTTAAGCTTGTTTTCCCACTTTCTAGCTGGAAGTTGGAGGGATTTGAAACTCATCCAGAGATTTAAAACTTCAGCAGTTTCTCTTCTTCTGATACACTTGAACCAGGCAAAGGAAATTTTCAGGCTGTACTATGACCTTAATACTTCCATGCAGCCCATTATCTGCTCATTATTGAGCTATAATAAACATGGAGTCCTTGAAGTACTTTCTTCTTCCCAAATCACTTTAAGAAAGAACACTCGCAATATCGAATCAAGGACATATTGTCAAACGGAATCATTTCAGGGTAAGCAGAGAGTTTTCTTTGAGTTATGGCTGGCATCTTGGCTAGATGGATGTAATTTAAAAAAGCAAGGCTGGAGTTTTTGCCTGTGAGTGAGCTTCGAGGGGTTTTCCCATCAGTCATTAGCTCTGCTTTTTATGTGTATCTTGTACCAAAAGTAGCCAAAACAGCATTGTCTGATTTCCTGGGTAATATGAAGTATGATAAATTAGATTGCACAAGTTAAGTAGCTATGTATGACCACCAGCAGCAAAGAAGTAACATAAATAAAACAAAGTTAATTAAAATGTTAGCAAATATAAATAATCTAAGGTTCATGAACATTGTTTCATTTTAAATTAATAAATATGCAAAGGTAATGTTTATAATTAAAGCTATAATTTATCTTCATGCTCTGCTTGTTTAATAACAGTGGTAACATAATGTTACATGCAGAAATGTAGTAATAGATTTGTTTAGCACTGACATTATAAACAAATGTCTCAGTCTATTTATTCTAAGTTATGATACAGATTCTTTTCACATGCATCTGATGGCCTTTAAACCATTTAAAATGAACTACATTAATGTAATCTAATCTTGATACTGAACATAACATTTCAGTTTGAATTATCCAGAATCCATGATCCATTTTATTACTCACAAAGCACTTTATACATTTATGATAATGGCAAACCTTGCTCTGTTATTTAAATCCCATTTCAGATGGGATTTTTTATTATTTTATTTTTTAAAACATTTTTGGTAGTAAAATACAAATAAAGAAAAGTCAATGCTCAGTAAGCCCTTTAACAAAGCAAACAATTCAGCTTTTTATGACATTAGCAAATAATAAAGAAAAGATCTGACATTTACACTTGATGAAATTTTACGCTATAACAGAGATGAAGAAAATGGAATGGAAATCACACATGATAAAACTTGTCCATGAAATTCAGATGGGTCTGAAGAATAACTGCTGCTAAATATTTTGGGAGTTCTCTTACTTAAGTGAGGCCCATATTTTAGTGGAAAAATTGGTCCTTAAAAATCTGTTCTTCGACACAGACTAAATATCCTATTTAGTTTGAGTCATTCTAGCAAAGTAATAATGAGGGTCTTTGGGGGATTTATTCATGCAAGGAAGAAGGCAAAGGAACGTGGTATAGCAATAGTCAAATAAAGGTTTGTAGGATTTAGAATCGATTCAATATAGCAGACAGGAAATAGATTTAGTTTTCATGAAAACTTCTGGTAAATGTTCTTGGAATTTGCATTTAATCAACTGGATTTTGAACTCAAAGTATTTTATATTTAGTGTTGGTCTGAAGTTTCAGCTCATGTGCCTGTGGCTGTGTTTTCTGGTGTTGGAATATTACATATATTGCTAAGAGAAGTTATGCATATTAACTTATTGCGGTGAATATTTAAAGTTAATTCACCCCTTTCCACAGATGAGATCACTAAATATAAATATAAAAACTGCATATAAATAGCACAGACTAGACCTAAACCTGAGGTGAGCACCTTCATTTAAATAATAAATGAAATTGATTAAATATCAGATTTATTTGACTAGACTTTTGAGCAGAGTTCAGGCTGGCTTTCCTCATCTGCTTTGTTAGTATCATGACACAGAGTCGCAGAACCAGGTATCCAGCTCATACATAAAGCAGTACCGAGCATATTAAAGGAAGATAACTGCTAGTCCGATCTCATGAATCAGAGCTTATCTGATTAACTCACCAGTCTAAAATAAAACAAGACAATAAAACATATTCAGTACTGGAATACTAAAGAATAAATTAAATGAACATTCTGGGCAATCTGATTTTATTTGCTTGCTTTACCTCTGATATGTCACAAAAATCAGTTCCATGGTAATTGTGTATGCATAAGGTTACACAATTGTGTACGGTAATTGTGTATGCATAATGTATGCATTAATGCGCAAATTATTAATAAATTGCCATTTTAAGAACATTTTTAAAATTGTCATTCTCTCCTGTGGGAAAGTTCATTGTTTCAAAACTTCCCCTTCAATGTCAAACCCAGCAGAATTTAGTCCTTAATAGAAATGATGCATGGATATTTTTTCTCTTTGTATCTGCATATTGACAGGGGACAATATGGACATAAAAGACTGAAATGTGGGTGATGTGTGAAAAAAACAAACAAACAAAAAACAACAAAAAATCTCCATCACAAAGCTAAATTTACTCTAAAAGTGTTTTGTTATAGTACAAAAATAGCAGATAACCAAAAACAAACTAGTGGAGTATATGTATAGCATGTATGGTGTTTCTCAAAGTTGTCAGCTATTAAAAAAAAAAAAAAAAAAAAGGTTATAAGCAGATAGATAAATGGATAAATGTGATGTTTAAAAACAAATGTATGTGAAAGTAATGGGAGGTAGAAGGGTCAGAGATGATATGGTTTACATTGCAGAACTCATTAAGATTTTGGTGTCTAGCATGGTGTGCCTCTGACAGGTTCTCGAGGAATGCACATGATATTCGGCTGGGAAAAGACGTTAGATTTAGCCATGGAGAAGAATTATGGGCCAGGAGCTCCTGGCTCTTAATTTTTAGCCCTGACACTGGCTCCTTCAGTTATGCTGGACAACTCATAACTGCTCAGATGCATTTTCCTTATTATTTGAAGGCAGTAACAGGTTACTTAATTATCTTTACAGAGATTGGACCTTTAAAATAAATCATGCAGTTGGTGCAACTTGTCATCGTTAGGACAGAGCGGAGAATATTTAGACCACTAGTTTTTAGAAGTCTTCCTATGCAAAAAAGGAATACCTTCAAAAAGGTTATTTTTAATTGTGTATTTAAGGACAAAAAAAGAGAATATGTTTGAGAAGTTAAACAGCAGGTTTCAGCTGTATCATTCTCTTTAAATGATCCTTTTAAAATAGGAGACAAAACAAGAAAGGTGTCCTGAGAAGTGGTACCACACTATTTTCATGTTGATTGCAATAAGTGCTGAGAGTAGAGTGCATTCTGTGTAAAAATCAATGTCTGTCAGGGGGAAAAAAAAAAAAAAAAAAGAGGAGGGGGAAAAAGCAGCACAAAGACGTAGAAATTTATCCTTTAAGTGCCTCTCCGGGAACAAAGACGTGCCCAGCAAGGACAGGAGCAGAGGCTGCAGAGGAAGGAGGTGGACAATAGCAAGGCTATCGCAGGGTGAAAGGGGAATGCACCAGGAAGAGCATCGGGAGGGAACATCTTCATTAATTTTATCATGTATTTACTTTCCTAAATCTTCTTGTGTGTTCATTCAACCTTGATCCCATTCTGTGATACCTGTGCAGATTTATAGCAAACATCTCCCTTCAGGATGGTGAAAAAGAGATAAGTGTGAATTGTAAAAGGAAAAAAAAAAAAAAAAAAAAAAAAAAAAAAAGGAGATAAAACCCAAAACAAACAGCAAAAAAAAGCAAACAGGAAAAAAAAAAAAAAAAAAAAAAAAAAAAGAACAACACAAGGGAAGGAAGCAAGGCTTGGTACAGAGCTATCATCATTGGTACAGCCTGATAGCACCTGAAACTGATATTCACAAAACCCAGGTACAATATAACCAAATTACTCCAATACTCTCTCACTAGAGAAATCTTTTCCCTTTCTTCTTCAGAAAAACCTTTCCTCAGAATAATTATTAAGGCAGGCCTAGGGAACTGTGTTCATTTCAGAGCTTTCATTTTTAGAAAGGCTGTTTAATATTTATATAAAGCTCATGTTAAGTTTATGCACCTGTCAAAATACTAAATTATATGATAGTGATTGCAAAATGAGCTATTTATCAGACAGATGTCTCTACCAAACCTGGAGTACGTAGACACGGAGGGGCAGAGCCTCTCTCACTGTATTTACAGCCTGCCTGGGAGGGGATGTGGTTAACCCTGCTGGCTCCAATGGCTGGGTGGGGTGAATGAGCCCCACTGAATGAGGAGATACCACACTAAAAATTGGTTGATCTTATTATCATTATTATTTTTTATTTTTTTTTTGAGTAACAGGTTGTGAAGCACAAGTAGCTGTTCTATTGTGTGGCTTACCTTTGTGTTTCCTGCAATGTTCTTCAAAAGTTGCCTTGTTTTGACACAGCATGGCTCCTTTCCCCTTTCTCCAGCTGTGGCCTTAAGAGGGAAATAATGACAGGATACATTTTAAGTGGAAGACAGATGTTCTCACAAAATAAATCTATAATCAACAGCATTGTAAAATAATGCTTGGAGATGTTAAAGTCTGACCCCAGCCAGCTGTAAATCACAACTGAAATGTGTTGTTTGTCACTGCTGGCATGGGTCAAGGTGTCAGGAGCACATGTGCAGGGGCAGAGCTGAAGTGAAAGGTCATAGCAGGACAGGATGGAGACGTGACATGTTGAGGATCACAGGGCAGGCGTAATACCACTATCAGCGTGAGGTTGAAGTAGTTTGCTGTAGCTTTTCCCACATATCTCTTGTGTTTGCTGGGTTTTTGCATGATCTCCAATTGCCTTGGAGCCACTCAGGCTTGTGTTTTCCTCTGAGCAGTGGCTGCTGGGCTGTGCTGCTAAGAAACATACAGTGCCTTGCTTTCATCTGTAATGGGCAGTTCCTGTGCATCAGAAACCCTGCCTATAAGAAATCTGGGTATATGGTAAATAAACAAGCAAACAAAAAAAAATGTTGGTCCCAGAACATAGCACCTTGGCTGCAGAGGGCCAGACTTCTCTTACAGTAACTCAAAGAAAAGTTCAACATCTTTGTGGTCAAAATAATCTTGTGCTGCTTTCTAAAATAAATAAGTGAAAGTATGAAGAATAAGCTGCATGGTCTTTATTCTGCTTTGGAGAGAAATTTTGTGTTAGTACAACTAGGACTCTCTAATCCCTGATATAATGAACTCCACTGATCTGAACAGGTGGATATCACAGTTGCTGCTTTTCAGCAACACTGCACTTCCTGCAACATCAAAGGAACAAAATTTAATTTACTGGGGTAAAAAATAAGGAAAGAGAGGAGGTAAACTAACTGAATTCCTCCCTCAAATGTTTGCTACTAAGCTTCATTGAAAATTCATGCACTCAGTAACCAAGAAGGAAACCAGCAGCCACTATCTGGCTGGCAGATCACCATCCATGTTAGTTAACTAATATGGATGGCAAAAACTGGTAACACTTGGAATCATGCTTTTTTTTGTTGTTTGTTTGTTTGTTTTTTGAGTTCCTTCATTCAAAAGCCATTACTGAATTTTCTACAAAGTATTAAAATATCACCATAATAGGTAAAATACTCTGCATTTCACTTGTGCTTTGTACTCACTCCAGTTACTTAACACATAAATTAGGTACGCTGGGGAGAAAAATAGTTTTTTTACTCAGTTTGCATTTGTTTTGATTTTGTGTGATGGATTATGAATTACCATGCTACTGATATACCTATGCAAAAATATAATGCAATAGATGTCTAATTATGACCTGAAATGAAAATGAGTTATAACTCCTCATGATACTTCTTACGATTTGCTGCATTATAAATAACAGTGATTTATTATTGTTTCACCTACTGCTCTGCTAGTGATGGATCATAATAGTAGATCATCATAATTTTGAAATCAGAACAGAGCTGTTTTTCCTTCCATATAATTCAATTTTAACTCCACTACAGAGGTTGTTGAGTATCACAATCCATCTACTTTATGTTACGTTTTATTAGAAAGAAGATATGTTAATATATTTGGTAGCTGTTCATTACTAACATCTGTTTATTAGACTTCTCTATTAAACTGTCCAACATACCTTTTGATATGCTCATTATGTTTTCAACACGACCCACATGACAACTACTGAGAAAAACAGATGACCCTGGACCAGTGTTGAAATGAAGACTTCTTCTGTATGTGCTTTTTGTTTAAAGCAAAACTGCTGTAGTGCTATCGTAAGTTTGCAAGTCAGCATGCTCTTAGCTCCATGGTATTCTGTGGTTTGACAAGACCCACTTTGACAAGACTTTTTGTAGTCACATTGGGTTGCTGGTACCACTTTACATTCTTTTATTCCCTGTTTGACCCCCCTGTTAATGAGGTTTTGATGGTTCCACAACCTGTGCTCCCTTCTCCTGACAGGCTCCAGCACAGGATGGCAGGAGGCCTACCGTAGCTGATGGGTGGCTGAAGAAAAAATATCCCTGGCAGCTAATAAAAAGCTCGTGTTTGCAACCAAGTCCATTCCACAGGGAGCAAGCAGCTCCACCAGGAGAAGAGCAGGAGGTGGCAGGTGTTTCCAGGGAACAGATCAGGTGCCATGGCACACAACTCTCACCAGTGACAGACTCTTTTTCAACATTCCCTCCATCTACGAGTCTGTGTCCTTCAAAAATCTCTTTCATTTTAATTACCTCATTCATTCAGCTCACGGCTGTGTCCCCAGGCCCTCTTACGCCTCTGCAGCTCCACAGAGAGCAGGGCACCCACTGTGTACACCCCACCCTGCCTCTGGTGGCAAAGAGGAGGAGTGAGCTTTCAGAAGCAGGCCTGTAAGGGTGTCCACAGGGTGTGGGCCATGTGTGCTCATCCTTCTGTGAGTGTGAGACCTCAGCTGATGTTAGGAAAAGGAGAGAAATACAGACAGCCTGTGGTGAAGGAGTGTTTGGTTTTTAGTGTGTGTACAATTACTTAAAAAGAAAAAAAAATGTGTTTAGGGGATCTCTGTTTGACACGTGGGTTTACACCACTGGTGAATAAATTCAATGAATAAATTCACCTTCCTCATAATTCCAGCCTCTAGCTGATGTTGCTGGATGCTGCAGAAGGGGGATCTCTGCGTTTAGGGTTATCTTCTTTCCCTTCCCTACCCTGTGCTTGTCAATAGCCTTTTTTTTTGTGTGTGTGTGTGTGGTTTGGTTTGGTTTTGGTTGTTTGTTTGAAATCATTTCTGCAAGCATATTGCAGTCTATAAAATGTTTTAAAATTCTTTCCTGGTTGTTTGCATTTCTAAACTGGAGGTCTTCTGCCTGGACGTAACACCACCTACAATTCCCTAACACCCTCTGTGGAGTAGTTACTTCTTAAATAGGGATGCATGAATATTTATGATGCAAAGTGCATTTTCTCTGAATATTCTGCAACATCAGTTAAAAGTATTTTTATGACTGTTTCTACCATCGACTTGTAAACGTATGGAAAGCAGGCACAAAGTAATTGTTTGGCTGCATTCACTCATCCTCTTTTGTAACAGTTCCTGTCACCTAATAGCTGGTAGGAGACTGCAAAGAGACAGAGGGGGACAGAACCAAGCTATCGAGGTCCACTTACAACCTGCACTTGAGAACAGAAACCAAATTGCAGTTTTGCAAGAGCCTAAGAAAAGGGATGGGAGCAGGGTGGGACGGGGCGTCCCCCCTTTGTCACAAGGTGACCCCTTCTAATTACACCTGGATAAGACATTAGGGCAAAAGAAATTCTGTATTGTGGTTGTCCAATTTATGTACTCTCAAGAGGATTAGCTGTCCATCTCTACAGCTATTTTTGGCATATTCCACAGCTGCTAATTTCATTAAATAGCCCTGAGAAGGGAGTGTATTAGCGGTCAATATAGTTTCACATTTTTCTTTCCCATTATTATGTTTCTTAGACTTATCCTTTGCACAGATAGGAAATGCACATGAAGCTTATCCAGTTCTTGGTTATTGAGGAATAAATAATTTTGAGCATTGAAAAACTTTCACAGAAGACCAACTTTAATGGACCTTAGAAATCCGGGAAGAAATTAATAAGTAAAATGAAAAAAAAAAAAAAAAAGCCTAGAAGCATGATTAAAATGTGTGTGTGTATATATATATATATTCTGTCTTAAAGTTCCTGCTTTACAACTGAATAAATAACTCCTTGAGCAATAATTTATTTGCATGCTGTTAATTAGAAGCATAATTAATTTTTGTAGATTATAAATAATGGTGTGCAAAATGTCATTCCCAGCAGATCAAATGGAAATAATATAAACATTCTTAAAAACCCAAGAATAGCTTGCAATGAAACTGATTTAAATTAGTTATGATTTTTTGTAATATCTTGTACTAATGAAAACTATAAATTTCTGTCTGAAGTTTGTAATTTATTGGCAAAATGCACGGGTTCATTAATCATTCTGCTTTCTCTTATACTTGGCACATATGGAAGGAAAATCTCTATGTTTATCACTGCTTCAAATAAACAGTAGCATAAGTAGATTATTCCCAACAGAAAGATTTTTCCCACACCCTAATCTCAGAGCAATCATTCACTGATCTAAATGAGCAGTTACTTAAACCGCTAAGAAGGGATGCTAATTAGCTAAGGAAAACTAGGCAAGAGTGTTTAATTAAAAAAAAAAAAAAATCCATTTGTTTTCCTGCTATCTTGTTTCTAATGTATTATTTACTTTCATTTTGCTTGGATGCTGTCTCCATGACAATATCATACTTAGTTGTGTCTTCTCAGGAGGACAAGTTCTTACAAACTCCTCCACTCTGAAGCTTGTTTTTTGTAGCCTCCACTCAGCTATGGCTACACCTCTCACCTCCCAGTTAATTTAGTTGTGTATCAGTGCAAAAATGGGAATGAACATGAGCTTACTTTGCTCTCTGCAAGGAGGGAGGTTGGATTTGGGTCTACCTGGACTCTAAAGGCTTTAAGATTTGTGAACAGTTCAGTTTTTCTTTAGATGTTTCATGCCTCCAGGTCCAAATAGCATTTTGACAAGCTATGCACCTAAAATTAAATATCCTTCAGCTTTTTAATGCAAAACAGAAATCTGCAGTGTGTGATGCACAAATGACATCAATGCTCTGCTTTTCTTGTAGGTAATGTTGGATTTCTGGCTAAAGAAAACAAAAGCTGCTATAAAGCTGGATGATTCAGATTTATTAGATCTTCTCTGATGAGGTGTCTTAGCAGCCTGTGAGGGATGTCCCACAGACCTGCCCAGCTGTTCACCATCAGATCCTGGCAGCTTCCTCTGTGATCTGGTCAGTGGTGATAATGAGGGCACTCAAGGGACATAAGGAAGGACTTTGTCCCCTATCCATGGGCATCCTTGTTCCTATGGTCTGTCCAGGGCAGAATGGTGCCCCTCTTTCACACCTCCAGTAAAGCTGGCATTAGAAGGTTTTGGGTTTTGGTTGCTGATGCAACCAATTGCTGCTTATGTGTTAACCCTTGGTGAAATACATCTATGTGTAAGTAAAACAGCCGTAACGGCTTCTGCTGTTGGCCATAACAGTAGATTTTGGTGCCTGAGGTGTTGCTCCACACCAGCTTTGCACTGCTAGCTGCTTTGCTGCTGTCATGGAGTCAAGCTGGTGTGCAACTGGAGCTGTATTCTGCAGAGGCTGGTCATCTCATTTGCTGCTGGCTGTTGTCCTCAGTACTGGGAGGCTCTGACAGTAGATATCATGTGAAAAAGGGACAATAATCAACAGAAAGTAAAGGCAACCCAACATTTTCATGTCTTAGGGACTTGTTTTCAGCTTTTGGCTTCATTTTATCCTGCCCTTTGACTTTTCAGTGTTAAGAGATGTAAGGAAGGATATTTCATGGAAAATATATGGCTATTGTCAATAGTCAGCTAATAGCTGCAGGCAAGCTTTCAGATTTTAAATTTATGTATTTATTCCATTAAAAATGAAATGATCCTACAGAAGGGAGAGGCACTGAACAACACCACCACCACTCCTGCATGGATGGAGCATATTGGATATGGATGAAATTCTTGAACTGTCTTACATGCCATCTCAAGCTTTCATCCTTGCCTCTGATTCTAGCAGATATGCAATACTATATAGAGCTGATGCCATTTAAGATATGGCTTATTTCCATTTAGTAAATTGTTTTCCCTATATATGCTCTTTTGCAAATAAAAGAATCCAAATCTCTCATTCTCTCTCTCTCTCAGCATTAATTTTTCAGCTAGAATTTTAATATGTTATTTAAAGACATTTTAAGGATTGTTGTCATAGACAAAGTTCTAACAGACCTAGCTGTTAGAGATCTTGATGATATTTCTAGATGGCTGCAAAAACTGTGCCTGAACAGTAGAAGCACAGCTGAATACTGTTGAACCCAGTAAAATACATCAAGTGTATTCCTGTGTGCAGAGATTAAAAATTGCACATACGTAAAGTGTTTAGACTGGTCTTTGTTTTGTCTGAGAGATGCGATTCACCAGTTTGGCATTCTGTTGAGCATCATTGTGGAGCTTTGATGTATTCCCCATTAAAATGCATGTGCTTTACTTCTGGAGGATTGATGAGAGGTGGAAAAATTGAAGACATAGTAGAAAGAAAACAGAAAAAGAAAGAATTCTCGTAGGCTACATAGACACAATTCATGTCAACATGTGAATAAATACTTCATGTACCTATGGCTAGACACAAAGCACCGACACTTCAGTGCTCTGCTGCATTTTGTCTATAAAATGACTAGCTTAGAAAATTGTTCCAAACAAGATGTATTCTAAAATAATGCTTTTGTGTTCAGAGCAACGTGTTTGGTTATCTCTGATTATGGGTTCTGTTCTTAACTCTGCCATAGGCTTATTGTAAGATTTTTTTTAAAAATGGGGAAAAAAAAAAAAAAAAACCAACAACAATAAACAAACAAAAACCACCACCACCACCAAAAAAACTATTATTCTCTATTGGTAAAATGAGAATAAATATATGATTAGACATGAAAATAAGTGCTATTTAATAAAGATTTAATAAATAAATAGCCATGGGACCTGAATACACAGACACTAAGAATAAATTGTTTTATGACACATACCTTCACCTACGTAGTAAAATTGCTATGAAAGCTAGAAGAAAAAAATAAGGCTTATATTGAGAAAGTATCCACACAACTTGTGTTTTAGCAAGAGTATTATCTTAAATCCTGACCTCCAGATTAAATTTGTCATTGGATAGATGCACAGTTTTATTTAGTAATATACAGAAATAATTGAGAAAGGGAAGATTCAGAGCCATGTGACTGAAAGCATGAAAAGCCCCCAAAGCCTTTCATGTTATCATCTTTGAATAGTGCTTTGGTCTTTTGTTCCTCTTATGATAGATGATGCTTTAGTATTGCAATGACAGTGAAGCTTTTACCCTAAATTGCAGGGGGAAAAAAAAGTTAACAGAGATTAAATATATGTTCACTTACCCACAAAATCTTTTTATAATGCTAGATACCACTGATAGTCTCTTCATCTGCTACTGATGATGTATTACTTATGTATGACTGCTTTCCCTCATGTCACAGTTAAATATCATGAGCTGTGTACTATGGGGAGGGGAAAAAAAAAGTTAAACTTGTTTTAGGAAAATAATTAGATTTGGAAAATATCACAAAATAGCACCATAATGAACTATTTCAATAAAATGCGGACAATGGATTCTTATAGAGATATATTTATCAGCTCTGATTTATTTATTTTTATTCTGAATTATAGTTATTTTTTAGTATTCTCTGCCTGACTCTACAAATTTTATTCTACATTCAAGAAGCTTTAGTGAATCCAAACTTTTATACAAGTTAAAAATCACTGAATCTGGCCTATGCTACAGGGTTACACTTTATTAAACTGCACTGGAGAATATTCTGCAATGGCTATGTATTTCGCTGCGGTAACCACTGCAGTCACCTAGATGTTACTTAGGTTGAATCAAATGCAGGGTGTTAACAATTTGATTTTTTTTCATTGATTTTACAGACTTTCTGTTACTTCTTATAGACACATTTTTTTTTTTGTTTGTTTGTTTGTTTGTTTTTCTTGTCTGTTATTTATTTATTTTTTAAATAAAATGAAGGAGGCATATACTGCTAAGTGCTGTCAGCTGTTGTAGGTGGACTATGTGCCCTAATCTGAAAGAACCACAAAAGGAAAGTCTTTAAAAGCAGGGAATTCAGCTGCAGTCTATTCCCTGATGGCAAACTGGTATGTTCTTGTGGGTGGTTGTCACCTTTTGACCATGATGTTTAAAAATTACAGAGAAGTAGAAGAAAACAGGGTTTAACAGGCTCATATTGGAGAAATGTTTTATAAGAATGATGAGCTTGTTTGATTTGTACATAATAAGCACCAGGTGCCACACCATATGTGTAAGCTGTGTTACTTCTGATCCTGAGTTTCAGGAAAATCATTGTGCCTGGCCTCTTGTTTTCCTGAATTAGTTTAGTCTAAGCTTCAGGTGGATGACAAAACCTCCAAAATATTTCAGATTCAACCATAACCACTGCCCAGGAAAAGGTAATATAGACACAGGTAATAATGCATTCAAAGCAAAATCTCTGAAGCTTGTGGATCTGCTTAAATCTGGGAATTTATATTTTGTTTGTGTTTAAGGCATTATATGAATGATATAATCCACTATATGAATAGCAAATTATGTTTATGGAAATATTTGTATTTTATATATATTAGAGTGTCTTTCTTGGCATCTAAATGCAAAACAACTTCATTTTTACTGAGATGACATGGTCATGAATAGGAGATATTGAGCAATAGAATAGGTAATGACCCAAATGTAATAGTTGCCTTTAGATATACGGCCATGTTTACAGAGATTATGAGAAGACTTCATGCACTTCAGTGCAATTTACTAAATACAATGTGGGATGAAATTGCTGTTGTTGGAGCACAGGACAGTTTTAGAAATGAGTAGCTTAGGGGGAAAAAAGCCTTATGTATTCACCTGGAACAGAAAGCATTAGTATATTTAGATGATTGTTCTCTTGAAATAATTTACAAAACTGTAATACCTTCAACAGTGAATTCCAGTTAATTGCTTTACCGTAAAAGAACACTTGTTTTTCCAGGAACAAGTCCCTTATGAACCTTCCCTAATGAAGTTTTCTTGCAGACTTCTGTCCGGTTTCCTCATGCCTTCTGTTATCTCATCAACTTTATTTCTCCTCATTTTGTCTTTTATATGACAGTACCTAAAAGTCTTTTCCATATTCTCACCCCGCCTTCTACTGAAGGTGCATAATTTCATATTTCCTACTCTTTCCCCAACGGCTTCTAAGTTGTCATATATTTAGAGGGGCAAAAGTATATATCACTGTGAAGTCAGGGTAAGCCTGTCCTCAGCGTATGCAGCCAGTACTAATACTGAAAAAAACACGGACAAAGTCTTCTGAGCATCCCCTTAGTGGGGACAGTATTTGACTCTGGCCTCTAACCAACCTTTAACAAAATCTTCAGCAACAGTCTCTCCGGTAATGCTGTCTGTCTGTTGAGGGTAATAGGACAACAAATTCAAAGGGACAGAAAGAGTCACAATCACTGGAGAATCATTTCTTTAGAAGAGAGGGCTAAAAATAATTTGGCCTTTAGATAGCTGCAATATATTCCAGATGTATAGTGCATTACCATACAACTCGTTTTCTTCTCTTCTACCCCCTAATATATATGTATGATTTTTTTTTTTAGTATTTTAATTTTTATTGCAAAGTTTTAAAGGATTTCTATATAATATCCAAAGCATGAATGAGTGCTGAACTAAAAACAAAGAAGCAAGCAAACAAAAAACCTCAACCAAAACCTGAATGCAAGTTAAATGCAAAAAGCTTGCAATTAATTTATGAAATGTGTCCTGAAATGGAAGAACACATCTTTCAGCAGAAATTGTGAACACTTAATGGAGATAGCTAATAGGATTGGCCCAGCAAAGTTGCAACTAATAGCATGCAGTAGGATTTTCAAAAGCACCAAAGGAAAAAACACTTTAATAGAACTCCCATACTTAATCTTCTTCTTCTAGGAATTACCTCATTGTTGCTAAGCTTCCATGACATGAACTTCTTTTCTAACTCATATCAGGAAACATTTTCCTTGCTAGACTTGTGTTTTCAGGTTGGAGAATTGAAAATTAAATTTTGTGAAGCATCCTTGCTTTTGATGATAGCTTCCATATGTTGTACTGCCCTATAAATCATCGTAAACCTAGGTTAGGTAGAAATATGCATATTTGAAACCAGAGCAGTTCTTCATTATACTGAACAATTAAGACATTAATGAAAACTTAATGCATTTAAATGATATATTTTGGATGAATGGAAACAGGAAAACCGTTATGTTCTAACATCCTTACAAGGGGGTCTATATGAAATATATCCACAGTGGTGGTTTGTACAGTATGTATGCTTACTCAGTAAGTAGAAGGGTCCAAATTTTATGTAAGTGTTCCATTTCATGACAATTTGGTTAGTTTCCATGGAGATAATTATGTTGTCACAAACTAAGGGTAAAGATTTCAAGTGTAAGATAAATAGGAGAAGCACGTGGACCTCCAAGCAACAAAGATATGCTTCTTTTGCTCCATAGTAACAAAAGGCAACTGTAATCACAGCAATGAAAGAGTGAGCTGTCTTTGCTATAAACATTGTTAGTGCTCAGTATATCAACACCCTCCATTTCATACTATGCCTCTCAATACCTTTTTCTTTATGATAGTGCTTTCAGTAGATAATAGTTTTCACCAGTTACAGTAGAATGGGGCCAACTCTTTAGCAGGAATAAATCAGCCCAGCTGGACTGAACTCAATGAAACAGCTCTAAATTAAAGCTGAATTAAGTTGTGTTGAATTAAACCATTTGAGAATTTGACTTCACATAGTTCACCTCCTCTGCCAAGTGATCAGGTCAATAACATAAACAACAGAAGAAAGAAACACAATGGATTTATTATTATTATTTTTTTCCTTTCTTCCCCCCTCTCTATCTAGATGCTCCCATGACTCCTCCAAGTTACTCAAGACAATAGTTTGATGAAGTTTCTAACTTATCAGTCACCCAGCCACTTCCTTGCTGGAAAATCCTGCAGACTACCCTTCTAGTGTTTGAGGTACCCTTCTGGTGATTAGTAAAGACAAAACCCCATTATTTTTTTTTTTTTTCTTTCCCATCTAGCTATAGTTATATAAGTTAATGACAAATTCTCATTCAACACTTGGGCCTGTCATGTTTCTTAGACTGCTTGCATTGAATGAGAATCTCTTCCTAGAAATTGCTCTCTTTTTTTTTTTTAATGTTGGACTATGGAAACACTGGGAAAGAGTCTGACTAAAGCCCAAATGTCTAGGAATATTAAAAAATAAACTGCAGGTGAATTGAAGCATGTTTGTCATCTGTAAAGCTACTTGTTTGTTATGGATAAGTTAGTTATTGGTTGTGCTGTCTACTTTTTGGCCTTGTAAGTCACATTCAACATTGGGATAACAAGGAATATCCACTTTCAGTTGGTAGTATGCTCAGCTTTTTAAATTTAAAATCTACTCAATACCACCACAAAAGAAATATTTGATACATTGTTGTTCTAAACACTGAGAATTTGGTTGCCTAAACACAGGCACCCAGCGCCAGCTTATCTTGCAGGTGGTAGAGCTGCTGCTGGGTTTAGGAAGGCCCATATGCTCCAAACCAGCAACCAGAGGTCAAGTGGGATGGCTCACCCTTCCTAAAATGACACTAAATGCTGGTGTTCAGGCAACCAGATCTCACCCTTCAGATGAAATCCACTTTGCTTCCTTGTGCTGAATGGTTTTCCTTTCTTATTGTCTTCAAAACCTGCAGACGTTATTTAAAGGAAAAAAATGACAAACCCTCCAAAAACTGCTGTTTGGGTGTATTGGAAAGATAGTAAAAAAGCTGCGATGTAAAAAAAGCTCTTCAAAGGAGATTATTTTTACATATATGGTCTATAACGTACCCATATGATTTAGGTTTTCTGTAAAACATTTATGTATGTATTACATATATTAGTCCTGGGTAATATTAGGTGTGTTATATCTTTCTGTGAGGAGAATTACGTGCATGGTGTATGTAGAAGGCTTTATATTCTTAGATTATAAATATGTGTTGAGTCTTTGCCTTTCATTTATTAGTTTAGTGGCACTGCCTCAATTGTATGCTTTGTTCAAGACTGACAAAAGCTTCTGTAACTTAAACCATCTGAGGGAGCTTTCTTTCTGTGGTTTCACGTTACTTGAGCAAGGAAGATGCCCCAGACAGTGCAGCTGCATGAGAGCAGGATCTTGGTGGGAGAAACATGGTCCTGGCTTTGGCAGGGCTGTGCCTGGAGCCTTGGCCTCAGCGAGCTGCAGCCACATTGGCTTTCTCCTCCAAATCAGGAACCCTCCCCCATTCTTGTTATTCTCTCATTCTGCCACCTGCTTTTAATCTGAGTGAGGCTTATTGCTCTTGTTGATCTCTCATCTGGTTATTTTGTCTTACTAGCTTCCAAAGTATATGGTAATGAGAGAATAACAACATAATAAGCAGAAAATTCCTTCACATTATGGGTTTTTGACTGATACTTATTTTTCTTGTATCTTCTTTTCACTGCAGATGTCTCCTTTTTTTTTTTTTTTTTTTTTTCTTTCCCTGTCCTTTCTTCAATATTATGTCTTGATTTTAGCCTTTGGGCTAGGATCTTGCTGTTTCCATCCTTCAGTGATTTTTTTTTTTTTTTTTTTCCAAGAGAATACACTTTAAGAAATTTTTTGGTTTACTTTTCAAACTAGACTCAAACAGTGACTCAGAACTGAGCACTGAGCTGTCTGAATTATATCTGTCAACCAGTGCAGCAGTGGAAATTCGTGCCATTTAAAGCAATTAAGACATTCTGTCCAGAAATTGCTTGTGCTGTGAAACTGGACTTGGGAATATTCAAGCATATCACAGAACCACAAAATAGAAGGGGTTGGAAAGGACCTTGAAAGGTCATCAGGTCCAACCCCCCTGCCAAAACAGGTTCCTTAGAGCAGGCTGCCCAGGTAGGGCCTAAAATATCTCCAGATGAAACTCCACAACCTCCCTGGGCAGCCTGTTCCAGTGCTCTGTCACCCTCACAATGAAGAAGTTCTATCTCAAGTTGGTGCAGAACTTCCTACGCTCTGTCTTGTGGCCATTACCCCTTGCCCTGTCCCCACAAACCACTGAAAAGAGGTTGGCCAAATCCCTCTGTCTCCCACACCTCTGGTATTTATACACATTGATGAGATCCCTTCTCAGTCTTCTTTTCTCCAGGCTGAACAGACCAAAGGTCTCTCAGCCTTTCCTCATAAGGAAGATGCTCCAGGCACCGTATCATCTTTGTGGCCCTCCACTGGACTCTTTCCAGGAGATCCCTGTCTTTTTTGTACCGGGGAGCCCAGAACTGGACACAGTACTCTAGGTGAGGCCTGACCAGGGCAGAGTAGAGGGGGAGGATCACCTCCCTTGACCTGCTGGCCACACTCCTTTTAATGCATGCCAGGATCCCATTGGCCCTCTTGGCCACCAGGGCACACTGCTGGCTCACGGTCAACCTGTTGTCCACCAGGACCCCCAGCTCCTTCTCCTCAGAGCTCCTCTCCAGGGGGTTGCCCCCCAGCCTGTACTAATACACGTGATTGTTCTTTCCCAGGTGCAGAACTCTACACTTGCTCTTATTAAACCTCATTTGGTTTCTTCCTGCCCATCTCTCCAGCCTGTCCAGGTCTCGCTGAATGGCAGCACAGCCTTTTGGCGTGTCAGCCACTCCTCCCAGCTTTGTGTCATCGGCGTACTTGCTGAGGGCAGACACTATTCCCTCATCAAGGTTGTTGATGAAGATGTTGAACAAGATTGGACCCTGAACCAACCCCTGGGGAACACTGCTAGTCACAGGTCTCCAGCCAGACTCTGTGCCACCGATCACCACCCTGTGAGCTCGGCCAGTCAGCCAGTTCTCAACCCACCTTACTGTCCACTCCTCTATCCCACACTTTCTCAGCTTTGCTATCAGGATGTCATGGGAGACAGTATCAAAAGCCTTAATGAAGTCAAGGTAGATGACATCCACTGCTCTCCCCTCATCTACCCAGCTGGTGATGCCATCATAGAAGGCAATGAGGCTGGTTGAGCACGACTTCCCCTTGGTGAATCCATGCTGACTACTTCTCATAACCTTCTTCTCTTCCAGTTGCATCCAGAACAAGCTGTTCCAACACCTTTCCAGGGACAGAGGTGAGACTGACTGGCCTGTAGTTTCCCGGATCCTCCTTCTTGCCCTTCTTGAAGACCGGAGTGACATTGGCTATCCTCCAGTCTTCAGGCACCTCTCCTCTTCTCCAGGACCTTTCAAAGATGATAGAGAGCAGTTAGGTTATCACCTCTTCCAACTCCCTTAGCACATGTGGATGCATCGCATTGGGACCCATGGATCTGTGTGCATTCAGTTCACTCAGACGCTCCCGAACCACTGCCTTGTCAACAACGGGGGGAGATGTCCACTTCCCAGACTCTTTCTCCTCCCTCCAGGGTCAAGGAGTCCCGGTGGGGGGGAGTACTTTAAGCAAAGACTGAAGCAAAGAAAGCATTCGGTATCTCCGCCTTCTTGGTGTCTCCTGTTACCAGGACATCCCCCTCATTCAACAAGGGACCCACATTATCCATAGTCTTCCTTTTACTGTTTACATACTTAAAAAACCCCTTCCTATTATCTTTTATCTCTTTTGCAAGCCTCATCTCTAGCTGGGCTTCAGTCTTCCTTGTCATGTCCCTGCAGGCCCTGAAAATACTTCTATACTCCTCCCAAGAGGACAGGCCCTTTTTCCACATTTCATAAACCTTCCTCTTCCTTTCAATCTTTTCAATGAGCTCCTTGCTCATCCATGCAGGTTTCCTGCCCCCCTTCCCTGATTTCCTATTCTTAGAGATGCACCGATCCTGAGCTTGGAAGAAGTGCTGTTTAAATGTAGCCCAGCTCTCACATGCACCCTTGTCTTCTAGCAACCTAGTCCATGAGATATTCCCAAGCAGGTCCCGGAAGAAGTCGAAGTTGGCTCTCCAAAGGTCCAGGGTAGCAATCCTGCTTTTAGCCTTACTTCTTCCACCAAGTTCCATCTTGAACTCCACCATCTCATCATCCCAAGCTGCCCCCAACCTTATGAGACCTGTGTGAATTTATGAACAGTATGCATATAATAATGTTTTCTCTTTACTGTGGTGATATTTTAATATACACATTTCCAAAGTTATCAGCTAATGTGCATGTGGGTTATTGAAACTTGGTCTTCCACAAATCACAGGTGGTAAACAATCAGGCCCACCCTTCCAGAAACATGCAAAAAATATATCCTTCTGAATTTCCTGTGGGGTTTGCAGTGCTTTCCATGTGAGAAAAGAACAAAGAACATTTGAATTTCTTTGAATTTGATCTTGAAGTCAGGTATGTTCCATAGAGACACTTGTTCACTTCAGGGTTACAAGTATTGCTCGATCTATTAATGAACTAGCACAGCAGCTCTCAAGGGCAGGTTCAAGTCATCATTATATGATAAAGCACAAGGATATGGATAACAGATGCATGGATTTTGCTGCTTGCAGAGTGTGGCTATATCATAGAACAGCAACAACTTGAGCACAAGTACCAATACCTTGTTAAAGAAGGAAATATCCTGAGGTTGTACTGAGGTCCATTAATAGAACTTAGCAGAAACCTGTGGTACATCAACTACATTAACTGTGTAAGGAGTACATCCTAGAAGATATTGCATACAAAACTCATATATTCTAAAGTTAAAGTACTTAGATTGTAAGTATCGCAGATTTATTTTTTTTTTTTTTCACGTTTATCATGAAAGACAAGAGCCCACAGATGCTGAGCATTGTATCATGATGCGAGTGGACAGAGAACCCTGTTTCCTCTTTCCCTTCCTCTTCTGACCCCTCCCCAAACTAAATCAGGAATTATTGTAGGAGCCCCATTTCATTCTTTACTGTGCAAGAAAGAGATTTGGTCATTTACTGCTATGGCTTACTGTCTAGACTCTTTGGCTTTTAAATATGCTTACACTCCTTTCTAAGATTTGATGCTAATACTATAGCATCAATTCAAATTCTCCAATGGTGGTCGTTCTTGCATCTGCAATGGTTAAATTGGGATAGCTATCAGACCTTCAGGATATTTCATCCAATTGAACCACACCATGAGATGTAATAATTGATTTATTCAATGATCTCTGCTGGCTTGCATTTATACAGTCTATTAAAGGAATCCTAGGTCATTGCACTGAGAGAATTTCAAAAGTTTCATAGAGGATGACAATAATTCAGAATGTATGAAAAGAAAATTTCTTTGACTGGGGGTCTGGAATAGTTAGAAAAGTGCTTCAGTGTCCTCAGAAGTCAAATTTACCACAGTGTGTTGTATACCTGCTGTTAGTTTGGTTGCAAATCAAATGATCTTTATTTAGTAGAGCATCCAAATGGAACATTTTGTGAAAGTGTTTCTTGAAGCTTCTTGGTGAAGACAGTGATTTTAAAAAAAATATCTTTTTGATAGGGTTTGACCTTTCATGTAGAGAATGTGTTAATGGCAGTTCTTCCCTTTAGCAACTTAATATGGAAAGTTAGGCTTAGAAGCTGTTCTCTGCTTTTGCCACAGCTATTTTACTTACCAATAAAAATTCAAAGGACTATGCTTAGTTTGCAATGGGAGTGTGGAGGAAAGAAGCAGCTTCAATGTCAGCGCTTGAATCATGAGGATTATATTTTTTCTTGGCCATTATTTTTCTTTAAAAAAATAAATCTAACAAACCCATGACAAACAGAGTAAATATGAAGCTATGTCAAGGCTTGTCACTCTTTTCAGCTCTAGCAGGGTTAGGCTTTCAGCTCCTGGTGCTGTTTTCTCCCAGCACTATGCCTTCTCCATCCACATTGCTTTCATTTGAGACAAAAGATTTTTTTTTTCTTTTTCCTTTTTTAATTTTGGATGCTGAGGAATTGTGCCAGGTTGAGCTGGCAAAGAGATAAGTGCCACAGCAGGGAGGAAGATTCATAAATGATGAAGACACAATCTCTTAAACTCCCTCTCTCACAGGTGTTTTGTTATTAATGAAGCTGAAAAAGATGCTCCAAATTATGTCTCCTCCTTGACATGAGAGCTTTGGCAGCCCTTTGTGACTGAAAGCTCCTGCTCTTGCAGGTGTGCGGGATAAACCTGCAAGCCAGAATGGGGAAATTGGAGAGAGAAAGAAAAATATTCACATACCCAAGGGATCCTAGAGATGGTAGAGGGAGGAAACGGAGAGCGAGAAAAAACACTCAGTCAGTGCTTTGTGAAATGTATTCTGTCAATATAAGGGAGAAGAGATAACTATAAATTTCATCTCCATGCATCTTATTTATTCCTCCAGCCCACATACACATGGCAGCAAAGAGAATTGTAATCTGGTCTGTAACCCTACACTGACATCCTGTTTAAATTCCTAAGCACAGCAACCTAAAGGCTAGAAGGATTTATGAAGTTTTGCAAGCTCCTTTCTAGAAAACAAGTTATGACATCAAGGCTTTGGAACAAAATAAAAAGGTTTATTTTTTGTTTTATTTTCCATCTTTTTTCCCCCAATGTGTTAAGGCCTGACTTGACAAACAAATGGAAAATAATTATATTATGCTGGGTTTTATTGCCTTGTTATGGAAGAATGAAGTTCATTTTTGCCTTTTATTGGCACCATCTGTTTCTTTTCTGGCAAGTATCTAAGACAGCATCATATGGTAATATCATACATATAAGTGGGCCAGTCCTGAAGTATTCAGGTTGTACTGATCATCAGATGCTCAAAACTTCTATTTTTCATTACTCCTCATTCTACTGTGTAGCCTGACAAAACAAAATTAAAAACACAACGTAAGAACTGTAACACTCTTCCCTTTGAGAGAGAGACAGTAAATATTTACCTGTAAGAGATGATGAAAAATTTAGGTAGTGTGTTCAAGAAGAGTTTTGCTAAATTATTCTCACATTCAGCTTTCTAAAATACTGGAAACTTCAGCAAGCAGTGTCCTCACCACTTCTGCATGTGGAGTGTGGTGCACAGCTGTCTGATCAGGGTCATACATGGGTCGATATTGCAGTGGGACGTGCTGTAGTTTTGAGGCTAATCAGAATTTTTTCATTGACTTTATTGCCAGAAGACATCTTACTCTTAGATACTCATTAACTGGCAGTACCTCTTGATTCCTTAAGGGAGCCTAAAGTACAACTGAAGTTGAGTGAGCTGTGGCACTAAAGGACAGGGTTTAGTGATGGGACTTGTTAGGCCGGGTTGATGGTTGGACTTTATTCTGAAGGTCTTTTCCAATCTCAATGATTCTATGATTGATTCAGTGGTTCTGTCCCACTCACTGCCACATAAAAAAGCAATTTCAGATATTGATGTAACAAAGCTCTATTTTAATAGTTGTTGCAGTCAAATTTTATGAAAGAATAAAAGTCCAGATTTTCCTAAAGTCTTTTGTAAGCTTTTGGGAATCTAACTTGATAGCGAAGTTGATATACATTACCTAAAGAGATCTCCAATGTCAGTTAAAGGTAGCAGAAGAGCTGATAGGTGTTTTAACTTCAGAATCCATTTTAAAGTGTAGAGGATTCACCATGTGTTCTTTTGTTTCTAAGGCAGCGCCAGGTGTCAACAATTCATAGGAATAAGAGACCTAATGCACAGTTTAGGTGCTACATCATTACACCTAAGTATAAATTATCACTGCTGTATCTGTACTGGAACTGAACAGCTGAGAAGTTTACTTGGCCCTAACGTAATGATTGGTTTATTTTTGACTGGTTAGAAGAGGAAAACAGTATTGTTTTAACAAATTCCTACTAAAATGGTTCACATGTTTCTATGAAATTTGCCAGTGGTGACAGTTTGTGCAGCACACGCATTTACTGGGTTTTCTGTAAACAGGGTCCAAATATTGTGCGAATGTTCTATTTTGTGAGAACTCAATTAGTTTCTATGGAGACAATTATGTTGTCAAAAACTGAGTGTTATGACTTCAAGTGTGAGATAAATAAGAAGAGCATGGGAACTGCTAATCAGCAAAAATGATCTACAATTGCTTTGTAATAACAAAAAAGCAACAGCAATCCACAACAATGAAATTAAAGTCAATGCTTTCTTTAATGTTGTCAGAGAGAAACATATTAATATTCTGAATTCATCCTGTGACTGTGTGCACCTGTCTTCTCATATTACTTCACATAGTTCTTCTGCTCAAAATTAGCATCACTTTTTAAACTACTTGTCCTGTGGTAGTGGAAAACAAAACTGGTAAAGCACATATCAGGACTGATATTTCTTCAAGGGCTATCTGACAGCTCAGATGACGTGTGCACATTCACCAGCCAGTGCTTCACTTGTGTGATATAGTTGGGTTAAAACTATTTGTTGGCATTTTAAATCTCTCTTACGTACACATTAGAAAGTGAAACACAGCCTGTAAGCTGGATGACATACTTAGCTTGCACAACGCATGCTGTTCGCCCAGTGCACGCTTTAAAACTGAGCAACAAGTGAAGATCTAGCACTTACTGTTGTTGTAATTCTAAACGTCTTTCCCTTATGCTGAGCATAATTTCTTGAGGGGGGATTGTAAGGGGATTATGGCCACCAGGCTAGACACAACCTACACCTATATTTCATATAGCCCAGAGTCATAAGATTCTTTTCTCATGTTGTTATTGTTAATGTGCTAAGGTCTATTTTGTCAAAGGTGTCATTCATCCCAAACAGGGAAGATATGCCCCTACCCCATAGGTACAGAATTAGGGAGTTTGGAGATGCTATTCAAGAGACATATACTGAACATAAATAACATATGAGAGTCTGGTAATTAGAACTGTTTTTGTTATGACTATTGAAACACAAAGGACAGAAATATACATCTGAGACAAACCTTATAAATTTATGATAGATCAGCATATACCTCTGTATGTGTGTGAATGTTAATATATATTCACACATTTTATATTCTATCATATAGTATAATCGTAATAGTGTAGTAAATTTAGAATATTTTCTGTTTCAATTCACACATACAGACGCTCATGTTATATATTTATATTGAGGCTTCCCCTTTCTCTTTTATTTTAGCACTGTCTTGGCAACAGAAATGGCTGATTTTCTTTGTTCAACATTGACAAGAGCTTTTACAACTTAAAAAATCTGACACAGTTCCAGGTTTTTTTCCCCTTTCTTTCTTTCATTCTTTCTTTTTTTCTCCTTCTTCTTCTTGATTTTTTTTTTTTTTTCCTCCAGGGTTTCATGTTACTTGAATGAGAAGGATATATACTGGTTGAACCTTCTGTGTTCAGCTGTTAAACTGACAGCTTTTTCTTCTGCCATGAGAAGGCTTTCAGTGATTTGGATGTGGTGCCTTTTTCCTGTCACTGCCAAGAACAATGCTTCTGTTCAGGCTGACATCAGAGGTATAGAATTGCTCTGTGTTTGACCTCTGATAGCTGTGCATAATAGATCTGTGCATCACAAATACTCCACAAATAGTCCATTTGGGTGCATAGCTCAAGTCAAAACAGCAGTGTATATTACAAGGATGTATAAGTCAGAGGGGAGAGAGTTTAGGGGGGAAAAAGTCATTGCTAGACTTGCCATTCTGTATCAATGTTTACAAAGGAGCTATCTTCCTTATGCAAATGTGATATACTGCATCTCTGCTCCTGCCTCAGATTTACTTCATGCTCTGAACAATAGCATTCAGGAGACAGGTTTCTCAGAATTTTAGTTTAATTTATCTATAGATGCAAGGTAGGTAGATTTTGGGAAAGAGTTTAGGTTACTCTTTCCATTACTGTTGGTTGAAACTGGAATGTGAACTTTTTGAATGCTTTTCTAATATTCAGTATGCAGTGTAAATAAGGCCAGATGGCACTAGTCAGTAGGTTGCAAAGAAGAATGAAAATTATATGGAAGTGAGGAACAGTCTGGTTCCATTTTCATGCTAGTGCTGTTTTTTTTTTTTTTTTTTTTTTTTTTGTTTTTTTTTTTTTTTTGTTTTTTGGTTTTTTTTTTTTTTGTTTTTTTGTTTTTTAATCTTTTTAACAGAGAAAGTATCATGTTTCTTCAGACTCCTCTGAAAACCCCTCTTACAGTCAGTTATTTGACTTAATTAGAATTCTGTGGGTGTTATTTTAGCCTTCTTTTGATACATCTGGGAAACCTTTCTAATATACTGAAATATCTATTTTTCCATAGATATTTTGATTATGGATAGTATTTCTTATATATCTAACAGAGTAATATTGCCTGAAATCTGTGGTTTTGACACATCCTTTTTACTGCTCTGAAATAAACAGATGGGTCAGAAAATGGATGAAATGGGACTAAGCTCTCTATTTACAAGTGAAGAATGAGGTGCAGGAGAATATTTAAACTACTAAGGTCACTAGAAAGTATGTAGCAAGAGCAGCTGGTGTATCCCTGTGCACTGTCCTAAGCATAAAATCTATATTGTGATGAACTTCCTCTTTGTCTAATTTTTGTTTGTTTTGTTGCTGTCGTGTTCTCCTCCCCCTCCCCGCAAGGAGTAAAAGAATTTCACACTGAAATTGCTTTCGAAAATCTGTTTTGATGTGTCTGTACATGAGTAAATATCCATTTGTGTCATATTGCATCTTTGCATAATTATGCTAATATGTGTACTTTGCAAAGGATTTACTTAGTCTTGTGATATTTCCTGTCTCTACATACATACAGTGGGTGTGTTCATATGATTTTATATATATACAATCATTAGTAGCAATGGGGAATTAATTCGTATTAAAACTCTCATATTTCCAGAAGGCCTTAAAATATCCATAAAACATAAAAAAGTAGTACCTTTATTAAGAGTGTTGCATAAAAAGTCGAATACAATTGAGAGGCAAAGCATGTATGGGCTAAATAAAACACTACTGTGGGCTATTGTTTTTTCAGTAAATCCATTTATCTAGATCTACATCAGAGAGAATTTGGCCCGGTAGCTCTACTGAAAATTCAGCAACTTTTAATTCTGATTTTTTTTAAATAAATAAATATATATATATATATATATATATACACAGATATATATCAAAGTTTTATGAGCAATTGGAAGGAACTCTTAATGCAAATGTTCTTAGAAGGAGAAAAACATACTTAAATATCCATTAAAAGAAAATTGCAAATTGAAATTAAATGCTGTAAGTCTTAGTTTTATCCCTTGGTGCAATATAAGAAACATTAACCAAAAGATGTAACTTTGGAAAGTGTCTGACTAACCTATCTAGTAATCTAACCAATCTAGCGAGAATTAATTTGACCTATTATCAGCCCCACTATTTAGAGAATTTAGACCAATTACAGATAAAAGCAGCTGTACTGTAATGGAGTAAAGAAATACATTTCTATGTACTTTATCTCTCTCTATAATAAATATATATATATAAAGTTATATATTTATATATTTCATGAAATGGACAGTTCTTTCTGGTAAAATAAAAGGAGTTCACAACCACATTTGAAACACTTAGCAGCTAAAGATAACATTTTTTTCCTGTTTCCTAGTGCAATTTTATTTGACATGTAGCATTAGTAAAAATGTGCCTGTTGTTTATTGACTATTTAAAATATTTCACCAAATGACAAGCATTTTGTACCATTTTATGCTGATGGTAAGAAATGGCCGGAGATACTACTTAAAGTTGATTTATTGAATGCGTTTATGGGAAATGAACCTAATCATTTTACAGAATAGTGAGCATAGGGTGCCTAACACGATGAGTTTCTCCACTTATGCCTGTATTTCAAGAAAAAAAAAAAATGCAAATAGCTGTTTTTGTCTTAAATGACATGAATATTTAAGTTATCCACCAATTAGTATTAGCAATCCACCTATGGAAAGAAGATATATACAAGATTTTACCATGAATTTATCAGTATCTAATGCTGAAATTCTCAAGTGACAGGTAGTAGTATAATTCAGTGCTGTTCCTCTGAGGTTTGGAATTTGGAGCTATTTCAAATTACCAAAGCTGGGATAGAAGTACTTCACAGAAGGACGTGAAGGAAATGTCTTCCTTGTTGCCCAAGCATAGATCCTCCTTGTCACATTTTCTTTTTCCATCCCATGAAGAGAAGTCAACAGGCCCGATTTCCCTTTGTGTAAATACTTCAGCTGACTGACCAACAGGGTACTAATTCCTGCAAGTCTCTAAAAGCCTTCACTGCTGCAGAGCTCTGGAAAATGCAAGACCATGGCTCCCTTTCTTTTGTTCTCATATTGTCTATTAAAATAGGCATTTCCTCAGGAGACATGTTATAGAGTCCTACTTTTGATGTAGCTTCTGGCACAGATCAGTGATGGAAATAGAATATTGGACTGCAATCACTACTAGAACTATTATAAAATGGTCTGTATTCTTCAGATATTTGTAAGGTCATTGTATGTGACTGTCAAACATGCCATTTTAGAAACTATAATAAAACAGGAAATTACTGGGAGATCATAATCTCTACACAGCTAGGGTTTGGCAACGTGAAGATATTTAATTTTATTCAGATAATTTGATCTTAATTAAAATGACAGATTTTTAGGGAATGGTGCTTGCTCAACTGTGAATTGTTGCAATACTCAATGTGTGGCAAGTCAATGCAAATCAGCTGCCACCTTTACTCAGTGAACTCAAGCCACATCAGAACACACTCACAGTCCCTGACCTGTCCATATTTTCCTACAAGACATGTTGCTGGGTCTTGACAATTATCAACGAGAGTATCTTGAGTCTACGGTATGACAGTTAGAACTTCATGTGCACTTTGCATCCAAAGGCAGCAGAACATTGATTAGCAAAGATAATTGCTAAGGAATAGCAGTTGTGTAGAAAGGAATTTGTATCATCAAATTGGATCACACTTTACCCAGAACTTTCCAGCTCAAAACTGAACATTAAGAATACTGCAAAGCCACAAGCAAGTGAAGTATAAGAGGGAAAGTATTTGAAAAAGAACAGATTTTCCTCACCACTACTCTGCTTTATTCTTTGCAAACTAATAAAAGAAAAAATCAGGCAAGCTGTGTAAGAATAATGGTCCTTATTGTAACCATGGCTCCTACAGGACAGGAAGAAGAAAAGGTAGGTAACTTAGAAATATTGAATAGCTTTTTAAAGATAGGTTAGTCAAGGGCCACTGCGGGAAGAAGTAAGGTAATGCTCATTCTCTCCATGACCATCTCACACCAAGAAATATGCAAGGAGAAAACCATGGCACAGATTTTTCTGGGATAAGAGCAGTGGTTATTTGTCAGTATGGAACTGGCCCAGCACTCAAAATGTAGGTTAAATCCACAATAGGACCAACAATGGCAGTGTCTTTATGTGAAGATGAGAGGAGAAAAGGAATTATTTCTACCTTTGCTAGCATAAAAATGATGATGTTCTTCTGTCCTTTTTCTAGAAAATGCTGGGTACTTTGAAGTTTGAACCTTGCCTTTCATTTTTTAACTGAAGACAGAATTTCAGTTCGGTTTCCTTGGAAATGGACACTGTAAAATGATTCCTGTCATGTTGGTGTCTACCATTTTCTTTCCATCACCTCAGTAGTGGAGCAAATTGAAGTGAATTACTCCTCTCAGGTAGATATATTTAAATCCATTATTTACTTTTTTTTTTTTTTTTTTTTTTTAATGTTGTTGTATACCTACTTATATACTGCATTTTTGCACTGTTTTGTAAGCAAGCTGTTATAACAGACGTTTACCGTATGCCATAGTAGTTGCTTTTGCTTTTAGCTCAGTAAAATACGTTGTTTCCAAAGCTTTTGCCAAGCAGAAACCCAAGTAGATTTATTTTTTTCCCCCTTTAATGTAATATCTCAGTGAATTTTCACTGTGTTCCTCCCTAGTAGAGCTAGTGTAACTTATGTTATGTTAGTATATGCCATCAATGGATGTCTGCTTATCTGCCAGGCTTCTAGGAAGGCAGATTTGTTCAACTGCTGTATCTGATAAACAGATGAATAAATCAATGGCTGTCAGTTTGGTGATACTTGTTCACGTGTATTTATTAAAAGTTAAACTGATTTCACTTTTAATATTTCTTCTGATGATCTGTAAGAAAGAAAATAATCATTTTCAATTCCCTTAGGGAAATCTGTTAAACAGTACCCTCACCTGCATAAGGGAGCATTGCTCTAGCCTTGAAAATTATTGATTATTACATGGTAGTAAAGTATATACCAAGGTTCAGAGTCCCACAGGTAATTAGGCCCATAACTCCCATTGATTTCAACTGGAATTAAATATCTTCATGAGTTCTAAGAACTAGGTCTTAGTGGATTCATGTAATTTCATTCGTCAAATTATTAGCTTTTGACTAGAAGGCAAAGCACAAGTAACAGCAACTGAGGAGAAGCCTTTAAGTGTCCTTCAGATAGGGTTATTTCTTTGTCCAGAATGAACAGAACAGAATGACCTTGTATGTGATATCTGTGTGATGTGATTTCTTCTCCTGCGAATATTGTGCCGGTCTCTCTTTGCAGACCAACTACCCTATTTACCCTCTATCCTTTTGCACCTTGTGACATTTTTCACAAAATGGAGAAATGAACACAGCGATGCATGAGGACAAGTGTGGGTGTGAAAAGTTTTTATAAGATAGGGGAGAGGGAACCATGCACTCTCTCTGAGCACACCCATTAGGCAACGTGTCCTATGGAAGATAATTTCCATAGAAAAATCACAGTGTAAGAAAATTTAAAGTTTTTTCTGTGTATTGCCAAATTCAAACATTTATTTCAGCCATATAGGTGTGAATTTTGAATTTGTTATCTAATGCAATACATGAAAGCCAAAAAAGATGTAAAATCTTGACCTTGGTGCCCCAGCTGTTTTTATCTACTTCTAAGGGAAGGATCAGTGTTTCTGAGATATGACTGTCAGGTTAAAGAAATACCTGCCTTGCAGCATCTGTTTTACTCCAAACGGTTCTAATCCCTGGTGGAGAAAGCAATAAAGTTCTGTGCTTCAGGTCACGTACCTGAGTACTGGCAGTTCTTTTCAATATCTTAGATTAAATGAACTGTGAAATATTTGTTTTATTAGAAGAGCTTTAGTTTACTTGTGAGTTGTTTTCTAAATCATTTCTGTCCAGAGTAGCTTTGGAAATCAAGTTGTGTGTATTGAACAGAGTGTTCAGAAGCATTTTTAACAGTTTGATGCACAATGCTTCATTATTCTGATTGATTCTCTACATGGAATTTCTAGACAAAATGCAGGCAAGAGGAATAAAAGTTTCTCCTTATGGGGCTGAATTAGGATTAATAAAGCCAACATTGACTTTTGGTTCTGCTGCATGTCTGCATATGTCCCTGCAATGCAAATTGTACAGGAAATTTATGTCAGGGGTGCAGGTACCTCCTCCAACTCTGCACAGTACCCTCTTCAAGGACCTTGTGCTTGCAGTGAGAGAGGGCAGAGGGAGTCTAGGAACCTGCTTGCATCTGGACCTGAGGTGGCAAATCCACTACAGGGAGGCATCAGTTTGGACATCAGCTGTCTCAAGAAGCTTCATGCCGTGTTTCATCTTTATTACTGCAGACATCCCCGAAGACGTATTGCACGTATGAACTGTATGAAAATGTTGCTACCAGAATGTTTTTGCTGTGGTAGAGTTTTACATATGTGCGTTCATGTCTGGAACCATACTGTGTTGTATCTGTGCATCTGGAAAGGCAGTAAGCTATTTCTCCTCTGTAGTGAGTTTCTTGGATGTTTTTCAGATAACATCACCCTGAATGAAGCAGTATTCTTGTGGAGAAGTTGTACCTGGAGGGGAAAAACATCCAGGCTTTCCCAGAATTTCAGCCCGCGCTGACAAGCTGTGAATTTGGGGTGTGAACTTTTTATGTGGTGAAGACCTGCCTGGAAGTATGATGCTTTCACTGGCAGACTGAGCCAGCTCCTTAGCTCCTTAACACAGTCAGGAGGTAGACCTTCCTTCAAAAGCACATGAATTTTAGTGTGGTCCTTGTTTTCCCATTACCGATTTCTAGGCTAGCTTACACAGTTGTTTATAACAGTTCCATTCATCAGTGTTTTGTTTACTTATTGCATATAAGCTTTTTGTATATGTGTTCCTAAAAGAAGGATTTTAGTGAGGTGCTAAGTTAGAGACATGCTATATCTAGACTTCAGCTTATCTGACTTGCCAGTAGAGTTGAGAAATTTATCTAATATTTAATGGGTGCCAGGTTTATTGGAGATTGGAGAAAAGGCTGAAAAAATATTTATAGTGCAGCCAAAGCAATTAGAGAAGCCAGCAGAGACTGTATTTCTCCTCTTATTCAGGAAGAATTTACTGCCTCTCCTTTGTCTATCACTTTCGAAGAACTATCAGAAGAAGAATATACTAAAATAGTCACCTCTCAGTGAAAATGCAGGAGGCAAAGAAACTAAAATGGGTGGGGATTGGCCAAATAACTGTCATTGTCACAATTCTACTGTGTGCTTCTAAAAATGCGTTTAAAGAACATGGCCTGTGAAAGAATTAGAATGGAGTGAATAATGGAAAAATATTCAGAAATATGCTATTCAGAACATTTCGTGTATTCATAAATTATTCACCCCCACAGAAGTGCAGGTGCCTCAGGATTTTTGTGTGTAATGTGACATCCTCAGCTGGCGTACGCTGGCACTGCTGCATTTGTTTCCATGGAGTGATGCCAGTTTACAAAGATCTGCCCCACATTATTCTTTTGTTTTGTACTCTTCTTATTTCCCAAACATTCAAATACATGTAACGCTACACAGGAAACTATGCTGAGACTGGAGATGAACCTTGGGGCTCTACGATAGTACAATCTCTTTAAGCTTTACTTTCACAGTTTCCACGATAACATCAGTTCTTTTTGGTATATGCTGATAGCATTGCTGCTCACAGCTACCTGCATGTTCTTTCTCTCACTCTCCTGTAGCTGTTTGGTGTGTGTATATTAAATGCTCAAGTTCCATTATCCACCTATCTCCAGTTGTTATCAAGTTAATTTATGGATGAATGTATTTAGTTTTGTATGTATTTTCAAAACCAAATGTAAACAGAATTGTTTTTCCTTATTTAAAATCCCATTATAGCAGCTGCACTATAAAGTGTATTTTTTCTACTGTTAAATATTTTATCTTGACCACAGTTTGCATATCAGCAAACTTGTAGCAGTATGTTGACTGTTATCTTCTGTGTACCAAAGCACAAGGCAGTTTGGAATAATTAAATAACATTGCTTCTCCATTATCCTTGGAGGGATGATACTCTTTTATTCGAAGAAGATAAAAGGTAAACATAAATTATAGCAAATCAAACTGCAGGATGATAAATATTGGTGGAAGCCTGGATAATAATATAACAAAAATAAGATGAAATCCACCCTTTCCCACTTGCATCCATCTTCTATATTTGTTTTTGCTGATCCAGCTATTGTAAAGGAAGACAATGGCTGTGGCAGTGCTTTTGCAAGGCCATTATACATTTCTGAATGACACAGTCATCATTACTCTGAGTCTTATTTGCTCAAGGTTTTATAAATATAGATTGGTGTATGGTTTAGGTGGGAAAAGTATCAAATCTATGACTCATATGTAACTCAAGTCAGCACTATTTCAAACCTTTTTTGAGATTCAGTAGCCTTTTCTTTATAAGATTTCCAGGATGGTTTCTGTGGCAAAGAGTTGTGACCATGTGTTATCTATGTATTCCTCACGTTTTCATTAGCATGACTGACAGTTATAGTGTCTGTAATTCTTCAAGTGAAAAGAAGGCATTCCCAGGCACTACTGAGATTGAGATTTCATAGGATCAGAGAAGAAAAAATAAATAATGATATATTTGCATCTACTATTACACTACGGCATAGATGTTTATCCAAGAACAAGTTTTCATTGACTTGTGATCATTACTCAAATGAACTACTCAGATGAAAACCATTTTTAATTTGGAAAATAATGTATATCTATTTAATAGAATAGTAGGTACAGATACAAATAGGAAATAGTTTTAGATCTAAAGGCTGAAGTAGCTGTAACAGATGGGAAGTCTTGAGGGAGTTAGGACTAGGATGGAAAAGTCCTTATGGCACAGAATCAGGGAAAAAATAGAATAAATTGAGCATAAGAAAAGGGTGTGATGAGGATCAGGAGGTATCAGAGGATGAAATTATAATTCAATCTGCTAATCTTTGCTACAGAACTTCACGACAATAATAATAAGACATTGCTACAGCTTAATTTACCAAAGAGACAGAGAGAGAGGAGTTGAAATTCCTTCAACTATTTTAATATAAAATTATTGAAAATTCCTGTTGGCCAGCTGTCCTGCCATTCAAGAAAATATGTATTTAAATATTATATTTCCTTATTTACTCCTCCCCACCCACCACCCAATCCTCTCTTTCTATGTTGATTTGGAGAAGCTGAATTAAAAGGACTCTTCAGTAACCAACAGTTTGTTTTTTATTTACTGTCCATTGGTAAAACTGGCACAAAACCTTCCACTCTACTGCTACTATTGACTAGAGATAAACTCCATTTAAAATAGATTATTTTCATAATTTTCAGTTAAAAAAAAAAAAAGTTACATTACCTAAAGATGAGCTAAATATTGTAACTACTCAAAGTTTTCTATAGAGCACGAAGTCCTCAAAAAAATAAGTTGCCATGAATTACTTTGTTTACTGCCTTTTGTAGTTATTATTGTCATTATTCTGCTGTTCTCTAAAAGTGCCTTAACCCATTTTTGTTTATATAAAGCTATTATTAAAGTTTGTACTAGGAAGTATATAATTTACATAATCATAATATAAAGAATGCACATGAAGATGTGAAATAAAACAGTAAACATTTTTATCCATGTGATGTTATTGCCTGACCTGAAGTAAATTAAGACCAACTGCCACTTGAATAGCAATTATTTGTTGCTTTGAGATGATGATACTGAAAACAAATGAGGACTTTTTTTTTGACGTAACTATGTGTTGAAATAGTAATTTTTTGTTCAATTTAGCTTGTCTTTTGCTTTTACAGAACTATATCTGTCATTTAATTGTGGCAGAGATGAACAATAGATACTTGTATTCATTTTGGCAGCTACAAACATGTAAACAGAGTGGCCAGCACATATTTTCATGTGCTACAGTCATAGGGAAAACTTTATGAAACATTTAGTTGTTCAACAGAATAGCAATGCTTAGAGGTTGACCTTGAAGTTTTTGAAATGCGAATTGATCCACTGGAACAAGTACAAAGCCAGCTTTGGTGCTAAATGTAAATTGTTAAAAATGGTGCTGCATAACATCTGCCTTGTAGTATGCCTTAATCAGCACTGTGAAAAATGAAAGTTTAACGATCTACTATAGTGGCTTCTAAGTGAAGGATAAACAAAGGATGAAAGAGTTTCCTTGCATGGTTTGTAACTGATGGCATGAAAAATGTCAAGAACCATCTGCCTCAAACTTATCCAAACTGTCATCAAGTATTCTAATCCAGTCAAAGGAGATACAACTAGAACAACCTATGTAACTTGCTGAAGGCTTATCAAAAGAGTTGTAAATAATAAGAAGAAAACATGCACACACACACACACAAACCCCATCAACTGCATAACCACAGATTTCTGCCAGCTTGCCTGTGGCTTTGAAATTCAATCCCATTTCTCTAGTCTGACAAACTGTACTAAATGGTAAAATGGATTTTTATTGCTTTCAGCCATTTTCATTCCAGCTGCTATCACAAGGTAAGTACTCAGTTTTCTAATATGAGAATTATATTTCTCCTATTTTGCTTTTCTCTTTTGTGAGTGTATATTGACTGCAATATGCACAAAAATCTATTTTTTTTTTTTTTTGCAGAGCTAGGGTGTAAGTGGGGATATAGTGGGGATATTTATACATCCGAGCTTAAAAAGCTGTACTCCTTCTAACGTAGCACACGAAAGAACCCCAAATAAACCTATGTCACTGCAGAAAGCCACATTCTAGCGAACACATTCTAGTGAACAGACATCTCCCCCCCCCCCCAGCTTTCACAGGAGATAGGAAAACACATCTTTTTCCCCAAGAAAAGAAGCAAACACATTTAAAGGTGATGTTACTTAATTACACTAAGAAATAATCAAATGGCTGTATATTTGCTAGTTTGATTTTTATGAAGTTTTTCAACTTTCAGCAAATTAGGCCACTCTTTATTCTGGGCTTAGATTTATTTTTTTTTAGTTTATTATTATTATTATTAGTTTTAAGAAATGTCCCTTAGTACCTAAGAAGTACAAATCTCATTGAAAGGCAGTGAAAAGTTGGCTGTTAAGTCAATGACTGGACATACTGAAGTGCATACTCCTTGCGCTTTAATGATTTCAAGGGCTTGGAGGTAAATGCCAAGTCTACTCTTGCATGTGGCTTTCTGTACTCCCTTGGGGTCCCCTTGGTTTTAACTGGTTTCCAAAATGGGTGAGTTGGGGTCTTTTGGTTTGTAGTAGTGTTGTGAAATACAGGCCTAATCTAGGCTGAGGTATCTAGGCTTTTGACTCCTTTGTCAAAAATTTCTCCTATGGCATTTGTTGAGATTTGTTGAGGTATTTGATAATGACTTAGGTAAGCAAAAGGAAAATATAAAAATATAAGCAAGGAACAGAGAAGGCAATGTGATAGGATGATGAATTCCAAATTTACTTTGTAGTGCCACCTGTATTTAAATACATTTTTTCTGTCTTATTCTCCCACATATGAAGCATAACTCCAGCTATCTTAGACCTGGAAACTATGATTTTGGGCATAGAAAGGGAGACGTAATTTCATAAGGTTCCGGTTTACCTTCCATATTGGTAGTCTATATTGATGTATTTAATTTTTACTTAAAATTCAGAACTCTTAGCATGCATAGAAACATACATATATTCTGTTGTTTAAAGTTATATTTTTATTTTTTTCTTCCAAGCTACGATGTCCTCTAATAGGTGTGTAGCTTTTATGGGGAAAAAATATTTCCATTAAACGTATCCATAACTTTCAGTGGCTCTTGAGTGAATTTTTACAATTGATGTTGATACATTTGTCATGGAATATTCTAGTGTACAGGTGGAAACAGATGATACAGTATTACTTTTTTTTTTTTTTTTTGGTGACAAAATGGTATGCAATGCATTGGAAGATTATTTATCCATAGCAGTTATATGAAATGCAAATGTCATAACACAGATTACATTTCCATAAAACCAAAATAACACTTCAATGTATGTGATTTAGTTTTACTGTGCACATTTTTATTTAGCAGAACTGACACATTGCTTCATATTTGAATCATTTTTTTGCCTTTCACATTGAACAAAAAGGTGAAGAACTATTTCAGGATACAGTAACTATTTCAGTGCTGGCAGTCTCTCAACAGTCTTTCGCAGTTTAATAAAAATATTTTCTTGCTCTTTTATTTCTAGTGCTAAAAGAAAAAAAGGGGTACATAGGCCAAACAGTTAATC
This sequence comes from Netta rufina, assembly GCF_964035555.1. NCBI lineage: Eukaryota > Metazoa > Chordata > Aves > Anseriformes > Anatidae > Netta > Netta rufina. Next base: position 16,469,739 of record NC_140136.1, read on the forward strand.
TTCTTCCTGCAGTTCTACTGTGAAAATCTTGCCTGTCAGAAACCTTATTTTCAGCTAGTTCTTAGAGAAAAAGAACTAGGAAGACACAAAACAAAAGGAAGTGGTAAAGAGACTATGTTTATGTCTATTCTTTATTATCCACCCAAATCAATTAATTAAGATGATTAAGTATTTAAACAGTTTCTTATCCAGTTCCTGGGACACTTTAACTGAAACATTTCTCAACACATCTAAATTTTGAGAATACAGAAAGAACTGGGAAGAGCATGAGCATATTTCATAGGTGGATAGTCATCCAGTGGAGTACAAGTCTCTTCTTCTCTGGATTATTTAGCCAGTTGATTACTGACTTAAAAGAAGGAAACAAAACAAAACAAAAACATAAATGGGACCATTCATCCTCCACAGATCTCTGGTAGTTTACTTATTTGATTTTGCATTTTTTGTTCATTTATTATTATCATGTGCTCACATATGTGGATAATGAACTCAGTTAGGATGTCAACAGGGTACAAAAAGACGGCCCTTTTCATCAAGAATTACAACAACCTAAGTGGAAGATGAGAGGCAGCAGTTAAACATAGACAGAAGTTATTCCAGGAAAGACAAAGTTCCCAGTTTGGTTAGTAGAGATCTCAGCATACTTCAGGAGTGAGGATCACTAATATGCCATTGCTATGTTCTTGTCTATCTGTCAGATAAGAAACTAACATGAATTATTATTTAATTTCTCTCTGCAATCAATGCAGAGGTATAAATACCACCGGGTTGTTATCATCTATCTTCAGACACCCCTGGAGGAAGATACATTTCCACTGATGAGAGGGGTGAGGAACTAGCTTTAGCCAGCTAAAATGTGAAGAAACAAGTCCCATCTTCTGTGTGCTGTCACAGAGCTGGCAGTCTTTGTTTGTTTGTTTGTTTATTATTATTATTTCTACACCTGCATAACTTCATCCTTTTAGTATTCATATCCAGAACACTTGGCATGCACTGGCATTTAAAACTAAATTACTGTTAATCATCTGTAACACATCAATAGTAGCATGAAGTGCTACTTTGTGGGTTAACAATGGCTGCTGTAAATGGAACTTGATTTTTCACTATATCTGACTATGGCATGAGAAAAGTGGATTCTAAATGGTTGTGATACAATAAAGTGTCTGTGGACTAGCTGAGACTGTAAATTAGCATTTCTTTGGTAAATAATTGTGTAGTAGCCTGTAAACCATGCTAATCATTGTATCTTTGTAATTCAATAAAGCATATACAGCACATGCAGGTGGTTCTTATTTTTGTACGGGCAGTAATGTTTTAGTATTGTACCTAGGTATGTATCCCATGAACTCCTGGCTTTCTCATCAACCAGATTACTTGTTTACTGTTACTTTTTAATTATTTTCACTGATTGATCATATCTGTTATGTTTTGCTATAAACAGCATGTGATATAATTGATGTCTATTATCATTGTTATTATTTTGTACAACAAAAATTGCACGTTACTATTCACTTTTTCATGGCAATTTCATTTCCATTACTCAAGGATATGTCAGAGATGGAAAAACATGTGATTGCACTGCAATAAACCACTAGATATGTATCTGTGTTTTTGTTGTGGGTTAAGCAGTCCAGAATGACTACAAAAACTAAAACTTTCCAAATTGTGATGTTAGATGACTAGACCATATAAAGAAGGTAATTTCAAGAAGATATAAATGTCAGGAGAAAAAACATCTCCTCGGTGCTGTGTAGTTTGCTGAAAGGGATCTGCAAAGGTGTGCTGGTCATGCAGTCATTTCCATTGAGATACATGTGAATTTTAATAAAAACAGACAAGCCTCTCAACTGGGGTTTGCAGGCAAACTACATAAAAGCATTGGATGGAAATCAGAAAAAGAGCTGGATACTTGTGCTTAGCATGCCTGGAAATATGTTAATGTACTCCTATGTAAATTGACTTAATGGAGAGAATGGAAAGTGTCCAGCTACAATAGCGAACTTGATAAATCTCAGCACACTGTTCAGCCTGGCTGACCTAAAAGAAGATAAATTCAGTGAATAACCAGGACGAACAACATTACATGGTCTTCCAGAGCAAGGCTCCAGCAAACTGGTGTTTGGGCTGCTATATGCCAGGCCACGCACACACTACCATGAGACAAAATGGTGATTTTTGAAAAGATAGTTTTGGGGCCTGCTCTGATTCTATGTTATTCTCTGGTGTTTTCTAGTGGGCGGACTTGGAGGCTGCTGGCCTGTGAGAGCATGGCTACAGCACCATGAAATGGAGCACCTGCCCCCAGTCCCCTCAGTGTGCTCAGGCCCAGGCCTGTGTGGGGGAACCTGTGGCCTTGTCCTCTCTGCTGAGGCAATCAAGGGTGCTGTCTGGGAGCACACCCATCCCCTGGCACCTGCCAGGTGTCTGTCAGACCTCAGCCATTACCGGGCTGCCTCAGCCCTGCACTGCCCCACTGCTGGATGTGAGGCAGACGAGGCACTTCACCTCAGTCTGTGTCCTGAGGTGGTACCCAGGCCTTCCCACTGCGCCAAGGGGTGAGTGTGAGGATGGAGGCATGTCCTGTCTTGTCATGGAAGGAGTGGGGATGGTCTGCAAGAAGCATGTTTTGGGTGAGCAGTGGATGCAAGCCATGAGTACAAGCCCCTCAGCTTTCCTACCACCTAGGTCTTGCCCTGCTTAAAGATTTCAGGGCAGGATGTGTCCCAGAACCCAAGCTGGAGAGTGAGTTCTCCTCACCAGATAGGGCGTCCACCATTGTGCCAGTGAGTCAGGGTGGCAAAACCAGGTTCTGAACACACAGACAAATACACAGCCTGTACCTTCCATTGGCCACTGTTCACAAGTAATATTTCTTCCTTTGCTTTTGTGTTTTCTGTATCAGTGCAAAGAGATTGCAAGGGATGTAAAAAAGAGAATCTAAGAGCTGGAATTTGTGCCGTATGCAAGGGTGTTTTGCATGCTTCCCTCTTTGAAGGACAAGGGATTACAGGCTTAAACTAAAAGAGGCTAGGTTTAGATTATATAAGGAAGAAATTCTTCACTATGAGGGTGATGATGCACTGAAACAAGTTGTCCAGAGAAGTTGCAGATGCCCCATCCCTGGAGGTGTTTAAAGCTTCCCTCAGCCAACCTGTTTATTTGGGGAAAGGCAGGAAGAAAGGGTGGGTGGGGAAAGGTTCCTCTGGCTTCTGAGGGAAGCAGGAGAGCTGGCTGTAACTGTGGCAGGTCACTTGAGCTACCTGTATTTAGTTTTCTGTCAGAAAACAAAACAAAACAAACAAACAAACAACTATAAATATTTACTTTAGCTTAGGTGAGCTATTGAACTAGCATGGAGGGAGGAGTCACTACAAACAAGGAATAAAGTTCATAAAACTTAGGTTTCTAAGTAGATGTCTGCTGCTGTTCTTTGGTTTTATGTAAGATGGATTTCTGGTAGTAGTTGCAGAGAGCAGGGAAGAAAAACATGAATATTGATTACTCTTTTAGGAGAAGAGGGTCATTTGTTAAATGTAACCTAAAATTTGGTTGTGGGGGAATAGGTTAATTTTGAAGAGTAATCTTCCACATTTTGTATATTGAATATATATAACAAGAAGAAAATGAGTGACCATCTTTCATTAAATCTTTGTTTGAGCCCTCAATACCAGTGCTTAATTGACAAGGACTCGGATAAAAACAAGCACTAAAAGGTTAAAAAGTTTTTAATTTTGTCTTAGACACTATTGCTTTAATGCAGCACTAAACTTTCAGCTCAGTGTGAGTTCGAAAACCTGGCTTATTTTGCACAGGAGCAGAGAAAAAGTTATTGTTACTGTGAGGAATATCTATCATAGTCTAATATTTGTTTGTTTGTTTGTTTGTTTGTTTCCCAACTAATTAGGGTTTGATGGTAATATTTAGTCATATCATAGAAGGAAATTAGAAATATGGTTCTATATTCATTGCTAGTGACTTTGCTGTTGACTCATCTTGCAGTACACATTTTAACTTGGATAGACTCATTGTCTCCACAGTGAGTGCTGAGGCGCTCATGGCAGCTTTATGTCTTTATTCTACAAATAGAGTTAATCCACTGCAAAGTTAGAACAGTGTGGATGTCTGATCCTGGAACTAGGATCTATTGCTGTAAGGCTTGGGAAAAAAAAAAAGACTGGCTGAGAAAACTTAGAACACTTCAGGAGTTTGAATCATTCAGCACTTGTGATCAAACACTAGGTGCCCTAAAACTGAGTTGATTACTGCCTAGAACCAGGTGAAGATCTGATTGCAGCTGCTTCAGATCTTCTTTGTTTCCTGCTCTCCTTCCCCCTTGCAGATGTGTGTTACATGGGCAGAATTTGTAATTATGTCTCTGTCAGTCAGGCAGTTTATGCTCGTTGCTGCAGTATTCCAGGTGATGGGACACATGGGCAGATAATTTTTTTATTTTTTGCCAGCTGAGCAAAGAAGGAGTGATTTCCCTTCATACTGCAGTTTCCTGTAGAAGCTGTGGTGTGTTTTACCTGGCAGAGCCTCATCGAGACATTGCAAGTTTAGCATCAGTGCAGTTATACTTGTTGAAGAGTTGGCTTACGTACAAGTATCTGCTGTGCAAGTTATTCTAGTATTAGAGTACTTCGTCATGAGTGAATTTTCTGCTCTTCTAGCTTTTCCACGTTTATGAAACAGACATGTGGAATAAAGATACAGGTAACTGTTAGCTACTTTTGAGTTTCTCCATGTTGTAAGTCTCTATATAAAATATTGAAATTAACTATTAATTATGAGTTGTTTTAGGTATTAATATAAATTTTAAAACTTTGAATTTATTTTTAGTTTTCATTTTCTCTTTATACGCAATGAGTTCTGCATTCTGATATTCCATGCTGATACCTAAAAATAACACTGACTACAAATGGAATAGTGTGCAGCTCTGTTAAGTGTTTTACTCAAGGTGTTGCACTTCTACATATAAGAGATATTTTTGGAATAGCTCATTGAAGGACAAAAATGGTGTAATAGCTTAATTTATAAAGTGTAGTAAACACTAATTGAAGTTTTGATATTTCTGTCATCTGGAGAGTATGTGGATGGCTTTACCATTTCCTGGGAAGTTTCTGGCAAATATGCTCTAGACTGTGATGACGTAGGCTGCATCTTGAGGATAAATTAGCAACTACTGTTATTTTCTTAGCCATATGACTGCTAATGTGACCTAAACTTTTTCGGTTTAAACCTAAATTTTAGGTTTAAAGTTTGTTTTTCATTCTCTCTTCAGACACGGGGATATGGTAAGGGTGGTGATTGTTCTTGCTCATTTTTCCAAAAATAATGTTTCACAGGAGTAATTTTTATGGTCTTGAAGTTGTCAATACGATTTCTAACAGATAAGGTGGGGGTAATATCCACTGTCATCTTCTGAAGCTTTTGATGCAGGAAATAGGCAACTTCATCAAATTTATTTTAAATTGCAAAGCATATATTCAATGGTTCTCTAGACTTCTATTTTAGAAGTTAGTAACAAACTAACGTTTAACTTTCATATTCTCTGTCCTTACCTGCTTGGCATTCTTGGCATTTATTTGATATGGACTATTGGGATTTCACAAAATGCAATGACTGTTTGTTCTTGTGTGTTTATTGTTTTCTTTTAAAAGACATTTTTTGAGGAGGTAAAAAATAAAATCCCTGCCTTCAAAGTTTGTGTGATACTTGAGACTTACTGACTAGCAACAGTCCCTGCTTAGTGGGATGTAACACCTGGCCGAAATAATTAGTGAGATAATGCTGATGATGAGTTCCTGGGTGCTGTGATATAAGACTTCCTTATTTTTGTAGTTCACTTGATGGTCTCTGTACAGTTCTTCCTTTAGCAGAACTGCTTTCCCATTAAAAACTTTGTCAGCCCCGTTCTGTGTGCAAATAATGATGACATTTGGAAAAGAATCCTTAGTGACCAAGATTATCCAGAACTTCTGTGTAGCCATGGGGACAGCAGTGATCCTGTGACTTGGGAGGGAAAAAAAAAAAAAAAAGCCTGTACTACTTGTGGTGCTAGAGAACTTGTAGGCGAGTGTAAATGTGCAACATATATCATACACAGCCGAACTCTTCTTCTATTCAGTTGGATAATGTATTTTTTAGCTTTTGTCTTTAGTAATTATTATTTTGAGGAGTGATATGCTTAATTTCTAAACTTCTGTACCATATTTCTGAATTCTTTTAGTGTTTAGTTCTCAATTTCTTGCTGTTGCATGGTTCTATGTCGACACTGTTGACTGCTGTGACAAAGACTATTAATGGTTCTAATCAGTAAAACTGTATTTCTCAAACTTTCAGGTTTGTCTATTTGTTCATGAGTTTAGATCAATAATTGTTTAATTGCTTGACAATTTGGCAGAAATTCCAGAAGCAAAGCGTGAATTGAGTGGTTTAGAATGTGTGACAAAGCTGGCATGTGATGAATCTGTCCTCTGGTATTTCATTATCAAGCTAACATAATGTTCTTTGTAGTTCAGAAGACACTTATGCTAAGTATTTCTGTGACACATGGTATTTCAAACAAAACCTTTCAATGGTTCAGAGCATAGCATTTAGAAAATATATATTTTTGGTAAAATTTATATTAAATACTTCAGCTGATTAGTTGCTGAGTTCCTGATTCAACACAGATAAAAAAAAAAAACTTTTTTGTCAATGTAGATTATTTGATTTGGACCATAGCAAGGGAGGATGACAGACCCTAAAGTGGCAGAAGTTTTAGTACACTGCATATCAAAATATGTCAAATAAGAATAGCTATGTTGGGAATACTGGAATGCTAAGCAGTTTCCAGATGTATGCTAACTAGATTGTGAACAAGATGGCAGCATAATCTGTGTGGCTTTTTTTGACAGGCAACAGAAGAGATACTTAATTTGTAATCTATAAAAGTACATAATTTGGATCTTAAAATAAAATAAGTGACCTCTTTGTTTTCCTTTAGTGAAGCAGAGAAAGTAATTTCTTCAACACGTATTTGCTTCTGTTGTCTTAATAGAAGTTAACCTCTGGATTTTTTGTACCTGCTGATGGTTAATGCAGAAAAGGCTTCTCTTGCTCATGCAATGTTTGGTGTTGCTCTATTGCTCTGCTACTTTGCTATAGTTTACTTAACTCACACTGGCCAGAAAATCAACCATAATGTATTATGGTTCATAAAACTCAAACCAAATCAGTCCATAGTAGTCTACAGTCTTCATCACAAACTATTTCTCATCTTCTCATCTTCATCTTTTTTGAATTGGTTGAAGAGAGGATTCTTCTCTGATGAGTTTATCCATTCAGCCTGCTAAAGAACCACTCAGTAAGGGGTAACAGGGAACAGAATTTGCTTGTAGAGTTATGAAAGTCTATTTGTATCTATGAAGATGAATAAAAGCCTGGAGGAATTAAATTCTTAGTATTTTCCATTTAGGGTTTTATTTTTAGTTTGAAAAGTATAGGAATTAAATTCTTTTTTTCTCCTGGGATAGATAGGAATATCAGTCTTCTGTCTGAGTCCTGCTGTCCCAGAGGAAGATAAATCCTGACCACTTCTAAGGAAATAATAATTTGTTCTAAACAAAGAAAATTTCTTATTTGTAAGCACAAACTTCAGCGTTTTTGTTTGTTTGTTTGTTTTTATTGTGAGAGTATGACAACTAGAAGGCCACAAGCATGAATCGCCCTTTATTTATGACTTATATTATGTTCTTGCACTAATGTAAATTAGTTATTAATTACTTTGAGGCTAAAAAAGATAGCACTTTGCACAATCTTTTCACATTAAGACTGATTACAAAAGTCACCTGAAAAAGTAAGACAAATTGAAGCTGCCGTTTAAGCTATTTTAATTGGTACTAGCTATCTCTAGGAAAAGAGTAAGAAGAAAGGGCCTGGGATGAGCAGAATCCTATGCTCTAGGCTCAGTTCACATACAGGTAAAAATCCATTCTCAGGAAACATGAGGGAAAAGAAGGCATGCCAAAACAGCTGGGGTTGTTAAAGGACAAATTACTTCTCCCTGGCCTCTACTTTCATGCTACAAAGAACTCCTCCACCTGGACTGCTATGATGTTCTACAACAAAGAAATAGTTGCATTTTATTGCACCATTAAATATCTTGTCTTAGTACTGCAGTCCAATGGGTGGCAAGCTAAGGGGCATCACTGTGGTGGCTTTTCTGTTTCTGTAGATGTGCTTATCTTATGAGAGTAGCAATTAACAGTCTAGAGATACAGGAAGAAATAAACTTTGGTTTTCAGGTTTTTATATTGTTTTTTCTTTCCACTCACCTAACTTTACAAAATATTGAAGTGCTTTCTTTCACAGGGAACTAGATGGACGGGTTTATTAAGCATGTTTGGGGGTGGGTGTCATTTGATTTTGCTTCTAAAAATGTCACATTTCAATGTGAACACAAGTCTTTCTCTATAAAATTATATTATTCCCTATAATGCTTTTCTTTCTCTGATAGATTATGTTGATTTTCAATAAGCATAGGAAAAAAATCTTGTCAGATTTTCTGTCTGCTTTGGGGAGCTTTGTATGTGTAACGCTTAATCTGTTGGATACTGGTATCTTGTTTCAAACTACTTTCTCTTTCTGAATTAGAAAGAAATGGTCTTACCAGTTTACAAGCATCACTTGTCTGTGATCATAATGATTTCCCATGCGGAATTAAGTCTTTGACTTTTGAGAATTCTATCACTTGTAAAACCACATGTATTCTTATTAGTACCTGGCGGATTTTTCTCAGTCACCATTCAATTTTTTATTTTTATTTATGTTTGTTCTTATCCAAGCTGTAGCTATGCTTTATCCCTTTCCTTTTTTCCTTTCATCAAAGTCTTACAGGTATTGTCACTTCTAAGAGTCTGTGCTTGTCTTCTGTTGTCAATCGAGACCTGCGAAAGAGCATGATGCATCTCAAAGTGTTTAAAGTAGGCTTAGATGAACTGGTTCGAATAGATAGTGAAGACAAAAGGTATGGCTACAGCTGCTTTATTATTATTAATTTATTATTAATAATTTTTTTACTAGTTTTTTTTTTTTGGGGGGGGGGGGAAGCATGTTCTATTGTTCAACTAAGCACAAAAGCAAAAAAAAGGAAATAGTGACAAGAAAGCTATGTATCATAGTAACAACTAGAAGCTGGTACTAGAAATTTCTAACCAACTAGAATTTATCTAATAATTCTCTAGGAATTGAGAATTGCTGACCAGAAATTAACTGCATGGAGCTGTAGCTATAGTTCTTTTGTGGTTCAACCTCCTTTGCTTTTAAAGGTACTGTAATTGCTAAGGTTCAAGAAGCCTATTATATAAAAAAAAATAAACTTAATTTTAAGACATTGAAATGCATCTAAAGGAAATTAGAATTCTACTTGTTGTATTGATTGATCTCTTTAACATATTGCTGGCTGGTAAAAATATGAGTAACTTGTCTATTTTTCACAAAGACTTTTTCCTTTGTCAAAAGAATTTGACTGTGGAAATGATGCTTCGAATAATGTGTGTGCTTCATACAATTCTCCCAAGGGAGACAGAGGGGAGAGAGCTTCAGAGATCTTAAAATATTTCTATATCAAACTACAAATCTTAAAAATAAATTTCATCAATTTATACTCCTTATTACTCTTCAGGTGAGTGAGTGAGAGTGGGTTTTAATTCTGTGAATAAAGCGCCCAGGACTCCTGAGCTGTTTGTGTGCTTTGTAGTGTCAATATATCTAAACAGTATTTATGACAATAGAGTCTTAGCACTGGACGAATGAGGGCAAATGAATAGATGATACAAGGCCTTATTCCCATTTTGTGTGGTTTCTGAAGTCAGTGAGTATGTTTGGAAAGCTGTCCTTAAGTAGCGTTTTTTAAGATTATGTCTTAAAATCAATTTGCACAATATTGAGTTTTTACTTTTTAAGAATACGTACAACAGTTTTTTCTTGCTCACTTCTAATAGACTCAAATAGAACACTTGTGTTCCAACTATTCAGAATTGTTAGGGTATTCATAATAGGCAGGATAATGTATATATGTTTTGCAAATCTTGTTAACTTGTTTACACATGATAACTTCAGGGAAACTTAAAAAAACAGGCAAGTTTGTTTCAGAAAGTCTAAGGTTTTCTACTTATTTGTGCAGTCCTTGGAACATTCATCATGTTAGCTTATCAGATAGTGGATTTTCTTTCAGCCGAAATAGAAAAGTCTGGATGATATGCCCTTGGCACAGTACTTTAAGCTCTTACACAATATCTATTGGCAAAGGTGAGATGTTCTGTTGTGGTTTTGTGAAGTCATTTTTGACTCAGAGCTTCTGAAGTTTCTATCAGCTGGAGTGCAATAGGTATGCTGGAATCTCAGTATCCATTTAGATAAGTGCCATGTCAATCTCCTGCTGTCTGTATTAACTGTTCTGCATTACATATATATCTGGTATGCTTGTCTTGGGGTAAGGAAGGTTGAAAGAAAAAGCAAAATTGGAATGCATCTTCATCTACCCAAGTGTTGTTCCCCATTTCTTTTTAACACTTTGGACTGTGTGTTGAACTTGTCTACAAAGGCCTGTGTTGCTGCATAGCATGAAAAATGCATGTGCTGCTTGTGTGCACTGTCACTTGTGTGACAGCAGTTTTCTAGGAGCTGCAGTGATGTTTGAGCAGATCTTGTACTGATTCTGGGAATATTCTGTGAATTTAATGGGGATCCAAACTCTACTGGAACAACAGAGGTCTGGATTGTTTTGGTTGTTTTAAAAATAAAAATCTGTGGCATAAATTCTGTAACATCCCAACTAAAATGAACTATGTTGCTTTGTATTTTGATCTCCATTTGACTCAGTAGAATAAGATAGTCTTTGTTTTCCCTAGTGAATTGCTGCTGAGTGAACAGTTTTATTTCTTCCAGAAAAACAATTAGGTGACAAGTCAATAGCTGCACTAAATTCACCTAGTACCGCTGTTTGCGAACTTTGCTTTGTTCCAGCATAAATGACTGGAAAATGAGGCTGACAGATACTTTAGTTGTGACCTTGTTACTCTCAAAAGTTATGCTGAGTTCTCTAAAGGTATGTGGATTTTGATAAGTCTTCCTCTCAACTTCCATGCCCAGATGATGCAGAGGTCATGGGAGGAATTGTAGAAGTCCATCAGAAAGCACTGCAAAATTCAAAATAACGTCTATAGCTTGGCCTAGCAGTTTGCTTTTTATGAACAAAGTATTTGGAACTGAATACTGGAAAAGGGCCTGAATAGCCAAATAGGATGGTGTTATTCAAATCAAGGCATATGGTGCTCCTTGTGAAAATCCTGTGGGGTCTTTGGGGCAATAGTGTAAAACAATTAGAGCAAGACAGGGCACTGAGAGGAAGGATGCTTTCTGGTTGAGAACCAGCCGCTTCAGACAGTCTAGTTCTGGCTCTCATTTCTATCCTATAATCAGTTTCTGTGGTATAGAGTGCAGATCCTGTGTACATGTGAGCTGGTAAGGGCTATTTTTAGAATTTAATACTGATATTTCTTTATTATGGGGCAAATGTGCTCCTAGTTGTAAAGTGCTCACAGCGTTAAAGGGTATGCGCGTATATGAACCTGTCCTCATTTTGAATTCCTGAGGAGTTGAGGGGGCTTTAGTCTTCATTCTTAGGAAACTAGTAGTTCATTTTTTAGACTGGCAGTCAAAAAGGTTGGGGGGGAGGGAGGGAGGGGTGGGGAAGAGGGGGGGACACCAGAGATGACTAAAACATTTCCTGCAGAGGACTATAGGAATGACAAGCTAAATTTGTCTGCTGAACCATGTTTGTATGGTGAATAAGGAAAATGCCTTGTGGGATTACTTGAAGATGTTTTTACATCTCCTGAAAAGGGGAGAAAATGGGAGGGGACTGATTCTTCAGTGCCTCTGTAATGATGTCCTGTAGAGCTTACATCATCCAAGAGCTACTCTTCTCCTTTCATTTAGGAGCTAGAGAAATATCTACTTGTGGTGTGGTCTGTGTGTGTGTGATCTTTTCCACTAAGATGAGGACTTAGAGGAAAGGTTTTGTGAACTAATAGGACGTAATAACACTTTAATGCTCGGCATTCACAGATCTTGGTGTCTTTAATAAATATTAAGTACAACACTTTCCTGATACATGATAAATGTCACTGGCCCCACTTCATGAATGGGGAAACTGAGTGAAGGTTAAGGACCAGTCAAATTCTGTTTAGGAAGTTGCTATCTAAGCCATGTACTCTTGACTCTGCATTCAAGCTAGCAAATGTTGCGTTGTTTCTCTGATATCTGATTAAAAATCTTAATAAAATGTGCTTAATGGATAATGATCTGCTATTACCTGTTTTTTTTATATGCTCTTGTAATGCTTCCAGGTGACAGAAACTGTTTTTCTATTATTTTCAGATGACTAAAGACTAAAAAGTCTTTTTTAACAACCTGTCCAAGCCTACCTTTTTTCTGGTAGCAGGTGGATGTAGAGGTCAGTGTACATTTCTGAATCGTTTTGTCTTATTCTGAGCATGTCATTATTGCTTCTCTGTAGCCCTCACCTCCCTTCAGTTCTCA